>NC_090440.1:512904274-513529274 GCF_031143425.1 Pleurodeles waltl
AGTAATGCTTGACTTATGCAAGTGATCCATGGTCTAACAGAACTGCTTGACCTTTCTGAGAGTCTTAACAGAGAGAAAACTTCAACAAAGCGTAATATGCTTACATTTTTTCTAACTGACTCTTCTTTAATAACTGCTTTCCCACAAACGTATAGATGAGGCATCCTGCGTGTCTTGAGGATCTGGCTCCTTGCATCTTTCAATGACTTGTGGTTGACTGTCTATGTGGAGTGTTTCAATTTTTGTCCCGTTTTCTTGTTTCTTTTTAAAAAATAGTTTTGATGCGCCACTAACAGCTTTTCCCGAGTTATCGCTTTGTTTTGTTACCCCTCCCATGTGACCAGTGGACGAGGGAAAAAAATAAAAAGTGCCCACCTTACGTCATCAAAACAATTGCTGAGACAAAAAATGATAATCCAAGTGAAATAGTCAAATGAATACCAGTGTACCATGGTTTGGAGTGTATTGGTCAGTAATCTTTGTTACTGAAGGGGTGAATAAACCCTGATAGAGCCCCCGTCGAGGCCCACAAATAACAAATTAATGAAAAAGTTCAGCTTTTCCTTTTTGGCAAAATTTGGCAGCGTTTGAAAATGGTTGTAAAGTTTGACGAGTAATGGCCCATTTTTTATTGTTTCTCTTGTTTCTAAAAAGATATAGAGCAATATTTTAAAAAAATCCAGTCACAATATAATATGTATCCTGCATGAAGATCTGTAGTGTGTAGAAGCCCTGCATTTCTTCTGGTCTGAAGAAAGTGCCCAAAGTCAGATTATTCAATGCAAGAAAGCAGGGACAGAAGTAGTTGAGTTAGCCATTTTGAGAGTCTGCGTATCTATGAAAAATGATAATGACGTTAAGAAAAAGATCCACTTGTTGCCTCTTTGATGTTGTCCATGATGAAACAAACATCTGCTTGCATATTGACAGGTGGGGGGAGGAACAAATATTTTTTGTTTATATATATATCTTTTTTTTTTTACTGAAAAGAGGATTCTCCAGTTGCAGCAATGGCAGTTCTGAAAATCCATTGAGGTACGGTAGGCATTTTAATTTATTGTTTCTTGTTTTGTAATGTTTTTGTGGGTATATGTGTATCATTCTGGTAGAGGATCAGCAGGCCGAAGACTGTGGCAACGGCAGGGACCTCTCATTCTTCCGACCCCCGTTCATGTGTGCGTATGACTGTCTTTCGTCAAAGCTGGCCCTTAGGACCACAACTCCTGGGCCATTCTCGGTTTTGTGCCCAGAGTGCTTGTCCGTATGTTGGAGAGTGGAGGAAGGGTCTAAGGGAATGCTCTCCATGTTCTCTGCCTCCAGGTCAAGCTCCTCTGTGTCCGGGGGCTTATTCTCATCACTGTAGAAAAATGAAACCTCTTTATATGACGGATCCAACTCGTCCTTGATGCTGCTGATAATTTCCAGGAAGGAAGGTCTCATTTTTGGATTGTACTGCCAGCACATTCGCATCAACTCGAACCTGAAATAGCCAAAACATAAATTAGAAAAATACTTAACTATAGAACATGCAGGGTCTCAATATGCCCGAGGGACATTTACATACTCCTGCTGAATGAACGACAAATCACATTGGTTTTATGGCATAAAGAACAACTTCTAATTTTTAGTCCCTGTCACCTCGACGACTTAAGAAGGAAACACGG
Source organism: Pleurodeles waltl (assembly GCF_031143425.1). Lineage (NCBI taxonomy): Eukaryota > Metazoa > Chordata > Amphibia > Caudata > Salamandridae > Pleurodeles > Pleurodeles waltl. The sequence continues at coordinate 512,905,939 of NC_090440.1, forward strand.
GCACTGGAAAAAAAATGAATTTTTAAAGAATAGAAAACTGCGATGAAGTGCAAGTTTTTCAGGAAGAACATTTAAAAAACGTAATACTTTCGAGACAACAATAGTTGTATACCTACTTTTGAATGCTTTTCACTGTTAAAAAGCAAGCACTAATTTCTCCAAAATTCGCAGGTCAAACCATCGAATGTAACAGCTGACCATAAATTACCAGAGTCAATTATTTTACAACAAAACACTAACTCCACCTTAATTCTTTCGCTCAAGCGAATTGGTCCCATAGGTTCTTTTACCTGTTCGACAACTCCCTTTTTAAATGAAGTAAAATATTTTATTCAAATTAAACCTTCGTTCTCTCAGCTCTATCGCGAAGTGTAAATAAAGCACAAAAACTCTGCCATTGGTTTGCATTTGTTAGCTGACTAACTACAGGTTAAAAATGCAATAACTTAAAAAATAATTTTAAAACAATTTAAAGAGCTGTAGTCTTTACTAAAACTCTAGCAACGTACTAAACTCACAATAAAAACGTCAGACAGACATATAGTACTACTCGGCTTATTGATAAACAAAAAGCCCAGTTACTGTGAATTACAAGCCTCTAAAACACTGCTTGACATATTTAGAGTGGGGCAACTAAACATTTAGCTCGGAATGTGAACCGCTAGAGTAGGCCCTCAGATAAGTGTCTTTACAACAGGCAGCTAACTGGCTGTGCGTTATGCCTGGGACTGTGACAAGGGGTTGATGGTGGTGGCACATTCAAGTGCTTAAGCTTTACTGACCTTGTAGCTGGTTAGGTGTTTATTAACATCCCCAGGTGCCTTTAACTACAGCTCAGGTTTAGAAGACAATCAATGGCTAAAGTGTCCATAAATAATGACTTATCAGAGTTCTGCTTACATTTGAAACCGCTAGATCTTTGGTCTCATTGCTGTGTCCCCAAAACCCCTCAATGGATTGAAATTCATACGTTACGAACAGTTATCACATCCAATGTATACAGACAAGTTACTTACTTCCTTCGGTAACGTCTTGTCTGGTAAAGACAATATCTAGTTGCAGATTCCTTACCTTACAATCTCCCACAAGTGTCAGTCTGGATCCGGAGATTTTTTTTCTCGAGCAGTACCCCTGCGAGTTGCAAACTCTTATGTTCAAGGTAGAACACCAATGCTCCTTTTGGGTCCAGGCAGCGGAGTCTCTCCTCTTCTTTAGAAGGATGTCAGAGTATGTAATAAGTAGGCATGGTCAAGGATTGGCCTACATGGAAGGGAGTAACCACTTTTGGGTGAAAGGATGCCCTTGTGCAAAGCACCACTATCAAGATAGATGGAAAAGTAGTGTGGCTTAGACGACAATGCCTGCAGCTCACACACTCTGTGGGAAGATGTAATGGTCACAAGGAAGGCTGTTTTGAAAGTAATAAGCCTAAGAGTACAATTGTGGGGAGGATCGACAGGAGCACACATCAGGAATGTTGGAACCAAATTCAAGTCCCATTGGGCATAATGAATCGGAAAGGAGGAAACATGAATAAGGCCATTAAGGAACCCATTTGCATTAGGGGATTTAAACAAAGAAGTCTGATAAGGCAGTGTAAGAAAGCAGAGATTGCTGACAAATAACCTTTGAGAGTACCCAGAGCAGAGCCCTGCTGGGCCAATAAAAGTATAAAAATTTTACCTCAGAGACCGGGTCAACAGACTTGTCTGTGCACTATGCCATATTTTTTCCAACGGCAGGCATATACCATTTTGGTGGAGGGATGCCTGGCTGCCAAGATAACATTACTGACTTCAGGCGGAAGGTCAAAAGCTGCCAACTGCCACCGCTCAATCTCCACACAGAAAGGCAGAGACTGGACAGGTTCGGGTGAGGAACTCTCCCCTGCTGCTTCCACAGAAGATCCTCCTAAAAGAGCAGTCTGATAAGAGGATTGATGGAAATGCTCAAGAGCTTTGAATACCACTCTTCGTGCCCAGTCCTGAGTAACCAGGATAATTTGAGCACAATCATTCTTGATCTTCTTGAGAACTCTGGGCAGACGTAGTATGGGCAGAAGTGTACAGGAGGCCTGAGCGTCACTTGAGATGAAAAGCATTACAGAGCAGCCTTAGAAACTCCAACGTGCAAAGTTGCTGACATTGCGTGTTCTCTGCAGAGACAAACAGATCTAACCAAGGCTCTTCCCACTGATAAAAGAGACCTTGCTCCATCTCCAGATACAGACGCCATTCATGAATGACAGCATAGACGGCGGAGTTTGTCTGCTCTGATGTTCAGAGAACCTGCCAGATGTTGAACCATCAGGGATATACCCTGCTGTTCCAGCCATGTCCGAGACGCAGAGCCTCTAGACAAAGGGTCCACAATCTCACCCTCCCTGCTTTTTGCAGTACCACATAGCGGTAGTGTTGTCTGTGAACACTGCACTACTTCCCCTTTGAGAGAGGGAAGAAATGCTTTCAATGCTATTCTGGTCGGCCAGAGCTCCAACATGTTGATGTGGAGGCTGGACTTTGACAGAGACCAGACACCTCTAAACTCTGTCTCTCTTAAGTAGCTGCCCCAACCCAGGAGTGACATCTGTCGCTACTGCCAGATCTGGTGGGGGAAGAGAAAGGGATATGCCTCTGACCCAATCATAATTTGCTAGCCACCACTACAGAATTTGTGCAGTTCCCTCTAAGATCTGGGCCCTGTTTGAGAGATTCCCCTGATGCTGCGCCTACAGGAACTGAAGGTGCCACTGCAGAGCCCACATATGCCATCTGCCATGTGTCACGAGCAGGAGGCCATAAGGCCCAGCAGCCCTAATTTTTACCAAAATCCAGGATAGGGGTTGAAACATGTGTCATAGACTAAATATCCTGGACTTGCACTCTGGAGGATAAGCCCAAAACTGCACTGTGTCCAGAACAGCTCAGATGAAAGGGCACGTCTGAGAGGCAGTCAGGTGTGACTTCGGTACATTACATAGTGACCCCCATGGAATGCAGGAGGCCCACTGTAGTCTGAAGATGGGAGACAACATCCTGGGGCGAGCCAGCCTTCAAAAGCCAGTCGTCAAGATAAGGGAAGGCTGAAATTCCTGATTTGAACTGATGAGCTGCGACCACCGCCATCTCTCACCTTGGCGAACACCCGAGGGATGCTGGTAAGGCCAAATGGGAGCACGGTGAACTGAAAATGCTTGTGGCCTACCGTGAACTGCAAGTAACGACTGTGGGCAGGGCAGGACGGGAATGTGGAAGTAAGCTTCCTGCAAATCCAACGCTACCATCCAGTCTCCTGGGTCCAAGGCAGATAGAACCTGAGCCAGAGTATTTTGAAGCTCCCTTTCTTGAGGAAGATATTGAGCGGCTGATGGTCTAGGATAGGGTGAAGGCCCTGTTCTTTTTGGGCAACCGAAAGTAGTGGGAATAACACCAGAACCTACTTCTGACACAGGGACCCTGTCTATGGCCCCTTTGGCCAAGAGAGCCGTAACCTCTTCACAGAGAAGCACCAAGTGATCCTCCGTCATCTGATCGTAGGATGGTGGCACAGATAGAGGGTTAGTCTCAAAGGGGAGGGAGCAGCCCGTCAGACTATCTGCAAAACCCATCTGTCTGACTGTTTTGGACTGCCAGCAGACCAGTTGATGGCAGATCCTGTCTCCGACTGGTCCCTGGTTTGGAGGTAGCTGCAGGTGGGGGAATTGGTGGGGAGCGGACTGGCCAGGCTGCTGGCTCCCTGATCTACGAGGACGGTGGATATCACGTCCCCCTGCCACGCAGAGGCTGGGCAGCATGCACGGCACAGTGGCCGGAGGGAAATGGACGTGCATGGGTGCCCCTTTCGTAGCCACGAAAGGAGCAAAAGGCAGACTGAGGGGGCCAGGGGCCGCCACAAGGCGCAAAGAGGCCTGGCTGTAGCACAAGAATCAATGAAGCACTTGAGCACAGAGTCTGCCTTCTCTCCGAAGAGATGGGTGCTACAAACAGCATGTCCAACAGATTGGCCTGGACATCCCCCGGAAAAGCCAGACCAGGTGTGGCACCTAAGGGCCACTGTCGAAGAAACCGCTCTGTCCACTGAGTTGGTCATGTCCTGTCCATATCCTATTGTGTGCTTCCCCCTGCGTCTCTCCCATGAACAACAGCTTGAGAGAGTACAGCCTGGGCCTCCTCCGGGACCTCTGTCAGCACTTGCGCAACTGTATCCTACAGCGTGTGGAAGTAACAGCCTAAATGGCATACGTGTTCACAGACTGAAATGTCAGGGTGGAGGAATAGAACATTTTCTTCCCAAGTTGGCCTAGCCTCTTGAATTTCCTATCTGGGGGTGGGGAATGGAACGTGCCTTATGATGTAGAAGCTCGAATAACCAACCTCTGAGGGTGAGGTGTTGCACCAGGAATATTGGGTCATATGGAGCATGTCGATGGTGGCGGGCAATAGTCCTGTTCACAGGAGCCCCTGTGTGTGGTTTGGACCAGATAACAGCAGGACATCAGAAAGGGCTTCATTGAAGGGCTACAGGCGTTCAGAGGATGAAGCCCCCAGCTGTAGCACCTCTGGTCAGGAGGTCAGTCGGACTGCCACAAAAGGCTCTTCGCACCACCGAAGAATAGGACGCTCCCACCTCAGTCATCACGGTGGGGGGAGAAAGCATGCCAGTGTCAGGGGAAGTGTCCAGACCATTAGCTTCACCATGACCCGTACGCCAGCCAGTCAAAGGAGTCCTGTAGCTAGTATTCTACAGGGTCTAGTGATCCCTCCCACTCCTCACTGTATCTCAACCCATAAAAATAAGAGTCAGAGTCCGATATAGGGAGCACGGCCCCGGTTGAAGTAGGAATCAGTGTCACACGCCAGCAATGAAGATGGAGGTTGACAGCACCCAGGGGCAAAGGTGTCGTCGGGAATGCTGATGTCAGAACCGGCACTGGGGAAGATCAAGGTGAAACGAACTCTGCCTGTTTGGATCCATGAGCATCCCCCGGAGCCGGGGCAGAAGCCGTCATCTCAGAACCTAAGAGAGCCCCTACGGACCTCATGGGGCCTGAAGGCGCGCCAGTGGAGAAGGGGGTGGGGGCTCCACAACCGTTCTCAGAACCTTCCTCTCGACAGAGAGTAAAGTGGAGCGGAGCACCAGGCCACAATGCACTTTAGGGACCGCTCCCTCAAAGCTTTCAGATTCATGGCCACGCACTCAGAGACACCACAGGCACACAAGGTGCGGATCCATCAGAGACAACGCCAGATGGCAGTGTCACGTAGGTTCTCATTATCCTAATGAGACTACTGGATTCGGGCGGCAGAATCACCTGTACTGAGGGGGACTGAGTCTGATCCCGCACCATGTAACACCTGTCAGCCTAATCCGGGTTTGTTCCAGCTAACCAGCAGTGCCTCATCTCCACCCAAGAGCAGGCATGACTGGGATAACCGGGCGCATGACATACATGACTCCACAGGGAAATCGTGGTCACTCAGATCTCACGTAGTCGGAGTAAAGTTCAATAAGGTTTTATTGAAGTAACTGCATCTTAGATAATAAAGCATGAATTGCAATAACTAGAACGATGAAGCACAATAAGATTAAAATTGTGACAAAGAGCAAAACACAAGAATAACGCTACTATGTTGTCACTAAGGTTTTGTAAAGATAATTTCTACCTAGGCTATGTTAAAGCACAGCATGTTAGGCTCTAATTCTTCCCTTAAGGTTCCCCTTGGGAAGGGCGACACCCTTCATACCTGAGCAAGTGGCCTGTGGTCTACATAAGCAGCTGTAGCGAAGCAATCAGCATAAAGTCGTGGTCATTTGGCTGGAATCTCCCTCTAACGTACAGAGGTCAAAGGAGTGTTTTTTATAATAAAACAGCTAATGTTCCAAGAAAGGATCCCCACATAAGAGTGTGTAGGTTTCTGTGAAAATTGAAGACGAAGCGTACCACTTTTGCCGGCAACCTATCTTAATGCAGCCTTGAGAAAAGCACAGAGTGAAAGAAATGTCTTGTTTAAGAACGTAGTGCTGACCTATGCGAAGAACAGCTAGACAGAGAAAATAAAACAAGACTGCAAATGTGTCTAATCTTAAAATAATATAACAAAGCTAAATAAAACATATCGCGAAGAACAGCTAAACAGAGAAAATAAAACAAGACCGCAAATGTGACCAATCTTAAAATAACATAACGAAGCTAAACAAAACATATCTACGTTAAAGTGCACAGTGGCAGGCCTAATTTGCTCAAATAACGTTATGGCTACACAACAGCAGGATCCGCAAGGCTTGAACTCGGTCTTACATAAACACATAATCGATGCACCAGGAGTATTGACACTCAAAAAACTTCAACAAAAAGTAGAAAAAGATCAGCCAAAAAAATGACTGAGGTGTAGCTCTTCTCCGGATCAGCTTTAAGAGAGTGCACAGCACATAGCAACAAAAGGATGCAGTCAAGAGAAATTTGGCACCATCAAAGCTGCTGCAGGATACAGTGATGTGTTAGAATACGTTAATTTTAAGACAGTGGGCACACACGGACTGCCAGATGAATTTTACAGAACATATGCTGACTGGCCACCCTGTATTCAACAGCCCTTTAACTACTGAGATCTCTTCCCACTACAAGTCAGGCGCTGATAGTTCCCTTACCCTAACAGGGTAGGGACTATGAGGAAGTGCTCTCTTTCTGATCACTATAGATACAGAACATTGTAGTACTGAGTAAGGTCATTACTAACAATATACAACACCATCTATCTCACCTTACCCATTCAAATCAGTGTAGCTTTATTATACACCACAATACATCATCGAATATTAGAAAACTTGTCTACACAATCGAAACAACACTGGCAGACGCCCCATGACCAGTGATGGCATCAATCGATGTGGAAAACGCCTTTGAATCCCTTGGGTGGAGATAACAAAGCAGTACGCTAGCTCTTGTGGTTCATGGGGGCCATTACCCGCTGGGTATGTCTGCGCTATCTGAATCCAATGGCAAGGCTCTGCAGGGGAGAAGAAAATATCAGAGGGTAATAAGAACAACTCTGGGCAGTGGTTTCTCCACTGATATTTGCTACAGCAATGGAGTCGTTCGCCAACCATACTCAAAACAGAGGTGTAGACCGAGGCATTGTTGTGCAGGGTTATAGAACACACTTATTTGTGGCAACATACTGTTATATTTAAGTGATGTATACAGGGGGCTTGAACCCATTGGAAGTTGACTGGCTGACTCTGAGAAGGCTTTTGGTTTAAGGTTGAACTTGTGCATGTTTTCAATACACCCTGATGACATGAGGAACAGACTGCGGAGGATCCCAAATAAAACAAAATGGAAATGTACAGCTTTTAAATACCTATCAGCACAGATGTACAGAAAATGAGATTGAGGTTATTGCTGGTATAATTATGAAGATGACAGCGTCACTCAGAGGCAGGTTAGGTTTTAGTTTAACTATCTCCGTGATAGTCAACAAAGCAGTGGTTCTTCTGTAACTACTGTATATCTTCTCAAACTCACCTATAATACTAATGCCACAATTGTTTAGGAAGATAGATGGGATGTTAATGGAACTTATATAGAACGACAAGAGGAAGAGGGTGGTACTGGAGAAACTCAAGTGTCATCTACCTAGAAAGGCCTACGCGACCCAGATTATGAACTTTAGTAAATAGTCTGCCGATCAGAACCCAATTTAACCAAAGCTATCAGAGTGCATAATTTTTCACTCCTAACAGATACAATTCCCTCTGCAAATCGTCTTAGTTGATAAGCAAAGGAAACGTAACCCAAAAATGTGCTGAAATACTGATCATCCAAGTGAGACATTCAAACATGATATTTGAATCAACTCATATTTTCAGAACTATGGACAGAAGACTGGGTCCTCCAAAGGGTAAAATGACCCTGGTATAGTGTGCAAGCATGTCCCCAAACAGGCTTCTATCACTCTTCAACGCCATCACAATCCATTGTGAATCTGTATGTCATTAGAATCATGTCTTTGGCAGCACTCCAACATGTGACAAAAAGATGTCTGTGCCTCTGGTCATTGTCAGACTTGGAACAGCTGTTCCAAGTCTTACAGAAGAGGCCGCACAAGTGTCTACAAAAACCTGTTGCGCCCCCGGGGCAGTTTGTGTAATACAGCCCCATGGGCTCTTTAGAACTGAGATCATGTTCCACTTTTGCATCATTTGATAACCATCCTCAACACAACTAACCATCCTCTTCAAAGAGATGCAAAACGCATGGTCAGGATCTGATAGGACCAACCCTCTCCCCTCTCTGAAGAGACTGTGCACAGTTCCAAGGACCATTTATTTTTCACACCTTCTGTTTGCTTTCATGTTAGCTTCACTTTATTCTCTCAACTCTCTCCCACAACATTTACTGATCCACTCTCTTCTCATACACTTTTTAGAAGAAGCCCCAATAGTGACAGGTTTGTGTGATATTATTCAGGCAAATCCAAAAATATGCGACCAGCAGCACCATTGTTAGCCCTCTGCAGATGGAATAGTACCACTTAGAACTACGATTAACATAAGTTACTTTCCTTCATCATAACAGTCAGTCATGCCCTGTGCTCTGTCATACCAGGCAGGTACCAGAGCCAGATGTACAGGGCATAGCGGTCAAGTAATGAATTGAAGGGGTTCTTAGAAGTTACACAGCTAATTGTAACTGAAAAAAACTAAACGTATTTTCCTCTAGGAGTACACAAAAAACATGCAGATGATCTGCTAGGGCATGCTAGTGACATTTACAAAGTAATAAACAATTACATGTGTATAGGAGCTCAGGAATGCTAATGTAACTGCAGTGATGTTACACTTTCTATAGGTATTTTGGGTATAATGTTTAGGGTTTTGCACTAAAGTTAACAATGATTTCAAACAGCCACTTTAGTATCTTATTAAAGACTACACATAAACAATATACTATAAGCCCAGATAACCCTTTGGCACTGCTTCAGAAGGCAAATGCTCTACAACCGCATTACTATTATAAGATCACATATTTATTCTGTGTGTCCCAGAGTGGAAAGGAAGGGCAATGCCCTTTACACTTAAATCTAATGCACTAACAATCAGCAAATACAGGAAGACAAATCTGGTCTGCTTGACGGTAATTTAGGTACTTTATCAAAGGAACATTTTTGGGAGTCTGTATAAGAAAGAGAAATGGCTCAAGTCAATAATGACCTTGACTAAAAAATAAGTTGCTGCAGAGTTCACTCACTAACTTCGCCACACTAAATGTAGGCATTTCACCACTCCGTATCTGCAGTTTGGTCATCTTGTTAATACTTAGCATAACAAAACTGTAGTCAATCATCTATAACGAACATTCTTCAAGAACATTTGAGGATGCTCACAATTTTGAGCCATTTTAATTTTGTTTTTGTCTTTCTTCTATGTTCTAGCCTTACTGCCTTTTATCTATCCCAGTCATCTCTGTTCTCTTCCCATGTGGACACATCAAGCCACCTCAAGGGCTCTCTGTTCAGACTATCTTCTCTAATCTGAGCCTTTCCTTCTCTCCATCATCTTCTTCCTCTGGAATACTTGTTTCCTCTGTAATGTACTACATCCTACACCAGGACTTCTCTTTCAATATAATGCACAGTTAATTTGCATCCTTAGATTTCTGGAGCTCACCTGTAACAAGCAGGACCAATACCTCAGCAATAAAGACCTTATAAACAGACGTGCTTAATTACTTGTGAACTGACAAATTTCAACGGTGTTTTCTCAGTTGTGCTTGACTGTTCTTCAAAGACACCAAGTGTGTGCTCTCAATAAGTGGGTAGAGGCAAAACAAACAGCAGAGTGACTATCACTTTTAAAGTAAATCAAATGGATGGTTGCTTTCAGCAAGACATTTGTACTAAAGAGGAATACAGAGACACATACATCATTGTGCATATGGTGGATAAACAAGGTACGCAATGAGATTTGGATACATACAACATGTCTGGACAGTTATCTGGTTTCTCCAGAAGGCCTCCCTCCATGACAAAGCGTAGAACCTGTTCGTTTGTCATGCCCTGGTATGGCTGTTCCGCTAATGTTGCTATCTCCCAAAGAACAACGCCAAATGACCTGGGGAGAAAAAGAGAAGAGCAAACACTCAAAACAGCAATAAGTAAATTAACGTTTATTTTTTATTTTGAGATGTTGTGTTTTTTAAAATACTATGGCCCAGGTCTGTTGCAGTACTAGAAAAGGTTCCCATTACCAGTGGCTTAAACATAGATTGGTAAGCTCACTAGCTGAAAAAACATGGCAATATTTTTAAATAAAAAATGGGTGAAAATATAACGATTCTATTCTCGTCATGACTCTCCTTTTCATTCATCATTCTGGCAATCACAGCAACACAAGATATAAAAGCAAATCAGAGTTCAGCTTCCTGTATGTGATAACTGTCTGGCAGACATTGTTATGTTACTGTCATACATAAATTAAAGAACTAACCTTAGGTTTTGTAGTTTGACCAGTGTGAGAATAGTGAACTAACAGACAAATCCAAATATTCTGATGTGCTTGAGAAAAAAATATATATATTTAAAGGGACACCAGTAAAAAGCAGCTTGTGTACTCCCTAACTAGCAACAGCACCTCCCGGCATAAAATATAAACAGACGGGAAGGAGCTAAGAGGAAAGCAGTACAATTGGTCCACCACCTTTGATTAGCACTCCTTTCCGTGCTGTAACTATTCAGATCTATTACTGTTAATGTAAATGTATTTCTGTGCATATAAAAATATACTAAAATGTGTGCAGTCATAGAATAATTCATAGTAAAATGACTAAATGTAGAACTACAAAGGAGAGACTACCATGACTGTTATAGATTCACTTCTTCCAGAGAAACCACATTTAGCGCCTATATGATTAGAGCCCTTCTTAATTTTGAAAGCACTAGCCTGAGAATTAATCATCTCATTTGGATGCTCGGCACCAATGAGATCTCTCATTCAGCAACACGCTTTTGTAGGTGGTTGTATACTGGTGGCATGTGCTGCTCTAAGCCAACTTTCTAAGTCGCTGCTCTACTCATCCATCTACACTTCTCCTAATGGGCCCGTCAGGTGTATCTCACTGACTTCGTCTTCATCACCTCTCATACTACCTTGTTTTATAAATTACACACCATCCATTGCTCACTTCGAGTGACAAGAGGGTGGTTCCATGTCCTACCGTGGACGTGAGAGTCTCAACACTGTTCAACCATCAAAAGTCCAAGATAACTCATATGTGGTTTTCTAGGCAGTACATCAAACAGTAACTATATGTGAGAATGTTGTTCTAAGCCACATACCTATTTAAAACTATTTAAAAAAAAAGAAAATCAATTTGACTGCCCTTCTCAAAACAAAGGGAAACATGTTTGCGTGTACTAAATATCCCAATACTATTGAAGGACGGCAACTCTGTGAGGAAAGTAGTGACGCAAGAAACTGTACAAACTTGCCAATGCCTTCAGGTATTGAGACTGTAGAAAATATGAGTAAACAACAGAGTACTGCACACCTAACAAGGGAATATTAGGAGAGTTTTTTCAAATACAACAAATACTACATTAATCAGTCACTCTAACATCAATGCCTATTTTCAGTGGAGGCATGAATGACAAAAACGAGCAGTTGGCAACAGTCTGTTGCAATTCACGTAGATCCACAGAAGACAAACAGAAGCAAAAAGAAAATAAGTTATTTACCTGTAACTGTATTTCTTCAGTATTGGTAGCTTTCATAGTTTCACATGCTTGAACCATCTGCGTTATTTAAGTGGGAGTCCCACCGTACCATAGAAAGCAGTAGTCAAAGACCTACACAGAAGTTAATGTTAAACATTTACTTCAATAGCTTATCCTCATCGTTTAATAAGACCCAAAGTCCAGCCAATCAGGCAACAGGATCCTTTGGAACCCTCACCACACACGCTTCAGTCCCTCAGATTTTCTACCAGAAGTGGGATATAAGACTCTACAGAAAAAGGGGAGCCTCTATGGGGAGAAGGGTGGGTCACATGTGAATCTATGGAAGACACCCATACTGGAGAACTAGTTACAGGTAAGTAACTTATTTTCTTCTCCAGTATTGGATATTTCCTAGATACACATGGTTGAATCAGACTAGTCAGCAGTTAACACTTGCAAATAACAACGTTCTGCTTAACATGTCTGTTAGAACATTGCTTGTTCTGGGAACATGTTCTGCGCCTTTAGAGTTATCTAACTGTGCAGGGCCCATTTCCAAATTTCTTGCGCTTGCCGTGACAGGGCTGATGACCTTCTTCCTCCCTGTTTACATAATGCATGCTGGTGGTATTGTCCTGTGTATTATCACAGATGATTTCCCTAACCCGGGAAGGAAAGAGATTAGGGCTAGTGCTATGGCTTTGAGCTCCAGCAAGTTTAAGTGCATGTTCTTTTGGCGGCTGCTCCACTTCCCGCTGATTGTCAAATCCTTTAGAGGAGCGCAACATCCCTCCAAGGACTTGTCCGATGTAATTATAAAGTGAGATTTGCATCGCAAATGTTACCCCTTTGGCTATGTTTCTACTTTGAGCATACACCTGCATGGATGTTATCATGGGGGGCGGTAATCCAAATTATGTCGTCCAATTACCCTTGGATTTGCACCCATTGTTTGTCTAAATCCTCTTGTAATGTCTGCATGTTAAGGAGGCAATTGTGAATGAGAGGAATACAAAAGTACAATTACACTGAAGCAGACTTTCTTCTGTTTGGCTGCTGTGCTAGCTGCTGAATTTTCAAGTGCCTTTCTTGTGAGGAGAATGCATTTTCCTGGTTCGTATCTAGGACTGCTCCCAGGAAACTCATGGTTGTTGATGGTGTGAGATAGGATTTTTGTTTGTTGACCGTTCTTTGAAGAGTGTAAGACAGGCTGAAGTATCTGATGTTGCCTGTCGAGATGTGGCAGTCTTTATCAACCAGCCATCTAGGTATGGGAATACATTGCACTCCTTTTTGCCCCAAATGAGCTGCCACGAGAGCCAAACATTTAGTAACGATGCAGGGAGCCGATTTTAGTTCGAAAGGCAGAACCTTGAATTAGTAGTCAGTGCCAGCCACCTTGAATCTGAGGTATTTTCTATGCTTTGGGTGAATTGGGACATGGAAGTATGAGTTATGGAGATCTACTGCTGCTATGTGATCCCTTTGATTGAAGAGATGCAAGATATCTTTCAGGGTGACCATGCAAAAGGATTGTTTTCCTAAATATCTGTTGAGTTTCCGAATGTATAAGATGGGGCGCCAGCCTCCTGACATTTCCCTTATCAAGAAGAAACATGAATAGAAACTGATTCCCCCCGAGTCTTCGGGACCTCTTGTGTTGCTCCCCTCTTCAGCATGGTTAACATCTCTAGCAGAAGTTGTTTTTAGATGGGGAGGTAGTGACCCTTTTGGGGAATCATTTGGTGGTCTTTTGATGAACTATACTGTGTGTCCACGAGTAATGATGTCTAGCACCCATCTGTCTGTTATAAGGGACCATTGATGGAGATGTTTGGACATACGACCCAGAGTTGTTTTTGTGAATTGCTGGAGGTAACCGGCAATATTGAAAGGTCACTGCTTTCCGGCAGTCTCTCTCCCTCAGGGAGGTTGTTTACCTCTACTTGTCTGTCTGTGTGCTGCTGAAGGTGGCTGTCTGTATTGTTGCTGGGAATATTGGGAGCGATACTGGCTTTGAAAGGGCTGGTACTGTTGTCTGTATAGTTGAAGGCCTCCCATATAGAAGTATGATCCTCTGCCCCTGGCTCCTTGAAAGGGCTGTCTCCGTATTTGTAGCATTTCCAAGGACATGGTGGTATCTATATCCACCTTTATAATTTGGAGAGCATTGTTGACGTGTTTGCCAAATAATGCCTCACCATCATATAGCATATCCAGGATCTTGCTCTGGGTCTCTGGCCTGAAAGATGTTGCCTTCAGCCATTCCTGTCTGAATCCAGTTGATAAATTGTCTATCACACAGTCTAATATTTCAGCAGGAGTCCTCCCCTCCTGCAGAATCTTCCTGGCTTCAGCCTTTATATCCCTTGGTAAGAGGTCAATGTATGCAGCAATATCTGACCACATCTACCTCTCGTTGCTTCCCAAGAAGATCAGAGGGACTATGCGCTACCCCAAAGGGGCCTTTATCCTCTGACTCGCCGTCAGCCAATAAATGTGGAGGTAGGAAAGGTAAAATCTTACTTTGGGCAGGGAATATTGTTCTATAGAGGATTTTTCTTTTATAGAAATGACAGATACAGGTATCAGTGGTGTCAATGGTATTTTTGCCAAAGGTGCCATTGCTGGCAACCTTGTTGAGATTTACAATGGAGGTATCGAAGAGACTCATCAGTGCAGTTGTTATCGACTGGGCTCCTGTCTGCGTCGATGGTGCTCTTGTCAACGGTGTCGTCGTCTGTCTCGTCAACTGAACCGTCAATGAGGATGCTTTCGAGATCGTCATGAACACCTTTTTGCGCGATGGTCCAGTCGTTGAAAGGATTTCTCAATGTGATTATTGTCATCGATGCTAATGGTGTTGATGAGATTATCACTGATGATGCAGCTGATGTGAATGTTGATGGTGACCGTCGATGATGTTGAGAATTCGAATTGGGGTGCAGTAACTGTTTTTAGAGTTTTTGTTTTCAACGGAAGGGATTTGGAAGATATTTTGTGTAGTTTCCTTCACTGATGCAGTTGTAGACTCAGATAGAACCTTTTCTGGGCAGAGTTTCTCCTTTTTGTAGCATGTGGATGTTCCTCATTTTTTTATTTTTTTATATGTCTTGAGGACCCATGGTGGGTCTTCTTCAAAGCCTTTTAAGGTGCCCCTGGAGGCACTCTCTGGTAAGGCGTATCCCTAGTACAGGATTTTTCTGCATTAGAGGAATCATCACTGGGTTTTCTTTGGATTTCAATTTCTGCAGCCAAATCAACAATCTTCCCTCTCTGGCTTTCAGAGTTTTTGAGAAAAAGTGTGGCATACCTTACAGTCTTTAACTTTATGTTCCGAATGGAGACAAAGTAGATGCACTCTGTGTGGATCTTCGGAGTGCAGTTAATTTTTGCAACATGTCCCACATGGCCTTAACAGCCCTTTCTTAGTTGGTAAAAGATTTACATCTTGACCTCAATGTTGAAGAAGAAGATATAAATCCAGGTCCCAGGCCCAGCTTTACATTGCTCTTGCTCCAGTCTTCTCCTTGCCTTACCCCCAATTTTTGAGTGCCTTCTCGACTTTTTCCTCATTTTCATTGCTTTCTTCTTGCTTTTTCTTCTATTTTGTGTGCGCCTTCTCCTTGCTTTCCCCTAGTTTTCACTGCTTTCTCCTTGCTTTAAATTTACCTGTCCTTGCTTTTACCTCATTTCCACTGCCTTCTGCTTGCTTCCCCCGTTTTTTGTGTGCCTTCTCCTTGCTTTTCTCTAGTTTTCGCTGCTTTCTCCAGGGCCTGTAACTGCTTGGATACCCTGTCTGGTGAATAGCCGCACTTTACAAAACTTAATTGACCTGAAGATAATTCTTATTGAATGTAGAGCAAACCGAAGAAAAACTGAGGAGCAGTCAGGGAGACTCCCATCACACGACGTGTGTTAGGAAATCTGAGGGACTGAAGCCTCAGTGATGAGCGTTCTAAAGGGTGCTGTCGCCAGATTGACTGGACTTTGAGTCTTATTAAACGATGAGGATAAGCTACTGAAGTGAATGTTTAACATTACCTCCTATGTAGGTCATTGTTTACTGCTTTCTATGGTAATGCGTGACTCAATTCGACAATGGGGAAAGATTCAAGCATGTGGATCTATGAAAGAACCATTACTAGAGAAAGTGTTCCACAAAAGCATATTTTCACAAAATGAATCCCATAAACAGAAGTAGCCAGAAAACATACTATCAATGGGGCAACGAAAGAGCTGGCATACATTTTTTTTATATAAGTATTGGCCAAGAAATCGGTCTGGCGTTGGCTGGCAGCTTTTTTTTTTTCTTTTTTTTTGGCAATTCTAGCATTGCTTTGCCATGGTTTTTGACTAACTTTATTGTTGTGGAATTTGCTAGGCACTTGTAAATCTTAAAACAAAATGGCTGACCCGCAAAAATATTTATTTTCTCTCAAAAAGCACATAGTCCATGGCACGGAAGGGACATGCGTCATGTGTGGATGTGCTCCTTGTGGGAGAACAGTGTTGCCACTCACAGCTAAGTTAGTCAATGTATGCTAATTGTATCCAAATGTCCTGGGCCAGCCTGGACAGTGGGTAAGACTGTGTTCCTCTCTGCTCATTGTGTGTTGTCTGTTTGGCTTTGCAACATTTTTTCCACTTATTTGGAGATGTAAACCCATCAGTGCTGGAAAAACAGTCCTGAGTTCCAAAACATTTATGTGTTTTGCCACCTATGTTGGGATCCATGGACCCCTGGATGTTGAGGCTTGGCACGTGTGCCCCCACATCATTTAAGTGTGCATCTGTGCTGGTAGTCATTGTTAGCGCTGTCAATGTGGCCTGATGCGCTGCGAACCACGTAGTGTGTCACTGAAATCCTTATTCTGCAGGAGCGCAGCCAGTTCCACTTCGAGCCATCATTTCTTGGGTTGACCTTGAGAGCTTGCTCATACGCTTTGGCTATATATTTTTTTTTTTGAGTTGGTGGCTACTTGTTCCTAGGCACCTTCTCCTTTGCCTTGGCTCGACTGCCTCTCATCATCGGTGCCCCTTGGTTTGAACCTGTATGCACTTAATGCTTCTGCTGTGCTTCAGCACTGAGGCACTTACCATTTTTTTTAATCAGAGCTCTTTCGCTGTGTTGTTACCATTTGATGCTTCCTAAAGTCGGCTTCTCTTGAGGCCATCCTCACGGCCTTCAGTCTGTTCACATCAATGACCCCGTCTTACAAGTCTGATCCCTCTCCATGAGCCAGCTCAGATTCTTCTGTTTGTTCCTTCTCGTTGCTAGCGAGGCCAAGATCTTTGAGCCAGGTCTTTCTTCTCAGATTCCATCATGACAATGCGCCCAACTCTGTTTCTCGCTCACTTTTAGTCTTTCACTGGAGATCCCCACAGCTCACATACCAGTCAGCACTTTGTTCCTTTGGAAAGCAGAGGCTGCAAACCCTGTGTGGTTCTGTTGGGCTCAGTCCGTGGGAGCACTTGTAGCAGAAATTAAAGGTTGTGACCTCCACGCTGCACGTGGCCCTGCACATTCTCCAACCACATGGCCTTCCTCCTGGTCATGCTTTTTTTTGTTGGAAACCGGTTTAGCCATCCCAGACCCAAGATTCTTTGTATCCCTGATATGGCTCAGTTCACCATTCTCCTTTGCTGATTTTCCTCAGCAAGTTCACTAGTGATGTTTTTAGAGGTCCTCCATCTTGCATCCAGACCCAAGGGAAGAAAAAGGAACCTGACGAGTGCGACCACGCACAGGGACTTCTGGGTTGCATGCTTGTCACAATGGAATGGACATACCACCAAATGGTGGTTGACAACAATACCCACAAAAAAATTAAGAGAAGAAAAAAGAAAGATAAAGATGATTCCAGACTCAACCACTAGATAGTGTACTAATGCACAGCAAGTGAATCCCAAAAACATGCACATTGCAAAAACATATTACGTAATTAGCTGAAACTGCGCTCAGGTAGTTATATTGCCATTAGAGGACTATTATTATACAAATAACAACAGAGTTTTATTTCACAAATCAGCTTACTGTTATACTATTCTAGTATCAAACTGTGCAATCTAAGTGTAAGGACAAACCATCAGTGTAATTATATACTGATGTTTCATATAATACCTATGTTCTGTACCGAGTTACAGAAAATTCCTATTTACATTTTCTAAACAAAAACAAAGGTTTTTCTAAACCCAGCTAATGGCTTACTATTCTCTTTAATCGAAAATTAATCTTACAAAAATACACGAAGCAAACGTTTCACTATTTATGTTTAAAAACTTTGTTTCTCTACAAAGCGTCTTAGGGATATCGCAAATGGATGGAGATATTTTCTGTTTGCAAACATTAATTAAGACCCCATGATGAACAGTTTTAAAATCAAAGACTTGCTGAAACAGGGGAGCTGCCCTAGCCTTGGTAGTTTTTGGAGCAATCCAATGTTAAAATGCCATTTTAATCTTTCAGCTTATGACATATATTGATCGTGATGAAAAGCAGAAAGAGTTCCTTTTTAACAGACTGACAGTTGAAAACAATAAACATAAAATTACAGATATTGGTATTTATTGCATAAGGTTAAAATATTTCTCGGTATACTGTGAAAACATCTTTTCTTAAACTGACGCTCCCTGTTCAATCCTCCCTGCATCCATCATCGCCAATAACAAGATGACCATTAGCAGGTAGTATATATCACAACTTAGCAAAGGCAAGAGTCGGGTAAACCGACAATGGTTACACTATCTGTTTATAAATGTTCACATGTATGAAAAATGTTTATAAAATTTATGAGAGGGGGGAGGATGGGGTTCCAGCCCCCTCTCATATTTGATCGCGGGGACGGGTGGATTTTGGGGGCATTATACATTAAATTAAGCCCTGGGGAGGTGGCCATCACTGGTGCAAAGGGGTCCCTGTGCGCCCCCCCCCCCACACCTTTTTATGTCAAAATGCACCCCAGGGGCTACATAAAAACAAGGGCAGGAGTCTGTTTTAATTAATTGAAAATTTTTGCTGTGAAATTGCAGCATTGTTGCAAATTTTTTTTTTTAATGCTTTTTTCCCCCTGGTGGATTGCTGACCCCAGCACCAAAGCTAAAGTATCAGGGTTTTCCTACCCTGGCACCTTTTCTTTTCCACTTTTTTTTGGGGGATTCGGTTGAAACCAAGTCCAATGGTGGCTGGCAACACTTCCTGGTTTTGTTGGCAGCCATCAGAGCTATGCAGCTCCGTGCACAAGCTCTTATTATTTGCAAAGTCATTGGGGAGGATCTGCGGCCCTAGATATATAAATGTATTTTTCCTTTAATAGCTCAAAAACTACTGAATGGATTTACACCAAATAGCCAAAAACACAATCTGTGGAACAAAATCTAGCTTCTGCAAATTTGGTGTAATTCCGTTCAGAAGTCTGGGCTGTAGTCGAGTTCAAAACCCTATGGGGATTAAAATGGGGAAGCACGTTTTTGACCCCCCACCCCTTTTTCTCAACCCCTGCTTGACTGATCACCCTAACACTAAGAGAAACACTAAGAGAAAGCTAAAAGAAAGAGATCAGTTACCAGACATCTGAGTGCGTTGTAAACACGCCGTCTTTCAGAGATTCCGGAGACATCCAGCGGACGGGCAGCAAACCTTTCCCTCCCTTTCGGTAGTAGTCTGTTTCATAGATATCTCGTGTCATCCCAAAATCTGACAAACAAGATGAAAAAACACAGCATAGGAATATCAGACATGCCAAAGTGCAGGCAAAAAAGTGCAACATAATGCAATACTTGAAAGAATAGTGGCATTGTACTATATTTACAACTGGTCATCATTATCCGAGGGAAAGCTTTCTGAGCTTCTCCCTGCATACCATCATTCTTTTGTATTTCCTATTATGTGGTGACCTCTTGTTGAGAAGTGAAACTAGAGTAGCAAAGATACAAAATATGACTTCTATCGATCTAAGGAGTATACGATCTTCAACATTTTAAACTCCACATGATTGACTTCTCTAATTACTAACGATACACTGCAACTCCACCGACCAGAACTATAGTTGGCTCAATTGTTCCCCACTAAGTTGCTGCAACTTCTTTGTAAAGAGTAAAGACGGGACAAATAAAGTAAGTTGAGACTCTGCAAATTAATAACCAGATATCTCATATAACAGAGTAATGGCTGGCTACAATAGTGGCCAGCAAAAACTGTCAAGTTCAACTGAAGAGTGTTCTAAAGGTCTGCCTTTATCAAATAACAGGGAGATTTTAGACATCATTCCAATCAAACTACTACTTGCTCCAACATACATCAAGATTCTGAAAAGCATCTCAATACAGCGTTATAGCCCGCTGCCAAGGGCAATACCGTTTCTTAAAGGCCCCAAATCCAAGTTGTAAGCCTGAGCTGCAGGCACAGGCCTATAACGAGGGAGAGGGCCTTAGTTAACTGTTATAGCACCAGCAGAAGGGCTATAAGGCTATTAGAACATTACACCCACTAAGGGTAGAATGTTCTAAATTTAAAAAGGGAGAAACCGGAAGATAAACATTGGAATATTGGACTCTGGGATTATACTAGCCACAGCAAGCATGGAGTCTCTCCATTGTGTTCAATGAAGCTCCTAACATTCTATTATAGCGTTATAGCCCATTGTAGCGGGCTATGGGGCCATTAAAGGCCCATTCCAGCATAAAGCTCAGTATAGCCAAGCTACGGCAGGCTATAAAGCTATATTAGAAAATTCCGCCCTTCGAGGGCAAAACGTTTTTTGTTTTTTTTTAAACCCCAAAGGCTTCAATGGAGATACCAACATTCTAATGTTATAATGAGTGCTCCTGGCTTCTAATGGCTGGTAAAAGCCCAGAGCTCCAACATTCCAAAGTCTGGCTCACAGCAACAGCCGTGAAGAAAGACCTAAGGGAGCCCAAGGGGATTCCAATCCCCTCGGGCTCCCTGAAGCCTTCTTTTTATTTGTTAGAACATTCCACCCTCTGGAAGCGGAATGTTCTAATAGCCTTATAGCCTGTGGTAGTTGGGCTATACTGGCCATTAAAGGTCTGCTCCCTCCTGGAGCGGGCCTTTAATGCTGGAGCAGACCTTTAATGCTGGAGCAGGCCTTTAATGCCTGGTATAGCAGGCTACGCCAGTCTATAAGGCTATTACAGAGCTCCATCAAAGATGCCTCTGATGTCATTATTAACTAACAAGATTCAGAGATGGCATTGGAGGATTTTCTCTCTGGCTCCATCAACAACGGCTTTATCAGACAGAACTATAACTATTTCCAACAATTACCTTGTTAGTTCCTGGTGGTAAACTTAATTTAGTTCATTTTCCTTCGACAATGGGTGGCCTGGTCTGACCAACTGTTAGAAAGCTTGGACTGAATTGTGTTTAAGAATGCATTGATGTTCCCTGTCTAACCAAAACAGCTTTACAGGTAAGACTGTAATGAGCCAATTCTAAAATGGCACATACTGGAGAGGGCCCTGTATTATTCTGAAAGCATAAAACCGACATTCATGTAGTGTTGAGCAGTCACCTCCTAGCAGGGGATGAGGCCTATGTACCTCTGATGTATTAAACTTAAAAGGCCATCAAGGACAACAATTTGCTATCTGCATAATGTTAGATTAGCCCAAATGTATATAAAGGCAACAAAGAATCTAAAACCAACCTCCAATTTTCACAGTGAAATCTTCAGCCACCATGCAGTTTCTTGCAGCAAGGTCCCTATGAACAAACTTGTTGGCATTCAGGTACGACATGCCGTCCGCAATCTCCCCAGCCATCTGAATCATCTTCTTGAGCGTAGGCGGGCTCTGGCCCGGATGACTCTATATTGAGACAGCCGAAAAAGAGTATGCAATTTGAGAAATAGGTATGTGCTTTCATTCTCTTCTTTTCTTTGAGGAAATGCATTGAGGTCTGCAACCCCATTATACAAGAACATATAATTATGAAGAGCAGAGCATCTGTTCAGTGGTAATATTATACAGTTTTTTGCAGCCACATTTTTATGGAGATACACAAGCAATCACCAACGAGCTCTCAAGACTTCGATTTGGGGATAGTGAAAAAATGCTAACATCAAACCAAGCCATTTCAGGGACTTAATCGATGCTGTCAGACAAACTTTGCATTCTGCATAAAGATTATTTTTGTGAACTGCTTGTACCACAAAATGCCTGCATGCCTAAAACTAAATCTGAAACCTTGGTGTTTAAAATTGATTCGTTTCCAGCACTATTTGCAACCCAAAACCTAGTTCCCTGAGCTTGGTTTCTTCCTTGTTTCCAGATGCATAGGTATAACAAAAATAAAAGATTATGCTACTCAAAAAAACATAGCTGAAAGGAAACATTTCTAAAGTGTTTTATATGTTTTATATGTCAGCACCAAAAAAGTGAATTTTCTGCCTCTTTTACCAGCACAACAGCAGAGTTAAAGGCACCATACTGCAACCAAAGATGGTGGTTTTTAAACATTTTCATAACACTGCTTACATAAACAGTAAACAAATGTACCTATGTGTTATGTATTATGTATTATGTCATGCGGTTTGCTGCTTGGAGGCACCGCAGGTGCTTGCTGTTACATGAGGGTGGAAGAATTAGTTGAGAAAAGTCATTAAAAAGACTGACAAGATGCATTTGAAAGACGTGTGTGTTGTGTTTCTTCTAAAATATGTTGCTTCATACAATTAGGCGGATTCTTCCATAAAATGCTTCACAAACCACCATGGATGTGGAACCACATGCTTATTTCTGATTATTGGAGGGCTACTTTAAGAAAAGGGTTTGCATTGAATGTTATTTGTATATGGTTAGAAGGTTGCGTATTATACTGCAAAGAAAATAAGGAAAATGTTACTTACACAGCAGATATCTGTTCATGACAGGCAGTGCTGTAAATTCACATGCTTTGCACAAGTCCCCCATCTAGTGCTAGGTCCGGAGTGTTCCAAGTTCTTTTTTTTCGAAGAATCTTTTCGAGTCACAAGATCAGTTATACTGCGCATGGGCATCGAGTCCTTTGTTAGATTGGTTTCCCGCAGGTGGGTGAGGTAAATAGTGTATAGAGAGTAAAGAGAAAGAGATGTCCATTCAATGTATTTACATAAACACAATATTTATATGAGAATGCAACAGCCACATGCGTCTGGGTAGGAGGGAGGGCGCATGTGAATCTACAGCACTACATGCCACGAACAGATGTCTACTTGGTAAGTAACATTTTCTGTTCAATGTGTGGCTGTAGATACACAATTTGCATGGGCTGTAAAGCAATCCCTCCAAGTCAGTGGTGGCTGTAGGAGTTGGAGTTGATTGAAAATGTTTTCTGTGCACTGCTTGGCCAAAATTGGCTTGTTGTGCTAAAACATCTACACAATAGTGTTTAGTAAATATATGTGGTGTAGACCAAGTAGCAGCTTTATATATGTCAGCTATTGGGATGTTACCTAAAAAGCAAAATAAGCACTTTTCTTTCAAGTGGAATGTGCTCTAGGGGTAATAGGTAACTGCCATTTGGATTTGGCATAGCAAGTTTGAATACATTTGACTAGTCACCTGGCTATACCATTTTGTGATACTGGGTAACCTTTATGAGGCTTTGAAAATGCTACAAAAAGTTGTTTAGATTTCCTGAACTGCTTGGTCCCGTCAATATAATACATAAGAAGCCTTTATACATCTAGTGTGTGTGAGGAGCTCTCCCTGCACCAGATTCTGGGTGTGGGAAAAAGACTGGGAATTAAACTGACTGATTGATGTGAAATTGTGAAACTACTTTTGAAAGGAATTTAGGTTTTGTGCTTAGAACTACTCTATCTGTGTGTAACTGGAAAAATGGTTCTTCTAAAGTTAGAGCCTGGACTTCACTCATTAGTCTTAGGGAAGTGATCGCCACTAAAAAGGCTACTTTCTATGAAAGGAATGGTAAGGTCCAGGCATGCACAGGCACAAGAGTTGGACCCACGAGGCTATTAAGAATAATATTAAGATTTTAGGATGGTGCTGGAGGAATCCTGGGTGGAATGACTCTTTTGAAGCCCTCCATGAAGGCTTCTGAATAAAGTGATGTGTTGTCTGTTTTGGGGTTAAGCAGCTATAGCTGCTAAGTGAAGAAGGACAGATGAGTATGCTAAATGTGCCTTTTGCAAATGCAGCAAATAAAAAATAATGTCTTGAAATGAGGCTTTGAGTGGGTTAAATGTGTTTAAGCATACAACAGAATACAAAACATTTTCATTTGGCAGCATAACATTGGTTGCAGGTTTACGTGCCTTTTTAAGAACGTCCATGCATTTCGGTGGTAAATTTAAATAACCAAACTCTACGACTTCAGGAGCCATATCGCAAGGTTAAGCATTTTGAGGTCTGGGTGCCTGATCTGACCTTGATTTTGAGTGAGTTTCTTGTGGGGAACTATAGACAGATCCAGAAGTGTTGTGAACCAAGGGTGACATACCCATGTAGGAGCTACAAGGATCATTGTGATTGAGGTTTGTCTCAGTTTGCGCACTGGAGATGGAACGAGTGGGAGAAGCGGAAACGCATAAGCAAATATCCCTGGCCAGTTCATCCGTAGAGCATTGCGCTTGGACTGAGATTGAGCATATCCGGAGGCGATGTTTTGGCATTTTTTATTTTCTGTGGTGCTGAACAGATCTATTTGAGGTTTCCCCACCTTTGAAAGTACTGGTGAAGGACTTGTGGGTGGAGTTCCCATTCATGGACTTGTTTCTGCATCCTACTGAGGTCTTCAAGCTGGTTGTCAATGCCTGGGAGATACTCTGCCACTAAATGATTGTGGTGGTGAATTGCCCACTTCCATATTGTTTGAGAAAGATGGGACAACTGTGTGCTGTGAAGAGCGTGTGTCTCGTTTCTGCAGATAATACACGGCTGCCATGTTGTCTGTGAGGACTAGAACCACTCTGTCGGAAAGCTGTGTCAGAAAGGCTCTGAGTGCTAGGAAAACTGCCTGCAACTCCAAGTAATTGATGTGGGAGGCTTGTTGAATGGGATCTCATGTTTCTTGGATGGTGAGGTTGTTGAGGTGAGCTTCCCAGTCTGTGTCTGATGCATCTGTAGTCAGAGTGATATGAGGCACAGGGTTCTAAAAGGGTCACCCCTTTGGAATGATTGGTGGGATCCCACCATTGCAGAGAGCGGTGAATCTGGCAGTCCAACAATACTAGATCTCGGAGATGACCATGTGACTGAGACCACTGACAAGACAGACATTGCTAAAGGGAGGCAGGTGTAGTCTGGCATGGGATACAATGTTGATACAAGATGCCATCACTCCGTAGTAGCTGCATCACTGATCTGACTGTGTAAGTTTGATTTTCCTGTATCTGAGAAATGAAAGATTGAAAAGCTTGGATTTGCGCTGGGCTTCGATATGGCAACCCTAACTGATCATTGATAATTGCTCCTAGATAAGGCTGTATCTGCAAAAGTAGGAGATGTGATTTGTTGAAGTTGATTATTCAAGCAGGGGAAGACATAGATGTGTTAATAGCTGAGGTATGCTGTAACTACTGCTAGAAATGTTGTGAAGATCCTAGGGGCGGTTGTTACCCTGAATGGTAAAACTCTGAACTGAAGTTTCCCGGCAATGACAAATCTGAGGTACTTTCTGGGTGCTGGATGAATGGGAATATGAAAGTATGCTTAATTTAAATCTAGAGCTCTCCTGAAGTTGCCTTGCAGTAACAATAGAGTGACATCCTGGAGAGTGACCACATGGAAATACTCAGAGAATGTAGAGGTTAAGTGGTCTGAGATCTAGAATAGGCCTGAGTGACGCATCCTTCTTTGGTACAAGGAAGTATAGAGAGTATACTCCTAACTCTTGCTGTGAGAGAAGAACTTGTTCTACAGCCCCTTTGAGAAGAAGGGATTGTACCTCTTCTTTGAGAAGAGTAAGATGTTGATGGGAGAATTTGTAAATCCGCAGGTGAATGTTTGGAGGAGTGTAAGAGAGCTTCAGACAGTAACCATGCTGGATAATTGAGAGAACCCATTGGTCTGTGGTGAAATCGTCCCATTGTGAGAAGAAATGTTTGGGTCTTCCTCCTACTGGAGAGGTGTGAGCCAATGGAAGGCGTATTTAGTCACAGGTGTGCAGTGGAGGCAGATCCTCTGAAGGTGGATGCCTTTCCTTTTCCTTTGTTGTTTGCACCTCTATAAGAGACTTTAAAGGAGCCTCTATTATAGAAATGGGTGCCTTGCTTACTTTGAGAGGTGGTGGGCTCAGTAGAAGATTGCTTGAAGTCTCCCCTGAATTGTAGGCGGCAAAAATTACTCCACTGTGGTGTGTTGAGTAATGCCCCCATAGCCTTTGCTGCCTCAGAGTCTTTCTTGAGGTTTTCTATGGTGCTGTCAACCTCTTGACCAGAAAACATCTTCTCTATCAAAAGGCATGCTGAGATCTGCCTGCTGAATTTCTGGCTTGAACCCTGAACATCTAAGCCAAGCATGTCTTTTGATGATATACTAGTATTAATACTGCATGCTGCGCTACCTGTAGCATCAGTTACACACCTGATGGAATTCTTTGAGATGGTTTAACTCGCAGAAGCTATCACTTGTGCGCTTTTTCGGTGTTTCTCTGGAAGGTACTAGAGAAGCTCCTCCATTTCATCCAAGTGGGCCCTGTCGTAGTGTGCGAAAAGTGCCAGTGAATTGGCGATATGCCGATGATTTGCAGCTTGTGCAGCCACACTTTTCCCTGCTGCATCTAGTTTTTTGCTCTCCTTAGCAGGAGGTGAATCTCCAGTGGATTGGCTGTTAGCATGTTTTCGTGCTGTGCTAATATTGAGTAAGGAGGGATTTGTGCATGTATAAATACAGGGTCTGCAGGTGCAGCTTTGTATTCTGCCATTGGGGTGTTAACTGTAGACTTAACAGGTTTAAAAAAAATATAATTGGCATGTCTAAGCATGCCAGGTAGCACAGGTATAAACCGACTTTCTTTATGTGTGGTATTTAGTGTGTCAAAGAGGAAATCCTATTCGCTAGGGTCAGTGTGCATGTGGACCTTGTGGGATGAAGCTGCCCTTGCTAAGACCGGCTGATACGATGTTGTGTCTTCTGGAGGTGATGGGCATACTGGATATAGATCAGGGTAATTTGGTAGAGTGAGATCATATGAATCCCATGGGTCAACGTCCATTGGTATGCCCCTTAAACCCTCTCCCTGAGGTGGAAGTGGTTCAGTAATAGGTGTAGGAGAATGGGGAGATGGTGGAGGTATAAAGGAAGCACAGGAGAGGATGGGGAAGAAGGCCAAGGTCGAACTGGAGCCTTGTCTTTGGAGGCCTTTTTAGGTGGATGAACAGTGTCTAAGGACTCCTCAAATGTAAGCTTTCTCTTGATTGGAACAGGGGCTGAGGCAATTATTCTCCCTATTAATTTTTGAATATGGAGCTGACGAGTGTCCATTATGTCCATGATGGACTCCATTGGTGAAAATGTTCCAGAGAGTGACTGTAGTCTCGGGAAGCACAGTCTTATGCTCCGAAGTTTTCTGAGTTGAAGCCTTGTGTCAAGTGGGAGCCGCCAGCTCCAAAGCCGATGTGGTGGGCTTTTTGCTTGGTCCCGAAACACTTGGGTCGGTGGGTCTGCTCGATCCCGAGGCTGTCTGGGATGTTCCAAAGCCAAAAGGTTGATGCTGAAGACATCTTGGTCTTGGCCATTTTCAGTGCTGAGCCAGAAGATGGGGCATTCAAAGGTATTTTTCAGATCCAACCATGGCCTGAAGGCAGTGGCGGTCTGGCAACCTGCTTTTGGGACTTTTTTAAAGTCTTTGTACAGGGAGTAGGGGCTGTTGTACTTACAGGTTGCACGGAGGTAACAGGTTGACTTTCAATGTCAGACTGGATGCCCGACTCAGAGTCTTCTCTTGCAAGTGCTCTTCCCCGAAGATATCCGGAGTGGTGTCTGGTGTTTTCGACTCCATCTCCAATCGATGTGCTCTTCGGTCCCGGAGTGTCTCTTTTTGGTCAAAAGGAACGTCAAGCAGCCTTGTTCACTGTGGTCCAGGGAGAGTCACAAGTTACACACCAGGTGTTGTTTGGTGTGTGGGAATTTCGAATGGCATTGAGGGCAAAATCAAAATGGAATCCGTTCCATTAGCCCTGCATATACCAACACCACGTGGAGGAGTAGGCCGAAGGCTTGCACCCCAACGGGTCAGTAACAGACTCCCGGTGCAGAAAGTTGAATCAACTACGAGATATTGAGAAGACACCATCGAATTACAATACCATTGCATACAGAAAGATGGGAGAGAACAGTTCGGAATAGACCGAGCCGAGGAATACCGGAGCGAGAGGTACACACAACCGAACCCGACTGCGAATAAAAAACAATCTAACAAAGAACTCAATGCCCATAGGCAGCATCACCGAGAGGAGGACTCTCTCGATCTTGTTACTCAAAAAGATTCTTCGAACAAAAACAACTTGTAACAGACTGGACCAAACACTAGATGGTGGACTTATGCAAAGCATGTGTATCTACCGCCACATATGCCATTGAACATCAGTTTTCAAGATACAAGTTGACATACCCTCTAGTCTATTAAACCACGGTAATATGCCTAGGTAAAATATACTATCTGCGAAAAATAATTTTTTCTCCTTTTCAGAAGCCAACACTGTAAAACTGGTTCAGAAGCAATAAATACACAATAATTACATTCACATTTTACTTAAACCAGTTATTTGTGCAAGAGATATAGGATTTCAGTGACACACTGGTTTGGCACAAAGAAATAGTTTCAGCCTTTAACAAACCAATAAGGTCAACAAACACTGCATGAGTTTCCATATTAACCTCTCTTTCAACAAATGCTAATGAGAAGCATCTTAACATATAGTAAGCATGCACAATAGCGGAACAAGCCTTCTCAGAGAGTTCTCTCTGAGCGCAAGAGTACATAAAACATTCTTCAGTCAATAGTACGGTATTAAGCGACAAGTAAGGGAACTTAGAAGCACTGCTGAATCAGCACCTATGAATATTCACTTTTGCTTTAGAGTATTCCATCCAAAAGCAAATCTAAGTGGGGAAAATAGTGGTATCTCTTGTGGTAGCCTGTCCTTCTCAGCCTATTTCAAGAGCTGTCACAACATCCTTTCCAAACAAGATCCTGCCTGGACCCAAGGTAAACATGTTGCCCGTCTGCACAACTATTGTATCATGATGCGATCTGAGATACGACCTGTTCAACTTGGGTAGGTCTGTATTGTTGAAACTTCTGTGGCCAGACAGAATAAAAGTAGGTTTAAAAATCCTGTTTGACATTCAAAGTCCCTCTGTCAAAGTCTGGAACTCAGGGTCCACACATTTGCCATCGACACCTGGCTACAGACACTGACTTTTGTCCTCCATATATTTGCTCCTCTGATCAAAGGACAAAGCAGAAAGTCAAAATAAGGGAACAGCATTTGTATAAAGTGCCTCCTCATTTCAGCATCAAGTTTTCACGGATCTTCAAACTGAACTCCTAATGACTGACATATTTCACTAATGACCTTTGTATAAAACTACTATATAGAACACTGTGTAAAAACCCTGATTTTGCATATCTTCTAACAATGGTTTACAACACCACTCGTTGGTCAATCCGGTATTAATTGCTGGGAATTTTCACACTGATTTCTCATGCCGCTGTCCTTCCTCATGACCTACAGTGTATGGGTTTACTTAATTTATTCTAGAATACCACATAGGTCACCCATAGTAAACATGTCAACTGGAAATGAGATTTGGCCATAATACAGGATGCACTCATTTCTTCAACTCCGCGACAATACAGATATTTAAAAAAACAATGTTTGTGGTATAATTACTCTTAATTCTCTGATGGAAACACTTAACATAGCTTACACAGAACTCTGTATATTATTGGCCACTGTGTGAGCTCTAAAATCCAGGCACTCATCACTCTGTGGAACATATTTACCCACACACCTAGTTTATAAAAGGCTCATTGTTTTGTAATACCAGGAAGAGTCACATCACAGGGACTGACAAGCCAGCCTGGCCATTCTCTTGATGTGTTTGCCTGTACCTCAGGCAGGAATACCCTTCTCAGGTGTAACAAGAACCAAATGAGTATACAGATGACTTCACTACTTAGGTTTTCAAAAGTCTTCAAGATGGAAACGATCAGCTTGGGTCCTATATCACAAATGTAATTTGTTGTACATGTAGAGTTATTTCAAGTGCTCTTGGCATTATAAATGCCTCTCTAAGGTAAGGTTAATTGGAGCAGATCAGGACATCACTAAATCCAGCTATTGTTATTAATCTATTCACAAGACCAAGAGCTAGACGGTGGGACCTCAGGCGTGTCACAATATAGCCAATTTAAGAACATTCAGGTACCTTAGGGTACTTGACACCCATTGATCATGTTTCCATTTCGGTGCCATGAGACAGTCAACACTCTGGGATACCACTTACAATCCAAAGGTCATAATGGCCAAAGAACTTGCTGCAGTGCTCCCCCTTGGTGTCCTGCTCACCTCTGATACAGTGGAACATTATCTGCTCATCTGTACAGCTTACATCCATAGAATAGGTTAAACTCTAAACATGTGCCATATGTGTTGGAGTGAAGCAAAACTTAATGGCTACTTACATGTAGGAGCAGTTTTGCAGCTTGAAAACGTTAATGGATTTATATGTTGTGCATTATTCCTCTACCTAGTGTTGGGTCTTCGATTCCTTTTGTACTCTTTCTTTTTTTCTCTTCTGGTGGTGTCAACCATTTAGTGTTTTGCCTTTCCCTCCCTCTATGGGAAGCCCCGTTGCATGGTTGCCATCTTCAGAGGTTTTTTTCTCTCATTTTGGCAATTACGTTCTTAATGTGGTTCCCAGTATTTTCCAGACCTTCCTATTCTTCAGCCTCCTCGTTTCTGGAGTTGGGTTTTTGTGGGGGATATGGAGGGTCGCATATGAATCCAGAAAATTCTTCAAGCTGTAAAACTGCTCCTACAGGCAAATCACCATTTAATTTTGCAGTGTGACTCTTTCTTGGATTCACATGTCGTGCATTAATAATGTAGTGATATCCCCCTCCCAAGAGACTGGATGGAAATGAGTTTTGAGGATGGAAACAGGCGCCTTAGTACTTTCTGTTTCCAAGGATATCCATCCTGTAATGTTTTGTAAGGGTGTGTACGGAAGACCATGTGGCTTCCATACAGATGCCTTTAATGGAAACATTCACTAATAATTCTTGTGTGAGCTCCTCTTACTTGCAAAGTGTGCTCTTCCTCTCTGTCCCAGTGCTACACCAGCTATTTTGTAGCATTTCAGGATTGTCTGGACTAATCACCCTGAAATGGTTCCTTTGCTGACAGATGCACCCTATTTGTTGGTGTGAATAAACTGTAAGAATTGGTTTGCTTTTCTGACCTTCCTCGTTACCTGTAAGCAGCACATGACCACCCTTCTTAAATCGAGTGTCTCTATTTAAGGTTCTTTTTTTATGTATTTTTAGAGCTTAAAAATTGCAGCTGTATTGCGTGATTGTGACATGCCCTTTAGTAGGAATTGTGGGTTTGTTCTCATTACCACTCTGTCCTTGTGTACATTTCGGGTACAAGTGAAGTTTTTGTGGTGTTTTGAGTGCTAACAATTCACTAATTTTTCACAGACATGAAGGCGATCAAGAAGGCAGTCTTGAGTGTCAGCAATCTAAGGTCTGCTTTATGCATCAAGGCTAATGGGTGATTTCTGAGATGTGTTAGCACTACGTTCGACCTCCACAAAGGGACTGGAACTGCTCTTGGTGTGGCTAGCATCTATGCTAGAAGGTGGGTGGTGTCTTGCATCAAGTTATCTTTTACTTGTTGTCTGCCACTAATAAATGAACCTGCTACACTTTGCTGTGTAGCACTTCTTTGGGCTTCCTCTTCTGGCCTCCTTAAGGTCCTCTGTGGGAGACCTAGGTGGGCAAACATTAATGTCCTCGGGGACAATGCTGCCAACCTGAGCACTGTTGGCTCCAAGTGATATACTTAGCCTCTTTTCATTGTTACCAAATCCTGATGACGTTTTAGTCTTATTACCCTTCCCTGTGCTCTGAAAAGCCTGTCTGTCTGTCCCACCGAGGAGAGATGAGAACCAGTGCCTTGGACACTACTATGCATCTGTTTAACACCAATAGTATCACTGGAATTGCGAGAAATCGTATGCAAATCTTCCTGACCAGTCTATCGACAGGAAAATCCCCTCTGACCACTGGTGTGGGCATGTGGACTTTTAAGTTATGGCATTTTGTGTCCTTATGACAGTTTTATGTTCTACTGCCATTGTCCAAACTTTTACTAGCCAATTGTCTAAGAAGGGGGAGACATGTACTACCAGTCTTCTCATGTGAGCTGACGCTACAGCAAGTCACTTTGTGAATACACTTGTTGCAGACTTTATCCTGAAGAGAAGAACCCTGATCTGGTAAAGTACCTTGTCCACAACCACTCTCATGAACTTCTTGTGTTCTCCATCAGTAGGCATCCTTGAGATCTATGATTTCCATAAAGACTGCCTTCTCTACACAGTAGGATGACCTGAGCAGAAAAACTATCCTGAACTTTGGCTATTTTACATTCATTTGAGGCACACAGGTCCAAAATGGGTCTGAGGGTGTTGTATGGGCTCAGTACTAGGAAGTAAAAAGAGTAGGCCACTTGGTTTTCCTGTCCATTTTGAACCCTTTCTACTGCAAGTTTATTTAGTAGGTCACTGACCTCTTACTGTAGTCGTAGTCTCTTATCTTTGTGTAGCGCCTTGCTTTTGGCCTCATGTTTGATGGAGATTTTAACAGTTCCATACAATACCCATGCAGTATTATGTTTAGAGTCAATATAAGGGGGATAATCTTTTTCTACTCTCGGAGGAAACCTCTGACTCTGCCTCCTGAAGGGGTTGACTGTGGAAAGAGGCATGATAGCAAGTCTCTTGCTTGGATGTCCTGCTCCTTGCAGAGGGGCACCTCTTCCTCTATCGCTGCCTTGAAAAGTCTGCGTTGATGTGCTGGGGTATTGCCACTGAGGTAATATGCTTTGTGAACTGGCCTGAGGCACAGAAAAAGGTGTAAGGTTTATTAGACTGCGAACCTCGCCTTGTCACCACACCCACCCACTCAGCCGGCCACACACTCAACGCCATCTTCTCCTCCAGCAGCCATGTCACCTTCACTCACACCACCGAACTCCACTGGACCGACCACCGCTGTGTTTATTTTTCCTTCCAGAAACCCACCACCAACAGCATCGGATCCCTCACCGCAAGTGGAACAAGATTTCCAAGGACTAATAGATCTCCCACCTCATCCACGCCCTACCACCAAACACCATGGATCCCAACACCGTCGCCCTCAACCTCAAGCAATGGCTCGACGTCTGCACCAACACCCTTGCTCCACTCAGGAATACCACCAAAACCTGCGCCAACTAAAAAGCCCCCTGTTTCACCGCAGACCTTCAGGCCTCCAAGCGGGAATGCCGGAAAGGCGAGAAGATCTGGCACCTAGAACAAACAGAAAGCAACCACGCCGCCCTCAAATCCGCCATCCGAAAACATCACCAGCTCATCTGGACCACCAAAAGATCCTTCTACAAAGAACGAATTGACAATAATGCACACAACAGCAAGGAGCTCTTCAGCATCATCAAGGAACTCACCAACCCCAAGTCCTGCTCTGCCAACCCCTCCCCCCACTCACATGACCTCTGCGACTCCCTTGCCACCTTTTTTCACCGCAAGATCACAGACATCCATGGCAGCTTCGCACCGCCGTCCCCCACTACCACCACCACTGCCAAGGTCAACGTCAACGCACCCATCCACACCAACATCCTGAGTGCCTGGACCCCCAGCAACAATGAGGAAACCACCAAGACCATGAGCACCATCCATTCCGGATCACCCGCTGAGTCTTCCATAAAGCCAGCTAAATCATTGCTCCCCTGCTCCTTCGAGACCGCCATCTTCACGGAGAGCTGGAAACACGCCGAAGTCAACGCCCTGCTCAAAAAGCCCAAAGCCGACCCGAAGACCTCAAAAAGTACTGGCCCATCTCCCTACTCCCCTTCCCTGCGAAGGTAATCGAGAAGATAGTCAACATCCAACTATCTCGCTTCTTGGAGGACAACAGCCTACTCGACATCTCCGAGTCTGGCTTCCGCAAGAACCACAGCACCGAGACTGCCCATAATGCTTGAATTGACGACATCAGGAGCAGGCTCGACAAAGGTGAAACCATTGCCCTCATCCTTCTTGCCCTATCCGCAGCCTTCAACACCGTCTGTTACCACATCCTTCACACACGCCTCCACGACGCCGGAATCCCCCCACAGAGCCCTGGATTGGCTTTGGCTCACATCCTTCCTCTCTGGAAGAACCCAAAGAGTCCGCCTCCCCCTTTCCTGTCTAAAGCCACCAAGACCATCGGCGGAGTCCCCCAGGGATCCTCACTCAGCCCCACCCTCTTCAATGTCTACATAGCACCGTTCCCCAACATAGTCCGATCCCACGGCCTCAACAACGTCTCCTACACAGACGACACTGAGCTCATCCTCTACCTCACGAAGAACCCCACAAACGCCAAGACCAACCTCCACACCGGACTTCACGCCATCGCCAACTAGATGGAAGCAAGCCGCCTCAAACTGAACACGGAGAAGACAGATATCATCATCTTTGGCTCCACAGATCAGCATGGGACAACTCCTGGTGACCCACGCACGCAACCTCGGCTTCATACTGGACTCATCGCTCTCTATGACCCAGTAAGTCAACGCCATCTCATCCTCATGCCTTAACACCCTTTGCATGCTTCGCAAGACTTTCAGATGGATCTCCGTTGAAACCAGAAGAACGGTCACCCACGCCCTTGTCAGCAACTGACTGGACTACGACAACGCCCTATCCGCGGGAACAACGTCCAAGCTCCAGAGGAAACTCCAGCACATCCAGAACGCCTCAGCACGACTCATCCTCAGCCTCCCTCGCCACGAACACATCTCAGCTCACCTCAGAGACCTCCACTGGCTACCTGTCAACAAAAGGATCGTATTCAAACTCCTGACCCACGATCACAAAGCTCTCCACGACGCCGGACCTGCCTACCTCAATGAGCGTCTCAACTTCCAAATCCCAACACTCCAGCTCCGCTCTGCCATCCTTACTCTCACAACCGTCCCCTGCATCCACCAGACCACAACCGGCGGCAGATCCTTCTCCCACCTTGCCGCCAAAACCTGGAACTCCCTCCCCGTCAACCTACGCCTGACCCAGGACCTCCCGACCTTCCGGAAGCAGCTCAAGACCTGGCTCTTCATCAGTAGCCCCCCCCCCACCCTCCTAGCGCCTTGAAACCCTTCCGGGTGAGTAGCACACTTAACAAATTACTTATTGATTGATTGATTGGATGGGTAGGTTTCCATTCACTCTTCAGGAGAGCCATCTTCTATATTCTCCGGGCTATAGTGGGATCTAGTATCCTGTGAGGGAATATGGAGTTTGCTGAACAAATCAATCAGGAAACAGTACATCAGAAACCAAAACATGCTATTTTGCTACAGTAGTTCTGTATACATCAAGAGGCATATTAGATCAATGAACAATGAAGGACTGATACAGTGATAAGGATGTAATTCTGTACTTACACTATTGCTCAATTAAGTATTCTACATATTTACAGCTGCTATATCAAACTGCAACAAACGTAAAAAGTAAACATTTATTTTTAGCAAAGTACAACTATTTTGTTTGTAATTTGTTAAGAGACATACTTCAGCGTACACAATGCACTTTGGGGCAGTCTCAAAAACAATTCTGCAGGAATACTGCTGTAAGATTTAGTGCAAGTGCAGGCACCTGTAACAGACTGCTAGGCAGGCTCTCATGCACAGACAATGGACAGCCCATGTAAGAGTCCTCTGACATGTTGCATTCGAGTGAAAGAATGCGTGGGGTGTTCCAATGGAAGGAAAGGAAGTGTGAGTACTGAAAAGAAGAACTGTACAAGGACTTGTGACAAGGTTAATATGTTCCACTGATCAAGACTGTAAGATAGGGTTTTGTCACGTTACTGAGAAGGCATGAGAAAAGCTATTAAAACACAAGTTGTCCAGTAATGACTCAAATTTGGGTTCGACATAATACTTTCCCTTAACTAACCTCAGCATCTGTCCTTAAAGATCGAAGATAACTTTTGAGATCTCCACGCGTCATCAGTTCCATGATTACTAGGGTTGGTTGGCCCTGGGATACAACGCCAAGAAGACGTACCTAAACAAGGAAAGATTTGGAAAACTGAGATCACACATCAAGAACATGAACAAGGTAAGAACATCTGCCAGAAGACATGCTTGCAGGCTGACAAACAAAAATATCAAGCGTGCCAGAAATACTTTTAATTTAGACTTGACAAAGTCTGCAGGAGAAGATCTGGTTCTTTTCACTTATCTAACAGAACAATGAAAATACACACCGAAGACCAGACGGCATATGCTTACAAGCATTCTTGCTTGATGAAATTCTTGGAATGCATCAAAAGTGACATTCTACAAATGCAAATTCTACAATATTATTCTTTGTACAGATGACTTGCCACCCATACACCTCAAATGAACAGGTACTGGTCACATTGTCTTCACACTGTCAACTTCGGGACAAGTCAAGCAAGCCTGCAAAAAGCTCTGGACACTGAGAAACATTTAATGTTTCCTTCTTTAGATCCAAAATATACAGAACTATCATTGGCAATACGAGGTTCATGAAAATCACACTTTACAACCAACGTGTTCAATGTCCCTGTACCTTTAGAAACTAAGAAAAAGATGTGGTTTTGTTGAAATTATGGATTGTGAAAGCAAACAAATTGGGTGCTATGTTTTGAATTTCTATGTCTGATCAGTGACATGCATAATTTACCTGAACAGCAATTAGTTCACTGTGTGTATCGTAGGGCGGCTTCAAATATTTATTATAACACAGTGTGTTGCTTTTCAATCATCTTTAAAGCTTAATTGTACCCTAAGCCATAAGGACACTTATAATCCAATTGTATTATTCTATTAATGCTCTCTGCAGGGGTCTGCCTCAATAAGGTAGGTTAAGACACTGACAATGAGAATACAGATGTATTACTGATCTTTATGATGCAGCAATCATTTTTTCAAATGTATTACTCGATGCTTACTATTGCCTAGATGAACCCTGTTAGACACAGTACTTCTTATGTTTCGAGTATTGTTCTAACTAGAACTGTACAGAGGACTATACGATTAGTGAAGGTAAAGGAAAATATTGGCTACATAATTTTGGCTGAAAATGTGTAACGTATTTAAAGAGGTATTTCGGCCACATGATGTCAGTAAATATGTTGCAACTGACTATGGACTTCTCTCACTTCACCCCTTACTATTTTCCTCCACTGTATAATTACATTTCATTTCTACCTCTCTAATATTAACTCACCCAAAAAAAGCCCTCAAATTTTGCAATTCTTTATTGTAATGAAACAGATGCATGCCAGTACCCATATCCCACACTAATATTTACTTAACCCAGTCATATACTTTGACTTCGTATGTCTTTCGTAAATGAACAGTAAGATCCAGGGCATTACCACAAGCATCTGGGCTTTGGATGCCAATTGTGTCACTGAGATACGTTTCACCAAACTAACTATGATAAATCCACAATATTTAATTTCACGGAACCACACATTTCTTATGTGTCTTCACTTCATGCACAGCGATGGGTACATTTGCTCTTTGGAAAAACCCAATATGACTTACCACCACACTATTTGTATTGTTGCAGCCTGAGAAATCCCTAGGCAATCGGGCCACTGAGAGGGCGAAGCATGTGTCGGCTGCTTATTGAACACCACTTATATACATGTGTAATTTGATGGATGAACTCCTAAATAAAATGGAAATCTCTAAAAACAACAAAGGAATCTGCGCTTTTAGATTTTGGAGTAGATACACTTAAACGTATCCGCAAATATACCAATATGGAGGCTACCTAGGTCCAAAACACAAGAAGCGAACTACCCCCTCTGACTACGGATATTACTCAACGGGAAGGAGTGTTGGATCTTGATGCACACGACCACAACAATTTTTCACGCTTCCCTCACCTGAGCTACCCTTGACTGTCAGAACCAGCAAAGTAACAGGAATCTTTCTAACAACTGTAAAGAGCAAGGGAATAGTAGACTCAGGTTTTTGACACTTCACCTCTCAACAGAATCAAACAAACCCAATTTCAACTAAAAGTACATTTAAGGCTTTGGAGAGAGCCATCAAAAAAGAAACCTCAAAACAGTGGGAAGGAGCTTCACAAAAAAATATTTGGAGCATGATCTCATCCCCAGGGGACTAAGAATCCTAATATTCTCGCCCATAGAGACAACAGCCCTGGAAAAATTGAAACAATTGGGAGATAATCTACACACAGCATTAAACAACAGTCTCAGGCAATTGATAGTTATAGTGCAAGAAGAACTGACCATTACTAAAAGAACTGAGGAGGTAACTGGCAAGATATGACAAAAAAGAACCATGATTCTCAGCAAAAAAATGGACATATATGAAAAAGACATTATACAAAGGAATAACAGACAATCCAGACACAACCTGATTATCAACTTGAAAAGGTGTACACCTTTGCAAAGAAATACTACAATATTAAGACAATCAATGTTCCCACCGAATCGGCTAGCTCCTCCGAGATCACTCATTTCTCAGACGTAGAACCCGTACAGGAAGTGGATACCGAAAGTACCAAACGTCCAAGGGGAAAATGTTTACAAGGAGGTATGCACACACCTTTTAAGGAATGCACAAGACAACGTCACACGACCACCAAGTAGAAAAACCCAGGAACCAACTACTTCAGGGGTCCAGACAAGGGCCAAAAGCAAGGAACAAGCCAAGAACAAATCACGGACACCCAACTAGTAGTCAATCTATCAACCAAGGATTTAAATATGACACTTACTCAAATACTGAACAAAAGCCTTTCCTTCTGTCCAACAGCTACATGGGACTTGGTTCAAACTAAGCTTAATCTGTTAAGTTCATTAGGAGACTGAAACAGCAATCCTTTCTTGCGGACAACCCAAAACCAGTGACCTTACTGTTTGGGAATTTGAAACCATTCACTTACTTGCCACCCTGTTGAAGGATGGCAGAGAAGATTTAAGCAGCTCATTTGCAGAAACAGCATTTGAATAGAGGATCAATATTTCACACACTAAAATCAGTAAACTTCCAATAAAATCCAGCTTTACATGGATATTACCACCAGGTAACCGATATTAACACCTGGCAGCTAAATTTTCTTGTTCCACACGAGTGGTATGGTATCTCAACAAAACACCAAAGATACATGTCCAAGAGAAATATCATTCATCAAACATCACTTACAAACAATGTGAAGCTCTGAAAGAACTCCATCAAGACAACAGTATAATAATAAAGGAGGCAGATAACGGTGGCAACGTTGTCATACTTAACAAAGATGACTACCTTCGGGAAATTTATCAGCAATTGGGAAACACTACCTACTAAATGAAACGTAAACACTCCAAAGAACGTGGTACAAAGAAAATTGGGAGAACTTCTCAACAGTTGGTACAGCAAGGACCTTCTCATCTTGGAAGAAAAACAGTACCCTTACATCAATCATCAAGTTACTCCAACACTATACGTACTTCCAAAAATCCACAAGGTGGGAACACCACCAAAAGGAAGACCTATCATTGCTGGAACAGATTCGGTCTGTTATGGTCTGGCAAAGTAGATCAACTGAGAACTTGAACCATTTATGCAGAACCTTCCTACTTACATTAGAGACACCAAAGACATTCTCCAAAAACTTGAAACCATTGAGTGGCAACCGTACTACATATTTGCCACCACAGACGCAGTCAGCTTATATACTTCAGTCAAGCACCAGGATGCCATAGAGGCAGTATGAAAATGCCTGGCAACAAGAACTGTATATGATCTAGAAATAAACCAAATCATTATTGAAATGCTTGAATTTTGCCTGAAAAACAACTTTTTTCTTTTTAGAGAAGAGTTCTATCTACAAGAACAAGGGATGGTGGGAGAGGGGACTTGTTTTGGCCCTCTGCATGCCTGCCTCATCATGGGAGAGGTTTAAAGATATTGGTAAAGGAATGAATAATTGGAATCTCTCTCTAGCAACATCATCTTTCGGGAAGCTATATAGAAAATATCTTGCTTATTTGGCAAGGCCTGGAATCACACTTAAAACAATTAATCAAAAGTTGTTTGCTGAATAAATGGGTTATCACTGTGACCTACACAATCTCAAAGGAGGAAATAGAATTCTTGAACCTTAACCTATACCCCGATCAAAACCAATTACAAACAAAAATTCACAGAAAATCGACCACAGCAAACTCAATTCTTGACGCTAACAGCTTCCACCTACATAACACCTTTGCCAACATCCCCACCAGAGAATACAGAGGCGCAAGAAGAAATTGTAGGAAACAAGAAGGGTACAACCAGAAATCTACAGAAATCACACTAGGGCCAAAAGGGATATTAGCCAAAAACCTGCAAAAAATTCAGCAGCAAATTGCAATTACAAACCGGGACTCTCTTCTGCAAAATACTAAGCACACTAACAACAAACCAGCAATTCGCCTCATTACCAGATACAGCAACGGCCATCAGCATATCAGTAGGATATTGCAAAAACACTTGTCACTTCTTACAACCAACCAAACCATAATGGAAGACATTAACACCTTTCCACAACTAAGTTCCAAATGAGTATCTAACTTAAGAGTGAAATGATGTCCTTCCTTCATGAAAAGAAAGAAATAACTGTCTGGAACAACCAGGGGGTGGTTTATATCTGTATAAATTGCTCCATATGCACATTATGCACATCAAAAGTCAAGGATCTGACAATAAATGGTTAACATTACAAAATACAGAATTTATCAACTGCGAAAGTCCAAATGTGGTCTATTTAAAAACATGCCCTTGCAACCAACACTATATTGGCAGCAGCAGGCGGCCATTAAAACAACAAATCCAAAAGCATTTTAACAGAAAATGGACAATTTCTACCACTGGTGGAGCACTTCAATATACACCACCCTCACCAAAGCACCTTTTCTTTCTGTGGACTGGAAAAACTGAAACAACATCCCTGTGGGAATCTGGAATTGAGATTATGCCAAAAAGGGTGCTCTCATCATAAGATTTGATGCAGTACAGCGAGGACTGAACAAAGACATTGAATTATATTATTGGCTATTGGAAATATGGTGTGGACACTAGATCAAAATGATTTTACTGTATAAATGATATGTTACTCTAAATAATATACATGTCCAAGCATTATCGTCATAACCACAGGATCGCCTCAAAAGGTGAATCAATGCCTTCTCAATCACTGCCTTTAATAACACCTATATCGACCAAGATCGCATTAACACTATCAATTACCCCTACTGGTTGCTTGGTGAAAATACAGAATTTTTACCAATATGAAGACCTACTGGACCCTGAGGAAATGCTAAGAATATTGTGTCAAAAGCAAACAACAAATGATTTACGGAATGCAGAAGCAATCAAACATTCACCCCCTGTCACAGATCTGGGTTTAATCCATCAATTCTTGTGCTCACTATGCCACCCCAGTTTGGAAACAGTCATATGGGAATCAGTCTTGACCCTGATCCCCATTGGAACAGTCGAGCCCCGAACTGCCAGGCCAGGCACGCCCTGGAATAGAAACAAGCTTCCTGGGACAGGTTTCAGGGTATCACCCTTCATCAGCCAAGCTATCTTGAATCCGGTGGCATAGTGAGCATGAGACCCACGTCTGGGCATACCAGACACACTGAAGCCACAAAAGCAAACAAATACACAAAGGACAGAATGCGGAACCAAACATTCACCCCCCATCACAGATTTGGGTCTAGTCCATCAATTCTTTTGCTTACGATGCCACCCCAGTTTGGACCCAGCCATATGCAGATCAGTCTTGACCCTGTTTCCCAAGGGAACAGACCAGCCCAAACTGCCATGCCAGGTCCTCCCTGGACCAGAAAAAAAAGTATCCTAGTTTCAGGTTATCACACCCTCCATCAGCCAGGCTAGCTTGAATCTAGTGGCATAGTGAGCCCGAGAGCCACATCTGGACACTTAGGGCGACAAAAGCAAATAAACACAAAAAAAAGAATATTGTGTAAGCACAATTACCCAATACCATTAAGCTTTCTGAGCTAAACATATTCTTTGTCTCAGGATAATTTTGAAACGAAGGTACCCTTAGAGCTCACAGATTGAAGGTACTCTTAGAGCTTATATATTCCCTTTCTCCAATCAGTATTCTGACAATATTATACCTTTCACGTTATGACTAATGTCATGCCTTGGAATTTACTAATTTTTTCCCACTTATATGGCACTTTCAAATAAAAATACCTTTTAGTGCCCTACTCACGTACACCTCATCAGATTAGGCCAAATAGTAAGCCTTATAAATCTCAATAATTTGTCAATGGTGCAGTACTCTTATGCCAAACTACGATTTAGTGTTCCTAGCCTCTCATTCCCCTTACACCAAAAGATCTTTCCACTACAATTTATGATGGTGGCCGTTTCTACCATTTGTAACCTCACTCAAGTGGTAGAAACTGAGATTTCAGGGAGTTCAGGCCACTGCTAGAGTTGACAGATCCCCATTCTCCAATCTCAGTTTCGATAATATTATACCTTTCAAGTTACTACCAATATCACACCTTGAAATGTACAATTATTTTCGCACTTAGACAACTTCAAGTAAAAATACCTCCCAGCACCCCAACTCACATAAATCTCACCATGTTATGCCAAATATCACATCCTGTAACTTTTCAATAATTTCTTATAGGGTGGTACTTTTATGCAAAATCACCACTTTGTGTTACGACCCTGTATTCCCCTCCTTTCCAATTATACTTTAAAGATGGCAGCCGTGTCTTCTGTCTGCAACTCTAATCCAGTAGTAGAAACTGAGGCAGGATTTCTGGCCTCCGCTCATTTAAAAATGGCGTGCACTTACTTTGGCAGCAGCACATCGAACTAATTCTTCTTGGGGATTTACAACATGCGGTAAGAGGGCTCTCGGGCACCAGCTGCCTGATACTGATTTGTATCTATTTCTCTAGTTGTACAGGGCCCGGATGCTGTTCCCCTTTGACAGACCAGCATACAGGTCTCCACAGGCCACGCCATTTTGGCTTGGTAGCATTTCACCATCGGACTTTAAAATCTACTGCTACGGGAGCTGTGATGACCTTGCATGCTTATATGCACTAGTCGGTCAGATTTTGTGTGTGTGTGTGTGGTTGGGGGGGAGGAGGGGGGTGTTGGGGATAAATCGATCTTTAAAAACTGAGCTCTGACGCAGCCCTCATAGAAAGGTGGATCACCTCTCACCTGCTTTAATTAACATGCTCACATGTTCCGAAGAACGAACAACTGTCTTTTGGCTTTACCCCTGTGCTTAGCCTGCTCTCAGCAATTATACCAATGCATGGGTACACAGACTAACATCTTTTTTGTAAACACCGAGACTTTTACATCCTCTAAAGTGTAAGCATGCTTGTATTATTGAATTAATGTGCTCTATAGAGATCTGCCTCAATAAGGTTAGAAATCAAGATACTGAGGATACAAATGTATTCATAATCTTTATAATGCAGCAATCATTTTTTCAAATGTATTACTCAATGCTTAGTGTTGAATAGAAGAACTGCTAAACACAGTATTGCTGATGTTTCAAATATTGTTCTAAACAGAATTGTACCCAGGGCTATACGAATTGTGAATGTGAAGGAAAATATTGGCTTCATAATTCTGGATGAAAATGGGTACCCTATTTAAAGAGGTATTTCGACAACATGGTGTCAGTAAGTAAGTGACAACTGGCTTCTCTCAATTCACCCCTCAATGTTTTTCTCCACTGTATTTATTATATTTCATTTCTACCTATCAACTCACTAGAAAGAAAACTCATACTGCAATTCTTTATTCTAATGGAACAGATGTTTGCCTGTACCCATGTTCCACACTAATATCCAGATAACCCAGTCATATACTTTGGCTCTACAGGTCTCTAAAGAATGAACCATAAGATCCAGAGTAATTCCATATGAATGTGGGCTTTGGATGCCACTTTTTGACTGAGATACGTTTCACCCAACTATGATAAATACACATTATTTAATTTCACATAAACACAAATCTCTTATGTCTGCTCACCTCACATATGGCGGTGGGCACAACTATTCTTTAGAAAAACCCAATATGACTAACCACCACCACACTATTTGCATCGCTGCAGTCTTGCGAAAGCCTCAGGCTATCAGGCAGAGGGTGGGAAGGGAAGGGTGTTCGGCAAAACATGCGTTGGCTCCTCATTGAACACCACTTATATATGCCTGTAATTTGATGGATCAACTTGTAAATCAAAAGGAAATCTCTAAAAAAATAAAAATAAAAAAAAAAAACAAGAATGGATTCTGCACTTTTATATTTTGGGGTAGATACACTTAACTTTATTTACAAGTATACCAATACGGAGGCTAAGTACATCCCAACCTCAACAAGTGAACTACCCCTCTCAGACTATAGGTATTACTCAATGGGGAATGGAGTGCTGGACCTTGAAGCACACCACTTCAGGGCTGAAGTTGACCAAGAATTCAGCGATGACAGTTATTTTAAACACAGATGACAATAAAAAACCCAACTTTCCGCCTGTAGTATTACCAACGAAACTACCACCTTT
The DNA here is from genome assembly GCF_031143425.1 of Pleurodeles waltl. Lineage (NCBI taxonomy): Eukaryota > Metazoa > Chordata > Amphibia > Caudata > Salamandridae > Pleurodeles > Pleurodeles waltl. The sequence goes on from NC_090440.1 coordinate 512,950,524, forward strand.
GAATAAGACAGTACTATTTAACTCACCACATGATGACAATTGAATTCCTTCATTACCGAGGCCTCGTTCAGAAACTCTATCCTCTCTCGCATGCTTGCAGACTCATTAACTGTTTTGATGGCCACCCTAGTTTCAGGTTCATCTTTCACAACACCCTTGGCAATTCCTTCGTAAACCATTCCGAAGGACCCTTGGCCAAGCTCCCGATTCATAGTTATCTTCTCCCGTGCGACTTCCCACTCATCAGGGACATACACTGAAAAATAAGAGAAAAGAAAAACTTACTGCATAATATTTAAAATAACTTCAGCTGTCCTTCCATGAGATGGTAGCAGTGATGAATGTGTGCATGTGCTGACTGCACTGTTTTGGAACACGTCATATCAGTTTTTAATTAACTGAATTGAAGGACTACCACCGTTAAAACGCACATGCCTGAAGAACCCTTAGAAGTCACAGATACATGTAAGCAAAATCCAAACCACAAGTAGGACCAGGAGGAATAATCTTTGCAAACATATATGGCAAACGGTCAACACGTGATATACAAGCTAAGTAGTCTGCATATTAAATGCACAGGTTACTGAGCAACTTCGCCTTTTTATAAACAAGTTAAGCAAGGGTAACCCTATGATTTCACCTGAGCTTATAAGCAACTTACCTGGACTTTAGATAAAACGGAAATAACTCATGGTGAGCGTGTTTCATTATTTTATAAGGAACGGATTACTTAACGCTAACACTCATCTTACAGATTGTAGTAATGTACTTTCACATGCTCATGTTCACCTGCCATTTGCTGATGGGGTTTGACCGATAAACTGTTTCAGGTTGACGCTTGTAATGTACGACTAGCATTCTTAGATTATAATGATGCAGGTTGTCTCTGTGCACGTGTGCTGCTAGTAGTCGTTAGGTGACTCCTAAAGAAATGTCTACTAATTGCTACTTCACTAAATTAGAGGGTTGGGAGAGTTGTGAATATGGCATGCTACAAGCTGCAAACTGAGTGTTACTGCATTTGTTATTGAAGACTGCATATTGCCATAAACAGGAAGGCTATACCACTAAACCTCTGAAGTAGTGGGACGTGGGAAGAGTCAACAGCGGCAGCAAATAATGTATTTAATACAGTTTGACAAACATGTTCTTCCTTTCCTACCAGAATGTTCACATAGTAATACTTTGTAAAGGTGTGGAGAGCTCACCTAACAGCTTCACTAATATCTTCTAATGCAATATTCCCTATAAAAGTCATAGTTGCTTCTTTTTACGAGTAGACTGAGAATGATAATATCTAACAACGGCAGTTACCCTATAAGGTTTATGTGAACCTCCAAGAAAAGGCAAAAGTGGTTTGAATCATCTGAATATTACTTAATATAGACTGTTGAGACCTTAAATTATTTTTGGACTAAAATGCATTATCTCGATCAACAAATACAATGATTAAATCATAGCCAGCAGATAAAAAAATAAATGCATTCATTTTTAAAAATAAAAAAGCAAGCAGGTGCTGATTGTTTCACCTATCATTGTGATCATGTTTGGGCAATGTGGAAAACCTATATAAAGAAAGACCAGATATCATGAGAATGTTTAACAACATATAAATTACAAAGGTGTATACTAGTCTGTTCTAATTTTTCGGTTTGCTTGTGTCTAAAGGAGACAGTGTTTTACCTGCTTTATTTATACCGGGTCATCATCGAGTGTGCACAAAGTAACAAGCACTCAAGCATCTAGCTGTTAAAATCATGAGAAACATTTTACAACTCGAGTGGTAAACCAGCGGAATTAGGAAAAAGCAATATGCAATCTCGCATGAGGAGGATTCACAAGTAGGTGAAGAGAGAGTATAAAAAAAACTGTCTTTTACAATTGCACGGGGATCCTAATGCAGAACAGTACAGCTATATCTGGACTGAAGGTGAAAAGGGCATATTAGGAGAGGTTATTTTACAGGTGGTGAACTGAAAATTCACTCCGTACGTTGATGGAATAAGAAATTTCATTTATAAGAAGAAGCAGCCAACAGATCCTGGCCTGGCTACGTTAAAGGAACAAGGAGTTAGGAAAATAATCTGGCAAAAAAAATCCAGCAAAGGACTTTAAAAAAAGCGGAGTGTGGCCGAACTTATTAAAAACGAAGGCTGGGGCAACAGCCTTGTATGGCGGTAGTGATGAAATGAAGTAAGTACAAGCAGTTTACACGATCGATCCTTTGCTGATTTTGTTTTAACCAAATTATTTTCCTACTAAGGAACTTCAAAATAAGCCTAGGCAAGATGTCATCATCCCACTTCTCATTGCTTTCCTCACTATTAGACACTGTGCAATAAGGTAAACAGGACATCACATTTTGTAAGTGGCAAATCCCTCTCAGCTGGACACGATTTAACCTTTTCCTGTGCTGCAACTAGACAATTCTTGCTTGAGTGGTTGAAAATTGGATTTGACAACGATGGATATTCCCAATGTACAACAAAGCTGTTGTCTTCTTTTTGTAGTTATGGCATTTATGCACTTAATTCTTCTTCACTCGCCAGCTGTAAATGCCCTGGATAAATAGGTGTACTACAACAACTGAACGAAATTTGTTAAACACACTGGACGTAGATTTTATGGTGAATGGGTGAAGTTTGAGCTCATAATGATTGACACTTCTCACAATCTGAAATACAGTTGATGAGCTGGATGCGTCAGTATAAGTAAACAGGGAACTTGAGATCTAGCATAACCAGGAAACCCCCAATCCCCAAGTCTCCTGTAATACTGAAATGACTGTGTGATATAGCCATCTTGAAATGTATAGCCGTTATGTATTTCTCAAAGAGCAATCAATCTTGTATGTGTCAAGAAAGTATACAGACATTATCTATTGACCTTTTCTCACAAAGGCATTGCCTCTCTTGCTGTTTTGTGGTTTAGGAAGCATCTTCTTCATCATAAGTGGCAGCTTATCTTTTATAGTGCTGCTATTTCATAAAAGATGAGTGAATGGAACTGTCTCAAATTTGATGCCATATTCGTTCTGCTCAGTGGCACTCAATCTCAGGTTATATTCTTCTAGCTATGTGTTGGAAGAGGCATGTGTGCTTCGGGAGCCTTTGCCTCGGTGCCTTGAATTTCCACAGAAAATGCAGTTGACTGTACTGCAGGCTGAGGTGGAACTGTTGTTTGTGTACTGCTGTTGGACCTCTGTGGAAAGACTATGTCCACTTGCTTTTGAGGTTGATTATTTTGTATTAAAAAAGGGTCAGCTTAATTACAAAGTCCCAGGAAATTACACAGCTTTTGTGTCTAATTTGCCCAGCATCTCGAACTTGAGCCTAAAAGATGATCTACATCAAAAGGGGTACTCAAAAGATCCGTAAATCTAAAAGTTGAGATTCACAGATGTCATCATAAGATTATAAGCCCGTTCGATCTGGAGGCAAGTGGCATCCACACTATCGAAGGCACAGTTTATACCTGCATACACTGCAATTTTCCCATCTTGTATAATTTTCTGAAAACTCTTTTGGTGGTGTTCTCGAACATTCTGTGCTAGCTCCTCCATTTCCTCCCACTGAGGACTACTTTAGTGGCTAAGAAGAGCATGAGAGTTAGCAACGTGCCTTGTTACAGCAGCATCTATTGCTACGGCTTTCTCAAAGGCCTTCAATGAATTTACTTTCCTTGCACGGTGTTAGATGTTCCCCAGTGACTTGGTAACAGTAACCTTTATTTGCTGTGTGCACCATCACTAAGTCATAAGCTACATGGTCTCTAATGCAAATGGGCTCCTCGGGTGCTGCCCAACCCTATTCTAGGTAAGATATTATTCTTTCAAGGGTCCTTGAAGTTCTCAGTGATGAATATCAGACCTGTCTTCAGTATGGTAAGGTACTGATGCGTATATTCAGTACTAGAAATAATCTCAATTAAAGAATCCTTTTTTATCTTCTTTTGCATATTGACGCTATGCTGAAAAGTAGCTCCCTGAATTATGTAATGGGAGGAAATTTCTTCAGGAGGGGAAGTGTTAATGGGGTATGTCTCTGAAGCTTTATTGCAAGTTCTGAAATCATGTACATACAATGCATCATCCAAAGGCTCTCCTGAAGGGAAATTTACATCCATTCGTGGCACTTCCTCCAAAAGTCTGTGTCTTTTGTTGGTAGAGGTGATGGTTCAGAAAGCTTATATTGCTAATATTTTTTGGTTTGACAATTTGTGTACTTTTCAAATAGCCTCTTCAAATTTATCGTTTTACCATGTATGATCGATTGTTTGAGATTGGTCAAAAAAGTGACTAGTTTTGGTGTCAATATGTACACAGTGGTGTTTGATGGTGACCCTTGGGTTCTTGTCAATAGGGACCAAAATGCAGTAAGTCAACTCTCTTTTCGAACGCGAGAAATTGTTTTGATGTTTTCCGATCGAGACTGTTTTCATTCTTCATTGCAGCACGGAATTTGTGGCGGATTCGATTTTGAAATAGAAATAGGAAGAAGATGTTGATCCCACTAACCTGTGACCGTTTTGCCCAGTCTCAGACTCCTCTAATGATCAACTGATATTTTCGGCTCGATCTGCCTTTCAAACTGACCCATGTCTTTTTTTATGACCCTCTTTTTGAGGTCTCACAGCTTAATGAATTTAATCGTCTTTTCCAAGATGGCAGAGAGAAGGTGGTTCCTTCTCTACAGGTGGAGATGGGATGGTATCCTTGATTTATGTCAACTGGGTGTGGAGTCTTGTATGAGCACTGCAGCATTTTTGGGAATATTAAGAGTCAACAGGTCTCCAGAATCAAGGCCCGTTCCTCATCCAGAACAGCTATGGATGATGGTCAACCATATTCCTTAACTTCTAGTTGTCAATGCCCTCTTCTAATTCTTCAACTGTTCCTGAGAAGACTTGACTGAAGCTTCTTTTTCTATTAGAGTGTAAGGTGCCGCCTTCCATCATTCTTTGTCTTGGTATTTTGGACTAGAGTGCATGGCACAGAAGACAATTACCTTCTTTGTGATGTAGATATCATGGATGAATGACAGACATAACCAAACCACGCCTTCCCCTGTGTCATTCCCATACTGCCTTTTCTCAACAGCCATGTGTAAATGAAGTGTAAAAAAACAACAACAAAAAAACAGCCTTGACAGTTAGTGTTGGGTATTCACCTTAAAACTTGCTAATTCTCGGTCTTCAGTGTTAGTCCCCACTTGTCTGTGAAGATGTAGCAAATAGGTCTGAACACAATAACAGAAAACACAATCTGTGTGCCAGTACACTGGGGATTTCACAGGACTCGAACAGGAGAAATATGTCACATGCATAAAACCACGACTTTGAAGAAAAACAACTTATAAATTATTGAGCCTAGCACTAGATGGTTCTTTTCCATCAATATTTTAACGGTGGCTTGGTCTTCTTTTGGAAATGTGGGCAAGAGGAACAAAAAGCAGTCGAGTTGGCCTGGAAGTCCAGAAATTAGCAATGAAACACTCATCTGTAAGGAACATCTAAAAGACACATTCACTTATACACACACACACACACACACGTGTTTCTTCAGATAAACTTCACAAGGTCCAAGAACTAAACAAGCATCAATGGTGTCAAAATGTGGTGTTTCGGGCAGTGTACATATAAGTGGCCTACATTATCAGTGAACACTACTGCAGATCCAACAAAAACTCAAAACACCACCAAATGCCTTCAGATAGTATTAGTTACTGCTGCCATGTCACTTCAGCGTGTGTCTTTCAAATCACGATGGTATAACAATATGTTAAAATGTACACAAAAAGAGATGGTCATGTTGGGCTGATTACATTGCAAAACACTGGCGATCTATCTGGTTTGCACATATCTAGATGGAAACTGGTTTGCAAACACGATCAAAGAAAATAGGCATATTTAATGATAATGAACTATCAAAAGCTCTTACAAAATAAGAAGTAGTTTGGTAATAAAAAAAAAAAAAATACAAAGCCCTTTATTTGCAGCTCAGGTTTACTATGGAAACTGACAGCTCTAGTACAGTAGCTTCTGTTCTGACTCGTGCAAAACCTAAGCACTATGCACAAAACACTGTACAAAGACTCTTTGGCATTCTCAGTATAAAAAAATATATATATAATCAACCACAACTACTTTACTAGCCACAAACTGCCCATTTCCGGTTTCCTCGTGAAAATATAGCTTATTTGTTCAGTATCTGGGACATGCTTACTGAGATGTACATCACCAAATGTTTTGAAAAGGGTGCACCATCTGGATAAACAGCCTGTCCCTCATATTTTCAGGTTTCTTTTACTTGTTGAGTAGTAATTTGGATGCGTTACAGGAACTAGACCAGCAGCACTAGGTTTTATGAACATTGTTAGTGGCGAGAGCATCTGAATAGGAGGATCACAGAGAACATACAATGCTTAAGAATTCAATTGAAAGCAATACATCGTACAGCCCAGGAAATAAACAACTGCGAGAGGTCATCAGCTCATCCTGCTGACATGAACGGTAGTTGTGCACAGGATGGCGCACCTTTGCCAAATACTCACTTTCAGCAGCACTGAAGTATTCGGGGTTCACCGAGGCATACAGCACTCCATTTCCAAGTCTGTCACTGTTTCTGTTAATTGGGACAGTGTATAAGCAATCAGTGAGAAGATAAAATCATGAATTACACAATTGAAAGTACAGACAACAAACACCTATTCTGCTCTTCCTTTACTAGGGCATTTTATTATTGCGTCCTAGCCCAAGGATTTATGGAAGTTGGAAAGTTGTACAGGCTATGAAGAATCATTTTTGCTGGACTTTCCTGAAAAAATACTCTGCCAGGTGTACCGAAGGTCACGTACCCTCCTCCTCATGCTCTCCCATCCCATCTGTTCTGAACAGTACACGCATGAAGCATCAAAATGCTTCCCTGCCCTGGAGGAACAAATCAGTCCAGAGCTGCTGAAGGAGCTCCCCCCCCCCGCCCACTTCAAAAAATATTTTTGCAGCCCCCCAACCTTCAAGGTGATTCAGGTGCTCTTTTCTTCACAACTAGCAAAGAGAGCAAAATGACATAGTAACTGCGCCTGCAAGACAATCCAGTAGGTCTCGCCCAAGGGCTTTTTCATGACCTTCTGCCCCCGTTTGATGTACTGCTAGCATCTCTCCTAGATATTTAAGAAGAGATCAGTGCAGGATTGTCTTCTGAAACATCTATGCAGAAAAACCCAAACTAATCATAATCGTGGAATAATGTAGCAAGAAGGAAAGGGTCAGGCGACCTCTGCAGATACTAGTCTTACCGCTTCTTGTTTATGTAGCACACGGTGAAAATAGTTGCTAATAGCAGCAGCAGGGCCAGCAGCGGCACCATTATCGCAGGATACAGGTACTTCCCATAGTCCGGTGCTGAAAAGAAAAAAGGAGATGATTTCAGTGACACCCACCTCCCCTTCACAAAACAACTGCAGGAGTTAAGAAAGGAAAAACAAACCCCGCAAGATGCATCACTGAAAATCACCAGGGCCACAGTATGTAAGTTGAGCATGCAGAGGACATCAGTACATTCTTAATACTCGCTGTGGTGATGAACAACCTCTTTCTACGCACTGCTTTACTCTCCAGTGCTTCACAAAAGAACAAAATAGAGCCCAGTGGAAATACGGCGGTCAATGCTGTATAAGGCATACAGACAAATGGCTGAGTACCTCATTTCAAGTTCATCCCGAAAGGGCATACTTAGGCCAGAAAATAGCCTTTCCTCAACATCAGCTATTAATGTTTTATCTGGCTGTTATTTATTTCACCAAAGTCAAATTGTTCCTTTACTTAAACAGTAAAAGTTAAAACTCTTACTCTTGTCATCATTAATCTCAGCATCATATCTTGGCATATCTCCAGTTAGCTCAGCAATACTACTGGTGTACAATAGGAACCATAAGCTTTGTAGATTGAACGCAGACCACGTTCAACAAGTGAATCAATGACTTTGGATAAGGGGAACTCCATTTTCACCCAGAGGTCTGGAAACATGGGAAAAGAATAAAGCAATTCCCATAAGGAGTTTTCAAGTTTAGGCTTAAGCCTCCTGTTTTTGCCGTGGCAGTCTCCTGTGCAAGAGCACAACTGACCACCTCGAGAATCTAAAGTGTCACCTTTAAAAAAGAAAAGTAAAGTGTAGCTCATACTTACCCAACATTTTAAAAAGGACAAACAAAATCCGAATATGGGTAGTGCTATAGCAGGTTCCGTATTTTAGATATGGTTCTCACTGTCTGAGGCCGAAAGACCAGTGTCAACATGCAGATGCAATACCCTAGGTTTTTTTGCATATACTTCAGGAGCGCTCTGGTAGGGACGTGGTACGACTTGCATGGTAAGTGTGCACCAATTTTAAATATATTCCACTCAGGAATGAATCCAAATATCCATTGTTAAGCTGCCCACTAAAGTCAATTATTTCTTGGTGTGCAAGGCTTCAAAGCCTGCTTGTCTAAAAACCTGGAAAGATGTCAATTTCTTACTAACATTTTTCATATAGTGCATAGGAAATACCTTCTAGCTACCCTCAGCCCACATAAATACCTGCACAAACTCTGAGACTAACATAGGGTTGCAGGCGGGAAGGAGGATTGGGGGCAGGAAGCAAACAAACAAAATTCTGATTATGCTATGCATTCCACAATCCTATACAAAAGGTGACTCACATCATCAACCCTTTCCACAAACCTCACTTTCATCAGAAATTCACCACCTGTAAGAACATTCGATACCAATGAGAAGCCTTAGATCTTATTGCCTTATTGTCAACCCAAAATGAACATGTCACTTCACATCTGTAATGCTTTGTCTGGCAGATACTCTCACTGGAGATTCCGGGCCTCCACAGGCGCCAGACTGGATCTGGAAACTTTTTCCAGCAGGCCGCTAGGCGGTTCTCTGCAGCTCCACATTAACTTTGTCCCACCCTGCGAGTGAGGGAGTGGAACCGCATGTAAGCGCCACCCTGCACCCTGACGTCAGTTTCATGCTTATTTCTTTGGGCACTGAGACACAGAGCATGAACAATTTTTGATACCAGTGTGCAACCTCCTAACTTGGGACCGGCCGTATTTGATGCAAAAGAGGAGGTCATTTCATGGAGTGGGAGGGCAGTGGGGAATCTGAGGTTAGAAAGCATATCCACAAGAAAGAGTGCTACAGAAGATAAGTACTGTATTCTTCTGATTAATTCCTCACCTTAGAAGAGATATAAAAGCAGTAGCACCCAAGGTGGCGGGTCTGTAGGGTGGGCTCAGACCAAAAAGTCTTGCAGTACCGAATGGATGAAATGCTGTTTCAGCAGGACCTAGCTGTCAAGGCAGTAGTGCTTTATAAATGTGTGTGCTGACACCCGTGTTACAACCTGGAGTGTGTCAAGGACAGGTACTCCAAATGTCAACACAGTGGCAGTGGCCTTGGCCTGGTGGAATTGACTCTCCGACCTTAGAGCCTGCTTCATGGCCAGTATGTAAAGGCAAAAAGTGACAGGTAGGGATAAATTTAGTGCTAAGTTATAAGAACAGTCCTTAATTCTGTTACTTCTGGATTTATTTCTTTTTCGTATTTATTTCCAAAAAGAATTTAATATAGCAAAAAGGATCTATGGTGATATCATACAAGACTTAAAACACATTACATAAATACGTGTACAAAAAATATTATTCACAATGCACAAACCATAATTTACATATAAAATTTTAACAATATAAAAAAGAAAGAGAAGAAACCATCTTGAGGTGGTGCCCTACGTATTAGAGATGTGGTCACTATTATGTCACTCCACATGTGATCCACTATTATTTGCTAAGGCACTGGGCTTTTCGTGCACTTAACTATCACTAACTTGTGTATTTCTTTCATACAAGCGTGATAACGTGCATCTCAAATTTTTACAATCTGGGGCCAGATGTAGGAAACACTTTGCGAGTCGCAAACGGCAAAATCTGCCGTTTGCGACTCGCAAATGCGTGTTTCCTATGCAGAAATGCATTTTGCGAGTCGTTACCGACTCGCAAAATGCATTTCCGAATCGCAAATAGGAAGGGGTGTTCCCTTCCTATTTGCGAGTCGCAGTGGTATGCAACTCCATTTGCATGGAGTCGCAGTTACCATCCACTTCAAGTGGATGGTAACCCACTCGCAAATTGGAAGGGGTCCCCAGGGGACCCCTTCCAGTTTGAGACTGGACCCCAAAATATTTTTTCAGGGCAGGGAGTGGTCCAAGGGACCACTCCCTGCCCTGAAAAAACCGAAACAAAAGGTTTCGGATTTTTTTGAAATGCAGCTCGTTTTCCCTTAGGGAAAACGGGCTACATTAAAAAAAAAAAAAAAACTGCTTTATTTAAAAGCAGGTCGCTAACATGGAGGTCTGCTGACGTCAGCAGGCCTCCATGTTAGCGAGTGCCTATACTCGCAATGGGGCCGCAATTTGCGACCCACCTCATGAATATTCATGAGGTGGGTCATTGCGACCCCATTGCGAGTTGCAGTCGGTGTCTCAGACACCGTACTGCATAGCAATTTGCGACTTGCAAATTGCGAGTCGCAGGGACTCGCAATTTGCAAGTCGCAAATTGCTTTTTTTGTACATCTGGCCCATAGTCCAGTAATTAACAAGCCCAATCCACTTGCAGTACATAAAGGTCAACGCGTTTCGGTCAACTCATTTATGGCCTCATCAGGACTGGAGAAGGGCAATCATAGTTCTTAATTATAGAAGAAGAATGGTGCAACCCATCCTGTCCACTGTTCTTAAACCAGCAAAAGCGGTTGCTATTTCAAATTAAATCAGTGCGGCTTGGATCGGCTTCCGTTTTTTCTGTGTCCGGCGTGTTCTCACTATTACTGTCACGTCAGCGAGTTTGATTCCGAGCGCGTCTTCCGTGTGGAAAACGTTGCTAAGAGACGTCTCTTAGAGACATTCTTCTTCTATAATTAAGAACTATGATTGCCCTTCTCCAGTCCTGATGAGGCCATAAATGAGTTGGCCGAAACGCGTTGACCTTTATGTACTGCAAGTGGATTGGGCTTGTTAATTACTGGACTATATTGTAAAAATTTGAGATGCACGTTATCACGCTTGTGTGAAAGAAATACACAAGTTAGTGATAGTTAAGTGCACGAAAAGCCCAGTGCCTTAGCAAATAATAGTGGATCACATGTGGAGTGACATAATAGTGACCACATCTCTAATACGTAGGGCACCACCTCAAGATGGTTTCTTCTCTTTCTTTTTTTATATGTTTAAAATTTTATATGTAAATTATGGTTTGTGCATTGTGAATAATATTTTTTGTACACGTATTTATGTAATGTGTTTTAAGTCTTGTATGATATCACCATAGATCCTTTTTGCTATATTAAATTCTTTTTGGAAATAAATACGAAAAATAAATAAATCCAGAAGTAACAGAATTAAGGACTGTTCTTATAACTTAGCACTAAATTTATCCCTACCGGTCACTTTTTGCCTTTTCATGTTGTATTTACCCTGGGCAGGTTAGGGTTATAGGGTTTCCCCTAGTTTTGCGTTCAGTCATGGCCAGTATGTAGCAGATCTTTATGCAGAGGACAATCCACCTCAACAAGGCCCTCTACTGCACAGCTTTCACTTTCTTTGCTCAGGAGAACCTCACAAAAATCTGATCGTCCACAGGGTGTTCCAGGGTACAATCACTGTAAAAGCTCAAACCATTTTGGGTTCAACTAAAGAAGTCTTTACTTCTCTTTCAAGGGGTGAGGCTGGGACAAACAATGCAGGCATTGTGATAGATTGCCCAAAGTGGTAAGGAGTCACAACTTTAGGCGGTGAAGGTGACCAAGTTTTCAACACTATTTTAGCTGAAAAAAAAGTAGTATAAAGCGGTTGCTTGACAGTGCCTGAAGCTCACTCATGCAACATCTTAGAATAAGTGCAACGAGGAAGATTGTCTTCAAAGTCAGGAGAGACAGCGGGCAGCAATTCGTCAGCTCAAAGGGGGTGTACATGAAAAAAGTTAAGACTAAATTAAGGTCCCACTGTGGAATCACAAACAGTTAGGGAGAAAAACATATGTCAAACCATTCATCATCATCATCATAAAACTTTATTTCGGCATCCTGTGCCATGAAAGTCACATAGCGCCAAAATAAATAATAAATTAAAAATCATGAAATAGAAATTAGCTTTAAAAAAATAAGAAAATAATGCACAAAAAACAATACAATCAAAGAGGAATCCGGCAAAAAACTGTTCCAAGATACAATATGGGGGCTGGAAAATAAAAGTAGGACTGCAGGGGACATATGAGCTAGGCAGTCTTGGCCAGTTTCCTTCTAATGTGCCATATTCCTCTGAGGAATTCAGCAACTACAATGGCAATTGGCAGAGTAGAGTCTGATTTTAAAATCCTCATGGCTGCAGCTTGATCTCGTCTCCCAAGCAGTTTGCAGGTTGATGTAAGCCATTTCCTGCGTAAGGGAGTCTAGGATGGGCATACGAAGAAGACATGGGCCATTGACTCCTGGTACAGGTTGCAGCTGGGGCCTGACTTGTTGGTAGGGGCCCTATTCTGCCATCTACTAGTAAAAGTTTTGAGAAGGAGGGAACCAAATCTGAATTGCATATAGAGCTTCCTATCGGTCAGGTCTAAAATGCTATCCAGGTAAGGTTCTAGCAGCCACATAGATTCGAAGTCCAGAAACTCACTAGTTAGTCGCCCTAATGAAAGCAAGCGAGATATAGACTGGGCTACCCACTCCCAGTAGCAAGCCTTCACTCTTTCTTTGGTTGGTGGTGGCCCTGTGTGTGTGAAGAGTTCCATGAATGTCCCACCCCAAAGGCAATCGATGACTTGACTGAATTAATCCACCGGATTTTATTGGAGGTATCCAAAGAACTTCCCTGAACGCAGTGGCATAGGAGGAAAGTTCAAGAGTTGCCGGGATTCTCCTCCAAAACCGCAACGGTCTGAGACCAACTATAGCAGCTAGTGGTTAATGGGCCAGATCCAAGTGCAAACGAGGAAGCGGGGTACTCTGGGGCAGGGAGGTGAGCTATCTCATGAACATGTTCTCTGTATGGGTAAGCGCCTTTATATCCTCAAAGCCCCAGAGTTCAGCCCCGTAAAGTGCTGCAGCTATTGGTTGTGTAGTTGACGCATGGTGCTCCCTTAGAAGGACGCCAACCAGCTGGCTAAATTTTAATGATGTGGAATTTATATGGGTATTCTAGGACAATGAGTCTGATAGTTTGACCTCCAGATATTCAAAGGTGTTAACCAGTTCTAATTTGGACCCACCTAGGGAAAGGTTCCCCCTATATAGCCTGTGTGGGTTGATAGCCATGAACTTGTTTTTAGAGGTGTTTATTTCTAAGCCTCTCTTGAAGCAGAAATCGTCAAATTGATTCAGCGAGGAATGGAGGCACATCAGGGTTTTGGATACTATCAAGGTGTCATCTGCGAACACAACTGTCGCAATCTTTTTGTTGCCTAGAGGTGGTGCGTCAGAGGGTTGCAAGGTGAGGTGTTGGATGACCTGGTTCAAAAAAAGGGAGAAGAGAGTTGGGGCTAGTACACAACCCTGCCGAACGCCCCTGACTACCTTGATCGGATAGGTGAGATCACCCTGATTCCCCCAGCGTACTTTTGCAAAGTTGGCCTCATGTAATCAAATTATTATTGTCAAGAGCCCTGGAGGCATACCCATCTCATTGAGGACCTCCCAGAGTTTACCGCTAGGGATCAGGTCGAATGCAGATTTGAGATCTATGAAGGCTACGTAGAGACTCCCCTTCCCCATCACTACAACATTCCAATATAGAAGCAGAAACCTGATCTATGGTGCTTCTTTTGGACCTGAAGCCATCCTGGAATGGTGACAGGATGTCGTTCTCAGTGATCTAGTTGAGGATTTGTGATATTAGGGCATGACCAAATACCTTTTGCACTGTATTAATAAGTCCTTATGGGCCTATAGTTGGCGGGTAGGGACCTATCGCTTTTCTTGTAAATGGGTATTACCCCTCCATGACTCGGGAATAGGGGCTCCCCTAGCGATTGCACTGGATAAAAGGAGGATGTACTCGGCCCATTGGTCGATGTTATGGAGAAAAAGGTCACCAGGAATGCCATCGGGGCCAGCAGCTTTCAAAACGTACTATGCTATTTAATGCATCTCGGATGTCTCCCAGGTTGAACAAACCGTCACAATGGGTGGTATTTGGCTGGGGTAGGAGTAAAAGAGCAGAGATGGCTGCGAATTGGCTTTCAACATTATAGAGGGAGTTGAAGTGTTGGAACCAGTCTGAGGGCTGGATATTATTGCTAATTGTGGGAACTCCCTTTTGGTTTCTTCTGCTCACCATAAGCCAAAAGGATCTGGAATCCCTGCATTCACAAGCAACTTTCATGAGTCTTCATCTTTCCTCCTCCCTTGCCTTGTTCTGCGTCTGCTTGTACAGGTTCCGCAGAGTCCTAAATCGGGCAACATCCTTTTGCTTGATTGCACTGATTAAATTTGTTTGTGCCAACCAGCAGTCTCAACTGTACCAATTATCTCCCTCGCAGGGTAGAGCGCTAGGAGTGTTGTGGGCAGCTGGCAAGGTTAGTAGCTGTTCCAGTCTTTTGAAGAACTCTGTGTACATCTATTAGAGAAGAACAGTTTTCCTCTTCCTCTTCAATTGTGGATATCAATGCTACGCACTGTATCAGATTTTGATTGATGGAAGAGAGAATGTCGTCTTGCAGGACGACCTTGCTACATCTTAGTCGCCATCTGCTGTTCTCGGCCTGAACCTCCTTGGCTACTTTGGCGGTAGTTGTCGCCAATAGGCACCCTTCCCCACAGGGGCTCTAGGCTAAGACAGAGTGGATTATGGTCACTGTCCATTTGGGTCCGGACTACCATGTCATCTACCAAATGCCAGTATTTAAGGTCCATCAGTATACAGTCGATGCAGCTCTCCCCCTGAGTGCCAGTGAACACGTGGGCAGCATGCTTGTCAGATTTGGTTCTTCCGTTTACAGCCCTCAATCCTTGGCCGAGGGTCAAGGCATCTAGTTGGAGGGCAGCCTGGTGACACTTCTTGATGGGGGGGATGGGGGGGGGATCCAAGCCTAGGTATGAGCCATATGTTATCTTCTTCCTGGAAATCGCCCATGTGATCCAAACCGAGGATTTCGAAAGTGGCATTGAAGTCCCCCGGCAATGGAAGTTTGGATTTGATAACTGCCACATTCTAGGAAACAATCTTTACTTTCTAACAGGTGGTCGTGGAGTTGGGCAATGGGAGGAGGGTTTACCTGGAGATCTAGGGAACCAGTAGAAAGACGACAGGCTTCCTTGGTAGCTGGTGCATCGACATTGGGTGATACCGCGGGGACCTTCCTGTTTCTCTGGTCAGGCATGTCCGCTGGGTAACTGATGGTGCAGAGATTTGCAGAGCTAGCGCAGCTATAAGATCTAGTGTAGGAAGCCTGCATCTCGATCTAAGCTAGTCAATCTATCTTGGAACAAACAATGTAATTGTCAAAATCTGCTTTGGGGGGATGACACACATAATGGGGTGGGTGGCTAGAGTTTGAACTGTATAGACAACCCGTCCGGGGGGTTAGTTGTTTGGACTAGGGCTACTAAGTCATAAGCAAGCTGCCCATTTTCTAGAAGAAGCTCTATGCAGTCAAGACGATGAGCTCAGAGACCTGTATTGTTTGGCCCTAAGGATATCTTTTCTAATTACTGAGAGACATCCTCTACTGTGTCTAATCCAGTGGATGACTTTGTTAATCAAGGAGTCTTCCCCTTCCCCCCCTCCCTCCCTGAGAATTAGAACTAGGTACACTGGTCAAAGATTTTCCGAGGAGGCAGGGAGATGGTCTTGGCAACATGTGTACTGCCAAGATGACGACCCTCCCCTAGTGTAGGAGGTGTGGAGTTGGGACTTGTGAGCTGAGGGTAAATGGAAGGAGATTCCATTAGTCCCCAGATGTTCTGGAACCCACTGTGCGGGCTCCAACCGATGTCCTAAAGATAGTGTCCTCATGTGGTAAACCTGAGGGGCCTCCATGATGATTTGCATGAAGGGGCATAGTGGGAACAAAGGGTGCCAGAGTGGCGGTGTTGATCAAAACTGGGATAGCAGCACTTTCCCTAGCTGTTCTCCCCCTCTCTTCCATAAAACGCCCCACTGTAACCACAAGCTTGCCTATCGTACACTTAAGGGCTGATATTTCTGACCTGAGTTTCTGTATACAACCTACCAAGTCAACATTTGGAGAAGGGGGAGCATGGCTGGTTGTTTGAGAGGCCACCTTCCCTCACCTGAGCGGGAGAATCTACGAGATCCTGAGTTGTGCGTGGATCTGAGGGACGGGATAGCGGTAGAAGGCGATTGGTACAGGGGATGGGAGAGGGAGGAGGCACTATTGCTGAGTCATGAGGTGAGCCAGAACTAGGAACGGAGTCTGCTGGGATTTGGGGCGCTGAACTGGTCTTGTTCCTCTTCCGTACCCTAGCTTTATTGAACATACTGGATATGCTTTCCTGCTTATTGGTCCGCAGTTGGGATTGATGAGCACGGATTGGGACTCAATGGATGATTGCACCAGATGATGAGGCTAATATTTCCTCGCAATGAGCTAGGAGGTCATCAATCCTGTCAAGTAAGTCATTGCAGCACGACTTTTTTTTAATTTTTTTTTTTTAGAGTTTTTTCTTGTGTTCCCCAGCCCACCTATGTCGCTTTTCTTTTACCCATATCAGTGGCAATGTCTTGGGACGGAACATGGGGTCTGAGATGGTACCGGGAGGAGGGTGGCTGGAAGAGGACGAAACTATTCGGGGATAGCTAAAAAAGAACCAGACTCAGGGGAGTGGCTCAGTCCAGCCTCAGTTGGTCGCGGACGGGCGCAGACCGACCTGGGTTTTGCCCGCTAGGTCCTGACGCTCCAACCAACTCCAGAAGCGTAATGCCTCCTGGCACAGGACTCAGCACCCCAGTCCACCCTGCTTGCTGCAGTATCAAATGCCAGTGATGTTTTTCATAAGAACCTGCACTAGGCTCCATTTTGTGGTTGACAGGAAGGCTTTCCACACCAGACAAAATGCACGAAACTCCAACATACTGATATGGAGCCAGGCTTCCACTGCATACCAGGGACCTCTGTTCCCCACCTCCCCCAAATAACTTCTCACTAGTGACGCGCCCATCACAGTCAGTTTTGGGTAAGGAAGTGCAGTGGCCTGTCACTGCATAAACTGCGTTTGAACAGTCACCTCTACAGATCATGTGTCATCTCTTATAAAATCTGGATGGTATCCAATAGATTTCCTCTGTTCACTGGTCCTTCAAATTCCATCACATGTGCCAACTGGCACAGTCAACCAAGAAGATTCAGGAGGCTAAGATGTCAAGAAGCCTCAGCAAGATACAGGAGGCTGAAATATCAGAATCATAGCTCGAATGTCTTGGACTCATTGCGGTGGACAAAAAGCCTTGAACTGCACAGCATCAAGGATAGCACCAATGAATGGCAGCCTCTGTAAAGGAGTCTGTGGCTTGCTGATCATGAACCTCAACAATGTCAAAAGGTTTGTGTTTGTCTGGAGGTGAGATATGACTGACTGTTGTGAGTCGGCCTTGAACAGTCAGTCACTGAGGTATCTCCAACTGCCAAAGGTGTGTCGTAAGCAATGCAATCACTTTCGTGAACACCTAAAGGGTGCTGGTGAGGCCATCGGGGAGCACTGCAAAATGAAAATGCTCCTTACCGACCTTGAACCACAGGTTGCATCTGTGGGACTGCAGGACAGGTATATGAACATATATGTTCAGCAGATCTTAAAAGAGCAGTCCTCTAAGTCCAGAACAACCAAGACCTGAGATAGAATGAGCATTTTTAATTTGTCCTTCATTAGGAAGGCATTCAGAGGTTGATACTTTTTCTAGATTTGATTGTGAAGGCATATGTCCTTTTTTAACAAAAGGAACAGCGAGAGTCCATGACCCACTCTATAGCACATCTGGAGGGCAAATAAAATTCTGTTAGATGGTGGGTGAGGCAGGGGGGAATCTGGCAGAACAAAAAGAAAGGGTAAACAATAGCCAAGCTCAAAGATTTGTAATTACCCAACTGCTGGATGCAACAGATCCTCTATCCCACAGGATGGGTGTGTGCCGCTAGGGGCAAACTAAAGTTTCCCGAGGGGGGAGGGAACTGGGAGAAGTGGTTTTGCTTCTACCTGTGCATTACCTGCTAGACCCATGTTCCCAGCCTAGAAAGGACTGTGGTCATTGCAGTTGCGGTAACTGCAGTCGTGGTCAGGGTGCCTGTCACGGTCTATATGCCAGCCCCCTGGAGTAGCACCAGAATTTTTCTGAACTGGTGTGAGAGCTACATGTGAGGAGTCAAACCACCCAGGACGTGAGGAAACATTCAGTGGCTCTACTGTCCTTAAAATGGAACAGGACAGAATCAGCTTTTTCATTAAAAGTTGTGTCCCATCAAAGGGCATATCGTTGAGTGAGGTTTGACATCTCCAGAAAATCCTGTGGAATGTATCCAAGCATGGCAGTGGAGCACAACAGTGTTGTAAACTGTTTTTCTCAGGATATCAGTAGTATTCAGGCTAGAATGAATCGCGTATTTGGCCGAATCCTGGCCATCATGAATTGTTTGATCAAGAGAGGCCACAAAGTCTTCCAGGACTGCTGGCAAGATCCTGTTGGCCATGTCCCAGGGGCATGCGTGTAGTGACCCAGCAAATATACCACACTGACCAATCTCAATGCCTAGAAAACAGAGAAGAACCTTTGCTTACCAAATGTCTCAGTCCTCTTGGCTTCCCTATCCTGAGGAGTCGTGAGGAATGATTTAGGGTTTACCTTGCTGGTTGAACCTGAACCACCAGGCTCTCTAGGGCTGGGTTTTTAGTGAGAAAGTCAGGATCCTCAGGGAACAATCTGTGACACCTGGCCATCTGACCTTTCAGCAGCAGACTGAAAAAGGACTTTGACCAACTGCCCATTAAGGTATCAGTGAGGGCATAATTTAAGGGAAGCAAGAGCTCAGAGGTGGCTGGCCAAGGCTGCAAATTTTACCTCAAGGACAACTGCCTTGGTCTCAAGTGAGGGCAGCTGCAATTGTAGGACCTCACCTTCACTCTCTTCCTTCCTTTGGTGGTCCAAGTGGCCAGCCCATCTCCAATTTAGGGAAAATATCAAACCATCTGAACTCTTTAAGTCCATGTAAAAATTGTCATTATGGGTGGGCAGTTGTAGAGGGTTCGGGGGAAGAGGGGCCTGGGTGATAGGGGGAGAGAACCATTAACCTACCCACCATTGTCATCACCCTGTGGTGGTGTCCTTGTTTAGAATCAGAGCCAAAAACGGTAATGGAGTCTCTGCTGGTGCTCAGGCCTTGGTGAGGTATTGGTACAGGGTCAAGGTGTCTGATGATCAACAGTACTTTAATGGTACGAGAACACACTGAATTTGGTACAAGGTCAGACATCGGAATCAGCACTGGATCCACTTATGGTGCCAGTGGTGCTGGTTCGGGAATCAACAAAAAACAGCCCAGTGCAGGTCCTGGGGCCGGAGACCTATAATCAGTCAGTCAGTCCAGGATTTGAAATGGGTCAGACTGTTGTGAGTCCATTTTAGTTTGCCTGGATACAAAAGTTTGGCTTAGCTGCGGCTTGCAGGCCTGTGCCCTTTTGCCTAAATAAACATGCTCTGCCTTATTATGAATTTTTTATTCATTTTAGCATTGCTTACAGTTTATGCATTTTAGGAGTAATGTTTTTATTTTATAATCAGTCGCCATTCCGTGAAAGCGTCATTATCAGTAATGTACGTACTGGATTGTCATCATGTCCCTTTGCTTCATCTTAAAGGGAAAACATAATGTGAATATTTTAGACATTTTGTAAGGAAATTGCCGATCCACGCTTGCGCACACAATTGAACAATCAGGTACATACCTGTGTCAGGATGTCTACACAGACAATAACATGGGCCTTATAAAAACACTCTACGAGGCCAAGCCCATTAGAGTGGGTTCCACCCAGGATATTACATCTATACTGCACATCACTTTGCAGCAGAACTCACCTTTTGTGTCTCTACAAAGCTTGATTTGGAGACTGGAGGTCGAACTTGTTCTAAGGTAACAGGGGCTGGAGGGCTTCTCATGGACATGGCTAGGGCAGATTAGGTTTATCATGCCTTGCTCTCTTTAGAAGGAATTTGTGTATTCATGTTTATTGCAAAATGTTGGGATTGTTCATATTCACATCACTAATCTTCACAATCCTGATTGTGTCTCTTCTCATTATCCTAATCATTGCAGCTCATGTACTTTATTGTAGATTCAGTCTTTTCAATAAACGTACAGAAAACTATCCTGCACCTCCTTTCTTTCCTCTGTGTGTGTAAGAGAGAAAGAGGGTAAGACTTGTTCCACCACAAATTTCCCTGAGAGGATTTCAGAGCCCATGCGCTATGTTGCCAGAAATCATCTTTACTGTTTGCGTTTTGGTGAGGTGCTGCTAGAAAGACAGAAGGATTGCCCTGACAGCTGCCAAATGTTGTGGGAGTGACTCAGTTGACTATGATCAGAGGTGCTGCAGCTCCTAATCCAAAAAATCTTCTGTAGCATGGCCTCTTTGAAGGCCTCAATCTGTTGTTGTGTTGCAGACTGCCAGGTAAACAGAGGACATACTGGGATCAGTCTCCATAACTGGGGACATCAAGGGAGACCAACTGACATTATGATGCCCTTGCGTCACCTCTTTGGATAGGGCATAGTGGAATGGGTTTGAGTCCTGCTTTGCTTTTTTATGCTTTCACTTGGGCTTTGATTTACACTGGACTTCAACCACAAGGTTGGCCTTTCACAGGCACGGCCCCAGGAGAGAGAACAAGTCCATGCCAGCAACCTGGAGCATTATCTGAGGGCTATGACTTCTTTTTTTTTTTGTTCAGCGACGTACGGCTTCGCTTCTCGGACCCAGTTCACCTTCAGTGTGTAAGAGCACACTTATTATAGACTTCAAGTTGTGTCCAGAGCCCATTCACCAGAGAGACACCCCATGCAGGTCCGCAACTGATATTGTTTTATTTCCCAATCAGAGCATGCCTTGAGCCTGAAGAATTAGGAGTGCTATCGTTCCCTAGGACACTGGATTTCATTTTTGAAAAGTCATCTAAGGCAAAACAATTTGAGACCTCAAAATCAGTGCCCAAAGGCGTGGGAAGAAATAAACTGGCGTCATTGTAATGAAGTGGCTCATATATTCGGATCCACTCTGTCGCTTCTGGGGTGGTATAGCACCACTACCAAACCACAAGCCACCATCTTTTTTTCTTTTCTTTTCTTATTTTTGCAGTTTTATATAGCGCAAACTTGACCGGAAGGTATTGAAACTCTTTACATGAGCACTAGTTATGTTACAGAAGGAAAGACGTTTTAAAAATTGTAGGCTCGGGAGATTAAGTGATTTGCTCAGAATCACAGGATGTTGAGCCAATGCCGAGACTCGAACCTGGTTCCTCAGCTCCAAGGTCGGCAGCTCTGGCCATTATGCAATATCCTCTCCTAGCATTATTAGGAAAAGTTTCTGAATCCAGTCTGTTACTTAGGGATTATTCTAAGGTGATGAATCTGTGGTTAAAAGTATGCATGAGAAACATCCATACTAGAAGAACACCACCTCCTACAGTTCATAAAAAAATGATATGTCCTAGCTCAGTATTGTCACCATTGGCAGCTAACGCCCACAGGTACCAGCATGAATTGCTATGAGTCTTGTTCTAGGAATCCAAATATTCAATCCACAAGCCGTTGCTCTATTAATGAGTACCTGCTATTTCCTCTACATTAATTTTGACCAATGCACAGCCATCAGCGGGTATAAATACAGACTGGGATGGAGAAACCCTATGGATCCTTTAAATATTAGCCTTATTGTTATTCCCCACAGGTGAGTGAAGTCAACATATGGTGTAATGATCATTTAGGCAAAAGAAGAATTTTAAATAGGGAAATATTATCCCTCTAGGAATTTATTTTTAGGTCGGTTTCTTTAATGAGATGTCCATGTCTAGGGTGAGTGAATATAAAAATACAAAGTATTGGGATCTTTGCAACCTTAAACAATATACCGTACTTCAAAGAAAACCATCTCCATAGCAGTAGTTTTATCATAAGTGGTTGTGGGGAATTATCTAAACAAATGTATCTCAACACACAAGGGAGAGCTACAATTACCAATGACAGGGATCATATGTAGTAAATACTGTCCATGGAAAAAAGGTTACAAAACTTTATGTGCTAGAAGAAATAATGCTGTTAAATACTGACCTACAACAAAATATCTGACAATGTTGCTGTGCCACAAATACATATATCATAGCATTGCATGCTATCTGCTTGGTGACGTCAGCTTGTTACACTTTACTTCTGATCTATCTCTTAGTGCTGCACTAATAGATATGGTAAACTAATTACGAAGATGCTACTTAAGTATTTCATGGTGCTACTATTAATACTGATAATAAAGCAGACTCTCTCATCTGTATCATGTGAAATTTCACATGGATGCCAAGGTATGTGTTTTTTCAGCCAGAAAAAGGTAGACTGAAGATTACCTAGATGAGACTTTACATATGTAAAAATGCAAAGGTAGAGCAACTTGAAAAACTGCTTCCCGTACTACTTCACCTTAATTAGTAAAGTATATTGTGTGGTATTGGTAACTAAGGATACAAGTGCTGGAGGGTAGGCAGCTAAACCACTATGTTCAGGTGCAAGTGTTAAGTATAAAGCTACTTACTCCTTCCAACCCAATAGCAGGAATTATTTGATAAAGCACGTAAAGTTACAAAATACGATCACTGGTGGAGTAGTAATCATTAAACCTCTGGAGGACTCGAATGAGCAAATTATGGTTTGGTCATTGTAGTGTTGCGGGGACCAGGTGCATCTGCAGTGGAGTGGCAAAAATTTTCACACACACATCCCTTACCTACACCCACCTCATATAATACAGAGAAATACTGGTGGAAATTAGGATTCTTGACACAACTGATTCAGAAAGCCAAAAGCAACTTAATATATCCAAGAAAGAAGTGACTCAAACAGATGATCTCATTAAAGAACAAAAATATATTTCTACTACAACGTTTCAGCTTCCGCCTTCCTCAGGTAGTACTACCTGAGGAAGGCGGAAGCTGAAACGTTGTAGTAGAAATATATTTTTGTTCTTTAATGAGATCATCTGTTTGAGTCACTTCTTTCTTGGATATTACATTTTCTTGTGGCTCTTTGTATCCTTTGGGATCCAGATTTTTGCCCTGGCTGGCTGTTGTTTTCTTGTGATCCTGCATCTTCCAGTATATATATATATATATATATATATATATATATATATATATATATATAAATAAAATAATGAGCTCTCCTTTCAGTCAGTCAGAAAGAAACGGAGCTGCTGCGAATCTCTAAACAGATTCAATTAAATAAAATTTGACTTATTTCATTCAATTCAACTTGTGCGTTGGTCACATAAAATGCATTCAGGCAGCTATTACTGATGTGGTTATCAGCCCCTTGAGCTAAGGCCACAAATAACTGCACTCCATATAATGTTCTGAAATAGATTGGGTGAGGTAAGGAATGCAGAGCTGCAGCTAACCATTGGTAAAATTGCTCTTGGTGTGTTGTGGAGGTTCCCTGAACCAATGTCTCTGCATAAGAAGTACCTTCGATTCTTCCATTGCAAGAAAATCACAATTACTATTGAGAAAATGTGGTGGTGGCCACAATCACAATGCAAATTACTTTTTGATACATTTAAAGAAACAGCATATTGCTTTGAAGCTCATTTAAGACGAGCCACATTATTTTCACAATAAATTGCAGTAAACCTTATTGTCCACAAGTGAACAAGCCTTTAAATGTTGGCTTGAGGTTCTGCACATAACTCCATCTATCATATCTATTGTGTATTAATTACAAATTGCTCCTTCCTTTCATGTTTTCTTTCCTGTATCTTGAGGTTTATAATAAAATGGGTCAGTAACAGGGAATTGTGTTTGAGAGTGAACTTATGCTGTGGGTTCTAAGTCCAGAACAACCAAGACCTGAGATAGAATGAGCATTTCTAATGTGTCCTTCATTAGGAAGGCATTCAGAAATCTCATAAATACAATACCATAGTATTGTGGAGCATAGACGACGTGCAGAGGACGGAGACAGAAAGCTAAGCATCGCTGTTCCATTTCAGATATTGAAGGAAAGCAAGCTGAGAAATCAAATTACTGCCAATGCTAATGATGATCAGGCTACAGAAGAAAGATAAATTAAAGCAAGAAACAGCTAATTTAGGACCAGCTATATTTAAAAGTGAAATGCAATGGCTTGCCTATTCTCGTTGCCACGAAGAACAGACAGAAGAAACAGCACAGAGCAAGAGATGTTCGCTCCACTGCAGCGTTCTTATTATGTTTCTAGTAAGAGCAGATGTTTGCAAATAACTTACATATTTAGTAGGCACATTGCAAGAAAGCTAAAACAGGTCTAAAAAAAATAATCCCTGCAGCACAAAGGAGAGGGAAAAAGACCACAAAATGTATCCCCTCTACCAGGAGAGCTTTAAAGCACCCCCCAAACATATGACCTACACCCTAATCTCCCAACAGCTCCTTCCCTTTCCTGCATTATGCTCATTCGGATTACTGCAGATGGATTTGAAAATCACGCTAGTATGTTTGTCTCTATGTGTACAGTGTGTCAGAGTTATAGGAATTTGCTATAGATGTTCATATTACAGCTAAATAAAAGAAATAAACAAACAAGAGACAGTATTCACATGCTGCAGGTGTCCCCAGTCCTGGTGGTACCAACAAGCTGTATGTCAATATTCTAATCAGCATAAAACCATATCGGTTTGGTAGCAGAAAAAAAAGGATCTTGCCCTGTGCTTACGTTTTGCCTGGACATAGAAGGATATAGGCTCTGTCCACGCCCCACTCCCCGACAAAGAAATTGCTTGGACCTGGGCGGAGTAGTTTCCAGGGTTCAGGCGGATGAGTTTGGCCCCTCCAACTTCACGGTAAGTCTGACGTGAAACACACTCTCTCTGCATCTAGAGGAAAAATAGAAAGGTAAAGAACATGTCAAATATTTAAGCAATATTCAGAACCAGTCCAGGCGTGGTTTCCCTAGAAAGACACAGAAGAATGTGAAGTCTGTGACAACAATGATTTCGGTTTGCTATCAATCTTTCTTTGTGTAAAGAACTGACCTTGCTATAAAGGTCTTGCTGCAAATAAGTTAAATGGCATTAATAATTTGTTCGAAAATGAGATGTATCTAACAGGATTGTTCTTATGATTCATGCTAATCATGCACTGTATCATCCACCCAGTGGTGATACTTTTGTAACAAATGTATTCAGTTGCCTAAAGGTAACTGTCTTGATGCTTAGCAAAGATGCTAGTACAATGAACTGTTGAATGCTTTAAACCAGTGGTTTGCAACCTTTTGACTAATGTGGACCCTCCACTAAATTACTACAGGAATCCGGGGACCCGCACCAAGTCATTATTGAGAGCGGGGGTCCCCCATCCTATGCATTTTTTATGATTTGAACCTCAAAACAATACATAAAAATACAAAAACAAGTACCCACCATAAAATACTCAAATATTGAAATACTTTGTTTAGTTCACAATCAATTGTAGAAAATGTTTTCACATTTTACTTCTGTATTTGTATGTACTTAATTTTAATGAATTTTAAAAATACTTCATTTTATAACAGTTGCAGCGCCCCCAAGTACACCACGCAAACCCCCAAGGGGTTCTGAGGCCACAGGTTAAAAACTACTGCTGTAAATTTGTCTAATTTGAGTTCTACCCCGGCAGCTACCACACATTTCAACTTGATGTATTTAAGTGAAGAACAGTCTTCAACATTGAAGTAACACAAAGCAAGGCATGTGTCCTCCCTCGCTAAGTATCCTCTCTGAATGCTTCTTCAAGCTGCAAAATAATTACTTCTATTGTACACCTGCCAACGTATAAAAACTTTCTAGCTTGTGGAAGGATGGGGTGGAGTCTGGTAGGGTCAGGGCCATGGTAAGGGGGGCATGGCATTGTGGCAAGCCCTGCCCTCACCATCTTAAAAAAAAAGCAAACAAGGCTGTTGCCGATCTGGTGGGGCTGCAATGAACATCAGCTACTTGGAGCCTTCTTGCATCAGCTAGCAGAACACTCTTTGCAGGGTTTCCAGCTCACATTGCGTTTCACAGTGTTATATCGTCTCTCAGCAGATTGAGTGTGTGAAAGGGGCAGATACCATGTGAATTTGCAGGTCTATTACTTGCATCATCCTAATGTGGTTTACTTTATGCAAATGCAGACACTGCCGTATTGGAATGAGATGCACTATTGTACTGTTGACTAGTGATATAAGCACATTAATTTCAAGTTTTTATTGGATGACTGCCTACATATATCGAATGAGTTCTTGCAATAATTTCCTTGGCACAAAAAACCAAACCGATAATATACTGATCTTAATAAAAAAAAAAGAAATCGCTACTATTTTGAATGAGTACATATTTGGGACAAAACTGGTATAAATCAACAGCAAAAATAGATTATAGTGGCTTTGCTAGTGAACTGCAAAAGGAGCAAAGGAGAAGGGTAGATGCTTATTAAGAAACAATCACTACAAAAAAGAAACCTACAAGAAAGAGGCCAGGGCAGGAAAGGTATGTTTGGAAAAAGACCAAAGGTTTTCACTGTTTATAAACTACCAATAACACATAAAACATGGCGTTGACCACTCACTAGAAAGGTTGGTAGAACTGATTCGTCAAAAATAACATTTGAAGAATTTTGGAAACAAATCATTTGGAAAAATGCATTTAGCATCAATTAGGAAGCTCTGTCGGTATGGGGGTCACTGACAGGGGAATTCGCTGTGTAGCGATTGCTGCAGCAATTCAGCCGAAATGCCATACATTTCGAAAAAACACAGTCTGTTGGCTTCCTTCCACTTCATTTGAGACTGCATTTCAATTCTAGCACGGTTAACCATAACTTGGCAAAACAACAAGCCAATTTGACTTCTAGATGCATTATGTTTAAAAAGGTAATTTTTACAGCACATTGTCGCAAAACTTTCTTGCTCACAATCTCAAAATAAAAATATATTTTTTTTCTGAAGCCACAGAAAATATATGTAAATTTAAGCTAATATATTCTCCATATAATTTCTTCCATTTGTATTCTTGTGTGCTGCCAATCTTGCCTGCAGCTGTTTTTGTGCACTGGTTGTGTGTTTGTTTAACTTCGCCCTGGCAGCACTGTGATTTGTTGTCCTCTGCAAAAAGAACAAGCGATGGATGGAATGCTGAACAATAGCAAACATTCACCCCCCAGTACAGAGATCTGGGCCTAAATCCAATGTTTTTTGCTACCTATGCCATTCCAGTTTGGACAAAGCCATATCCAAATCAGTGTTGAACCTGCTCCCCATGGGAACAGTCCAGCCCGATCTGCCAAGCCAGGTCCTCCCTGGACTGGAAACAAGCATCCTGGGACTGGTTTCATGGTATCACCCTTCATCAGCCAGGCTAGCTTGACTCCAGTGGCATGGGGAGCAAGGGATCCACATATGGGCATACCCTTCCCAATTAGGGCGACAAATGCAAAAGGAACAGGTGATGGACATAATGCAGAATTGACAGTTCAGAGATGTGGGCCTAAATCTGCAGTTTTTTGCTATCCATGCCATTCCAGTTGGACGCAGCCATTTGCAAATCAGCCTTGACCCTGCTCCCGATGCCCACTTTGCCCATGCCTTAAAACGTCTGACTGGAAGCAAGATGAGTTTTTAAAGAACTCTAAGCAGGTAAAGGTAAGAGTCTTCTTCTGCCGGAACAGTTCTGCAGTCTGACATTATTTTAGTTTCTTCTGCTGTGCACTGTTCTACCTACCACCTAGAGGTCTGACTTGGAAAAGCATGGTTTCTAGGCTTTGACTATAGGTGGAGTCTGTATGACTCATGAAAGCGAGTGGAAGACAACAATACCCCACAGTCTAATCTTCATCTTTAGATTCTATCATTGTCAGGATAAGATTCCCGAATACAGTTAAGAAAATACATTTCTGAACTGTGTGCGTCCACTGACAAACCAGGAGAGTTTTATGGGAACCTGGAACAGAAACAAGCTGAAATGCCACTGTTACAGATAAGCAACGTTATCCCTTTTGCAGGATTACACATTTACACGTGTCTATAACAGACATCTAATACAGACAAATTTTGTGCATCAATTATGATACAGGGGCATATAGGAGTGACTATTCTTGGGTACGTGGGTCGAAGCGTACTCATCAATAAACAATGCTTTTTACGGATTCCATTATTCATCCAATAAATAGCGGGGAAAAAACACAAATGTGAAAAAGTATATAAAGTCTTTAGAACACATATGTCTAAAATGTTTAAAACTAATTCAGGTGCCACGGTGAACTGGTGGCACACTGTACAAATGAAATGGCATGAAGGTCAGAAACATCCATTGAAGATCACTGCTCGGCTGACAGATGCCGGTCTCAGATTTCAGCCATATTTCTTATTCGCCGGAACTGTGGGAGATCTGTTTTTTCCCATCGTTGTGTATTTTGTTTCAGCAGCCTTTTTCAAATAATAGAATTAGCACATATAGGAATACAAGGGAGTAGCCAGAAAATAAAATACCCCCACTTTGTGCCAAAGCTATAATGGCACCAAGTAAGCAAAGCAAGTCATTGCAACTCTTCCTCTAGAAAAGCTGTCTTTTGTCTTCCACCCAATTATCTATCCATTCATCCACCAACTGATATTCAACCATTTCACCTTCACATTCTGTCATCCATTTATTCATCTGTCTTTTACTGTTCGGTCCATCTGCCTGTGCATATCCAAACCTATCCATGAAACCTATCCATCCATACATCCATCCATCCATCCATCCATCCTTCCACTTTTCCACCACTCCATCCGCTCATTCCCTCCTCCATCCTTTCACTCCATCCACTCATTCATCCACTTATCCTTTTACTTATTCATCCAGTTTTCACTTACTCATTTAGCCACACATTCAGTCATCTGTCAATCCATTCACCCTCCTGTTCACTCATCCACTCTTCCATTAATTCATTAATCATTGGATCCATCCATCCTCCCTTTCACTCATCTACCCTTTCACTCTGTCCATCCATCCACCCATTCACTTTATCCATCAATCAATCCATCCATCTATAAATCCTCTCTTTCACTCACCCATACTTTCATTTATCCATCCATTTACTAATCTACGCTTTCATTCACCCTACTCCACCCTTTCGCTCACACTTCCTACATCCATCCCATTTCTTAGACCATACCTTCGCTTCACTTTAATTATGAGCCTTTGTGTGCTGAGTTGCAGATAGAAGACACCAGGAACCCCACCTCTGCTGCAGCTGCTAAAGCAGGGAGGCTCATGACGCCCCTGTAAGAATGATAAAGTGATGTGGTGGAGATAAACCTACTAAATAAATTCAATGCAACTTGGGACGAGACAATGAAAGAACAGGGCTGAGAAAGAATTTGCAACTCTTTTGGCACTGCTGCAGTCACAAGGGGTTAGACTTGGACTTCTCTGGAATATCAGGGCTGTGAAGCTTGGTCTAACAATACACTGTGCGGATCCTGCCAGGCAAAATTAATAATGAACTGCACAGCACAAAGAACGGTCGTGTTTTTTAACAGCACTCACCTCCCCTTCTCCTTGCGGTTTGAATTCTATGTAATACATGAGGATAAGTCCATTTGGGAATACAGGCTCATTCCACTTCATGATAACTGCATTATCTTCACCACCTTCCCATGTGACTGGTCCAGGAATATCATCAGCGCCCCCTGTAAGGCAATGGAAAGACAGACTTCAACAAACAACCCAAATACCAGATGTCTCACAATTATCTTTTTTCTTAGACTTTACTCACTCAAAAAATCCAGCTTGAGCCACAACATGCTACAGATCTTAGAATGTTACCAAAATATTAAGAGATAATTCTAGCTACTGCACTCTAACTGAACATTGCAAGAGGAGATACGAAAGGAAACTTTTAACTCTGTATGCATCTGCTCATGGCATGTAGTGCTGTAGATTCACATGCTTTACATACTCCTGGCCATCTACTGTTGGGCTGGTACATGTGTAACTTATTTTTCTTAGAAAACGTTTTTTGAGTCACGAGGTATAGATGTATTACTTGTAATGCGCATGGAAATTGGAACCTTTGTTAGATTATTTTTCCACACAGCAGGTGAGGATGAAAATGGAGCCCCTAAGGAGCAGAAATAATGATGATGCAAAGAACAAAGACAGAAAGAAAGAAAAGGAAAGAAAGAGATGGAAAAAGAAAGACAGAAATAGAAAGGAAAGCCTCTGCGACAACCCAAGGTTTCCAGGGAGGAAGCTGGGCACATGGGAATCTACAGCACTACATGCCACAAAAAAGATGATTACAGGGTAATATTTTTAATTCATGGTATGAGTAGCTGTATACACACATACTCTGGGAGGACTGCTTTGCAGTCTATGCAAAGGTGGTGGCTAGCTGTAGGATGTTGAAGGGGTCTGAAAAGTGTATGTAATACAGCTTGTCCAACATTAGCTTGTTGGCATGTTAAGACATTCACACAGTAGTGCTTAGTGAATACTTGTGGAGTGGACTGCTTTGAAGTTAGCAATGGGAAGCCAGGGAGGCCCACTTCTTGCAGACAGAGCGGGCCTGGGTGAGACAGGCAATTGTCTCTTGGCTTTAGTATAATGTGTTTGAATGCATTTGACCAGATGCTTGGTTATGGTGACTTTGAAAACAGCATGGCCGTTGAGTGGTTTTGTGAATGAGACAAATAGCTGTTGAGTTTTACTAAAATAATTTTGTCTTGTCAAAGTAGTACATGAGGACCCGGTTGAAGTCTAATGTGTTACCCAGGAGGTCTGGGAAGAACAGTAGGAACTCAATAGTTTGGGTAAGGTGGAAAGAAGATACTACTGTAGGCATAAATTTTGGATGTGTCCTAAGGACGACCCTGTCGCTGTCTGAAAGAAGGGTTTCTGGAGTGCAAGAGCTGAAAGCTCACTTACATGCCTGAGAGAAGTTATGGTCACTACGACAGCTGCCTCTCAGCAGATAAAGTGCAGTGGGGCATGGAAGAAGAGGTTCAAAAGAAGGGCCCACAAGTTGTGTGAGAACAATGTAGATATTTCAAACAGGAGTTGGAGGTACCCTGGATGGAGTGACCCATTTAAGTCTTCCATGAATGCCTTGACTAAATCCCTGAAGTATGTTTACTGTTTTGCAGGCAAGCTGCAACTGCTGCTAAGTGAAGAAGGGTATATGTGTAGGCAAGGCCTGACATCTGCAACTGAGGCACATAGCAGATTATGTCTCGGACTGCTGGCTTGAGAGGGTCAATTTGTTTACGGAGGCAGTAGTGGACATATATATATTTTTCATTTAGCCGCATTGCAGGTCTGGGGGGCTTCTTGATGTTAGTCACACACTCAAGGAGGCAGATTAGGAGTCCAAATTCTAGAATTTTAGGATCCAATTCTTAAGTGTTCGGTGCCTGACTGTGCCCTGGTTCTGAGTGGGAAGGTCTGGCTGGTTGGGTAGCTTTTCGTGGGGTACTAGGAACAGGTCGAAAAGGGTGGTGAACTAGCATTGCCTAGATCATGTGTGATCCACCATGATGAGATTGTGGGATGTCTGCCAAACCCTGAGAACAACGAATGGAAGAAGTAGGAGAGACGGAAAATCATAGGCAAATATCCCTGACCAGTTTATGCATACTGCATTGCCCATGGGAATCTGGAGGTAAAGCTTGGCCATTTGACATTTCTCGCACTGGAAAAAAAGGCTATGTCGGGGAACCACCAAAGGACGTGCAGGAGTAGGACTTGCAGTTGGAGTTCCCACTCATGGACTTGCTGCCACATCCTGCTGAGCAGGTTTACAAAGTCTTTGTTCACTCCCAGTAAGTACTCTGCCAGTGAATGGATCTTGTGGTGGAATGTGCAAAACCAGATGAAAACTGTTGTGAGTGTGTGCTTCCCTATTCCTGTATGTAATACATGGCGGGCATGCTTTCTGTGTGGATGAGAACCACCTTGTGTTCAGTGCGGCAGAAAAAGGTTTTGAGAGCTAACTGGATGGGCAGTAGCTCGAGGTAGTTGATGTGAAACCTCAGTTGTTGGGTGTCCACATACCCTAATGGTAAAGTCCTGTATATGAGGCCATTGTGATGGTCATTTCGGAATTGGTCTGAGAAAGGGTGGTCGTTGCAATAGATTGCTACCTCTGCATACAGCAATGGGTGCTGACCCAAATCCACACTAGATCTTCCTAGTGACCCTCCGCTTGTGACCATTTTGCAGCTAGACACACCTTCAGCGGGTGCATGTATAACTTTGCATGTGGAACTACTGCAATGCAGGAGGCTAACATGACAAAGAGACTTGTGACTGCTGTAACTATTGTGGGGCAATCTTGCTGGAAAAGGGGCAATAATGATTAGAAAGCTTGAATTCGTGCATGGCTGGGGTGTGCTTTCGCAGTGACAGAGTTGAGAACTGATCCCAAGAACGGCTGTACCCAAGAGGGCTGAAGGTGGGACTTGATAGTGAACACTAGATTGTGCAAAATGTCTACAGTGGTTTGATTATGTACCAAGCACTGTTGCTCATTTGCACTCTTGATCAGCCAGTCATCCAGGGGAACACATTAGTGTCGGTCCTCCTGAGATGAGCAGCAACCAGGGCATGGGACTCTAACTCTAGGGGCCGTTGTGACCCCACAGAGCAGCACTTTGAACTGAAAAGTTTGGCCACTTACCACAAACCGGAGGTACCACAGCTGTGCAGGGCGGGTTGGAATGTGAAAGTAGGCGTCCTTTAGGTAAAGAACAGGCATGATATTGCACTGCTGATGTAGAAGGAGGACATCCTGGAGCGTGACCATGTGGAAGTTCTCTGATATGTATATCCATTGAATGAGCCCAATTTTGAGTATAGCCTTGAGTATCCTTTTTAGGGATTAAGAGGCACAGAGAGTATGCCCCTTTCCCATGCTGGTGTGATGGCACAGGCTTTACTGCCCCCTTGCAAATGTGCGCTTCTACCTCCTCCTGAAGGAGGCACTGATGTTCAGAGGAAAGGCTGTGTTTGCGAGAAGGGATGTTTGGTGGGCTGCAGTAAGTAACTCTGCCCTCTGATGGAAAGAGCCCACTGATCCGAGGTGATTTTTTCCCAAAGTGGGAGAAACCCCAATAGTCCTATCCCCAACGGGTGTGGTCTGATCTGGGGGGAAGGGAGAGCAAGTCACTCTTTGGCAGGGACAGCTTCCTTAGCCACACTGCCTTTTCCTCTGCCCCGGGAATTGTTACCCCTGTAGCCTCGCCCAGGAAAAACCCTGTGTAGGAGTCTGCTGTTGCTACTGCCTGTGGGAGGAAGTAGATGCTTCAGAAGAGGTGACCTTGAAACCTCGAGGCCTGTGGTGCCCTTATTCGAAGGACAGGTTACTCAGATGCTGTTGCATCACTAGTTTAAAACCAGAGACATGGAGCTAGGCATGGTGCTGTTAAGGACATTGGAGTTTATGCCGTGCACTGCAGTATCAGCGGCATCCAGAGCACGCTGAATAGTAGCGTCACCTTTACCCGGGCGCTGCACGCTTTATGAACACTAGGGAGTCCGGTGGGAGCTGGCCCCAGATGCATGGCGGGTCTGAAAGGGAGAGGTTATTGTTTTTATCTACCCTGGGAGATAAATACCGAGGCCATCACCAGCTCCTTGAGCATTCCCTTGAGCATAGGAAGAAACTGTAGGGAGCACTGGGTGGTGGACATTCTTAACAAGAAAGTTTTTATCCTCCTGAACCTTGTGCATCCCTCACCTTATGAACAGCGGCAGCCCGAAAGAGAACCTCATGGGAGGAAGTGGTATCAACTGGTGGGGCTGTGGGGAAACCTCAGGTGAATGATGTGGAGGGGGGGTCATGTGGAGGACATGAAACAAGAGGTGGAGGAGAGTGTGAGGAGGAAGAAGAGGAGGATGAGATCTAGGAGGAAGAGGGCTCGTTCCCCTGCCCTGGTACTTTTCATTCTTGGCCAGCAGTGGCAAGAACCTCTCCGAAATTCAGCTTCCTATTGTGAGGGCCAGAGTCCTCGATCTCTGGAGGGGGTTGTGTTATAATCTTGCCAATCTGAAGGTCCACTTCTTCGAGGCATGAAGCTCTTCCTGTAGATGTTGCAGGATAGGTTGCTCCTGGTCTCCGGATCTGGCAGAGGATAGGGCTTTGGGTGCTAGGCGCTTTGATGTCAAAGCTAGAGCCAAGGAAGGTTTCGGCACAATGGAGTCTTAGGCGCCGAAGTGGGCTTTAAGGGGACTTTTGACACCGTTACGAAAGGAGTTGCCAGTGCTGCCGATTGTGTTGGCTCTGGATATCTGCACTGAAACAGTTACACAAGACCAAAGACCGACTCAGTGGATCTGAGGTTTGTTTTCTGTGCCCACCATGACTTTCTAGCAGAGGTGGATCGAAGCCTGGAGTTGGGCTTCTGGGTTCGACACCTGACCCTCTCAAGGTCAGTGCTCAGACTGAGTTCGATGAAGGGGAAGCAGTGGAAGGAGGGAGCTTCATACTCACTGTTTACATCTTCCATGTTTGGGCCTCTTGATATTCTTCTACCTTGGACCCCGACTTGGCTCATGGCTGAAGTGTAGGGCCTGCTCAACCAAGTGCCTGGGATCTTGTTTCTCTTTGCTGTCAGGACCCCAAAGAGGGTCAGGGGCGTTGTCTCCTTGCAGCTACGACATGGTCTGTCAAGTGAGTCGATTGAATCGGTACCATGTCTTTTTTGGAGCAGAAGGTGAGACAGGCAGAGCAGATGGCCTCGATGTGCTCCGAAGACAAAGGTTGCAGACTGGATGGAGGTCTGTCCAGGGTTACCTTGAGTGCCACCCTGGACAGTATTGGAAAGGAGACCTTTAAATCAAGATGTCTGCATTCTTGGAGAAGGAAAATGAAGGAGAAAGGGGTCTTGACAGGGACATCAAGTCGAAACTGGTCACTGAACCAGATGAGTCAGGCCGCCACTGTATGTACTGCAAACAATTGTTATTACCAATGGTAGTGGAAAGTTCTAAAGCGCCTTACAACTAATAATGCGAGGTGTCGATCCGGAGCTTATGGAAACCATGTTCAATGGAGGGGAAAACCAATCTTACCACCAAGCCCATGCGCACTTCCAGTAACTGGAGGAGTCACTGTACCTCGTAAGTCAAAAGATGTCTTTGAAGAAAAACAAACTGCAAACATCCAAGTCCAACACTAAATGGCAGGAGAATGCAGAGCATGCATTTTTACAGCTACACATGCCACAAACACATTATTTGTTACGCTGTAAAACAATAACTTTGTGCAGTCAAGAATTGGCTGTGAAAAAACTAAAAGACTTTTCTTAAGAGCCATATATTCAAATCACCATATGTTGGCAATACGCAACAAATGTTTATTCAAAAATGCACTGGGCCAAAATATCAAAATGCAATTTCTCAGCACTGTCATTAAACTCAATGCTGATTTTTCAAAGTCTCAAATTTTTACAACGTGGAGGTTAGTAATCAGTGGGAACTACCTCATAACCTAATAGTTTTCGGCATCCCGCACTCACCATCCTTGAGTAGTTCCCATTTTTTCAGGTATCCAGCACCTTATTCATTCTAGTGACTTGCATTTGTGCTCCCGATAAGCTTGCCTGTCGATGTGCCTTCTGCTCTGTGCTACTAGGTACACTGCATCATCTATGACCGGCTGTTCTTCCGACCAATGCTACTCTGGATGCTTCCCCGATTTTCATGGTTTCAAGAAGGACCTCCTAATTTTCTCAAAATGAGATATGTTAATGGCTTAACTATTCATACTTTTACAGGTTAAGCCACTGTGGCTAAAGTATAAAATAAAATTTTTATTTTGCTTTATTCTTTAGCCACATTATTAGAACATCTGGCAATTATTATTTAGAAATATCGTTTCTAATATTCTGCCTGAAGAGACGTACCCGTTTTAATGCAACACAAAAAAAAAAAAATAAAATTGGAAACTGTCAGTGTCAAAAAGGTCCGAAACTTCAATAGGGAGAATCTTTTTTTTTACTTCTTTACACAAAGGGAGCTGTTGTCTTTCCCCTAAAGTACACAGAAGTGGGTGTACCTTCAACATACCGGACAAAGGACGGCTGCCTAGCATACGGCTGCCTTTTTCACAATGGGCGAGTTTATGTTAATGCATTTAGGAAAGAGTACACACTTTATCCATGTGAGACCAAAGTACCTTTAAAATGTGAAGTGCTGTTTTTTTCAGATGTTGCTCTTCCATTCTGGAACATACTTGTTTATGCTCTACACTCTGCTCTCGTCATTTCAGTTTATGCCCACCAAGAAGCATCTCTGTTGATGCTAGGGATGAAAACTCAAGGCCAGCACAAAAATCGTGTGAATATCTTTCTAAGAGGGTGCCTAAGGTCACTTCGAATGTCTTCTGGTAGTGGTGGCGGGAAAACAAATGAGGCACTGAGATGTAAAGGTATTTTCTCAGTATCATACAATTTGGTCAAAAGGGGAACCAGGATTATTACCGTTCTAGGAGAACATACCCCAATTTAATTGCTACATAGCATCTGCTGTTACATAAAAGCCAAATCCCCGATAGAGAAAATGTGCACTATTAAAATCATTATTACATTTTCTGAATGCAGAGAGTGGTTGGTGGCTCAGTAGGGTATGGGCAAAGCATTTTTGAAGTTACCAAGCGACACTCTCTTATACATCCAATTATTTTCCAATCTTTTAAGCCCTAACAGTCCCAACAGCTTGATTTGTCGTGGTCTCTAGACAAGCAAAGCTTGAAAACACTATGATGTTCCAACTACAGGAACTTACTGTTGTACTTGGGGCAAAACTGAAAGGGCCTCTTGTTCATAACTGTTGTATTAGAAGTTCATCTTGTATTGTGACAACATGCTATTTATATTTGTATGAGACCCATATTTCTGGAATGGGCGCTCGCTGATGCACAGGATATAACTGGAATGAGTTCAGTTGCAGGCAGCGTGTGAAGTGGTCAGTCTCAGGTTGTGGGTGGATTTCGTTAAGAAAATAAACCAAGTTCTTTGCAAATTATATTTTGCAAAACAGCTTGTTCAATACCACATATTAGCGATGGAGGATGTGGAAGTATGCATACAGTGTATTATCGCCCACAGAGACAGACTGAAAATTAGGAGTAACGGTGCTGACACTGACACCCTCAGGAGTGCTGACAATACAACATCCCGAGTGTCAACCACGTAAGGAGACATGCCAACTAATTTGGGGAGTATTTTAAGGATTGTAGCACAGCGGCAAATACCAGCATAGCAATGCAGGTTTACCGTCTTAGCAATGGTCCAGGTGAAAAGGCGCGCACTGTCCTGGAAGCTTGCTGGCATAGCAACATGCCACACGGTGTTCAGTCTGATGATCCATGTGTTGTCCTCGATTGCAGGCTCATGCACGTCATAACCAGAGAATTTCACAGGTAAACTCTGACTCATTCGTAAGATGGGTCGTGATCGTCAACGAGGAAGTGCCAATCATCCAATCAGAGGGAACTGAACGATGTGGTCAGCACGTTGTTTTGGTAATTTTTCGAAGTTTAGACAAAACAACATTGATAACAGGACAATTGAGTGAGCTTTGTCATGTATCAAAAAATAAAAGAAGAGATGAGTACTCAAATACAGCGCAAACTACATCTTAACATTTTCAAATATTAAAGATATTCAGGTTGGCACTTCATAAACACTTTTAAAACCCTTTTCTGTGTGTATGGCTTCTTTCCAACAGTTTGATCAGCCTCTTCCTTTCCTTCAATCACCAGGGAAACAGGATATTAAATGGAGACGGTGGCAACAAATGTTCGAAAACTATTTAGCAGCCATTGATGAAGAGTGGTTACAACTGAGCGCTAGCTAGCATTATTATTAGGATCCTTAGGTCGAGCGGCTCAAAAGGTTTGACAATTTATAAGTAATTCCTACACCACCAAGCATGAGAATTTGGTGTTAATGTGGACTTGTAGTCATAATCAATGTGTTTTTAATTGTTATGCAAGAAAAATTAAAAGTAGTATTAGACTTGGCTAAAGAGACTGAAATGTCAATGGTCTTGTTAATGTTGTTGCATGCTGAGGTACCAATTGATACAGTCACAGATGTCCTGCCATAAATAAACGCTACCTAGTGTGTAAAAAAAAAAAATAGGGCTTTTCCAGGTCATGTGCAAGAGTGGGAAATGTAGGAATAGAGCAACTAAGGATGATGTAAATAAGGGAGTGGGTGCAGAAAAGTTGAACAACATTGTTTTAATACTCGAGTGTTATGCAATATCTCTTACCCAAGAGGTAAAAGGTCCACTAAGTACAGCAATAATGGGTGATGTAAGCCTTCAGGTGATGGCTGACTCTGGGTCACCCATTACCATTTTGAGAGATACAACTTTCCACAATAATTGGGGAAACAGTGTTACTCTCATGCCAACAGATGTTAATTCTAAAGCGGTTGGGAAAAGGATACTGATATGTTGGGCTTTTTTGAGTTCGAAACTGAATGCTTGGGCAGAAGAATGTATACAAAAGTGTATGTGATAGTGAAGGGTAAAGATATAGAGAGGTGGAGACTTTTAGCCAAAATAGGACTTTACTTCAAACCAGATGCAGAAAGACCTATGGTTTTCGGAGAGCTACCTATTGCTCATGTAGAGTGGAAACCTGAAGTTATAAAAGTTGAAAGCATATCGGAGAGTTGTGGCAGAAATTTCTCTATTAAGGTAGGCCAGGCCAGAGGATTTGAACATCAGATTTGATTAAAACTAAATGTTCAACCGATTGTTCACAAAGTACATCCAGTAGCTTTGAGTAATAAGGAGGAGCTCAAGGGAAACTTAAAAGAAGTGCGTGACTAAGGTATAATTGATCCATATGAATCATCATAATGGGTGTCCCCCTAAGTGGTGGCACGTAAAAGGTTGGACGAGGTGAGGCTGTGTGGGGACTTACATTCCCTATATAAAAACATCGCTATTGAGTGTCACCCAATACCCAGGATACATGAACTATATGCTAACTTAGTGGGGTGTAAGTGTTTTCTATCACTGACTTACGCTCAGTGTATCACCAAGTACCTTTAGCGAAGAAATCACAAGAATTAACAGCATTTATTACACTTTTTGGCATGTATAATTATGTAAGATTGCCGTTCCGACATGCGTCGGCAGCTAGTGTTTCACAGACTGATGGAACATCTTTTTTGAGGCATAAAAGGGGTCCAAGTGTACCAGGATGACATTTTGGTATTTGCTGAGACTACTTGAGATAGTAACCATACTGAATAATGCTGGGATGACAGGAAGACATGAAATATGTAAATCTGATACATGTGAGTTGGAGTATCTAAGGCATACTGTTTCAAGTAGTGGAATTAAACCTAAGTTTTGTCTCATCAAAGCTGTGAGAGATGCCAAATCACCAAAACAAAGATGCACTGCACTCTTTCTTAGACTTGGCGGACTGCTACTAATGATTTGTGCAGGGATTTGCACAAGTTGTAGAACCCCTAAGAGCCTTGCTAAGAAAGGGGTCCAAATTTGAGAGGCCCTCAAATTTAGTTGAAGTTTTCAATACTGTAAAAAAAAAGATTGCGGAGGCTCCTGCTTTGAGTGCTTTGCGAGCAGGACATAAATGTTCTATAAAGGTGGATGTGAGTCTTACAGGGTTGAGGGCTATTTTGACTCAGAATGTGGCAGGCAAGGAACAAACGGTGGTGTTGGCGTCTAAAACATTAAAATAAGGAAGTGTGTCACTATAGTACAATTGACAGTGAGGCCTTAGCATTTACTTGTGCAGTGCATAAGTTTAAATTGTATATCTGGGGATTGAAATTTGAACTTGTAATAGATCATACACCACTGCTACATTTATTACAGAGTGTTAATCCATGTAACGTTTACGCAAGATCGATAAGATTACTTCCAAAATTCCAAGAATAGACATATGATATGAAGCATGTTCCTGGGAGGAAAACTACAGAGCAGACTGGATGATTCTGTAGAGATTTACATAAGTAGTGACACTGAGTGCATGGCTACGATAGAGGATGCATTGGATGCAAGGTTGTTACAGTTCACAGTAGAGCAATGGAGTAAGGCATGCATAAATGATGACAAGTTATCCCAAGTCAAAAAATGTATTTTGGATGGGTGGCCAGAGAGTAGGAATTTAACAGGAGACTTAAAGGTGGTTCACACAGGTGTCAGAAGAACTATCCATTTCGGGTAATATGGTCATGCATCATGATTTAATTGTACCACCAGAGGGGTTGAGAAAGTACTTGATTGCTTTAGCCAACAAGGGACATCAAGGCATTACCATAACTGTTAAATGTTTAAAAGATTACTGCTGGCCTTATTGGTTAGATATGTGGTGGACAACTGTCATGAATGCTTAATGGCTGACAAGCATTGGAAGACGACGAGCATGCCATTGCAACCGGTTCCATTTCCAGAAGCAGCTTGGGTAAGGGAGCAATAGACTTTGCTGGGCTTTTTTTGCTTCTTACAAATAATATGAGATATCTTGTCATGTTGAATTACCACTCCATGTGGATTTGTTATTCATTTGTCAGAACCCCCAGTACTGAGCTGACCATTAGTCTTTTAAACAAAGTGTTTTCCCTGGAAGGCTCACCAAAAGAAACTGTTACAGATAATGGGACCTATTTCATTTCCAATGGGATGTGCAGGTTTTTTTAATGTAATGATGTCAAACACATCAAGGTGGCATTGTATTCACCAAATTTGAATGGCCTAGTTGAAAAGGCCAGTACATTTGTCAAGGAAGGTATTCAGATGGCGTTGACGTCAGGTCAGGACATTAAAGTTGTGTATAGGAAATTTTGGAGTTATAACATGTCTCCTCATGTCGTGACAGGGATTGCACCTTGTACTTTGATTTTAGGAAGAAAGGCACATACATACACATGTGTACCCTACATGGTTGTCATCTAAGAATAAGTGTTTGGCAATATAGTCCTGAAGGGACACGTGACAGTTCTTCAAAGGCAGTAAGATATGAAACAAAGATTTGACTTAAGTGGCAGAGGCAAAGGTACCCTTAATTTGGAAGTCAATGACTGGGTGCTGGTTAAAAAAAAACAAAAAAAAACTAAGCTATAAGGAAGGGGGGTGGGGGTCTATCTTTTCTGGTCCTGTTCAAGTAATGAAGGTTGGTTTGGGGGTCAGCGTTACTCGAAGGTGAAGGCTGGTGTAGTAAACGCATCTTGGTACGAATGATTCAGAATCAAGCCAGGTTAATTAAAAAAATATGGCATGGCCATGGTAAACAATGTCAAAGAATGTGATTGGCCTGCTTGGTTGCAAGAGAGAGATGCAAGTACTGACAATGGTAACCAA
The DNA here is from genome assembly GCF_031143425.1 of Pleurodeles waltl. Classification (NCBI taxonomy): domain Eukaryota; kingdom Metazoa; phylum Chordata; class Amphibia; order Caudata; family Salamandridae; genus Pleurodeles; species Pleurodeles waltl. Next base: position 512,992,161 of record NC_090440.1, read on the forward strand.
GATCATTCAATTGCATCTAATAGCCCACTAAATGAGCAGCATGCCAGTGCAAGTCAAATTGGTCATTGTGCCAATGTAAGAAAGAATGCAACTATGTGATAAAAACTGTTTAAAAGGTACCTTGCAAATTTGATTGCCATGCCATGCAATGAAGTGATGGAATCTCTTATCTTGCAATTACATGTATATATTACGAATTGATCAAACTTTGTTCCTATTAGAACGTTTTCTTTTATTTGTTTTACTGTAAAGAGGGAAGATGTTGTATTAAGAGTTCATCTTGTATTGTGACTTTATGTTATTTATATTTGTATGAGACCCATGGTTCAGGAAGGGGTGCTCGCTGATGCACGAGACAAAAAGGGAACGGTGCAGGTAAGGTGACCACCCGTCTGTAAATTTCACGGACTGCCCGTAATTTCGCCCTGCCGTCTGTTGTACGTGACGAAAGGCTTAACGGACTGCATTTGTCCGTAAGTTTAGCCTTTCACCAAAAGGACAACAGACGGTAGGGCGAATTACGGGCAAATTATTTTCCCTAGCTGGATTGAAAGGCAGGGAGTCTCCTGTGCTCAGAGGGAGGGGATGGGAGGGGCAGACAGATAAGAAAAGGCCTTCTTGCCAGGGTGCCTCCTTCCCTAAAGAAATGCAAATGTGGGCAACTGGTAAATCTGCAAATGCAAAGGGGCTTGAAAACCTGCATTGACTTTACCAAAGGAGTCACTTGAAGCTTTCTAATGGCAAAGACATTTTCTTTTAGGGGGGTACTGTAATGGTGTTCCAAGGTGAGCTGTGGAGAGTGTGGTTTTAATGGAGTGTTATAATAAAATGTTAATACTAGGTATAAACTGTATATTATTCAAATCTGTATTTGAGAAGCACTTTTTATTTAACCAAGATGTATCTTCGCATTTTGTAGCAGCCTATATTATGATGTAATTGTATTTATATAGCTCTTACTACCCCTGACGAGGCATCGAATGCATGTTTAAAATAAGGACTTACACAGTCACAGTTGTTCACGGTCCTTGGTACCTCCTAGTACTAACAAACATTGGCAAAGCCAATAGGTATTGTCTACACAATAGTTATTGGCTTTCTTAATGTGTTTTAGGCACATTAAACACCAGAGTGGCTGCTGATCAGCATGGCTAAAAGTTAGTGGCATAGTGGTGTGGAGAAGAGTGGCATAGGAGTAGTGGCGTAGAGCCCAATGGTGCAGAGTACAATACAGTGGGGTACAGTGCAGTTGTTTAGAGTGCATTGGCGTAGAGTGCAGTGGCATGGAGTGGTGTGGGGCAGAGTAGAGTGGCATAGAGTGCAGTAGAGTGGCATAGAGTGCCTTGGAGTAGAGTGGCATACAATAGTGGCATAGAGTGCAGTAGTTTACAGTGGTGCAGTGGCATAGAGTGCAGAGTAGACTCGCGTGGCAGAGTGCAGTGGCGTAGTGTAGAGTGGTGCAGTGCAGAGTAGAGTGCAGTCGCGTAGAGTGGAGTGATGCAGAGTAGAGTGGCAGACTGCAGTGGCATAGAATGCAGTAGTACCGAGTAGACTGGTGTACAGTACAGTGGCAGAGAGTGCAATGTTGCAGAGTAGAGTGTCAGTGCAGTGATGTAGAGTGGAGTAGAGTGCCACAGAGTGCAGTGGCATAGAGTACAGCGGTGCAGAGTAGAGGGCAGTGGCGTACAGTGCAGTTGTTTAGAGTGCATTGACGCAGAGTGCAGTGGCATAGAGTGGCATGGGGTAGAGTAGCAAAGTGCAGTGGAGAAGAGTTGGATACAATAGAGTGGCAGAGTGCAGTAATGCAGAGTGGTGCAGTGATGCACAGTACAGAGTAGACTCATGTGGCATAGAGTGCAGTGGTGCAGAGTGGAGTATTGTAGAGTGGTGCAGTGTAGAGTAGAGTATAGAGCCTAGTGTGCAGTGGTGTAAAGTGCAGTGATTCACAGCGCAGTGGCATAGAATGCAGTAGTACAGAGTAGAGTGCAGTGTTGCAGAGTAGTGTGTCAGTGCAGTGGTGCAGAGAACAGTGGCATAGAGTACAGTGGTGAAGAGTAAAGTGCAGTGGCATGCAGTGCAGCTGTTTAGAGTGCACTGGTGTAGAGTGGATTAGGGCAGAGTAGAATGGCAGAGTGCATTGGTGCAGAATGTAGTAGTACAGAGCAGAGTGGTGTAGAGTGTAGAGTATAGAGGCGGCCAGTGCAGTGTTGCAGAGTAGAGTGTCAGCATGCAGTGGTGTAGAGTGCAGTCGTCAGAGTGGCATAGAGTGCAGTAGCGTAGAATAGATTGTTTCAGAGTAGATGGCAGTTTCACAGAGTGGAGAGCTGCAGGGTAGAATGCAGTGGCACAGAGTGAAGTGATGTAGAATGGAGTTGCGTAAAGTGAAGTGGTGTAGAGTGCAGTGCAAAGTAGATTAGAGTGACGTACAGTGTATTGATGTAGAGTGCAGGGGCATAGAGTTGAGTGTTACAGAGTAAAGTGCATGGAGTGAAGTGGTACAGAGTAGAGTAGAGAGGCATAGTGTGAAGTAGCATAGAGTGCAGTGGCATAATGTGGAGTGGTTCCGAATGGGGAAGAGTGCAGTGCAGTGGCGTAAAGTGGAGTGATACAGAGTAGGGTGCAGTGGTGTGGAGTATGTATGGTGTGGTAACACACTGCCATTAGAAAACACATTTTTTAATGAAATGACCATTACATTTGCACAGATATCCAGTTTTTCAAATCAAACTCTACTGTGCACAGACAATGATGTGTGGAAATTGCATCCCCTAATGCAATTATTTATTTTAATCATATAAAGGCATTTGTTTTCAGCACAGTTCAGAATTAACAAAAATGTGCTTCATTTGTACTCCTAATTCTGATATATTCTGAAGTTTATTTAAATGTTGTCATGTGATAGAAAAAACTCTTTCCTAACCCCAGTATCCAGCAAGATTGTCGCATAAATCCTCTCACTTTGAAGTCAGAGAAAGAGAAGTAAACACTAAGTTCCCACCGAAGACAGAGCCTGACATTTGACTTTGTTCTTTGAATGCACAGCAAATGTGATGAGATAAGAACAAGATTCACAGGCCTGTTTACAGAAAGGGAGCAGTCAGAAGGTTACTGTAAATAAGGTTTTGGCAAGGGAAGGGACAAACTCAAGCTGCATAGCATAAAACAAATAAAGCCAGCAAATTGAAAGCAACAAAATGTGAGTTACAAACTACAAGGCCAATGGCAAGCAACGATCGGAATGCATTCACAAGGAAGTACTGTGAATGTACTTAAATTGACAGCTGTGGGATACTGTGTGGGGAAATTCCAGTATTTTAGTCCAGTCCATGTCTTGCAGCGGTTTGGCCACATCAATCAACCAGGTAGTATGACCAGAAGACCTGGAGTGGTTTCCATGTTGCAGGAAAGGTCTGTACACCTATTCTATCAGTTTGCCACCAGTTCTTATGGTGTAGAGCTTCTGGCACACCTCTTGTAGGGTTAGTGCTAGATGGCAGACATGAAATAGGGCATTTAATGATTATTTAAGGTGGTTGTAAGTAAGGAGTTGATCGGGGTGAAGATGAAAGTCTGCCACAAGGGTTTGGAAATTTAGTAGCTCGCCGTCCAGAAACAAATCCCCCAATTTTAAGATATCTGCAGCAAGCCACTGAAGAGTTGCTTTGAGCACAGCCGTCCTGTGCGAGTGGGAAGGCTTAGCAAAGGTAGTGCAGGAGCATAGAGTTTCTTTGTGTCAGTGAGCTTACAGGTTCTAGCAAGGCAAGAGAAAGCTGTGCATGATAACCCTGGATGGTGATCTGTAGAATGGTCAGCAGGAAACAATGAGCAGTGCATCAAGCCTTCCTTAAAAGTCTTTACTAGTAAACCCCATCTCATGCAGGGATGTAGGCAGAAAGCCAGCAAGCCACCCATTGGACCTGTGCAGCTGAATAATAGCATTCTAAATCCTAATCCACCCGCAGTCACAGGTAGCTTTAGAGTGGAAAGAGCTACCTGACGGCGCCGCAGCAACCAAATCAGATGTGTGGCATGTCTGAAGAAGAAATGAAGGACGAGAAGGGAAGGGTTTGCAAAATAATACTATCATTGGGGTAGCACACTATCTTCACTAGTGCCACTTGGCCCACTACAGAAAGCAGAAGAGAAGACTAAAAAGCAAACTGGTCTTGGAGGGATCGTGAAGCTCTGCCGAGATTTCCATCCTGTAAATCAGTGGGAGAATGGTAGATATTAATCACTAGGTATCGAAAGGTAACTGGTTCCCAGTTCAATCTGAGATCTAAGTGTATATAAATGGGGAAAACAGTGCCATATGTTAAAGAAACACTAATTACATTTTAAAATATTTACATTTTGTTAGTGCAATTTACATCCCAAATATTTTGAAGATTCTGTGTGTACTTGACACTTAGGGATAACCCAGATCACTAGTTTGGCTTTTGCTCAATTTCAAAACCATTTAAAGACACAGACAAAGCGGGCAATTGCCTTGCACAACCTTGCAAGGGGTCTGGCTCCTGCTCACCCTTCACAAGCACGAACAGCGGACCATTGCACCAGAAGTGTTTGTCAAGGTGGATGGGTGTTGCTTGTTCAACCACTTGACAGTGCCTTGTCGGTTTCTCTCCTGTGTGCAGAGACAACTCCCCAGGTACCCAATACCTTCCGATAGTCTTGGTGGACCCATCTTGTCTGATTTTAGGAATTGTCCCACCTTGTTCTTCTCTTCCTTATTTATCCAGTTCTTAGTAACAACCCTCTAAATCACTTGCCGTGGATCTCCCATTTGATCTCGAGTTCATCCTCCTCTTTTTTTTATCTTCGATTGGTAGTCCTCGCTCCCATTTCGGAGATAAATCTAGAGTCCCAGACATACACTCTAGTGCTGTGAGACTACAGTTGTGGGTACCTCACATCCTGACATTAGGTGTGAAACTGTCACCCACACCATCTACCCTGCCTCTTTAAATTGTTTTTAGGTTGAAAGTCCAGGGGAGGTTGGGGTAAGCCAGATGTTTTTGTTCAATTTGTTTAAACTAGCATCAGGTTAATTACCTTAATGTTCCCAAACTGTTTGCCAGGGGTTTTAAAATGTTCAGAAACATAATAAAAATGTTGCTGTTACTTTCTATTCAAGAAAGATTGGGTATTTGGGTAGGGTTGATGGCCTTGTCGCAGTACTGAAGGGCATTAATTTACTACTGAACAAGGGTGTCTGTAAAACTGACATTTGTTCTTGAATTTTTGACCTGAATGTTAGACCCTTTGTTCTGAATTTTGACCCCTTGTCCTGAATTTTTTTTACAGTCCTGTCCAGAATGTGCCTCAATGCCAGATGGTCACCCTGGTTGCAGGCACTGTGCGAAGTGAGTGGTCAGTCGAACGTCGTGGGCGGATTTCATTAAGGAAATAACTCAAGTTCTTTGCAGAAGATACTTTGCTGTGAAGCCCCTTCAATACCACAATAACCCACCCTTTCTCCTGTAGTTGTTGGAGATGAATCCTGTATCTGAGGTCAAACGTCTGTTCTTTTCACCTCTACTATGACGAAGCTCCAAAGGTACGTCCGAACCACACGGTGAAAAAAACCCACCTGAGTGGAGTCTTTGTCTTGGTGCATTGTGGGTTTCGAGTAGTTATCACAAGTCACCCCGAAACTGAAACATTCTTCGAAGAAAAACAACTTGCAGTGTTCACGGCCGACACTAGAGGGCAGGAGTGTGCAAATCATGGGCTTTGCAGCTAAACATGCTATAAACAATTATACATACTTTCAATAAACTGCTGCAATTACGCCCTGTGGCACCTGGTTTTAAGTGTATCACTGGTACGTGGCAGCTTTAGAAACCTTGTCTCACACTAGTGGTCACAAGTCACTGCGTATAAGGTTATTCTTTGAACGCATATTACATTGAATATTTGGTTGCATTCCTACCTAGGTCCATTAACCATAATCGCTGTGATTAGAAGAATATACTACGAGCTGCCCCATTTCAATCATAAAAAGTGACAATAGTTGCTATCTTTTTTTTTGTTGTCTAAGCAAAAGAACTCCAAGCAAGTTAGTCTTAAAAATGTTTTTCAAAACTGGAGCTCAAAAACACATCTGACCAATGAGTATACTAAACACGTGAATGTGAGGGTGGTAAATGAAAGGTGGGTAAAGAAATAGTGAAAGGGAATCTGGTCCTAGCCGGAAATAACAAAAAATATTCCTTTCCAGAGCAGCACGTGTGACTACCAGATGCCCCTTGTACATTGTAAAATTATTGTCAATGTTATTAAGTTGTCAGACAACGCCGTGGGGATCTTAGGTATCAAATTAACACATACGATAAAACAGGTAGGATAAAATAAAGGAAGGCATTAAAAAGGCAGCACTTACCAGCAGGCATTGTCCTAGCAAACACGAAGTTGGAGGCACTACATCCTTGCGCATCTGCTTCGTGGTTACAGCTGTGTATATCAATTCTGTAAAGCGTAAAGGGCTGAAGGTTTGAGATTAGTGTCCTCTCGCCGTTTTCAACTTTAGTTTCATAGAAAGGATAATCTATTTCAGTGTAGTCCGACATGTTGACATAAATTTCAGGCATTGTTGTGTTTCTGCTAATGCTGCTTGGAGCCGTAGAGTTGGCGATGCTGAACACATCCCTGCGTTTTCGGTCGGGCCTATCAGAGAGAGAAAGTCTATAAATCTGTGTTTTGCTGAAACTTGTTTTGTACTGTTTAGATGACAAGACAAGTATTTGCAATGCAATGGGTCCCGCATTTGCTCGACTTAGAGCGATCAGTGATGTAAAGTCCTAACCAGACTTATTGCCACTTTAAAATGAAAAGTAATACACTTTTACATAAGCGACCCGATTTAAAGCGCCACGCCATGAGCGTGAAGGAGCACACAAAATGAAACAGAAGTTCGCTCGTAGTCAAACATATCGGCAAATGTGTAGTGAGTTCGCACTGAGTAGGAAATAAAAAGAAAAAGTGGTCCAGAAACCATGCTGAAAACTTGCAGCGTTGTATGTTTTCAGTAGTTGGCCAGTGCGCTCGACGAGAGCTAATAAACAGAAAAGGCATAATGTATGCATGTCTTTCACAAATAAAATCGAGGGATTTTTTAAAAGGCAAGCCCATGAACCAACAAAACGGATGGGCGTGCTTTAAAGCCCACAGAGAGATTACAGCAGGCTACAGCGTTTGCACCCTCGACCCTAAAAAAATAAATAAAAAAAAAATAAAAAGAAGGAGGTGTTTAACCTACGCAGACTGAATATAAACCGAGTGCAGCAAAAATATTGGTGTAGGCGCAGAACGTTGGAAATAAAAACGATAGAAGAAATAGGTTTGCTAAACAGTCCTATTTCTCATGAGTGCTTGCTTAAATATGTGGAAATGATCTGAAGACAACTGGAAGACAAACTGGGATTTGAGGCGATATCCTCCCCCATGTGAGCAAAAATAAGCAATGCAAAGAGAGGAAGGTCTGCACCTGAAACTGTTCATCTCACACTAATCTTCCTCAGATGAAAGGGAAGAACATAACAAGTATGACTGTGCAGGACTCTGCCATAATAGCCCACCAGCTTCAGAAATCACATGAAGATGTTTTTGTTGAGACACGTATGGTTCCAAAGATGTGTTACACATTACAGTTGCAAGAGACACCAAAAACATGCACTGCTTTGGCTCTTAGCATTTTTTTTAGGTGCTCCATGAATTTTGGAAAGGTCCAACACACCATGTATGTATGTTGTGTTGGTATAGCACAAGCTTGCCATAGGTAATGAACAGGGTCAAAGGTAAAGATACAGGCAATGAGGGAAAAGAAAGGGTTCTGGGAGCAGAAGTGGACTCTTGGTGCGTTATGATGTAGTATTGTTTAAAGAGGTGCGTATTTAGTGTGTTCTTGAATTAAATTAGGGTTGCGTGGTCTTTCTGGATATTGAGATGTTCCTCTAGATTTTAATTGCATGTATACAGAAGACCTGTTGCCTCATTTTTTCTTATTTTGCAATTCTTTGCATGGAGTCCGATAGTGCCCTGGTTCAGAGTGTGGCCAGAACCACTGCAGATGGAGAGCTTGTCAGCCAGCTAGGCAATAGTGCCAGTTGTACTGGCTTTGTAAATGGTACAGCTGATTTTGAAGGTGATGTGGGCCAGCAAGGGGAACTACTGGAACTCCGTTAGGACAGGGGTGATGGGGTCATGTTGTTTCAGGCTGTGGATATCTGTGTGTCCTTCAGATATGCTGAATGGTCTAAGTGCTGAAATTTTCAAACAGGAGGCAATTCCATGTTCACTCCAATCAATATAGTATAGGCACCTTTATCGAAATCACAAAAAGGGTAAAATATGAAAATCAAAATACCCATGTAAATCAAAATTACTCTACAACTCATGGGCAACTACTGCACAAACATCAAATCTCTTGTATCGTCTGTAGAGAGCTTGGTTAAGAGGTTTAATATAAACCCCTAGAAATCAAGTAAAGTCCCTTACTGCAAACAATAATGCAAGTGCAGTAAATGGGCAGGCGCAATAAGTTTTTAAACTTTACCATATATAGACTGGCCATGATAAGGTCCAACAAATGGATTTTCTAAGAAATTACAAGGTTATAGTCATTTTAGAGGCTACAATATATATCTCCATAACAATTAAGGGTACTGAGCAAAAACTGTTGTCACAGGTTATTTGCCATTTACCCATAATTAGCAACTATCATAACAATAATAATAACTTTTTTTCTTGTTTATTCCTCCAGCTTCTTTGTTTTGGTAGGCTTGTCGCACAGAAAGGAGGGTTTTGTCCAGGTCGGCACGAGGGTGAAAGAAAAAATGAGAACTAAATGATCTGTCCTGGTGTCCACAAAATAAAACCAAAAAACATTCAACAAAAAGGACATTAATGTTTATGAGATACTACTCTTTCCTCGGGCTCAGGGGGACAAGTGAAAGTATCTAAGTGTTGGAGCCATGTGTAGGTGCAAGGGAATGTGGTAATTAGTGTACTTTCAGGTACATTTATGGCAGGTAAGATGCTGGAGATCTACAGCATACATTGAATACATGTTGGGGGAAATCACAGGAACAATGAGCTCAGATGACTAAAAAATTAACTGTACTAGGTAAAATGTGCACATCATTCCTGACTGTAATGAACCAGATTCTATAAAGAATAGAAGGTAGGACTCGTGAAGAGTTGGTGGGATGCCAGGACCAATAATGAGTCCCTCTGACCTGACTGGATGAGTCATGCTGTAATAAAAAAAAAGAAAAAAAGAGGAGTCATTAAGAGCCAAAAGGGCGATATGCTTGGAGAACAAAGGGAGAGTAGGTTGATGGGAAAAATGTGAATGTGAGTCACCTGGTAACATGAGGATAGAGCAGCGTCTGAAAAATAAATAAGTTATTTAATACAGGATGGGCTTCAATTATGTTCGGTAAAGAATCAAGAGTTTCTTTAGACAGTTTGGGCCCCACTGTATGTGGTGAAATGTGCTCTTTCTTCTGAAGAGTTGGAGTTGCAATTGAGAGGGTAATAACAGTCTTTTGATTTTACTTCCTGGTAAGGTCGTCCCTGACATTAATATGCTTTCTTTAGCCTAGCTGTCAATGAACATGCATGCTTCAAGAATGAGGCCAACAAAAGAAAATTATATGATGGCGGCATTTATGGAGGGGTCGTCATCCACAGAAGCTTTGATGGCAGAGAGACGTTCATAGGTAGGCTTCAACAATGAAGAATCAGGTTTAAAAAGGCACTGATACAGATGGCATTAATGTCAGAAAGGGTACAATCAATAACAGAAAAGGCTACCTCATTTCTAAGAATAGCCTAAAAGGAGAAGAAACCGCCAACAACAAAGAGGTTCTTTCACACCAGGTATTTGAGTGGATGATTCTGCTGGTCAACCTATCCTGCCAGCGTAAGGGGAAGGCTTACTGGCAATGGACTAATTCTCCTACTGGCTCTGTCTCTTGTGATGCGAGTATAACATCTGAAACTAATATCTCTTCATGTCCTAATTTAGGGAGAAATATAAGATAAGTAGTCATATAGAAGACAGATGAGCAAAATGCTGCTTTGAGGAACTAAGAACAAATTCTACACAAGTGGATATTGCTTCTTGTCTTTAAAGTATGAATACTTACCACTAACTGGAGGTTGGAATGCAGTCTGCAACAGACATGTAAAAATTTGTATTCAAATGATGTCAACTTTTGAAAGATGTGAACAAAATGGAACCCTCTTACCAGAAGAAGACTTTCAGCAAAAAAAAGTGCAATGAGATCTGAAAGACTGTCACATTAACATGCAGAGAAAATACGTAAAGATTCCTTCAGGGAAAAAGCTTTGCACCATTCCATTTATCAGCTAATTTAGGATAAAGATTATGACCAGATGGTAAATGAAAAGAAGAACTAACTGGTTGAAAGCAGACTATTAGTTTCTGGGGAGTTTGAGACATTGAGCATTTCTGGAAGTGGAAAGACCATGCTGTTGGTTGGAATGAGAAGTCATTTGATATGTGAATATACTGGCTCTCATCCGGTGCTTACAGGTAAAACGTAAAAAAACGCTGCTAGCATTTGAAAGGTAGAATAAAAGAAGATTACAATCCCATCTCATATCAGAGGTTCCACATACGTCTGTGTGGGATGATTATCTCTGTTACACAAAAGCCCCAAAAACACATCATTTTACATTATTATATTTTTGAAAATACTCAGGCAGCTGGAACACTTTAAAGCAATAATGCCACAAAAAAGGTCCATTTACAACAATCGTCTACTGCTATTATGAATAACGTTGGTGCTAGATGAATCCAGTATGACAGTGATGTTATGATTTCAACAGATTCTTCTTAAAGAGGGGACACAGGACCAACAGGCTTAAAACAATCATGATAGGGAAAATGTGTTTCCTTCCAGAGAAGCATGAGCCTATGCCACTTGTAAATGAGTTGTCAATACTGTGTCATAGGATATCATTTTAAAATACTCTTGTTTTCTAATAGACGTCAGTGGTCATTTAGTTATAAGTGGAGGAAACTATGTTTACAAGAGTACACCATATGTTACGATCTTGTCAAAGAGTATGTCTGATCTTACACAGAGAATACTTGCTACTGACAGGTCAAAAGATTGACAGGTAACACAGACACAAGGATCTTACAGATTGTGTGAGAGCATCCTTTGAGACTAACTTAGCCTATACCTATCACTTGATTTTGGAAATGTTTACAGAGATACCCTTCTAAAAATATGAACATTTAAAAAAAGTCTCGTCTCCAGGTACAAGGATCAAATGCATATCTGTAAGTGGGGGGTAAGGAGATTTTTTAACTACACCAGTAAAGCATCTGGTATTTAAAAAAAGCCAGATCCTATATCAGAAAAAACAGGTTATGCAATTTTTCCACAACAAAGCAGTACAAGTCGAAATCAAAAATATCAACCACAAACATTAGAGTGGGAAGTATGGCCTTATCTACAACCATCTGTAAGGATCATGTATAGATTTGCTCTGTGAAAGCCTTCACATGTAACAGGAAAAAGTGAAAAAATAACGGAAAATGAAAAAACAAAATTTGTGGTTTGGGAAAGAAGAAGAATGACGAGGCAGCAGAAAAGTGGAGACTTGAAGATTTTACCAGGCAAACAGAGGGCTAGGTAATTGGGAATCATTTCTGGGGAATGGTTACGGGAACATTCATGCTGACCAGATTAAGAACATGAGTAAAATGTTAGACATTCAAAGAGGAAACATGATTTAGCTACATTCGTTCTCTTGAAGAGATACTATGAAAGTTAAGAGAAGACACATAGATAAGCAATGGCAAAGCCAACAGGTCTTGCATTTGGGACCTATTTGCCTTGGCAGTGCTTACTGCCGCTCTTACAACGGGGAGTTGGATTGGGGTGGAAGGAAAAAAAAAAAAACACAAGGAAGAGCAACACGGAGCATAATGTGGAAGCATACAATGGAGAGAACTAGAAAACACACGCACTCATATGGAGTACTTAACAAAAAAGAAAAAAGTAGTTCCCTAAATTTAGCAGTGGAAAGATACAAGACAGTCAGTTAAAAGGATGGTAAAAAGAATATGCTTCATGGGAGGGATAATTTGACCCCTTCACTGCCAGGCCTTTTCCTCCTCAGGTGCCAAGCCTTTTTTTTGCAGTTCGCGCTTAGGCACTCATAACTTTTTGTCCACATAAGCTACCCGCACCAAATTTGAGTCCTTTTTTTTCCCAACATCCTAGGGATTCTAGAGATACCCAGAGTTTGTGGGTTCTCCTGGAGGGCACGCAATTAGCCAACATACAGCGAAAACGTTGTTGTTTTAAAAAAAAAGGCAGAAGAAGGCTTGTGGTTTTCCCCTGAAAATGGCATTGTGAGAAAACAGGGCTGTTTTTTTCCCTTCATTTTTCATTTTACTGGTGTTTTCCTGACTCTAATAGTGCCCAGGGTACTACTAACCAGTCCCAGGGCCTGTGATCTTTGTAAAATCAGTATGCATATTAGGCTAATTATAATTGGCTAAGTCAACTTACCTATAAGTTCCTAGTATATGGTAGGGCATGTAGGTTTGGGGACCCCAGCATAGATGGTGTACCTATAGCTGCACTGCTGAGGTGCCCAGTGTCATTTTAAAGGCAGGCCTAACCTTGCTGGCTGCTTTTAAATTAAAGTTACATGCAAATTCGACTTTGGAATTAAAAGTAGTTCCTAAGTCTTAAACTACCCTATTTTTACATATAAATCACCCCTAGGGTGTGCCCTATGTGCCCCTAGGGCTGGGTGCCATGTAACTATAAGCAGGGACCTTATAAAAATAGTTTTATAAGCCCTGGAGAGGTAAAACAGCCAAATTCATGTTTCCCTCATTGTAGTGAATGGCCTCCGTAGGCTAGAATGGGGAGACTATTTTAATTAATAATGCCCCCTTAAGTAACAGATACCTCAAGTCTGGTACCAAATAATTGGTATAATAAATCCCACAACTTACAATGTTTGGATTTAATATAACTTGTTCAGGTAAAGAGTTTTAACCTAAAAAGTTGCCAACTTCAGCCCTGTAGTGCTTTGCTCCGATTGGCCAGCCTCTGGCAGCGTGGCCAGGCTGCCTTGATTAGGTCTGAAGTAGCCTGGGCTGAACAAAGAAGTGCCTAGCGGAGAACTTCCCTCAGCAGATGGAGAGGCATGAAGGGGGGGGGAGGACTGCCAAACTGGTCTTCAAAGGCAGGAAAGGACATTTGGAGCAACCCAGCACCTCCCTCACATCCTGCAAACCCAGACAATTAACTGCCCCCTGATAGGATTAGGAGAGGGCAGGAGAAGGGTCTGTTTAAGATTTTTAGCCACACCAGTGGGTGAGCTCAGCCAGATGTAACCTCCAAAAATCACTTTCAGCCATGATGGATTTTTGAGCAACGTTGTTTCCTGGGATTGATTTTTGCCACACTTTCCGGGAAGAGGTCATCACTGGTGGAAGGACCCTGCACCTGATTGGAGAACCAGGACCCCCCTGTTTTTCACCCAGGAGCAAGGATAAAACTGGCAGTCCTGCACCCACACCCTCTATACCAAGAAGAACTACAGAAGAAGAAGGACTGCCCTGCTGGACCCCTGACCTGCACCTGGACACTGCACTCTGAAGGACTGCACCAGCTACACACACCATAAGAAGAACTTTGCCCGGCTTCACCTGGTTCAAGGAGGGACTCCCTGTTTGCTAAAGTTGAAAACTTGCTAACCAGAGTCCCCTGCTCCAATTCCTGAAGACACTGACCAGCTGACCACTGTCCAGTGGCCAAAAAGGAGTTTGCGCCAGGTGCATTCTGGGAGTTGTAGTCCACACCCTCGATGAGCATCTCAGAGCTTCTGGAACCTTGGGGTGAGCTGTGGACCTCAAAAGAACCTTAAAGGAACATCTGGAAGAAGATCCAGAAGTTTGGAGAACTTGTGGAAAAAAGCTCCATAAAGGGACCGACCCGCCAGGGCAACTCTAGCCGGACTGCCTCAACCGCGACCAAACCTGACTTGCAGGTTCATCCCGGGGAAGAAAATCTCAGAAAAAGTGACTAAGTCCTAACGTAGGAAGTTGACCGGGCCCTCCCAGGCAGTGTATCCGAAGAGGGCTCCAGGGACGTCAGGTCAAGATTCAGGTCTGCCCCGGTCGAAGGATTTTCATCTCGAAAAAACGACTAAGTCCGAAGGTAAAAATCTCCACCTTGGGCTACCCCAATGCGTATCCAAGGAAGAGTTCTAGGAGGTCGGATTGGACTGGCGACTTGGTCCCGCTGAAGAAACTCTTCAAGAAAACAACTAAGTCTGAAAGAAAACTTTTGACCAAGGCCTCCCGCAAGATGTAGCCGAGCAGGGCTTCATTGCGGGAGGCCTCAAACTTTGACTTTGCCCCAGTCGAGGTGCGACCAGATGAACGCTATTAATTTCTAAGCGCTAAAAATCATTAATTCTTTAAAAATTCATATCTCTGGGTCCCTTTATCCAATTATATTTGTTTTGGTGTCATTTTAAAGATCAAAATGTAATCTCTTGTTATGACGGTGTTGGATTTTTATTGTGTTTTACTTATTTACTGTTTTGTGATTTTTAAATGCTTTACACAGGTCTCCTAAGTTAAGACTTGTCGCTCGTTGCCAAGCTACCAAGGGTTGAGCTAGGTTTAATTTATTGAGACCTAACTGGATGTAAGTGGAGGTCAGTATCTTATTGCTAAGTGTTGGTACTTAACTGCCTTTACCAATAACCCATTTTCCAACAGGCATCCCCAAAGGGTTTGTGGTGCTAAAATCGCCATCTTCCCAGCTTTCAGGAATAGGCAGACTTGAATTAAAAAAACCATTTTTCAACACAACTTTGGCATTTTACTTGGACATACCCCTTTTTTTTTTAAACTTTATTTTGTGCTTTTAGCCTACTTCCAGTTAGTGATAGAAATGGGTGTGAAACCAATGCTGGATCTCGGAAAGCTAAACATTTCTGAAAAGTAGACAAAATTCTGAATTCAGCAAGGGGTCCTTTGTGTAGATCCTACAAGGTTTTCCTACAGAAAATAACAGTTGTAATAAAAAAAATACTGAAATTGAGGTGAAAAAAACACAAATTTTTCTTCACGTTTTACTCTAACCTTTTCCTGAGAGGTCAGATTATGGAAAGCAATATACCGTTACTTTCACTGGACTCTTCTGGTTGCTGGGATATATAGGGCTTGTAGGTTCATCAAGAGCCCTAGGTACCCAGATCCAATAAATGGGCTGCACTTTGCAATGGGTTTTCATTGTATACCGGGTATACAGCAATTAACTTGCTGAAATATAAAGAGTGAGAAATAGGTATTAAGGAAACCTTGTATTTCCAAAATGGGCACAAGATAAGGTGTTGAGAAGCAGTGGTTATTTGCACATCTCTGAATTCCGGGGTTCCCATATTAGCATGTGAATTACAGTGCATTTCTCAAATAGACCTCTTTTTACACAATGTCTTACAAGTGGAAGGATGAAATGTAGAGCAAGACAAGGGGCAATAACACTTGTTCTTCTATTCTGAGTTCCCCCAAGTCTCCCAATAAAAATGGTACCCCACTTGATTGGGTAGGCCTAGTGTCTGCAAGGGGAAACGCAACATGGACACATCACATTTTTACATTGAAATCTGACGTGTTTTTTTCTGCAAAGTGTCTAGCTGTGGATTTTGACCTCTAGCTCAACTGGCACCTGGGGAAGCCTATCAAACCTGTGCATTTTTGAAAACTAGACACCTAAGGTAATCCAGGATGAGACTTCCATTGGTGTCTACTATTTTAGTTTTAATTCCCTGGCATCTAGTAGGCAATTACCCTGTCTAAATTTCATCACTAAATTCTAAAGCATCTGTTACATAAGTATTCAAATACAATCTCACACTTCTAGGAACAGATTCAAAGACAATCTAAAGCTCCAGCAGGGACCCAAATCATTTGACATCCAAAAATCTATCACATGCATAACTGGTTATGAGAAGTCGGTTTTAGTTTCAATGGCCATGCTTGTTAGCAGTGCACAGTTACACAGTCTCTATTCATGTATGAAACTAAATCATTATGTCCAATCTAATTAAACTTTTCCAACATCTGTTTATTTGGCTTTCAGATGATGTAAGCACTAGACTGAAGAACACTTCTTGAAACGGATGCAGAGTTTCTAATATCTATAGCTCCTTTGGAAGTGGCATGGTGGGTAGTTTGGAGAAGGACATCAGAGATCTGTTCATTCATCCACAATATATACAAAACAGCATTATTAACAAAATTAAAAAAACAGGTGATTCAGAAACACATAGAACAAAGTGTGTTTTAATACTGCTGGTCACCACCAAGGAGCCACAGATGTCTGGAAGGGTTTATATACTTCGATAATCCCCATCCAAAGAATACAAAAAAAGAATGATTCTTTGCCCCTGATATCTTCTTCCAATATATATGCCTTTAGATTACTTTATAGCAAATGGGGTGGGCCAATACCCACTTTAAATACTTTTTTGACTTTACATTTCATAGACCTAAATTTACTTTGCCTCCCAAGTGCAAACCATTATATAACTGCACAGACTTTGCAGTTCATTTCTGGTTTCTGAAAGACAATGGGAAGATTTTCAGTTTGACCTAATTAAGAATCTATACTAAATTAGAAGCTTTTGTTTGGTTGATAGATTGCATCCCACAATTGAAATGTGCATACTTGAGATGAAAGTGTGCATTTTCACAATTCATAAGCTGATGTTTGGAGAAAAATGTACTTCCAAAATTTATATAAGGCCCAATACTATTTAAGTGAACAACTATGCAATGTTACTAACATTACCTTGTTGCCAGAGGCATTGTAGCTGTGGTTGTCATGTATTCCACTTGTAGAGGCATTCCAAATTGAAAAAGCCTTTTTCCATTAGTGTTGGCAGCCTGCCTGATACACTTAGGTGGTTATTGCTGGTATTCCCGTTTTGGGTGGACACTAATATAATTGCGGCCTCCTTTTCCAAGCCATTCTAGGTCCCAGGAGACCACCCCTGGGGCCGCAGTTCATATGTGGTGGGGAGGAACGCAGCCTCCTAGCCAGAGACATCAAAGGCTCCACGGAGCCCACATTGGTGGCCAAAACATACAAAAAAGGCATTCTTTACAATTTGAGATTTGTAATCTTTGCCGTCCAATATGAAGTTTTTTAGGGTGGTGCACTAGTGACATAGTGATTAATGGCTGGAACATGTCGACCTTATTTTAGATGTAGGGATACATAAATACTCCAACACATCACATTGTTTGTAACCTTGTCAGAGAGCACCAATAATAAAGTAAAGGGATAGGTCTCTATGAGCGCCCCTAGACAATTTTAATACCACTCTTTCTCTTTGGTTTTTGCATATTTCAGAATTTGGGTACTCCGACACCCTGGACACGATCCGCTGTAATCAGGCGTGGAAGCACACCCTGGAGGCGCTAGGCACCCGAGATGGGACCCCATGGTGAAGCATGCCACCAGCCTGGTCCATGGGTGAGGGGCCTTCTAAACAAAACATAATATTCTGACAGGGATTTTAACATCAGGTTTTTTGAACTCCTGCTCTTGTTGTTTTTGGTTATGATATGGGGAGGTAAGCAGGCAGTGGTTCCTTCTCACTCATTCATATGTTGCTTTGGCAGGAATTAAGGAATGTCAGAAAGGAGGCAGACACTATTTGGTCCAAGCATCACATCCAAGTAAACACAAAAACATCACATCAACTGAAAACTTTCTTTAGTTGCAGAAATTACTAAGGACATTCATATCTCCAAGTGAGCGTAGTAGTAAGGGGATGGTAATGTTTTTTCAGACTTCAATAAGTACCTATAGTCATAGACTGCACTTTAGAAACAGCTTGTGAGGGGCAAGACTAGTGAAAATCAGCACTTCGGTAATTGAGAAATTATTTCACAAACCTTGCACTAAAGGAATACAAAAAGTTGTCAGTAAGAAAATGCTCCAATGGAAAAATCACAAAACATTGAAATAACTGTAAAACTGGGACAAGGTCTTCCTTATGTACGAGTAAGGTAAGAAAACAGAAAACATGCGAGAACTAACTGGTGAAATGGCATTCAGACAACCCTTTCTTAAACACCAGTGATTTTAAACTCCGTAAAAGGTCAACGATCTATACTAAAAAAAAAAAAGAATTTCTTAAAGTGTCCTTGAAATATAAGGCTTGTGATGTAAATACATACAGAACACTGAAAAAAACGTGTCATTGTTCTTCTGTGCCTGGGGCAGGATTCCCAAACCGTACAAGTATCTGAGGCAGAAGTCTTCGCTGCCCGATACAAAACATAGAAAGACAAATATAAACATTGTTAAAGAGCCTTGGCCCAAGTTAGGCCATCTGACTGCATGGAACCAAACATTTGCCTCCACCTTGTGCACAAACCTTTCCAAAAAAGCAAAGCAGAGAGTCTTGCACGATACCTCAAGTCCTCAAATTAAAGAGGTTTGGCCAAGCATAGCTTCTTCAACGTTATGCCAGCATTGGGACACCTGTGCTGACACACAAAATAAATGTAAATACGTACTTTTGTTTTCAAGCTCCAGTGACGGATCCCAAAACAGTGACTTGTCTTGAACTGAAATCTCAAATTGTCTCTTAACTCTATCTGACATTTGGAAAGTGTGTGTTGCATAAACAGTGCTGGTGCTGTAGCTGCAGAACAGCTGTAACAGGATAAACATTATAAACAATATCAATATGTCTCCATCACACTGCTGCTTAACCGTTCCTCCCCTTTACAGTTCTAACCCTTAAGCACAAGAGAAGAAACTTTGCAAAAGCAGTTACGTGATTTGCACAGTGCCAGTAGGGAAACGTGGCTACTAGTCTTGACAGTGCTCTCTGGCAGGAGTCATGTTGCCTGATTTCACACCTTCACAATAAAAGCCAACACATTTCCTCTTCGTCCCTCTTCCTCACTGCAATATGTATTGACAATGGTGCTCTCCATGCCCCCTGAAGAAGGCTATGCAAGAACACCTACTAACAGCAAACCCATTAAGTCCTTCCTCAGACAGGGTTTTCCGGTGCCTGTGTTGCTACTTGTCTTTTGATTTTAGGTAAGCACTCCAACAATGTGTACTCCCTCTTTAGATCAGCCTTTAATGGAAGAAAAAGCTGAGAGGTCTGAGGGCTTGCTAACCCTATGTTGCATAGCTTACTGAGGCAAAGTGCATGTTACTCACTGTGCAGGCACAGGAACTGGACTTCCTTACCAAGGACAGGAAAAGCTCTCAAACCAGCTGCAAGGAGTAAAGAGAACACTCAAAGATAGTGAAGGGGGCAGGGCCAAGCAGGCTACGATGGAGGCTGCTTAATCCCCGAGCACCAGACAGGCATGACAATTATCCTGAAATATTCCTGGCTCCAGGGGTTCCCGTGGCCTGTAATCGCAGTTGAGATTTGGGAGAACAGTGTGTGCTGACCAGGCGAACGGCGAGCCCCGGCCGTGCTCGGGAATACCAGAGCGGACAGTGCGACATGCGCATGCACTGCCAGGTGAGGACGCCCAGGCCTGGCCACTGATCCACGAACCTGCAGTGGGAGACCAGAAGACCGACTGGGGCCTGCTCACTAACACTCTCCATGCCGGGGAGACGCTGCACCCCACTTGCAGGGTGGGATGTCCTTCTGAGCCACCCGAGAAGACTGGAGGAAGCGGGAGCCTGCGATATGAGAGGCGGCAGAGGACGGATGGAATGTGCGCCCGTGGGCCCACACGAGCAGCGGCACAAGTGGAGACACTATCTAGCAAGGGGATGCTGCTGTGTGCCTGAGGCTGACACTGGACAGCCCGAACCCCAGTCGGAGGTGGTAATTTTCACTATGCGAGTGGGGGGCCCAGGCAGGAGGGAGACTGAGAGGATGGACCTCCCCCCTCGGGCACAGACTGCGACCAGCGGCGGCACTGGAGTCCCTTGGAGCAGCTTGGTTGGGGGGCTTAAGGGCAGAGTGGCTTTGCTGCACTCTGCAAGGGTCCCCTGCTCCCCTTGAGAGCTGCAACGATTATCTTGACCTCAAATGAGAGCCTGCCGTGTGGGGGGGGGGGGGGGGGGGGGGGAGGGGGGAGGGGGAGTTCATGGATAAACCACAGAGGCCCAGACTACCGGAGTGGTAGAGAGATGCGATGTGGGCCCTGACGTTATGAGGGCGGCTTGTTGAATGATGCCTAGACTGACCCTAATTGAGAAGTACAATACCCACTACGAAAATCCTGATATGCTGTTTACTGTGGATGTACCTACGACCGGCCATATCCCTTTGCATAGGGGTGAGAAGACGTGTGCATTGGAAGATCTGTATGGACAGTTCACTGCGGGGAAGCGATATCTCATCAATGCGGCAGTCGGAGCAGCGGAACTCAGTCCAGGACTCGGCCTGACAGCACATCAAATGGAGCTAACTCTGCAGGAGGTAACTGGGGCTGAAAGGACCTACAGCAGGGGGGTGGTGGACTGCCTTCGGTGGGTTGTGCCACGGTGTGGTGTTTTCTTCTGTTGACCCTGCTGGTTGGCCCTTGGGGCACCCTATGGGTAAATCTCTCCTTAAATCGCAGGGGCTGCAGCCATCCGGTCCATGTCCCAGCCAACTGCTAATAGACAGAGATGCGGGCGAGGATCCCGCACCTGCAGAAGTCCAAGATACTCTTAAAAGGATCCTGGGGGCAACTGAAGACACTAAAGCGACCCTGAGCCAGGAAATAGGGGAAGTCTCAGTCGAACTGGGCCTCCTGCGAACAGACCCCAACAAACTCTCTGGTAGAGGGACAGATGCCGAGGCAGTGCTGGTGGACCTACAACCCTCTCACCAAGCTGTAAAACCCCAAATTACTCAACTTACTGAGCGAATAAAAAGACTTGAAAGCTAAGCTGAAGACGCTGAGGGCCGTAGCAGTAATAATGTGTGCACTGTTGGTTGCCAGAGGGAGCGGAGGCAACAGATGCAGTGGCCTTTTTGGAACCCTGGCAGCATTCTATCATGGGCACGGAATCCCTCACACAGTTCTTCGCACTTTAGAGGACGCACCAGGTTCCGGCCTGCTCCCCGGCACTGGGGAGAACACCTAGGCCGATGGTAGCTAAACTGCTCCATTACAGGGACTTGCTACTTCAGAGAGTGCAAGAAGCAGGCCCCTTTGAGACACTCTCTTCCCGGATTTCAAAGTCCTGGTCCAGGGCAGACGGGTGACCTTTATGGCAGTGAAGTGAATCCTGCAAGAAGAGGGCATCCAGTACTCCTTGATATTTCCCTCTAAATTGAAGATTATGCTGGACGGCTGAATCCACTTTTGTCACGATCCGGATGAAGCAAGGACCCAACTGGAACGATATTGCTCCGGTACAGATGGAGCACAACAGACTGAGTCAAACATGCTCATCCAGCGCAGCAGGAAGAGGAGACGCTCGAAAGACTGACTACACCCAGCTCAGGTGAAGAAGACTACACAGCAACAAGCATGCCGGGGCAAGCAGTTGGAACTCTGGACCCCCTCCAGATGTGGGGCATTCCAGTGACTTAGACTCAGTTATCAGAGCACTGTAAGGGTTCCCCTAGATGACACCCCAAACAGGAGACATTGTTTAACATACGTTGCCCATATCCCTGCTCGAAGATGTCCACTTGAATGATGATATGGGCCAGTCCACCTACTAAGTTGTAGAGCCTCATGGGTCACCCCCTGATCACCCACAGGAAATTCCAGATGGATGATGACAAGTGTCACTTGAATGTTGGGATTGTATGGTTCGGGCGGCCGGACAGCTGTTGCTACGCTGTTCTTGGGAAGGGGAGCTGGGTTTTGTTGGTTTTGATTGTTTTTGCCTGTGGCTTCCTCGGGGAACAAGCTTTATTGCTGGGACGTTGCATGGGGGGCCAGGAGTTGCGGATCTGACTGTGGGATCTAAACACCCGATACTATGGCAAACTCACATCACACACTTAAACTATTGACCTGGTACAACCGATGTGTGTGTTCTGCATCCAAATGTTATAAAATCCTATCCCACTGAAAACGCAGGGGGATACATATTGCACTACTGCAGGAGTCGCACCTCAATTCAGTTGAAATTGAACGCCTCTGTAGGCGATGGCAGGAACAATTGTATGCAACCACCTATTCTGCCTTTGCAAGGGGGAAGGGAGTGGCGATCTGGGTGCGGCCAGGGGTGCCCTTCTGTGGTGCCCTTGGTGAATGTGGACAAAGAGGGTCGTTTTTTGCTGGTGGGGGGGGACGTCTCAAAGGCAAACCGTTAGTACTGGGCAGTATATGCGCCATTAACCAGGACCAGATCCCTTTCTTCCACTCGCTGTCTACCCGCATGGCCCGATTCCCAGAGGTCCCACTCCTTCTTGGGGGGCGACTTGAACAGTGTTTTAGACTCAGCTCTTGACCGCCCAACCCCTCCGTTGCGGGATGCGGCGAGGACTAGGCTATCGACTGCCCTAACCAACTGGGTATCTGAATGGGATATGGTTGACATATGGCATCTTCTAAACTCCTTGGACACAGGCTATTCGTAGTATTCTCACCTCTACCATGTATACACTAGATTTGATAAAATTGAATGCTCTGCATTCCTTAGTGGTGCAATCACACATATGGAATACCTTGGGCGGACAGTATCCGACCACAGCCTACTGATGGTATCCTTACGGACAATGGAAACCCGCCCACCAAACCCAACCTGGCTCTTGCACTTCAATGCACTGGAGGACAAAGTCTTCCGGAACGCATTGGAAACCAGGCTGACTGAATATCTTGCACTGAACCCAGGCACTGCCACTAACCGGGTAACCGAATGGGAAGCCTTAAAGGTGGTACTACAGGGGCACTGTCTGGGACACACAGTAGGCTTTAGGAGGGACTTGGAACAAGATTTATATGGCTAGAGGTAGACCCCCGCCAGTATGATAATGAGCTGGATGGTACCTCAATTGCACAAACAAGATTATTAGAGAACAGAGAACTACATAACAGCATTGGAATGACTCCGCTTCCATGACTATAAGAACTACATAGCTAGGGCACATGAAGAGGAGGGGAAAGCAGGGAGGCTGCTGGCTTAGCTGGTCCGCCCAGACATAGGGAGGACCCCTATTACCAGACTATTAACCGCAGTGGGTCAGTTCTATACTCACTCATCCATATCAATTACAAATGTATGCACTATTGTGTGTCCCTATATGGTTCCCCCCGGACGGAGAGGCCGGAAACAGTGGAGAGCTTCCTGTTCACAGATACACTGGTGCCTACACTGACAGAAATTTATGCTGAGGCTTATGAGAGGAGGATACTGCCGGCCACAACCCAGGAAGCTCTAGTGATCCCACTACCTAAAACTGTGCAGGTCGATGTAAAAGTCACTGATTTCCAGCTGCTTTCTAAGTTAAAAAAAGACTTTAAAATACTCAGTAAGCCACTAGATTGTTACCCTATATGCACACTGTAGGAAGTTGGCTCTGTATGCACTATTTCAAAGTAAGGAATAGTATGCACAGACTCCAAGGGTTCCCCTTAGAGGTAAGATAGTGGCAAAAAGAGATAATACTAATGCTCTATTTTGTGGTAGTGTGGTCGAGCAGTAGGCTTATCAAAGGAGTAGTGTTAAGCATTTGTTGTACATACACACAGGCAGTAAATGAGGAACACACACTCAGAGACAATTCCAGGCCAATAGGTTTTTGTATAGAAAAGTATCTTTTCTTAGTTTATTTTAAGAACCACAGGTTCAAATTCCACATGTAATATCTCATTTGAAAGGTATTGCAGGTAAGTACTTTAGGAACGTTGAATAATCACAATAGCATATATACTTTTTACATAAAACACATATAGCTATTTTAAAAGTGGACACATTGCAATTTTCACAGTTCCTGGGGGAGGTAAAGTAATGTTAGTTCTTGCAGGTAAGTAAACCACCTACGGGGTTCAGATTGGGGTCCAAAGTAGCCCACCGTTGGGGGTTCAGAGCAACCCCAAAGTCACCACACCAGCAGCTCAGGGCCGGTCAGGTGCAGAGTTCAAAGTGGTGCCCAAAACACATAGGCTTCAATGGAGAAGGGGGTGCCCCGGTTCCAGTCTGCCAGCAGGTAAGTACCCGCGTCTTCGGAGGGCAGACCAGGGGGGTTTTGTAGGGCACCGGGGGGGACACAAGTCAGCACAAAAAGTACACCCTCAGCAGCACGGGGCCGGCCGGGTGCAGTGTGCAAACACGTCGGGTTTTCAATAGGTTTCAATGAGCGACCAAGGGGTCTCTTCAGCGATGCAGGCAGGCAAGGGGGGGGCTCCTCGGGATAGCCACCACCTGGGCAAGGGAGAGGGCCTCCTGGGGGTCACTCCTGCACTGGAGTTCCGATCCTTCAGGTCCTGGGGGCTGCGGGTGCAGGGTCTTTTCCAGGCGTCGGGATTTTGGATTCAGACAGTCGCAGTCAGGGGGAGCCTCGGGATTCCCTCTGCAGGTGTCGCTGTGGGGGCTCAGGGGGGACAACTTTGGTTACTCACAGTCTCGGAGTCGCCGGGGGGTCCTCCCTGTAGCGTTGTATCTCCACCAGTCGAGTCGGGGTCGCCGGGTGCAGTGTTGCAAGTCTCACGCTTCTTGCGGGGATTGCAGGGGTCTTTTCCTCTGGAAACAAAGTTGCAGTCTTTGTTGAACAGGGCCGCTGTTCTCGGGAGTTTCTTGGTCTTTTGGAAGCAGGGCAGTCCTCTGAGGATTTAGAGGTCGCTGGTACTGGGGAAAGTGTCGCTGGAGCAGTTTTCTTCTGAAGGAGGGAGACAGGCCGGTAGGGCTGGGGTCAAAGCAGTTGGTGTCTCCGTCTTCTCTGCAGGGGTTTTTCAGCTCAGCAGTCCTCTTCTTCGTAAGTTGCAGGAATCTAAATTCTTAGGTTCAGGGAAGCCCTTAAATACTAAATTTAAGGGTGTGTTTAGGTCTGGGGGGTTAGTAGCCAATGGCTACTAGCCCTGAGGGTGGGTACACCCTCTTTGTGCCTCCACCCAAGGGGAGGGGGTCACATTCCTATCCCTGTTGGGGGGATCCTCCATCTGCAAGATGGAGGATTCCTAAAAGTCAGAGTCACTTCAGCTCAGGTTGCCTTAGGGGCTGTCCTGACTGGCCAGTGACGACTCCTTGTTTTTCTCATTATCTCTCCTGGACTTGCCACCAAAAGTGGGGGCTGGGTACAGGGGGCGGGCATCTCCACTAGCTGGAGTGCCCTGGGGCATTGTAACACAAAGCTTGAGCCTTTGAAGCTCACTGCTAGGTGTTACAGTTCCTGCAGGGGGGAGGTGTGAAGCACCTCCACCCAGAGCAGGCTTTGTTTCTGTCCTCAGAGATCACAAAGGCTCTCACCGCATGGGGTCAGAAACTCGTCTCTCAGCAGCAGGCTGGCAGAGACCAGTCAGTCCTGCACTGAACAATTGGGTAAAATACAGGGGGCATCTCTAAGATGCCCTCTGTGTGCATTTTTTATTAAATCCAACACTGGCATCAGTGTGGGTTTATTATTCTGAGAAGTTTGATACTAAACTTCCCAGTATTCAGTGTAGCCATTATGGAGTTGTGGAGTTCGTTTTTGACAGACTCCCAGACCATATACTCTTATGGCTACCCTGCACTTACAATGTCTAAGGTTTTGCTTAGACACTGTAGGGGCATAGTGCTCATGCACATATGCCCTCACCTGTGGTATAGTGCACCCTGCCTTAGGGCTGTAAGGCCTGCTAGAGGGGTGACTTACCTATGCCACAGGCAGTGTGAGGTTGGCATGGCACCCTGAGGGGAGTGCCATGTCGACTTAGTCATTTTCTCCCCACCAGCACACACAAGCTGGCAAGCAGTGTGTCTGTGCTGAGTGAGGGGTCCCTAGGGTGGCATAAGACATGCTGCAGCCCTTAAAGACCTTCCCTGGCATCAGGGCTCTTGGTACCAGGGGTACCAGTTACAAGGGACTTACCTAGGTGCCAGGGTTGTGCCAATTGTGGAAACAATGGTACATTTTAGGTGAAAGAACACTGGTGCTGGGGCCTGGTTAGCAGGGTCCCAGCACACTTCTCAGTCAAGTCAGTATCAGGCAAAAAGTGGGGGGTAACTGCAACAGGGAGCCATTTCTTTACACACACTTTGATACATAAAGATCAGAATGGGTTTATCCCCACTCGTATTACCTCCCATAACCTCCATAGGCTCTACTCCCTGCTCTTTGAGTGCCCAGCCTCTGGACCCAGGGGCAATGATAGTGTCGGTGGACCTCGAAAAGGCCTTCAATACCATACGCTGGGATTTTTCAGAAAAGTTCATTTTGCAGATGGGGCTGAGGAATGCATGGGTCGACTGGGTTAAGCTGCTCTACATACGCCCTATGGCAAGGGTCAGGACAGGCTGAATGATATCAGATGGCTATGACATTTATAGGGAAACACAACAGGGATGTCCGCTATCACTGCTGCTATTTGCAATAGCCATCGAACCACTAGCGGAAAGGGTTAGAAGGGAAGGTTGGACTTGGCTAGTGCACCAGGAGGGGGAGGCCCACATAGTCTCGCTATAAGCGTACAATCTCCTTATATACCTTAGTGATGGGGGACAGCCCTATCACTGGTGCTTGACATATTAGATGACTTCGGGACTGTTATGGACTCCACTTGAAACGCAGGAAGCTGTGTGTTTCCAATGGTCAGTGGTACACCCCACCCCATTCATGCCCCAGCGATGTCACTTGGGCGCCTCCCTTGTTCCACTACCTTGAAATTCAGATTTACCATGAGCTCCCTGATCTGTGCATGGGCAACCTGGGGAAAACACTCCGGGCGTTACAAACATCTATCGCCTTCTGGAGATCCCTTCACCTGACCATTATAGCTCGCATTTCTCTCACTAAGATGGTGATGCTCCTCAGACTCCTTTATTTCTTTGTTAGCTTTCCCATCTCTCTTCTGGCCTTTTGATTCCGGATGCTGGATGTCCTTCTAAGAGAGTTACTATGGGATGGTGGCCGCCACCAAGTGGCCCTGTCCATCCTCCGCCTTTCCCCAGAGGCGGGAGGACTCGGGGTACCTGACTTTGAGCTCTGCTTTCTTGCGTCTCATCTCCAATGCCCTTCGCGGTGGCTTGGTGGGTTGGGCCTTGTGGAGGAAACCTCTGACGACAGTGACCTAAGCCAGAGTAGACTCTTAGGCAAGATTCTGAAGCCTAGCCTCCAAGGCCCCAGACCAGGCATTTTACTAACCGAGCCCTCACCAATTGTGGCAAGACACTCAGAAAAACAAAAACCATGGTGCCTTATGCGTCAGCGATCGACCTAGTGGGCCTACGTCATGGGGACCCATGTTCCTGTTTCACAGAGGGCCATCTCACACAATGGACGAAGGCAGGATTACAAACACTATGTGGCTGTTATTGCCAGGGGTTACTGGCCCCATTCAGTGACTTAGTAGATCAGGCTGGCTTGCTCTGTGGACAACTGCTAACATATGAAGCAGTGGTGAGAGCCATAAGGATTTATGGGGCGAAACGGATTAAGAACCTGTAGCACACACAGCCTTCCAGACCATGCTAACTATTGGAGGGGGCTCCCAACTCTTCTCTTGGATCTACAGAGCATTGAATGGGATGATGGATAGGCCATCTAGCGCTCTACGTGACAAATGGGAGACAGACCTGAACAGAACCCTTACAAACACTGAGTGGACCAGGATCCTAGGTATGCCCATAAGATATCCCGGAATACACTACTCAAGTATGTACAATAAAACTACACTTACAGGACATACCTTACAACACCCAGAATTAGACATATATGCAGCTGAACCGCAGGGCTGCCCATGCGGCCTCCTGCTTGACGCAGACTTCAGACCTATGACCTGGGACTGCCCCGGTCTCCAGGAATTCTGGGATGAGGTCACCCCGAGGCTTATCTGCACACTAAATAGGCAACTTGAGAATACACTGGCGACATGCTTATTGGGACTATTCAGCAGGCCTTCCATAAAAAAGGGGGCAATAGATTTGTGGATTTGGCCCAATATTATCCATATCGAGGGTATCATAAGCCTAGAAACAGAAAAAGGGACCTAACTTGCCTACCTGGGTATCAGACGTGACATGCTGGCTAGAGCAGAGAAGAGGGCCTTACGAAGAGTGGAGACCTGAGGGATCCAGCGCAGGCCATTAGCCCCACTGTGGACAGAGGTTATAGATGAATGTGAGACACTGGACTTTCTGACTCTGGGATAGGAAGGGAGTGGTGAAGACAGCCCACGAACTGAAGAAGAAGAAAAAAACATGTCTGAAATGGGGCTTGGGCCATGGTGGTGAGATGGAGGAATCACTCTGGAGGTTTTGTCTCGTACCCCTATGATGTCCACCTGTGTCCATTACCAACAAAACACGCTGCGCGTACCTCTTACACCAGATTACTTACCTGATGACCGAGGAATGTGTACACATTTAGGGCAAGTTTAAAGTTAGTTTCATTTTACACAAAGGGCATATATCAGATGGCCACAATGGCAAACTGTCATATTTTCCCTGCACACTCACCAACAACCTGACCCGTCTCAGACCACAGATTCCACAATACCAACCTAAAGCACTACATAAGTTTGGAATATCGGCCATGTGGTACTCATAAGGAACTTCCGGCGATGTGGACTGAAAACTCGATACTACGATTGGTGGGGGATTATACCAGTCCTCAAACTATCAATGTACCCATATGTTTAACGGTGATAATGAAGGAAATTGACATGACTCATTGTATCGTACCCGTTGTATACTTTTGTTCATGAAATGCCAATAAAATAAAAAGTGTTAAATCAATGCCGGAGAAGACCAACTTTAAACACAATTTAGAGGTGGGCCACTACGAAGCAGAAAATTTTCAGTGTTCTGCAATCTTGATTGATGGGGTTGCCTGGTAGACACATGTCCTGTTTTTGTTGCCATTCGTAAGTATTTAAGGAGTTGTGAGGTTCAATTATGCAATTTTTGATTTTACTCTTATTCTCCCACTGTCGTGTGTGCTACTGGGTTCATTTTATGTACAAAAAATAAATAAAAAAAAGACGAGCATCATAGTTTTTGATCAACTACTTTCATCTTCCAATAAGGGACAAGAAGGAAAGGAGCAAACGAACACAAGTGGTTGAAGAACCTCTAAGGTGTTTTTCCCAATCGATTCACTGTTTATGTTACAGGGTCTGGTCCTGGGGTCTGTCCCTTGTCTGTTCTGGTCTTGGCCGTTCTTTGGTTATTCCACCTCAATAATGGGAGAGTCAAGGAGCACAAGGGAAACCCAAAGGACACAAATAACATAGGTATGGAACTTCAAGGGCAAGTGATTACTGAAGGGAACCACCTCCAACCACCACAATGTGGCAGCGTGGGCCACTATTTATGCCAGCTCTTATAGAGATAACTTCACCTTCTGTATGGAGTGACCCATTGAATAATATCAAATGTAAATGTGGATCTGGTACCCCAGTTCTGTCTGACCTATAAAGAACCTGTATGGAGGTGTGAGCCCCATCAGATAAGCCACTCTTGATGCTACAATCACAATGCTATGGCTGTACCAGGAAAGGTCAATCACCTTGCCAATTAGACACACATTTCATAGTCGCAGCACTTGCCACCTTTCCTGGTCAAGCAAGAAGTAGAACTAGTCACCCCTGCTGGTCCATTGTTACCAAATCATGGTTCCTCCTCCTTCACCTGATGTTCACAATGGGAGAGCAATTACTCCTTCCAACATAATCTCTTGTGAGGCCAATCTTTTTTTTTTTTTTTTTTTAAATTGATGCATCTTAGTGTCATGTATTGTGTGTACGTATGATGGAACCTTTTTGGATCCTGAAGGACTCTGTTGCATGATGACATAGGTGTAAGAAAGTTGTTAAAATGAATGCAGGTTTAGAATGAAGAGTTTGTTGATACACGCTGGAAAATAAAGATATGTAATACATAGCTCCATGTGTGCCGAATTCATTGGCAGGTACCCAAGCTGAGGAGGACGCTACACTTAGCTTATGAATAAATTGTCTTCCTGACTTTTGAATTGTTCAGTGTTCAGAGAAGGGTAATTTGGAAAGAGGCAGCAATTGCAGTGCAGCAGTCACATTGCTCTGTGACTCTCAAATCTCTCTAGGGAGCAAGTGTGTCTGCTCTCTATTTTCATCAATAAATTTGGGGCAGTGACTTTCAGATCCCCTACAGTGTTAGATGTTAGACTTCTTGAATGAACTGTTTGTTCTTGGGCTAGTGGTCGCATCACTGAGGATCCAGCTGGCAGTTATCAAGAGCTCTACTGGCTTTCATGGTTCTGGTAAGGCAGAAGACTGTACCTCCAGATTGCTCTAGTGATTTCAACTTTTCGGGCCTTGTGTTCAGTGATTTGTTTCTTCTTGGAACAAACTTTTGTTTTTGGGTTATTTGGAACCTAAAATTCATGCCTTTAAAGTTACATAATGATGGGAAATGTGACATTTCTACTGGCAATCACTTGTGCCAAACAACTAAGACCGTTGTTTGGTGGTTTATCTAAATAAACAAATTGTTCTGCAATCACTATTTGGGGAACAATCCGGGAACAAGCAGTCTCCTCTACATTCTCAGAATGTGGGTAAAACAGTCAAGAGATTTTCCTAATAGGAGTCTAACTTTCACTGATTTGTATCAAATCAACTTACAGTGTTAGATGAAGATAATTTAATGCATTTACCACAACCTTCTGCAGGTTGACCCCTTTGGATATTTTGAGTAGCCAAACCAACAAAAACTCTGAAGGCACTCCTTACTTGTATTCAGGAGGACTGTTCAATCGGAGAAAATGCTACATCCTGTAGATAAGTGTGGACACAATGGATATCTTTTTGGCAGCCACCTGGGCTTCCCCAGACACTTGACACAGTACATAAATCATGTTCGAACTCCCCGAGTTTCTTTAGGGAAAGTTGTACGCTGTATGGAAATGTGCCATTTTTTTGCATTATATTTAAGTACAGAGGTTTATAATTAGGTAATTTGTATAATCTAAGATTCACTCAGATTCTTCTCCCTGCTGTGTCCTACACAACTGGGATTAAAATGAGAAGGAAAGGCAAAGCAGTAATGCTTTGATACTTTACCATATTAGTACAACTAGTACCTGACAGATGAAACTGGTAATTGGTCTTGGCTGTATTTCGAAAGTTGAGACAAAGTCATTCTACAGAGAGGACCCCGTTCTACAGTCTCCCTCTCAAATGGGAAGAGTTGAAAAGTGTTCAATGTATACCATTTGTTAAATAGATAACAATAAACATTTCTGTGAAGCTGGGCCATCCTTATGGGTAACGTGATGTGAAAAAGTTAAGTCTCAGTGTAACGAAAAATAAAAATAAGTAAATGGATGGTTTTTAGGCACATAAACACATCAGTTTAAGGATGCTACTGATATGGGTATGTAAACTGAAAAGTTAACTGGAGATGTGTGCTTTAAGCTGGAAACTTACTTCCTTATTCACTGTTCCATGCACGTTGTATGTTTACACTCTAAATGTGCACCATACCTCACTGCATCAACTATGTAACCCAATTACCTCAACTCTCACCTGGCAACAAAATGTTTACGTTTCTCAGTATGATCAGACTATACTCCAAGCTGTGTATCCGCTAAGACATGAGAAGCAAAGCGATTGTGCAACATAACTATGAAATGAAAGAATTCCTTCCAGTATGATTCAATCTCTTACACTAATGAAGTCACCCCTTAACCTCTTCCACGCCCGTTCTTAACTTTTACAACAGATATTGTTCCAGGAAGAGAAATAAGGAAAACAACCCTCAATGCAAATCCAGTTGAGATTTGGTGCGTCTACTTATGTTCATCACTGAAAAGAACACACAAACAGTTCTGGAAATCTTTTTATGTATTTGTAAGGTCAGAAGCAGAGTCCCTTACTGTTGAATATTTGGTGACTCCTGAGGAGTATAAAACAGACAAAGATGAACTCTCTTGAATCCTCACGGAGAGATGGAAAAGAGGCTTGATAATTACTCTGCAGCTGATGCTTTTCCACAACCTTAGCTCTGAGCCTTTTTTGCTATCTGGGGCACTTCATGCTTACGCCTTCATTGTTTCTCCCACTTAACCCTTCCTTCACACTACAAAAGGTATTATCCAAGCCAAATTTGCATACTTATCCCACGTTTTGGGGCAATCTACCCTGGGTTTGTGGATTCCTGTGGAGGGATCTGAGAAAATAGCCAAAATATGAAAATAAATGAATATGAAAATTGAGAAAAAATTGCTGTGGAAGAAAGCATATATTTGTGTAAAAAAAAAAGAAAAAAAGAAAAAAAAAGTATCAACAAACGATTTGCTGTGCTAACATCACTAGCTTCCTAACGTTCACGGACAAGGAAAGTTGTACAAAATAGAAATTTTTACAGTTTTGCATTTTTCTAAATGGTAGCCCATCTTTCCTATTTTTTGTGATCTCTATCTACTTGATGTTTCGTTTTGGGAACAGATGTGAAACTTATACAAAAACTCAGAATTCAGGAAGGGGTAATTTGTGTAGCTCGAGGAGAACTGAACAATAACAGCAGCAGAGCTCTCGGTCATGCCATCATACCACAGGGAACTATCGGAACTCGGGAATGTAAACAAAACCAGGGACAATTTAATCTCGGGAGTTAATTTCCAAATCCAATTAACTTTTTCAATTTCAGATGTATTCATCCAAGTCCAGTCTCTAACTAACATCTGCCACCAGAAAACTGATGAAGCAGTTTTATCCTGGTCTTCAATCTTAAGGCTACTGATGAACCAGGAGAACTTCACTGGTTTGGTGGCCAGTCCTTTCGGACCACTGGGACACACCAACATAATCTCTGCCAGCTGCAGCATGCCTGTGGACGTAGTTGCAGAGCTGGTACCTTTTGGGGACGGGGCCTCCCTGACGACGCGCTAAAAGCGCACCTGCCATCCCGCAGTGAGAACTGTTTTGAACTTCATCGGCAGGGTGGCCAGTCCTTTCAGACCATCAGGACTATACCAACATAATCTCTGCCAGCTGCAGCACGCCCGGAGGCTTAGTTGCAGAGCTGGTCTCTTTTGGGAGTGGGTCTTCCCTGACAATGCGCTAAAAGTCCACCTGCCATCCCGCAGCATGGGATGTGCCCACGCCCATCCGTGCCCGTCAGCGGCTGGTAGGGGCTGGGCTGGGGCCACTCTCTTGGTTCTCTGCCTTTTTTTTGCTACCACTTGTAATCGCTGCATGTTGATCTATACTGTACAGTAAGCGATGTACTAAGTGGAACGTGCAATAGGGTTTATTTTGGGGCCATATCCAGCCTACAATCTTTTTTAAGGGGGGGGGGGGGGGGCTACCTGGCCAGTAGTAATAAAGGGCATGAAGAAGACAGCCTGCAGTAAGTCTCCATTAGGAAGTAGTTCTACAACAACTGATTCTTTTTTGGCGTGAGCAGTTTGTGTTGTCTCTAAAGAGATTGAGCTGGTGGAGAGGCGCGTGTCTCTGGGTTGTCCTGCCTGTGTCCATATGTCATTTTTTTGGCCGGTGTTCCCTCTGTGCCCAATTCTTACCCGGAATCTACTCACCAACTTCACAACAAGGTGTGTCATTGGTTAGTTAACCATTCAAATTTTGATGTGCGTGATTATGGAAACATTCTGTTGGCCCGCCATGTTGCCTGGGTTGGGCCTTCTGTTAAGCGTATCCCAGCAGACTGTATTATTGTTAATTTTAGGTATCCCCCAAATAGCAGAAAAAAATCTTTGAGGCTTCTCAGACCTACGGTAGATCAGGTGATATTAGAATGTTACCTCTTGGCTTTTTCTACAGACCAAATAATTCTCGACAGTGCATGACCCCACCTTCGGCCCCCTTAGTACAGTCCACCTCGGGGGCTTTCAGTGCTGCGTGTAAAAAACGCTTTGCACCATTGGCAATCCAGAATGGCTCTCCTTTGACAACTTTGAGTTTATTGCATTCCAAGAAACCTGGGATACTACTTCAGTAGCCTGTAATGGCTTTTCTTGCTATTCCTGCTAGGCTGTTGCCGCCCAATCCGGGAGAGCTACTGGAGGTTTGCAATTTGGGTTAAGCTTAACATCAGAACAATTGTCTCAGTTATAGATACGGGCAGCTCTGCCTATCACGCCTTATTGATTAGAAATTGTAAGTGTTCTTTTAGTTTATATTTAGTAAATTAATAATTTTTCTTCTACTTATAGTAATCTGTTTGAGCAGCTATTTAGTTTTATTTCAGGTCTAAAGTCTCATTGTAAGAGTACTATCCAGCATCCAAGAATTTAAATTTGTGGTGATTTCAATGCAAAAATGGACACTGACACAATGGAATTTGGAACAAGGAACATGGCTGTGGAAGTAGCCCCTTGAGATCCGAGGGGACTGTATCAGAGGGACCTAGTCGCACAATGGGACCTAGTAGATGTAGTTATTTTTTCCCCAAGGTTTCTGCCCAGATAAGCCAACGTATAGAGGAGTGGGCCTTGGTTCAACCATTTATTATATATTTGCTTCAGAAATTGTCTGCAGTGGGATATAAACAGCATAGTGATCAAAACGCAATGGCGTGACCATAATGCTATTCGCCTTGATGTAGCTCTCCCCCTGGATAGGGATAATAGACCAGCAGCGTGTGATGGTATTAGTAAACATAGCAATGATGGTTTAAGGGTAGTGTGGCATCTAAAAGTTCCTATAGCAACTTTAAACTGCCTTATTAAAGATAACCTTCCGATCTTTCTGGGCTGTCTCGAGGAAGGATCTGGAGAAAAGTTGTCTCTGTGCTACAGGCAACTGATTGAAACTGTTAAGAATTTTTTATTAGAACCCCTTAAATCTAAGATAAATCGCACCCGTTGGTTTGATTCAAATCGTTCTGTCGCTAATTGCCACCACAGAAACACATTAGAGGGGATTTCCAGGTACAAAAAAGCAGTACAGGAGGCCTAAAGCTCGTATTCAGCTGCCATTAAAGAAAGGAAGCACTGTTTATTAAGTACTGGGTATGGCTAGAATTAGCTGTTGCCCAAAACACTAGTAAGGTATTTTGGGGGATAGCTAATAGGCTCCCCATATAAGCTGAATAAACAGCAGTATCCCTGGCCAGGAATGGGTTATACACTTTAAAGGTGTTTACCATCAGAAAGAAGACAGATGTGGTCATTATGAACACGGTGGAAACAACTGCCGTGTTCATGCTGGCGATCAAAACACTCACCGCCAGCGACCCTGAAACCCCGCCGGCCAGATCATGAACTTTTCTGTGAGCCGGCTGGCGGAAATCTTGTTTCCGCCTGCTGGTTCACAAAAAGGCTCGGCCAGGACATTGACGGCGGCTCCACATGGAGCCGCCATTAATGTCTCTGTGCGCCATGTGCAGTTGCACCCGTCGCGCAGATCACTGCGACCTCGCGAAGGGGCACTGCACAGGGGCCCCTGCACTACCGATGCCATGTGCATGGGCAGTGCACGGGCCCCCAGGGGTGCCCCGGGGCACCCCCTCCGCCAGCCTTTTCCTGGCAGGATATCCTGCCAGGAAAAGGCTGGCGGGAAATGAAACATTATCCGCAGGGTAGCGAAGCTACCCTGGCGGATGGTGTTTCAACCCGCTGCCAGGCTGCCTGACGCCGGAAGCCTGGCGGTGGGTGAGGGCTGCCGATGGCGGGCCTCACCATGTTCAGAATATGGCAGTTTGGCCCGCAATGCCGGCTGGCGGCTCTAGCCGCCACTGCCGGCATGGCGGGCCAAACCGCCATGATCGTAATGAGGGCCAAAGTGCGAGAACGTTTTACAACAGGCACTCACTTCTGTAAGTCCCCTGCAAGTTACTGTTCAGGGGGTCAAGATGGCCATTGCAGCTAGTGCTGGTGAGAAAGCGCAAGGCTTGATGGGATTCTCATGGATCTATTCAGATGTCATCAGGATCTACAGAGACCCCTACTTACGAATGTATTTAATAATTCCTTATGTGACAGTATACCCGAGACTTGGTCCCTTTCCACTATTGTCCCAATTTTCAAAAAAGGAGATAGGGGGATCACCAAAATGTTATAGGCCCATACCGTTAGTTGATAGTTCTGTTAAAATAATAGGGTGGGTCATTTTTAATCATCTGCAATCATGGACCACAGAGAATAAAATACTATCTGTCTGTCATTATGGCTTCCGTCCAGGGCTCAGTACCGTGGAGCAGTGCTTTAATTTACATCTTATTTTAAATAAATATATATTTGCCAAGCGCTGTCCACTGTACCTGCCCTTTATAGACCTTTCTACTGCTTTTCACAGTGTAAACAGAAGTAAATGATGTCTGATGTTAATTAATTTAGGTGTGGATGTTGCCCTAGTAAACTTTTTGCACGAACTTCACAAAAATGTTGGCGCTAGAGTATGATGTAGTCAACAAGGCGTATTGTCAGACACCTTCCCCTTAGAGTAAGTGGTGTCCAGCACGGGTGCTTTTTAGCACCCCTTCTTTTAGTTTTTTATATAAGTGAGCTAAGCGCTAGTCTTTTGTAGCTCTACACGAGATGTAATGATAATTGCTAACTCCCTTATCCAAGTTTTATTGTATACGGACAACGCTGTTGGCCAGAACGCCCCAAGCTTTACGAATCTTAGGTGACGCCTTTGTGACCTTTATGCGCAATTTAGGCATGAACACCAGTTTTAGCCTATCTCATATTATGCCACCGGACCTGGGAGGAGAACAGTAGTAGCTCAGAGTGGGAGAACTCCCTTAGCACTGCCAGGAATAATTTTTATTTGGAATTGTGCCCACACAAGGGGCAGCTATTAGACAGAAAACAGAGTCTTTTGTCACTTTAGGATACAAAATGAATCCGATTTGTGCTATGAAACAGACATGGCAGAACCAGAAAGGTATTATGCCTTTTGAGTAACAAAACAGAACAGAAAACAAGAGTAAACTTGGAAAAGACCAATAGTAAACAAGTAAATGATGAAGGAGATATTTATGATAAAGTGGACAATAATATTGGACAAAAGTAAAATTCTAATTCAGGTGCAAAATAAATGTAAATACAGAGCCAGGGCACAGGCTAACAACTCTATTAACGAGTGCTGAATGCAAAGGTAGATTGGCAAAAGTAGATTCAAGATTTTCAAACAATGGGACTTTATTATTCTAGATATCGCTATACACAGTCATGCTGAACGTAATATGTTAATGAAGTTCCAAACATGATGCCTCTCCACATGTGATATCACGGAGGACTCCTGCAGAAATAAAGCCTACTGATTACGGTCAGCAGAAAAGAAAAAATATGCCATGTAATTTTCTATTGTGCTACAGTGGCAGTAGGGTATAATAAGTAAACAGTCACCAATATTTTACAAATAGTATAAACTCAACAAAGATAGTGTATTATAGTTGACTGCAGCTGATTAACGGTATATTTGTCTAAATGTAAATACATTTTAGCCAAAATATTGCTTAGACTGTTGCACACTGGCAGGTCACATTATTTCATATACAACTATTGTATAGATCATACATGTTGATGACAATGAATGACAATGACATGATTTTTTTAAATGTTCAATACTTCACTATGAATCAAAGTGAAGTATAAATACATAATACAAAAAAGCAACAAACATCTTTAAAAAGTACAGGAGAATATGTAAACATTTCAAACTCAGATTATTGGAACTGTTTGTAAGAGCTACAACCTATTAACCAATAACTAGGCAAGTTAACTAAAAATGCATTATTCTGCCATCATGTTTCCACGTGTTTTTAAAAGGGCGTGGTTCGCCCTCTTATCCCACAACATACCTGGGGAGAGTAGGACTTTTCTGCAAGGCAGTAATGAGTTAATATATGTAATTTGTTTTCTATCAGAACATATATGAAACATTTGGACTTAGGCAACTTCTTTTTGGGAGGGCTAAAAGAGGAAGATGGCTTCACCCAGGTCCGTTGCCAGTCCAGTCATGGGTACATAAGTTACATGCTATGATTTTCAATGATTACCAGCCTCAATTTATCAAGGAGACTGGTATACATTTATTTTTTTAGACTAAGATGGCAATTTAGGATTTAAACTACAGGACTAATAGATTATGCTGTAATAGATATTTGGTTCTGGGGGCGATTTAGGGTGGACAGTAAGACAGCTTAAATCCTTCCTTGCTAGCATTAGGGCATGAAGACATATCTAAAAAATGGCCAAGTTATTTTTTAGGGCATGAAGACATAGATGAAAAATGGCCTACTTATTTAATTGTGTTATATATAGTTTCTTCTATGATATGTCTCGAACCTTTAAAGGTTGTCCAAGTACTTTATAATTTTACAACCGAAAACAGGTATGCCATATTAGGCAGTATACACAAAAACTACCACCTTGAGATGCAGATTATGCATAAAGAGACACGTCTCAGAAAACACCAGTTTAGCCCTTATTGCCACGCTGAGGTGATGAACCCTTTGGGAAAGTGTTATACAAATGGTTTCTTACAGTGTGACATGAGGTCAATACTAGTGTTGTGTAGTTATTGTAGGTACAGCTCCAAGTATGTTATTGTATGTACAGCTCCAAGTATGTTATTTTAACACACTAGGCCAAGCCGCTGTGCACTCTAACATAGATATATTTTATTCGGCTTTATTTTATTATTGTTACAATTGCCACTTTTACGGTCGTTTATCTAACTGTTTTTGCCTAGGCCAGCACTCTGTTCTCAAACAAGACATTCTTGCTCACTCTGTACTTCTTCCAAGGCTACTGCAAGGTACATTGCTGTTCAACGTTGTATAAGTTTAGTCTCCGACATTCGTAGAAAATACACATCCTTACGTAGGGACATTTTCTCAGAACATCAGCTGTTTTTTTTATAAAAACACTTCCCTGTCCCTTACACGTTAGAGAGAGATTCCAGCCAGAGAACCACGACTGTATGCTGATTGCGGAATGCTTCGCTACAGCTGTTTTGCAGACTGCAGGCCTTTGCTCAGGTATGGGGGATGATGTCTTCCCATGAGAACCTGAAGGGCAGAATTAGAGCTTAACATGCTGTGCTCTATCACAGCTTAGGTAGGAATTAGTCTATTGACTGTAGTGACAATATGGTAGCGTTATTCTTATGCTTCACTCTCCTCGTCACAATTTTAATATTGTCATGCTGTGTCGTCCTGGTTATTGCAGCTCACGCTTTCCTATCTAAGATGCAGTCGCTTCATCAAAATCATTATTGAAACATATACTGCCTCTATTTGTCATTGTATATATGAGACTAATGTAACTGAGAGAAACTGATGAGATCTGAGTGACCACGGCTTCCCTGAGAAACCAGTTATGTCATGCGCTCGGCTGCCCAGTCATCCCTGCCCTCGGGTAGAGATGAGGCACTGCTAGTTAGCCGGAGCAAAATCCGGATTGGAGCCAAAATCCGGATTGGAGCGACAGGTGTCATCTGAAGTGGGTTAGATTTAGTCTCCCACACCGCGTGCAATTCTGTAGCTCAAAATCCAGTAGTCTCATTAGAATAATGAGAGCCTACGCGACACTAGAAGGTGAAACTACCCATGTCAGAGTTCTTATGTTGCACTATGAGGATTGCAAATCAGCTACAGCTGGCAAGCCACAGGGCTCACCACATAGGTGAGTTTTTTTTTACAAGTAAACCTCAGAATAGCCATCGTCCTGAGCATGTGCGCAGTTTCAGTACGGCGATGAGGACGGTATACAAACCTATGCTTGTTGGGCCTTTGTGAGGGCTCACGGAGCTGTGGAATAATAGACACTACTGTCTGAGCACAGTCTGTGCATCCTGTTAGGAAAACACCTTGTGTGGGCTGTTGCAATGTCCATTTTGGGAGAGCTAAGCACTCCAGGTTAAAGTTATAAAGGTCGGCAGAAAATAAATGCTAACTCCAAGTTTGGAACCAAAGGACAGATTGTGTCAGGAAGACAACAGACTGACAAACGAACAGCAGGGAAAAAACACATTTATGATCATGAAAAGATGGGATTGTTGTGTAAAAAGGCGGGTGTGATGGTGCATGGATGCAGGTAGGAATGATATTACTCCGCTTTGTGCATTGTTGCTCACTTTAATGATTAGCTATAGTATGCTGTCTTTGGATCTAATGCTATTAAAAACCCTGTAAGCCTTTATGGGGATTTGAAAAATGGGAGCTTGGCTTTATCTGTTTCATGTATAGGCTTAAATTGATTCCTCTACCTACCTTTTCACAAAACATCTTGACTTTTTTCAAAGAAGCCAAGAATCTAAAGTATCCACTTTCTGAACTCAATCTAGAGTTGGCTCATCTTAAAAGTCATCGCAAACTTGAGTTTAGTTCCTTGATGTAGATATTTTTAAGGCAGAAGAAGCTTATTCTCTTTTCTACGTGTCCGGAAACATTTCCTCTTTAAATGCATTTGTGGGGAGTTTATGAAAAAGTCACCTCTGGGTGTGCAGAACTGGTAAAATAAATAAAAAGACAAGGATACCTAAAAGTTAAAGACTTGGCAACAATACAAGTTTTCAATATGTGTAAGTGTTACCGGACTAATGTGAGAGGTTTCAGAAATGTAAAAAGTTTTTCTCCTGATGGGGATAATCACTTTGTAGGAAAACATCACACATAAGTATATTGAGAATGTGAGGGGTCAAGCGGTTTAAAATCATTCTGAAGTCTTTAGGCATTCATGGTCTCTTTGGTGGTAGTCATATCTGAAATAAAATGGCATACTTTGAAATGTTTTGTTTGATTCAGACAGCTACTTCCCCTCTTTTGTGGGTAAAATTTTGAAGTTAAGTCAGGCCCTACAAGAGCAACTTTTAGTTGTTCTCAGGTTTAGTTAAACAAGAAAATCATCTAAGATACACAACGTTCACCTGCCCCCCAAGTCTATTAGGAAAGAAATCATCTGAAATGTTTCAAAACACAGATGGACTTGCTAGTCAGTGGGTACCTATAACTTCAAACACAAGGGGCACTAATCAGGTTTGATGTTGTTTTCACACCTCTTTTCTTAAGACACACTGTGGGAATTTATGTGGTACAGAATGCTATCACTCGTTCATTTTTCTGGGCACAATGCCCGACTTAGATGTTAAAAAAACATGCATCTAGGTTTAAGGATCTTTTGTGAAAAGGTAAAACATGTCTGATAAGTAAAGAGATCCAGACTTCGAGGATGCAGTTTATGTCACGATTTTGTCATCCTTTTGCTTAAAATAAAAGCTACAATTTAGATTAGGGCACTCATCTGTGCAGAATTCATAAAGAACAGGGAGGACCTATACAAAAAAAATCCTAAATGAAATCAACTGCTTTCTAAGTATTCGGTTCTCTACATATACATTAAACTTCAAAGTCCTAGCCTCTTCATTTGGACTGAACTGCTGCTAGAACTAATACTAGAATAGAAACTGTGACAGAGAAGTGAGACCTGGCACTAAGCTCATGAATTCTTGTCACGCATAAAAGCCTTGCAGTATTACTGTGGCAGAGGGTCGTAGCTTTCTTAGAAGCAGCAAGCACCTGGGAAAGAGATACCCTACAACTATAATGAAGCTGACAATTCTCAATTAATTAATAAGGTGATCATTTCACATGCATTGATAACATTTTTTTTTTGTTACCAGACAGATCAATAGGTGAGAGGAGCACAGTAAATTTACGGGAAGTGCTGCAATGAAGTAATAAAGAGGAGGTATTTTGGTGTAGGGAGTGTTGTTAAAAGAATCCTCCAAATTTAAAACAGATTGAGATACGGATCAAATAAAGTTAATGACCCTATCAACTACTGGCGTTTTAAAGGATAACTGTTGGACCTGGTCCTTTTTGCAAGGTTACCCGAAACTTTTTGCCTGCGTCGTCCTATTTTTCTGACTACCTTTTTGTTGGCTTTAGGACTCTGGGCACTTTACCACTGCTAATCAGTGCTAAAGTGCATGTGCTCTCTCCCCTAAAACATGGTATGATTGGCTGGTGTATTTGATTTCCCTTTAAGTCCCTTGTAAAGTGGTAAACAATATACCCAGGGCCTGTAAATTAAAAGCACCTAATGGGCCTTCCAAGCCGATTGCACTGCCCACAGAAGTAGCTTTCCAAATCAGTCTCAGGACTGTCACTGCAGGGCCTGCGTGCATTGTATACTGCAACCTTGACTTGGCATTTCAAACTACTTGCCAACGCTAAAACTCCCCTTTTATTACACCTATGTCACCCCTAATGTATGGCCTAGGTATTCCTATGGGTGGGGTACTGTGTAAGTAAAAGGTACTTTTAGATCTTGCATGTCCCAGTAGTGACAGTCTATTTTGTTTTTCACTAATGTAAGGACTGTTCCTCTCATAGGTTAGCATTGGGAATTTCTTTATATACTTTCAAGCAGTAATTACCATCTCAAGAGTAGCATTGCAATGTTTGGTATGTTTGGAATGGCAGTGAGAAAGTGTGCTTACTGGTGTAATTGGATTTTACATTACTATTTTAGAAATGCCACTTTTACAAAGTGAGCATTTCTCTGTGCTTAAAACTATGTGCTTTGCAGCCTATCATCATTCCATGTCTGGTCTGTGCTGGGTGACAGCTTCCCATGTGCATTCCATTCAGACAGCCTCAAACACAGGACACTCAACTGCATCTGCATACTGATGGGTCTTCCTGGGCAGGAAGAGTGGAGGGGCTCCCACTTACATGTCCAAGGGTAATGGCCTGATCCCACACAAAGGACTGATAATCCCCACAAATAGTCTGAAGCCAGGGCTGGGTTGAACGGGGACTGTTGTACACTTTGAAGGGTTCCTTTGAAGTCACCCAAACATCAAGGGCATTTATAACCATAAGTACATGGGCCCTGAACCCATGTTTTCAGAGCACTTTTGTTTGGAACTAGAAGCACACCTCTGTCAGAAGGACTGATGCGCTGCTCAAACGACTCATCTGGACTGCTCCTCTTCTGTTGGCCTACTGCCCAGTGGCCTACAGGACTCACTGGATTGCTTTTCTGTTTGTTGCCCTGCTGTTCTACTAAGGCACTACATATTGCCGCCAGGAGAGATCGCCATTTGAACCAACTACTGGTTTTGCTGTGCTGGTCTGCCTGTTTACTGCTACCTGTTTGTGTCCCCTCCCAGGTGTTCTCCTGGGACTGGCCCAGAACTGGTTGTGGGACACTTGAGTCACCTATAACTAGCGCATAGTGAGAGCTTAATTTGCAGCCTACGAGATTTGCCTAGTTACCATATAAATTCTAATAAAAGCACAGGTGCGCCATGCCCTATGATTTCATGATGACGTGTTTTGTCCCTAAATGACATTACGATACTGGCATTCATGTGATAATGCAAATGCATATTCATAAACTGCTGCGTTTCATGCCCTGATGGTATAGTACAAGTTGTTTTGCCTTGCATTGTCAGGATAATAAGCATTATCTCAGGATTTGCACAGTATGCAAAGTACTTATGATTTATGTTGTTTTGGTCGGATGATATGGAAAATGTCACTTACCCAGTGTACATCTGCTCGTGGCATGAGACGCTGCAGATTCACATGATGTGCATTATCCTGCCATCTAGTGTTGGGCTCGGAGTGTTACAAGTTGTTTTTCTTCGAAGAAGTCTTTTCGAGTCACGAGACCGAGGGACTCCTACTTTTTGGCTCCATTGCGCATTGGGCGTCGACTCCATCTTAGATTGTTTTCCCCGCAGAGGGTGAGGTAGGAGTTGTGAATATACTAAAAGTGCCCATGCAATGGAGTAAGTATGTATTTACATAATGTGTATTAAAATAGTATATATTTACAAATGTAAAAATGTAATTCAACTTATAACGGCTACAGGCTCCCGGGGAGGGCGCATATGAATCTGCAGCGTCTCATGCCACGAACAGATGTACACTGGGTAAGTGACATTTTCCGTTCGATGGCATGTGTAGCTGCAGATACACATGCTGTGCATAGAATTATAAGCCGTAATCTCCCCAAAGAGGTGGTTTAGCCTGTAGGAGTTGAAGTTGTCTGAAATAATGTTCATAATACAGCCTGTCCTACTGTGGCTTGTTGTGTTGTTAACACATCGACACAGTAATCTTTTGTGAATGTATGAGGCGTAGACCATGTGGCTGCCTTACAAATTTCTGTCATAGGTAT
The DNA here is from genome assembly GCF_031143425.1 of Pleurodeles waltl. Taxonomy (NCBI): domain Eukaryota; kingdom Metazoa; phylum Chordata; class Amphibia; order Caudata; family Salamandridae; genus Pleurodeles; species Pleurodeles waltl. The sequence continues at coordinate 513,036,411 of NC_090440.1, forward strand.
ATTTCCTAGAAAAGCCATTGTGGCGCCTTTTTTCCTAGTGGAATGCGCTCTTGGTGTAATAGGTAGATCTCCTTTTGCTTTAATATAGCAAGTTTGAATACATTTCACTATCCATCTGGCAATGCCTTGTTTGGATATAGGATTTCCTGCATGAGGTTTTTGGAAGGCTACAAACAATTGTTTTGTTTTGCGAAACAGTTTTGTTCTGTCAATGTAATACATTAGTGCTCTTTTAATGTCTAATGTATGTAAGGCTCTTTTGGCTACTGAGTCTGGTTGTGGAAAGAAGACTGGGAGTTTCACTGTTTGGTGTAGGTGGAATGGTGATATAACTTTCAGTAAGAATTTGGGATTTGTAAGGAGAACCACTTTATGTTTATGTATCTGTATAAAGGGTTCTTGTATCGTGAATGCTTGTATCTCACTTACTCTTCTAAGAGATGTGATAGCTATTAGGAAGGCTACCTTCCAAGTTAAGTATTGCATTTCACAAGAGTGCATGGGTTCAAATGGTGGTCCCATGAGTCGTGTTAATACGATGTTAAGGTTCCACGAAGGTACTGGTGGTGTTGTCGGGGGTATGATTCTCTTTAATCCCTCCATAAACGCTATGATAACTGGGATTCTAAAAAGCGATGTAGAATGTGTAATCTACAGATAGGCAGATATTGCTGTGAGATGTATTTTAATAGAAGAGAATGCTAGTTTAGACTTTTGTAAGTGTAATAAATAACTTACAATGTTCTTTGGGGAAGCATGGAGTGGTTGAATTTGATTATTGTGGCAGTAGTAGACAAATCTTTTCCATTTGTTTGCATAACAATGTCTTGTAGTAGGTTTCCTAGCTTGTTTAATGACCTCCATACATTCTTGTGTAAGGTCTAAGTGTCCAAATTCTAAGACTTCAGGAGCCAGATTGCTAGATTGAGCGATGCTGGATTAGGGTGTCTGATCTGTTGTTTGTGTTGAGTTAACAGATCTGGCCTGTTTGGTAATTTGACGTGAGGTACTACTGATAGGTCCAGCAGTGTTGTGTACCACGGTTGGCGAGCCCAGGTTGGTGCTATGAGTATTAGTTTGTGTCTGTTTTGACTCAGTTTGTTTACCAGATAAGGAATGAGTGGGAGAGGGGGAAAAGCGTAAGCAAAGATCCCTGACCAACTGATCCATAACGCATTGCCCTTGGACAGAGGGTGTGGGTACCTGGACGCAAAGTTTTGGCATTTTGCGTTTTCTTTTGTTGCGAATAGGTCTATTTTTGGTGTTCCCCAGCGTCGAAAGTAAACTTGTAGGATCTGGGGATAAATTTCCCATTCGTGTGTTTGTTGGTGATCTCGACTGAGATTGTCAGCTAACTGGTTTTGAATGCCTGGGATGTATTGTGCTATTAGGCGAATGTGATTGTGAATCGCCCAAAGCCAAATTTTTTGTGCTAAGAGAGACAGTTGTGATGAGTGTGTCCCTCCTTGTTTGTTGAGGTAATACATTGTTGTCATGTTGTCTGTTTTGACAAGAATGTGTTTGTGGGCTATTAGTGGTTGAAATGCTTTCAATGCTAGAAACACTGCTAACAGTTCTAACTGATTTATGTGCAGTTGTTTTTGTTGAATGTCCCATTGTCCCTGTATACTGTGCTGGTTGAGGTGTGCTCCCCACCATATCATGGAAGCATCTGTTGTGATCAGGTATTGAGGCACTGGGTCTTGGAATGGCCGCCCTTGGTTTAAATTTATAGGGTTCCACCATTGAAGCGAGAAGTGTGTCTGGCGGTCTATCAACACTAGATCTTGGAGTTGACCCTGTGCTTGTGTCCATTGTTTTGCTAGGCACTGTTGTAAGGGCCGCATGTGTAGTCTTGCGTTTGGGACAATGGCTATGCATGATGACATCATGCCTAGAAGTTTCATTACAAACTTCACCTGGTAGTGTTGGTTTGGCTGCATGTTTAATGCTATATTTTGGAAAGCTTGTATCCTTTGCGGACTTGGAGTGGCAATCGCCTTTTGTGTGTTGAGTGTTGCTCCCAAGTATTGTTGTATCTGGGATGGTTGCAGATGTGATTTTTGGTAATTTATAGAAAACCCTAGTTTGTGTAGAGTTTCTATAACGTATTGCGTGTGAAGAAGACACTGTTGCTGAGTGCTGGTTTTTATTAACCAATCGTCTAAGTATGGGAATACGTGCATATGCTGTCTCTTTATATGAGCGGCTACTACTGGAAGACATTTTGTGAATACCCTTGGGGCTGTTGTTATCCCGAACGGTAACACCTTGAATTGGTAATGCACGCCCTGGATTACAAACCTTAAGTATTTCCTGTGAGAAGGATGTATGGGTATGTGGAAATATGCATCCTTGAGATCTAACGTTGACATGTAGTCCTGTTTTTTGAGCAAGGGAATCACGTCTTGAAGTGTTACCATGTGGAAGTGATTTGATTTGATGTAGAGATTTAGCGTTCTGAGGTCTAATATGGGTCTCAACGTTTTGTCTTTCTTTGGAATTAGGAAATATAGGGAGTAGACACCTGTTCCTTTTTGATGGTTGGGTACTAGTTCTATTGCTTCTTTTTGTAACAATGCTTGGACTTCTAGCTGTAACAGCTCTAAGTGTTGTTTGGACATATTGTGTGCTCTTGGGGGCACATCTGGTGGGAAATTTATGAATTCTATGCAATAACCATGTTGGATAATGGCTAGGACCCATGCGTCCGTAGTTATGTTTGTCCAGTTTTTGTAGAATGCAGCAAGTCTCTCCCCCACTGGTGTTAGGTGTTGGGGGTTTGTGACATTGAAGTCACTGTTTGGCTGGAGTTGTTTTAGGGCTTTGGAATTTTCCCCTTGCTCTTGGGAATTGACCACCCCTGTAAGAGCCTCGAAACCCTCCTCTCTGGTACTGCCCATGATAGGTGGTTCTGGCTTGTGAGGTGGAAGGCTCTGGGGTTTGGGTACGAAAACCCCCTCTAAACTGTGGCCTTCTAAAAGTGCCTCTGCTTTGTGGGGAGTAGAGCGCGCCCATGGCTTTGGCCGTGTCTGTGTCCTTTTTTAGTTTCTCAATTGCCGAGTCCACCTCCGGCCTAACAATTGTTCCTGGTTAAAAGGCATATTCAACACAGCTTGCTGGATTTCCGGTTTAAAACCTGAGCTCCGTAACCATGCATGCCTGCGAATGGTTACCGCAGTGTTTACTGTCCGTGCCGCTGTGTCTGCCGAGTCCAGTGCAGACCTTATCTGGTTGTTGGAAATTGCTTGTCCTTCTTCAACAACCTGTTGGGCACCTTTCTGGTGTTCCTTGGGAAAGTGCTGTATTATATGTTGCATCTTGTCCCAGTGTGCCCTGTCGTAGCGAGCCAGTAGAGCTTGCGAGTTGGCAATTTGCCATTGATTGGCTGCTTGTGCTGCCACTCGTCTGCCCGCAGCATCGAACTTCCGACTTTCCTTGTCAGGCGGTGGTGCGTCTCCTGATGATTGGGAGTTTGCCCTCTTCCTTGCTGCTCCCACGACCACCGAATCTGGTGTCAGTTGCTGTGTTATAAACACAGGGTCTGTTTGTATTTTTTCTCCACCCTAGGCGTGATAGCTCTGCCTTTCACTGGGTCCTGGAAGACTTGTTTTGCGTGCTTGAGCATGCCTGGGAGCATTGGCAGACTTTGGTAGGAACTGTGGGTGGATGCCAAGGTGTTAAATAGGAAGTCATCCTCTATTGGCTCCAAATGCATTGCTACATTGTGGAATGTAGCTGCTCTTGATAACACCTGCGTGTATGCAGTGCTGTCCTCTGGAGGTGACGGCCTTGCCGGGTAACAATCTGGACAGTTATCGGAGACCGGTGCATCATACAAGTCCCATGCATCCGGGTCATCCTGCGTCATCCCCGTATGTTGACTGCATTGGGGGTGTTGTTACTGGGGACAGCTGTGGCGAATGTAGTGGAGAAGGCTGTGGCGAAAACCTTGGTGGTGGTGTTTTGTCTTTAGCCACCTTTGGCTGCATTTCTGACCCTTGAAATGCCAGCTTTCTTTTAATTGGAGGAAGAGTTTGAATTTTGCCAGTCTCTTTCTGGATGTGCAGCCTCCTTTGAGTATGGTCTGGTTCCCCCATACTTATTTCCAGCTCAAATCTATGTTGTTGTATTTGGCTGGAAAGTCAGTGCTCTTCCGTGTAAGAGCCTACTTTCGGCTCGGAGGCTGCCTTTTTCGGTACCAAAGGTTTGGAAACAGTCTTTTTCGGTTCCGAAACAACTTTCTTTACTTTGGGTGTGTCGAACTCTCGGTGTCGAGATCGTTCGGAGCCGGAATCTCGACCGGAGTCGGATGTTTTCGGCAGTTGTGAGGCCTTTTTCGGTGCCTATGGTTGGTCACCGTGTTTTCGATGGGTAAAGCCATGGCCTGTTGGCGGTGGCATCCCCTTGGCCGTTATGATTTTGGAGTGAGTCTTGGATGGGGCAGTTTTACTCACAGTTTTCTGAGTAGTCGTCGGTAGCTCACTTTCGGAGTCGTCCGAATCCGTCCCTTGTATGGAGATTCTTTCCTCCTCCTCGACGTCGATCTGTTCTGTCGGTGTCAACGCCATTTGCGGTCTTCTGGCTCTTCGATCGCGTAGGGTTTTCTTAGATCGAAATGCCCGGCAGGCCTCGCAGGTATCCTCCCTGTGTTCCGGTGATAGACACAGGTTACAGACCAAGTGTTGGTCTGTATAAGGATACTTCGTGTGGCAATTCGGGCAGAAGCGGAAGGGGGTCCGGTCCATTAGTTTCGGCGATGGACGCGGTCGGGCCGACCAGGCCCCGCTAAAGAGTGGAAGCCCCGAAGGGCCGCCGGAGCGCTTCTTCTATCGGTGTCGATGTACTAACACTAAACCGGTACCGAGCGCAAACAATACCGTCGAATTTTCAATGTTTAGCTAACTTTCCCGATTTGAAATACGGAGCGAAAGGGAACACGTCCAAACCCGATGGCGGAAAGAAAACAATCTAAGATGGAGTCGACGCCCATGCGCAAAGGAGCCGAAAGGGAGGAGTCCCTCGGTCTTGTGATTCGAAAAGACTTCTTCGAAGAAAAACAACTTGTAACACTCCGAGCCCAACACTAGATGGCAGAATAATGCACAGCATGTGTATCTGCACCTCTTCCTCTTGGGAACTGTCCTCTGTAGGAACCACGAAACCCCCCTCTCTGATAATGAGACTGGTAAGTGGTTTTTGTCTGGGAGGTGGATGGGACTGAGGGTTACTGTCTAAACCCTCCCCTAAACTGTGGTTTCCTAAATATTCCCCTGTATTGAGAGTAGAGCGCGCCCATGGCTTTAGCCGTGCCCTTTTTCATTTTTTCTATTGCGGTTTCCACTTTCGGCCCGAATAGCTGATGTTGATTAAACAGCATATTCAATACCGCTTGCTGTATCTCTGGTTTAAACCCAGAACTTTGCAGCCATGCATGCCTTCTAATTGTCACTGCTGTATTCACAGTCTGCGCTGCTGTATCAGCAGAGTCTAGTGCAGAGCGGATCTGGTTGTTTGATATGGCCTGTCCTTCAACCACTTGTTGGGCCCGTTTTTGATGCTCTTTGGGTAGGTGCTGGATGATGTCTTGAATCTCATCCCAATGTGCTCTGTCGTAGCGGGCAAGTAGGGCTTGTGAGGTGGCAATTCGCCACTGATTGGCTGCTTGCGATGCCACTCTTTTCCCCGCGGCATCGAATTTACTACTTTCCTTGTCAGGGGGTGGTGCATCCCCTGATGACTGCGAATTTGCCCGTTTTCTTGCAGCCCCCACAACCACTGAGTCCGGAGGGTGCTGTTGTGTAATAAACACAGGGTCTGACGGGGCGGTTTATATTTCTTTTCAACCCTTGGTGTGATGGCTCTCCCTTTTACTGGTTTTTGAAAAACCTGTTGTGCATGTTTAAGCATGCCCGGTAACATTGGCAGGCTTTGGTACGATGCATGCGTGGATGCCAGTGTTAAATAGGAAGTCATCTTCCACTGGTTCTGAGTGCATTGTTACATTGTGAAATGTTGCTGCTCTGGCCAGTACCTGCGTGTAGGACGTACTGTCCTCTGGCGGCGAAGGTTTTGTTGGATAACACTCTGGACTGTTGTCTGAAACCGGTGGGTCGTATAGATCCCAGGGGTCTGCATCGTCTTGAGTCATCCCAGTAGGTGTGGGTGACTGTGCCATTGGTGTACCCACTGGTGACAACTGTGGTGATTGAAGTGGGGACGCTTGTGGTGAGAACTGTGGGGGTGGTGACTTATCTCTAACCACCTTAGCTTTTGGTTGCATCTCAGTCTCATGAAAAGCTAGTTTTCTTTTGAATTTGAGTGGAGGGATGGTTTGTATTTTTCCTGCGTCTTTCTGGATTTGTAGCCTTTGCTGAGTTTGGTCATGTTCTTCCAAATCCAGTTCCTGCTCGAATCTGTGCTTTTCTTTGAGCTGTAGAGAGAGCCCTTGCTCTTCCGTGCAGGAAGTCTTTTTCAGCTCCGAAGCCGGTTTCTTCGGTACCAAAACCCCAATGGAAATTGTCTTTTTCGGTTCCGATAGGCTCTTTCGATGTTTGCTCGACTCAATAACTCGATGCCGACTTTTTTTGGTCCTGGTTTCTCGACCGGAGTCGGACGTCTTCAGCAATGTTTTGGCCTTTTTCGGTGCCGATGTTACTTGGTCACCTTCTTTTCTGTCGGTCGAGCCATGGCCTTCCGGCAGTGGCGTCCCCAAGGCCTTTTGTTTTTTGATCTGACCTTGGGTGTGGGACGGGGCAGGTGTACTCACTTTTTGCGCCGCCGTCGATGGTCGATACCCGTCGGATTCATCAGAGTCCAAACCCTGAATGGATATCCGCATCTCTTCTTCTTCGACGTCGAGGTGTTGTGTTGGCTTCGACGCCATCTGTAATCGTCTTGCGCGTCAATCCCTTAAGGTCTACTTGAATCGAAACGCTCGGCAGGCCTCACAAGTATCCTCTCTGTGTTCGGGCGATAAACACAGGTTACAGACCCGATGCTGGTCTGTATAAGGATACTTATCGTGACACTTCGGACAGAAACGGAAGGGGGTCCGGTGCATTAGTCTTCGGCGAAGGGTGTGGTCGGGCCGACCAGGCCTTGGTGAAGAGCGGAAGCCCAGAAGGGCCGCCGAAGCAGTCTTGTTGTCGGTGCCGATGTGATGATACTAAATCGGTCCCGAACGTAAACAATACCGACGAATTTCGATGATTTTCTAAGTTTCCCGATTCGAATTACGGAGCAAAGAGGCACACGTCCGAACCCGATGGCGGAAAGAAAACAATCTAAGATGGAGTCGACGCCCATTCGCAATGGAGCTGAAAGGGAGGAGTCACTCGGTCCCGTGAGTCAAAAAGACTTCTTCGAAGAAAAACAACTTGTAACACTCCGAGCCAAACACTAGATGGCAGGAACAGTGCACAGCATGTGTATCTGCAGCTACACATGCCATTGAACATATATTTACACATATATAAATATATAAACAATATAGATACATATTTTTACATAATGCTGTGTGGAGTCTCTTTTGTGGTCTATTCATTATGTTACTGGTGTGAGTTTGTTGCGCAAACGCTTTACAAATTGCCTCTGATGATAAGTCCACCTGCACTGCACCAAGCTACCAGGGGGTGAGCACAGGTTATCCTTGATGTGTAATTTACTTACCCTAACTAGAGTGGTGGGTTCTGCCTGGCTGAGGTGCATACCCTAGCCAACCAGAAGCCCCATTCCTAACAATCCCAAAGGCACATGAAAATAAAACCTATGTTAGTAGGAGAAGATAAAACTATAAACAGCCTAGAATTCACTTTTTTGGTGGAGGCTCATTGTAGCATTCTCTTGAGGTACTCGTATATGACTATACCACACACGGAGCTTGATCTTGCACGTCTTTGTTGCTCTGCTTGTGAACTCAACATTCTACACAAGAAATCTATTCACCACACCCAAACACGTATGTCACAGCTCTACAGAGACCATCAGGAACGCAAAAGTGCCCAGTCATCTCTAACTCACAAGACACTAACACTCATGATCATATGATCAAAAAGAGTAAAGTTGGTGCTACAGTATACGCATTGGGAGCCTTTTTTACAACATTTTATGAAATGCCCAACCATTTTTGAGAATATACTTCAGTTCAACATTACCTGGGGACAAAAATTGAGTTGTGGAGGAAGTTCTCAAAGACCTTACGGTACTCTGCTTCCTCTTTCTCAGCTTGCTTCTCCGCCTCAGTCTTTGGGCAGGCACAGCACTGCCCTCTTTCTGAGCCCCCACTCTCAGTCTTTGAAGTTTCAGAAGCCTCATCTGTGTCAATGGTTGCATTTGCATACTTCCGAACTGGAACCTTATCTTTAAAAAGCAAAGAGTGAAAATTGTAAGGCTGTGTCACAATGTGATCTTCACCACTCACTCTTTTCCCCACCTAACAAAATGCTAAATTTAAGATAAGATCCATTGACTCAAGATTATTCCTTGGTAGTGTAACACAAATGAAACTACTTTGGTACTTTTAATGTTCACTTACGTATCCCATTCACCCATGACAAACAAATTCTATGATATTCAATACTTACCCCAAATCCCAATATTATTCCCACAGTAATCACACTTACCTGACGGACCAAAGTGCTTAGCAACAAGGTCACCCAAGTAGTCTCATAACCCACAACAACAAGAAGCTGGAGCCTAAACAACTCAACTTTTGCCAAACCTAGACGTCCGCCTACCTTTGGAGCAGTAATTGTGCACGTACAGATAGCTATCCTGGGGTTGTTGCTGCCAGCGCACAATGTAGTAGGACAGGTTGCCATTCGGTAGAGATGGGGGTTTCCACTTCACAATCAGTTCAGTTGAGGAATTTGAAGCAGAGACAACATCTAAGGGGGTAGAAGGCACTAGAAAAAACAAAAAATAATTTCAACTCACTGTTCTAGACATCTGAACCAGACAAAATCATATATTCAGGTTTGCGTAGGCTTAGCTTTTTCAAGCTCTCCTGTGAATATAAGAAAACATGTTCCTAAACAAACATTAACCAGTAAATACTGAAATAGGAATTTATGCGATGGATGAATAAGATTAATTGTGGTACAAATTATTTGAATTGCTATACATATAAGGGGTAACTAATTACTTAGCAAGGCACAGAAGCAGTGATGTCAGTAACCAAGGGATAATGGACTAAAATTCCATGGTCATTTCGCGGGCAATACTTATTCATAATACCTTGTGTCTTAAAGAAATTCCCTTGTGATGGCAAAAAAAGTAAATTACAGGTGCTTACTACTATCGGGTTTCCAATATTAATAATGGCCCTGTATTGGGAAGAGGCTAATAGAGTTAGCAAGGGCATTGCTCTATTAGACTTATGTTTATTAAAATATTTCAGTTAATGGCTTACATAGGATACTGGTCTATTTAAAGATATTGGCTGGTGTACGCTATATTGCTTCAAACATATAGAATTTTTACAGTCCTGAAATGAAACTTTTTGACGTGCTTGTAGAAAATGAAAATCTAGCCAAGATAATTTCGAGACTATGCAGCACTTAAGATGGCAGGCCCTATGTAGTGTATCTGGTGAGAAATGTTGGTCAAGGAACGCTGACAGAACACATTTGGTTTAATACTTTTGAAACCCATGAAAGTAGTGGATTTCATCAACAAAAAGGATATAGGTTATATGACTATCATTATAAACAAAATACTTATATTTTAAACGTTTTTCACCTGCAAGGCATAAATATCCATCTTTGGTTTAATTTGTTAATGCAGGTCCCCATCAGATCCAAGTCGGCTCAGAAACTCGGCAGAGTGTGATATTTAAAACGGTATTTTGGAATGGCTTTGTTCAGCGAGGTTATGTTTACAGCATTACAAACCAATCTGTAATCTTTAGCTCACATAGTTCAAACAGCCACAGATAGGAAAGGGCATAAAAGGCTACACGTTGGCCAGGTGCTCATTCATGGGCATTTACTGGTATATAATTTTCACAAGATTACTGGGTACTTTTGGCTGAGTATTGGTTGCATTTACACAAACTATTGTATTTGGGTCTCGTCTGGGGTTTGTACCTTAGTTTTGCGCCTTAGTGTCTGCTTTCTTATAAAGGCTTGGGAAGGAGAGTCTTCCTCTGAGGTTTGAGGAATGGCAAGCTCAATGCCTTTAAGGATTTCCTTATGAAGAGAGAATAGAAAAATCTATGACATGTACCCTTAAACTACTTTAACGTAGCAAAAACAAAAATAACAGACCGTTAAAAAAAGCACCTAATAAAACCCAATTATAAAGCGAAAGAATGTATGAGATTTTTTTTAACATGATATTGTGAGAAGAGACTGGCTGCAAAACAGCTTTAACTCTAAAGATCATCAATTCATAGCAGAGAAATTATTCTATTATAGTTGATTTTGCATAGAAAAAGCAATTTCAGGCAGTTTAGTAAACTTCCACTGACTTAGCCAAACCATACGAGTTCATAACAGTTTTCTGGAAACAACTATCAATATCACTATGGGGAAGGCGATGCTGAAGGCCTGAAAGTTAAATTTCACTAAAAGGCAACTGCCAACAAGTTTTATAGCAATCTAAAACTGTGAACACTTTTGAGAAATGCATTGTAACTGTTTTAATTAGACGAGTTCAAGTCTCCTAATATGAGCTACACATTTCAGAAGCACCTGCTTATTGTAGTTATATTGCTTCTCGGTGTATTAGGAACATTCATTGACGAGAACGGCACTGGCCTCAAACTGTAGCAGTACATACCTGCTGCACTTGTGCGTATGTAGATAACCTCGCTCTTTGCTCCATGAATGTCGTTACTCTCCATAAGCGTTAGAGTGACTGCTTTGACATATACAGCGTACTGAGTCCAGGGCTTCAGTCCCTGTAGCAGAACACCGGGGTTCACTTCCTTGTTTTGTGGGAGATCCACATCCACCATGTTCCAGCTGTTGGACCCGCAGGCGTCTTGGCCATCAAACTCAGTCACATTCTGAATCGGTCTACAAAAGAAGCAAAGTGGAGTATGGGTTAAACCTTTGCAGCTGGCTTTGAGAAGTTACTGAATTAAGGTGATTTGTGGATTTATAACCAATAGTGGCCTTGTTCTTCTAACGTTTCCTGACCCTGGTTTCAAGAGCAAAATGTGCTCGCTCAATCAATTTTCATTGTAATTTCTTTATTTACACAAACAACACAGCTATGAGTTTTTTTATCAAGCTCTGGGAACAATATTCACAATAAAACACTAGTGACTGCACAACTCTCATTGGCATTTTTTAACTCAAACCTAGATAATCATTGTTAGATACATATGTTAATGTTTTGGCTTGCAGGTGTTCAAGGGAATCTGATAAATATTCAACAATAGTCAAGCTGCGTTTCCATCTTGCATTGCTTCTTAAACATGTATTTATTTATTTAAATATATTAGAAGCCAAATCGTTTACCTTACTGTAAACAGTTATGGTTACAGGTGAAACGCTTATTATTTCCCTTTTACAATAGATTCTCCCAGCTATCCCATTTTGGCTATCCCGTCCCATAAACACTATCTGAACTTCTGCTGAAATGATTCAAAAGCACTTCAATTGTGCCCCTAAAATGTCACCTCAAGGCCAGCTCGCAATGAGTACTCTGCGACAACAATCAGTAGACCATCATATAATAAAGAAAAAACTTTGATTCATTCCAATCTCTCTGGAGTCTGGCGGAAAAATCAGGATCTCCTGCAAAGTTTATATCACAAGTGAGAGTGGGCTATCAAATAAATGAATAACTATAGCCATAGCAGCATCCTGAATGTGTTTCAGAGTGGTTTATCAAGAGTGGAAGAGCTCATCTTGTGTCACCAAATTTCACAGAAGACGTAGTGCAGCCTTATTCAAGGTCTGACACTCTATACAGTTTCCCTCCACGGGGTATTCGTTTAAATCATTTGCATTTTCGTGCCCCTCAGAAAACAGTACGCCCCACAATAGGGTTGCCAACTTCAGCCTTCATTTACTAACTTTCACAAGGCTGACATCAGAATAGCGGGGACTGGCTGAAAGATTACATTCATTTGCAGGAAAGTTGAACTTAGTGGTCAACTTTAACAAATGTTTGTGCTGCTCTCTGTCTCCCTTGATAGGGTAGCAATGAGTGCACGCTAATATTCCAGAGACTTCAGGGCCTTCTAAGTGTGCTGTAGATAACTTAAAGTGAAAGTTAGTCAGTCACTTTGTTGCATGAAATTTACATTAACTATTTACTTTTTGTTTACAGGACGTGCAATCAATTTAAGAGGGGAGCTCACATTTCCTCAGACATCAACAGCATTGCTAATGGATTCTTGTTCCAAAGAACGGAAAAAACATGAAGGGGCTCTGACTGACACCGATATGCATTCTTAAACAATGGAGCAGCCTGATGCTTAAAGTATCAGTATCAAATGGACTCGGTAATCAGAATGCGGCCTAAGTGACCTCATGGCCTGCATTGCTTTCATTTTAAAAGGAAAAAGCAAGAGGTTTTTCTGCCACGGGGTTTGTTCAATTTTCCCTAATTGGATTGGTTTAAAAGAAAAGGAAAACACTGCTTTTCAATGGACATAATAAATGGACAGTATACAGTGTAGATATGCAGAAACCTGTTATACTCTACTAGTCAAACTTAGGCAGGTCTCTTGCACTTCTATCTGACGATTGCATCACCACTAGAGAGACTGTCCAAAACGTCAAGGATCACATTTTCCAAATAACTGATCCATGTACCTGAAGTTCTCTTGTTTTAGTTTTCAAATCAGCAACAATTAAAGTCCCCGCTCCAGGAAATAGACCTAACAAATCTTAAGTGACTAATCTTAAGAGGTGGTAGAGTCCTTGTAGACTTAAATCCAGTGAGTCTGCTAAGTGCCATGATCACAAATTGCTAAAATCTTAATGTAACCTTGGATGTATTTTAAGGAATTTCAGGGTCTCTAGGGGAATAGTTTATTTGGGTGTCACACACTGACAACTACAAGTTTCTGACAGACCCAGCCCTCTTATTTTTGCTGGACTTTGACCACACCGATCAAACAATAAAGAATCTAATCTATCTTGTCTCCCAATCCCCCCTCATGAACTGCTCTCGAACACCTGTTATCAGAAAAAAAGCTTGACAGTGGCCTTTGTTGTCCATTATCAGCTTCTTGTCTCTTTGTGGATGCTGTGGCTGGAACAATATCTGGGGATATCTCCATCCCTGTTAGGCTGTACCAGACATTGCATTAAAAATGGAAAGCGGGCCAAGAAATCTCTGCGGGACCTTCTGGTCTATGGAAAACAAATATAACCAAATGAAACTGGAGGAAAGTGTCAATTTTAAATACAATTACTCAGAAATTGTAGTGGTTTTACCTGCACTAAACGCCCAGAATATTCAAAACATCATTCAAATCCATCATGCAGCCATTCTAGATGTATTAATTAAGTTCACTGTATAGGATTTATGCATTCCTGTGTTGTGGCTTATTTCTATAATCAACGATTTTCAACAAGCCAATACATTTTGCTTACGAGTGGCCATTTACTCTGGGCTTTTCAGACCATTTTGTTACTCCTGACCTTGTGATGGCTGAAGCTTAGGAGACCATGTATTTGATTACGTACAATGCTCACTGTATTGTGACAAATCAGTTTGGACCACAGAAGACACAGAATTGCACGCTAACTGTATTACATTTACACAGTAAATGAGAAATGGAATGCCTCTTTGTTTCAAATTATCAATGAATTGCTAGGAACTAAGGGACAAATAAGGAATACATATGTTTTTAAAACTTCCAAGAGACATCAGCCTAATGTGATGGCCACTCACATCTAAAGAACAAGCACTTGCAATGCAATCGGTCTCACATTTGCGAAAGTTAGAGCTAATGTAATTGTAAATGGCAATGTCTTATCTCTGTGTTTTGGTTTGGAGTGGATGGACGTAGTTTGGAGTGGAATTATGTGGTTCAAATCGGAATTGTTAGTTGTGGAATTGAGTGGGGTGGAATTGTGTGGTATGTAGTGTATGTGTGTAGTGGAATTATGTCACATTGCGAATAGATAGGGGTGAGACATGCACAGAAAAGATAGAAAAGAAGATAGAGGGGGATAGGTAGTTTGTGCACGAAGTGCTGAATAAACTCTACACAGAGGAGCAGTGTGTGAGGAAGAGAGAACGGAGGAGAAAGCAGGCCAGAGATGCATAAAGAGAGGGTGTCAGTGTAGGCAGAAGGGACCTTAAGAAGAGGAGGGGAGCATGGGCTTGAGGGAGGGAAGTATTGAAAAGTCACGGTAAAGAAATTGTGATTGAAGACTTGAAGTGAACTAATATGAGAGAGGTGGGAAGAGTGCGAGAGAGAGAGACAGACAGACAGGGGGGCAAGTAGGAGGGGCACCCAGAGGCTGGGGGCGAGAGGTGGACTTTTGCACTGCACCCGGTGGGGTACAGGAAGGCAGCATGTGTGAGCCGGCAGTATAGAGGACACACAGAGGGTGAGGGAGAGATGAGAGGGGGTAGTGGAATTGTGAGATGAGTGCAGTAGTGTCAGTGAGAGGGAGAGAGGAGAGGGGCAGGTTGTGTGAGAGAGATGGTAGGGGTGGTGGAAGCGTGAGTTAGAGAGGTGTTGTTCTGGATTTGTTTGTTTTGGAATTGTGTTGTGTGGGATTCTGTGGTGAGTTGTGGAGTCTATGGTGAATAGGAGTGAAAAGACACCAGCACAGACCAACTTAATGCAGTTTTAGAGAGCAAAGAAAACCCGTGGAAATGTCAAGCTTGTATCTACTTTTCAAATCCACACAACTCTTGCTGCAGCTGTCAGTCCTAGAGCTCTTTCAAATTATGTTTTATTAGTAAACAACAATTCTCCACTGGAGCGATTAGAACTAATGGAGTCACCACAGCTGATCGATACGCATGAGGTGGGCGCAAAGGAAATCCATTCTGCCCTGCCACACTCCATGCATTCTTCTGCCAGGCCAAGCTGTGTGGCAGAAGCGCGGGGTTACTTACTCTCTGCCCCTTTCACACAGCGGGGCAGAGCAGCTGAAACCCCTACACCAGTCACAGAAGGCATAGGTTAACACACACTGCTGAAGCACCCGCTGCTGCCACAACCAGGCAGAGATTGCACAATATTGTGTCAGAAAAGGCTTCCTCAGTTTGTTGTTACCAGACACCGTGCCAGAGAGTGTTTACCCAGACCACCGTTTCTTGCACTTAAGAACACGTGGACCAAGCCAAGACTACAACTCCCATAATGCACATGGCTGTTAACTGGCATAAAAATCATACAATGACTCTACCAGAGAAATACAGCACGTCATGGCTTTTCAGATAAATGCCTTCGTATAATTAGCTCACACAGTAGTTTCCTTTGTAGATTTGTACTCAAAACTCTTTAATAAAAAGCAACGGGAGTGACAAAAGGCAAAAAAGAGAGACTTTGTGAACTCTTCATGTGGCTAAATTAGTCCAGGCACAGCCCAATGCCCGTGGTCCACACCAGTTCCCGAAGCGAATGGCACCGCTCTCACCTGGCCGTAGCGAGTGCTCCTCAGCAGAGGGCCCCTTTGTGGTGCAGTGCCCACGGCTCCTGGGGGGCGTTTTCCCCATCCTGGTGGGCTGCATCATGGGCAGCTCCTCTTCATCATCACTGTAGGGTGGCTGCCACGGGGCAGCATGCAGGCAGCCCACCACCGGCTCGGCCTGCATGCAGTGCCGGTATGCGATCAGAATGGTAGCTGCCGAGACAGTCGCATTGCAGACATTAGCATAATCTAGCTAGAAACTGACAGTTGCTGTGTGCTGATTGGTTAAATTATAGATCTGTTTTTGCAAACATGAATTTAATAGCCGTTTCGGGTATGGAGAATACACTGCTATTCTTTCTTTGTTTTAATTTACTATATAGTTTTATGCGTCTTTTTATTTGTGACTCCCACTGTGAGGCAATGAAAATGGTTCGACTAATGAAACATCAAAGCGCCATGGTCGCCATGAAGCACGAAGGGGACAGACAGTAGAAAAAAATGGTCCGACAAATGAAAATTCAAAGCATCATGGCCGCCATGGAGCTCGGAGGAAAATGACAAAAAAAAAATAAGCATTTGCAATGCAATGGGACTTTACTAGCCACATAAATTGAAAATGAATGGTAAAATAGCTGGCATAAGAGCCAATTTAAAGCGCCACAGCCGCCATGAGTGTGAGCACGAAGGAGAGACACAAAAGGAAAAAGAAGTTCACTCGCAGTCAAATGTATCGGCGAAAGTGCAATTACCCATGTAACAGGTTTGAAGGCCAAAACGGTAACAAAACTGTTCCAAGGAGGGACAAACTTAAAGCATTTACCAATGATACCAAAGGACTTTGAAAGGGAAGCCCATAAACGATTGATAGTGATGGACGTGCAGTGGGCGTGGTTAAAAGCCCACAGATAGATTACAAATCAAAGTACTTGCACGCTGACCTAAAAAGTAGCACGCCCCAACTAAGGGATATGCCCCATTGTGTAATAATCCAATGTAACAGGGTCAGTCTGCAAGGCGTAACAGGGTCAGTCTGCAAGGCGTAACAAAACAGCCTCAAGGCGGGACAAACAAGGCATTTACCAACTAAATCAAGGGATTTTTGAAAGGCAGGTCCAGGAAGGAATGAAAGTGATGGGTGTGAGATAGGCCTGGTTAAAGCCCACAGAACAGATTACAACATGTCGAAAACAGCAGCGCTTGCGCGCTGCTATGCTTGACCTAAAAAGGGTATTTGGCCCATGGAAAATAATGAGAAACCACCTATCCTAGCTAACCTCAGCCGTACTTGAAGCCAGCTGTGAGTTGCTTGGCACTGTGGCCGGATACTCCAAGCGTATATACGACCAAGCTTCAATACAGATATGTGGGCTTCTATTCATTGGTAGTAACATTCCCTAAATGTAGGCTGCAGTAGTAAAGAACTTCTAATTCCTAAACGGTTCCCTACTGGGAAAAACAAGTGGAATACGTTTTTTTTTTTTTTTAATCTAATCTCACGTGAAGAGGTGCTTTCCTAAGGAGGATATACCATACCATCTATTTCAGGTTAGGGTCTTTCCAAGAAACTGTGAAGCTTTAATAAGATTTCTGTAGGGATGCTTGGGAAGCATGTGACCTTTGTTGCACTCTCTCTGTGGTAACTGTGTAAACGTACTCCTTCTGCAGAAATGTACGAAAAACTGCTCGAGAACTCTTTAGTGGTCAGGTGTAACAGACATCTCACAGCCGCACATCTCACAGTATCTTCAATGTCCATGATTCCCACGCATAAATCGTACTCATTACAAAGAGGAAGCAAAAACAAAAGAGGGCAGGTATGTATCAGTCTAGGAAGCAAGCAAGAAGTGTCTCGCGGGAGAGTGCAAACTCACTTCACAGTAATGTCTGCCAAGGCAAACAATGTTTAGCGGGGAAACCTAACCCGATCCGCGGCTGGTCCTGAATGACATCACCAGCCACCGAACACAAGATACTTACGCTTCTTTGTAGTAAACTGTGAAGCTGATGAGATCTCTGAAGTCTTGGGGTCTGTACCACTCCCATGTCAACTTAATCCGGTTCTTCATTGTTGTGTTCGAGATGAACTTCAGCTTGTATGTTTTACCTACAGGGAAAACAATGCTGATTAGAAAATTATATACAAAAGCAAGTCTTACAACAGCATACATTTAATCCCGAGCTTTCAAATGAGTTGGCACAGTCAAGATAGGCTCCCGATTGCCAATGGCAGGTGCTCCTCCTGTTCCCTTTAGGAGCCCTTGAGGTTGGTGTTGAAACTGTTGCTTGGTAAGTGGGTCTCATTACATGCAGGGGGCAGGCAGGGCCAGCTTTAGGGCAGTGCGACCGGTGCAGCTCCACCTGGTTCTGAATTTGGTGGGGGCACTGTGTTGAAAAATGACTGATGGTTTTAAAAGTATAGGAACTACCTTGAGCATCTAGCATTTTTCAGGCAACAATAAAAATGTCAAGATAAATCTGATGATAAATGCTGCTGCTGGATAGAGGTCGGAATGTTGTCTAGTGGCAGTTTTGACTCAAAGTAGCGTAGAATGTTAATGTGCCTGCTGCAAAGAACGTGTACCATGCAGATAACAGAACTGAGTGTGAGTGAAGTACGAGTAGAGGTATAGCAAATTAAATGTATGCAAGGTAGGGGATCTAGAGAGTTATGGGAACCTGCAGGAGAGGCAAATTGTGGAGAAAGAGTTCTATGGGGAAGGGCAGGGTGGGTGCCGCAAAAAAAAAAAAAAAAAAAAAAACTTGCATCAGCGCTAAAGCTAGCCCTGAGAAAAAGACAATGAAGAAATTTATGGGGTGGACTCAAGATTTCAAAACACAACTCGGCAAACAAAATGTGCCCTATTTCCCTCCACCCTCCCTGTTTCAAGTTGGTATCAGAGCTTGTAAACAAAGCTCCAATAAACAAAGAAATTACTTCGCCCAGTCTCATCGACCTATAGAGTTACTGTTTTGGCAAAAACAACAGTTTTGTAATGTTATTTCTGTAGAACACTGATGAGAAGAAATGGCTCGCTGAGCAGAGGGTGAGAGCCCAGAGGTGATAGACTAATGCTGATTCATAACGTGCAACAGATTTCATTCTAGATATATAACCATATAAAAGATACATTGAAAATAGAAGCAGATCAAATAAAAGATTACACATAAACACACATCGAAGTGAGGAGATCAGGAGATGGAAGGCATTTCCTTCTTCAGAAAACCTCTAAGGAAGAACATTTAGATGTAAAATATCAAACATCTTAAGTACATCCACACGTGCATGAAGAACAACACGTCTCGCTATCTTAAGGCTGCACTTCGGCGAACTTCTAAGTCGATCTATTCAAATTCACTCAGATTCAAATCAATGAACCACTTCTCCAGAAAAGTCTAAACCAGTGTCCACCAGTCGAACAGAAAATACTGTCGTGCGGCTTTAAGAGGTACAAGTTAAGTGAGAAATATTTAGTTCAAATACACATCTTAGTAAAACAAAACACCCTAGCAGTATAAATTAGGCATATTTATTCCGCTGCAAGTTTATGCTGCCAATTACTTTTCAACCACATTTTCATTAAGACGTTTTTGTGGCTCCAAACCACGTTATGAATTTGTAATTCCCCTTTTCCACCCACAGGAGAAGTGGAGGGGAGACTGGGAGCACAGAGGGAACACGGGACTAAATCACTCAAAGGGTTAATCTACGGGAAGGCCTAGTCCTCGAGTTTACCCATAGTCAGGTGCAATCCGTGTGCCTTTTACTGGAAAATGGATTCTTAGTCAACACACAGAACTATGTTTAACGAGGATCAATCTTCTGGTTTGGCAATATACCGATTGGCTTGAGATCTCTACATTTGTGAGAAAGCGATGTTCCCCTGCCAGGTCGCCGGACACCTAAGCCTACTGTCAAAGTTGCTTTAATGTCCAGAGAATCAAAATCATTATTTGTGTCCAGCTGTGCATGGGCTGAAAAAGGGATGCTATGAGTTGTTCTGCTATGTCCACAAACAAATTAACACCAGGTTCCTCTTCAGACCCTAAGGGCACTGATGCAGAGGTTTTCTGAAGACACAGTAGATCAAGGCAGATCAACTAAGTAGTTCTTGGGTATTTCTTAGCACCTGTAACTAAACCGTTTTATTGACTGTGCTTATAAAACATCATGAATTTAACCAAGGACTTTGTTCTGAAAATCGAGAAGAAAGCTAAGTGTTTTACAATGCTTCATGCCAGCTTTAGTCATTGTGAAGACCTACCCACTGAACACAAAAGCAGTGGAAACACTCATTCAACGCCTCACCAATCATTCGGCAGACAGCATGAAGCCTGTCAATGGCAATGTTTGGCAGGTTTGTTACATTATAAAAGATGAAATGTTCTGAAGGGTTGGGGAGGGGAAGGGCAGGGAAGGGGGGGCAAACCTCTAATACTTCATCTTTTTGGGTATATCCCTCAAATACTGTAACTTTCTTCTTTATGAGCTGCATCACCCAGACTTCAATCGCATTAAGAAAGAAATCAAGAAACACTGATTGGTAGTGTATTTAACCACAGATTCAAAACTGATGCTATACAAATTATTGACCATGTTGTTAAGAACTATGTTAAGACCATATGTTTTAGTTAACAGATATTTGAAGAATGCCTATTCCTGAATTAATCAATGCCCAATAGTTGTAGTAAGGAGTATGAAATCAAACAATCACGTCCCTCAAAACTACTGCTCTGCTACTTACAAGAAGCGCGCTCGCCATTATTCTTCGGGTTTATGTCGCCTGTGCTCTGGCGCCCTTTTGTTCCGGTCACCTCCTCCATGCGGGTGATCTCCGACAAGCAAAGCTTGGGATTAACAGCAAAGTACATCTTCCCCTCGTCAATTGTCAGGTTATGGTAATTCCAGTCCCAAAGCTGCTGCAGGTTTTGATTATCCACAGCATAAAAGGAATAGTTGCTACAAAATTGGTGAAGGTGAGAAAGATCGTGTTATTATTTAACCCTCTGCATTTTTAACACGCCATACATACTGCACTTCAAAGTAAATTCAAAAAAAGTACTCTGCTGAAGGGATAGAAAGTGGGAGGGCGAGGTGTTTGGTGTGTGTAGGTCTCCAAGTGTTGGGTTGGAAGGGGGTTTGTTTGGAGACAAATCAGAGAGCAGATGTTCATAGCTTTTGCCGACAAGGTGAAATTAGCAACATTAATTAAACTACAACAAATCAAAGCAACTAGTGTACTGATGTAAAGGAAACTGATGCTCACTTTCAGTTCTCATTGTCTGGCGTTTACCTCCCTGTGAAAAAATATCTCTCACCCCTCAAATCTCAGAAGCGGGGATTAAGAATGAAAATTGTTATGGTTACTTTTTCAGTCAATGGCCACGTCTTGGATTTCCTCCTGCTGCTTCATGGTTATCTGTAATTTCATTAAGGGGGGGTTGGAGTGCTGTAACTTGGAATACGGCAAAACAGTGTGGTGTACTCAGAAAGAAATTAACGTGTTGGTGATCATATAAGCAGAGACATGGTACACCCAAATTGGGTTTTTATTCATTGAGATTTCCGGACCCCCAGCAAGTATCAAAAATATAAAGTAACCTTAATGATGAAGTCATTATCCCAAGTACACTGACTGTCTCCCATTATCAACCAGTGGGTAATAGCACCGCCATTTAGAGCAATCAATGACTTCTAATAGAGCTGGACACATACTTGGAAGTATGTCAGTTCTGGGAAGGCCCCCTTCCACTGGGTGCCGTTTACATTAATGCCTTCACCAGTCCCCTTTTTTATGATTTTAATTACAGGGACCAGATCGAACCTCCCTTCCCTCCCCAACCCGCTCCCCAGAGGGTCTAGCAAGGATTATTACAGTGCAAATCTTCAACTCCAGTGGTTTGTCAAAGAAAATAACCAACACCCAAATCCTTACCTACGACAATTATCTCGGAGATTTAATTATCAAAATCCCTCTACAGCTTTTAACACACTGTAACAACTCAACATCAAATCCCTGCTGGCTTTTTCTCTAACGTTAAAACGTTTCATTACAAAAAGAGCAGAACTTCATCATCTGTCATTATTAACGTCTCAAATTAAGCAATGATTGATACAGCCTTTAACACTGGCTCATCACCATAACCAACTTAGGCATACTGAATTCTGCATCAGATTTACCAAAGGCAATCCTGATGCTTGCATTCAAATAATTATACATACACAAAATTAGAGATGGAAAGACAATAATCAACACCTCTTCAGAGAGTTAAAAAAGGATTGTCAAACTGCAAATCTATCTGCAGGATTCGTCAGCTGGGTTAACCAATACCAAAACCCTTGCCTGCTACATTAATCTGTCAAGTATGGCAATGCTGGTCTACAAGCTTTAAAAAAGTGAAATAACAATGCAACTTTGAAGGCCTACTCGCTTTAACATGCTATTAGCACAATAAATAAGTAATGCCTACTGCATTTGTCATTGGTTTTCATAACAAACGCCGTACCTGGAGTCTCTGAAACAACCTTTTCCAATGAACTAATCAGCCCTATGGGCTTTATGATTTCTCCCATAATCACCTCTGTCCTTCTGTATTTCACACAACTTTTTAGCAAGGCAATGCAGTCAAACTTACAAATATGTACAAAATTGCAGTTAGCAAAAAAAAAAAAAAAAAACTTCCAAAAATAGTTATTGCATGGATTCTAAAATAGAAAATCCTATATTCCGGGGATTGCTGTAAAGGGTGTCCACCACCAAATCACTTCCCATGGTCCAAATTACCATTCTATAGGGTATAACACAGTATAATGACAACTCCACCCCCCCCCCCCCCATTTAAGCCGTTGGCTTTAACATATGCTTTTCACAATAAATGAATCAATGCCTATTGCCTTTATCAACCTTTTCTAATGGACGGCTCAGGCTTACAGCCTTGCCCACTAGCTTATCACCGTATTTTATTCAGTCCTGATGTTTTGAGCATAAACTGTCGCACCAGACAAAAAGTGCAATACAAACACACACTTTCAGTGGAACACACAAATTCGGCCCAATCAAAATCTGAACTCTAGGTAATCACATGTGGGTACAGCCAAATCCCACCGACTGTAATGCTTTGTAAAGCCTTTTTGTTGATCACACAAGCTAGTGTTGATATCTGAAACCTTCCCTCCTCGACGGGGCATTTTCTATTTGCCAGAGGGCAGCGATCACCTGCTCAAGTTGTTACCCCTCTGTCCGTTGCCCACATCTAGCCCCACGCACACAAGAAATATCAGCAGAAACACGTACCGGGTGTGAGAAGAGAACTCTCTCACATTTTTACCAGAATCTGGCAGTGTTCTTGTGAGTGTCCCTTGCTTTTAGACACAGCATTATCAGTGTGTCCAATCACTACAGGCAGGACTGCTTGAGGGAAGGCTCTCAAATCCAGCATATTTTCGTGTAGGGAACAGGTGCACACTGGTGAAGAACTGATTTGAGGAAGGCAAAGGTGCCGACAGGGTAGCGAAGTATGATGATCTTAGAAAAGGATACTCTGAAATGATAGTTTTAATATTTTAACGGTGATCTCGGTAATACACATTCCATGACTAAACAATGTAAATGTACTTCAAAGCTTCTCTAATTAAAGAGCGATAACGTGTCTTTCCTTTCATTCTGTATTAAATTAAGTTTCCTAATAATCTTCGAACTATGTAACTGCCATCTGACTTGCCCTATGCGGGTCACTACAGGAATCTAGCCGTAAGTGTCAGTACACAGAAAAGTCCAGCGAGAGGCTGACCTCGTAGGCCTCACCTGAGAGCAACCCTGGGCACACAAGGGTCAAGCAGGCCCCTCCTGCGACCGGCTCAACAAGAACCACAGCTTGCATAATGGCAGGGCGGCCCTGAAGCCGGCGCCCTGGGCAGGCATGTTTCAGGCAGACCCTCCCCACCCCCGAGAAGAAGTCTGTGAGCCTGTAGCGTCACTGTCCGCGGATCTACAGGTAAGGACGATGCCACCAGAAATGTTCGCAACCATCACCCTTTGACCTCTCTGGCACGGAGATTCGAAGCTCTTCCTTTTTCCATCACCCCTCCCCAGTGCTTAATTTGTGCTTGTTGTTTCCGGGGCTGAGCACCGGCACTTATTTTTGAGGGCCGGGGCTTAGCCTTCTGCCCCACGTATTTGCAGCGAGCAAAAGACACGTTTGGGATAGACGGAGGAAGAGAAAATCGAAAAAGCGTCACAATGAGAGAAAGCAGAAAGCTGCAAGTGGGAGCTGAAGGGGCAGGGAGTGGTTTTAAATGGATTAAAGAGGCCCGAGATGGCTTCAGGATTAAGCAGTCTCAGTATTCCGTGTTCGCACATTTCATTGCAGCAGCCGCGCGTGTTCAAGGGAAGGGCTTTGAGCACCAGCACCTTTCTATTTACAAACTAAGCACTGCGCCCCTCCCGCTTCACCAAGCAAGGGTTCGCCCCAATTGTGTTTAAACAAAAAAGGAAAAAGATTACTTACTAGTTTATTAATAACAGAAATGAGTAAACTAACTAGGAAGAAAGGAGTATTAGAACGGACTAGTATAGGTGTTCACGGGTGCCCGCATAGGGAGCATGCGCCCTCAAACCCTGCTTTTGTCAAAACTGCTCAAGGTATAAATGTATTTTTTCTTGTAAATACAGTTGCTAGTAAACACCCGAAAGGGTAAAAATAGTTACAAATGCACTTTAATTCTGGAGGCTCAAACAGAGAATTTACCCTACTTAAACTGTGTTTCGGCAGATGTTTATATAACTTTCTTTCATCATTTTAACACTCACACATTAACAGCTATGTTGCCTGGAGGCTTTCGATGCTCACAGAAAGGTTTTTTTTCACTACTTATGGAAAAAGATGACCATGTTCAAATATTATACTGGTAACCAGATTACCAAACACCACTTCATGTTACTCTTTTGCTGCCTTCTGGCGAGAACTTAATAGAGCAGTTATATTTCTTAACATCTCACCCGACCTCCAAAGCACTACTTCATTTGTGCTGGCGACTGCAGGGTGTGGGTATCAGCACTATTTTTTGGGAGATGGTACTTTCTTTCATCATCAGACTAAGACCCAGAGCAAGAAATAGAAAGGCAAAGAGGATAATAATGACAAACAAGACCGGGACAATGCTGGAACAAAGGAAACTCAAAACCAAAATAAACAGAAAGGACGTGTTGGGTGGCGAATGAAAGAGGTAGGTACATGACTAGGCATTCTTTGTATTCGGTATCCTCAGTTATAGGCAGCAGGTTTCTAGGAGAATCTTTGCCCCACTGTGCTTTTTTTAATTATTATTATTATTTCTTTTTACACATTCATCAGTACTGTAAAGTGCAGAGATCTGGATCAAGTGCTTAAAAATGGCAATGCTGACCTTTGACCTACGCCAGATTGTGGTGTAAGACGTCTGAGCAGGGACAGGCCAGGCAATAAAGTACCTGTCTGTGAGAGGTCTTAGGAACTGGACCCACAGCATCACCTTGAGGGCTGTTATTGGTATTTGACAGGTGACGTTTGTAATCATTTTAAGACTTTCGTTCAGAACATGGTTCCAGCAATACCGGTCCAACACTCATCAGGCCACACTTACCCGTCCAGCTGCTTCTCTCCCATAATCCTACGCAGACTTTTCAAAAACGACAGCGAGACCAATGCGTGCGAGTGGCGAATTTTAACATATCCAGTCACTGTCTCAATCAAACCCATGAAATGTTCCAGCTCCGATGCTATGTTGTCTAGACAAAAAACGATTGCAAGTGGATCAGAGAGGTGGCATCTTGATATTAGAGACATGCAACTTCTACCAGATTGCCTTTATAAGGTCACATACTTTTTTCTGGGACACATCGTTTGTTAAATGGACACACAAAACTCACTGGGAATTTAAATAATAAAAGAAAAAGAAAACAAAAGTTAACTGTGTGTACAAACATTTCTTTCAGCACTGCCATTTTCATAATTTTCGTTTCATTTATTTATATACAACACACCAATTCTCAAAATGTCAAGGAATTTGCTGAAAACCTATTATAAACAAAAAATAAGACATTTTCGACTAATGAAATAGCCCTGCATCAAGAGTTTTTGAGTATAAATGGCCTACGTAAAACCTGAAAGTTAAGATTATTTCCTTAATTCCAGAAGCTGTGCCAACTGCTTGGCCCTCTCACAGAAACCTCTGTTGGCCTTACCAGCACAGGAGAACTCTAGAGGTGGTCAACAAGCCAAGATCAAATGATATTAACGATCTCCCAGTACAGCATTAACTGGTTTTTCCCTTGAGATACAGAGGCTTTGGATGTGAATGGCTCTTCAGGTAAGGCAGATAATTTTAAGTGAAATTGTTTTTGTGCTGGTAGCCAATTGAGCAATCTAATTCCTCTGCAATGTTCTCCCTCTTCCAGATATTCTGAATCAGCCGAGCGGATGCATTCTGTGCATCCTGAAGTTCAGGAAATGTAATAGAGGGGAGGACCTTTCAAGTAAGGCATTGCCACAATTTGCAAATTTAAATTTACGAGTGACCTTACAATGATGTTATGAATTTTCTCTATAAAATGCACTGAATGTTTAACTGACTAAGACAGAAAAACCTGGATTTAACTATGGAACCAATATGTGCATTCCGGTTGAATTGGGTTTCCTAAATGACACCAAGATTTTTGCCAGTTTGGTGGAAGGTGCTGTTTGGTCAAACAGTTCAGGGGACTGAGGGAGCATTCTAAAGTGCTCAAAGCTAATGCTACTGCTCGCCAGGACTACTGTTTTGTTCAGTTAAGCATCAGCCTGCTCTAGCTAATCCACTTGCCACCTCTTTCCAATCTAGATTTCAGGTGTCCAAATCATCTTTTGGTCCTTTGGCTCTCACACATATTTTGCATATAATCATCATAGGAATGATATTAAGTTTTCTTCTTCAGGGTTTAGGAAGTGGCAGCCTGAACATTACAACGTATGGGTGAGAAAAACATGACACCACACCGTACACTGTCTGTAAAACAAAAGCAGAAATTGATAGACTAGCGGGTATAAAAAAATGCACATCTGTCAAGTTTCATGCTATTAAAAAATACAATTAAGGGAAGAAAGTGGGACAAACGTAGACTCTCCAAATGGATGTTCTATAGCAATCTCCAATTACTTCATGCTCAACTCAGACCATCTAAAAAAAACAGATGCCTAAACACGAGTCGGAAAAGCCGCACAGTGAGAAATACGTACACTGATTTTCTTCACTGGTGATCGTTTCATTGTAGAAAGGTTTCCTTTTAGACCATAAGTCACTGTACCGTACACAAGAGCCAACACTTCTCTGTTTCAAAATAGATCCGGACATTAAATTAAGAAGCAGATCAGAATCACATCTCAACTACATTTTCCTGTTTTTCTGCAAAACTTGAAGTTCTTTTAAGGGTGCCCTCAGCACTACACAAGGAAGCAAGGTAACACGAGAATGGACTCGAAGAAGAAACACGAAAATGAGTAGACTGATTAAGATAAAAGACGGACTCTCTTTGCAGCAAAACTCTCTACCGTCAGAAGAACATCTCACATAGTATCTCCAAAAATACCCAAGGGGACCAAGTCATTACAGACTGTTGCCCAAAAATTTTTTAATGATGTCTGTGATTTTGTGGGTTCAGAGTAAAACAGGCGTTTATATTAGTTAAATATCTGGTAAATATAAAACACAGCAGTAAAGGTTGGGTACTGCAGCGTGAGGGATCAGAATTCAAATGGCACATGGAAAGGCTCTGAGCAGTATCTTCCAATGTTAATTATGAGAAGCATAGGCACACTGGCATTGAAGTAATACCTACTAGCAAGTCAGGTCAAATAATCTGAAATACCAGAAGTCTCCTTTGCTTTTTGTTGGTCACTGCAATGGGAAGGAGTATGGGAAATAAGCTAGCACTCGAGATAACTTTGATCCTAAGACCCCTAAAAAAGGACTCTGACCATCTCAAGCTAATAAGTGAAGTACAGCAAAGGCTGAGAGATTAGGTCAAACATGTTAATGAATGAAAACCTACTGATAAAGACTGGACTAAAAATCTGTGAGAAAGAAACATGTATTGTACTAGGTGCCGCTAGGAGGGCAGAGGGAGAATGCAGGTAACTGCATTGTAAGTCTACAGACAGAGCAAGCATTAGCAAAGCCAATTGGTTTCGGCCTTTGTCTGTGCAGACCTACTGTGTGCATGCTGTTCAGCATCATGAAAAAGTGGAAAAATAAAAAAGTAAGTAAAAATAAATAAGTACGCAATGATGTGTAAGGGTCATCACACATGTGCAGTATGTGTCATGATGCTAAGCCAGTGGCCAAGTGGTGACGTACACACTTGCATGTGTCACCACACATGTATAAGTCATGATGTACTGCCATTTTTTAAATTTACCATTCTAAGATAGTGTAGTACATTAAAATAAATACATACACGAATAAAAGGTGCACAAAATTGCATGTTCAAAAAGGAGAGTCCCGGCAGAAAAATGAAGCTTGCAAGCTTTTAAAAGTAAAAAAAAAACAAAAAAAAAACGAGATGGGCTTGGGAGCAATAGGTGGATGGCAGTGAGGGAGAAGCGGCACACAGAGGTGGGCATGGGAGCAGCAAAATATATGAGGGGATATGTATTTTTTTTTTTTTTAAACAAAAGGGCAGAACAGGATAGGGAAGTGCAGGGGAAGCAATGGAAAAGATGGGGCGTGGGAGAGCAACACAGAGTGCAGGAGTTCCTGGGGGAAAGCCTCACACATGAAAGCCCCGAAGCCCACTGAATGAACATATTTTAATGTTTTGGAGACAAAAGGTCTTCAACAACAGACACCTAAAGAGGCATATAAGTAAGACCTAAAATGAAATATTCCTTCCTTACTGTACTAGGAATATGTTTCTAATATGGAGAACTCTAACAGCATCCACTAACTACAGTTCAGAAGAATGATTTGGCCAGTTGAAGGATCATTATTATTTTCAAGCTAACAGTTCAAACATTTATTTCATTCATTTCAAAACTCTCAGATGTTTAGACACCTTCCTTGGTCCAACTCATCTTATAAACCCAAGGAGGAGGTAAAGCAGTCACTGACTCTACTTTAAAACAAAACATCCAGACAGGTAAAAAGTGAAATGAGATACGGTTACAGCTCCATTCATAACTTATGCAGGGATATGAATGGCTTTCCAAGAATACTGCAGACTCTTGCCAGGAACACGTTCTGAGCTTTCAACAGTCGCTGTTTTAGGCAAAGCACCGACAAGACTCATATACAGATGTAAATTTAGGAACACGTGCAACGCAGCTTCCTTCATCACTGAGGTAAGCTGAGGTAGGGACCGTTAATTTGCCGAACCCGAAATCTAAATTATTGGAATGGATACCAAGCATGAAATTAACAAGCACATTCTGATGGACAATAAAACATTTCTGGTGCTACTTCAATGCGTTGTTGCAACTTAGATAGATTTAAATAATATGTGGTGGTGGGTGCAAGGAGCGAGGATTAGAAAGTAAAAACTGAATAAAAGACACAAAAAGCAGAATACATCCACAGGGGTCTTAAAAGAAAAATCGCCACCTGAATTCCTTTGCTAGAAGAACTGAAAAAGCTAAGGGTTGGGTGGGCCTTCTGATAACCAAGGTGGTGGGCAAAGATCGTGCTATATGTATCCTATTTTAAATTTGGCTTTTCGTAAAACGTAACTTAATAGCAACTGAAAGAGGCTATCCAAAGAATGATGTCACAATAGATCTAAAATCCTTAGTTGACATCGCAAAGCAAATCAGCATTCTGGAATGCCCACTGTTGGTGATTGTTAATGATCCAGGTCTGTGCTACGAAAACGGTTTTTCCCCCTGTACATTGGATGGCGCTTTTTCAATAGTTTCCACTTGAGACCATTTTAGTTCTGCATGCACTCACCCTTAATTCTTTTGGGCATAAACGAAAGAGTTACAATGCACAACCTTCGAATGTTTGCTGCCTCTTTCAGTCAGACTCGACTTTCTATGAAACACTGGCACTGTCTACGGGTGTAAGCCAACTAAAGCTTCTTACCACGGAGACTGGTTCCTTCTTAGATTCACCAACCACATGCATCTATCTTCGCCATTTCCAATTCCTGGCCCAACTCATGATCCAGAAGTTTAGACTGTGTGCTTGGAACGCCAAAGCTATGAAGCTTACACTGACACCACAAAATTGACTCCTCAAGTTCCCAAAGGGATCTACTTTCAAAATAATCCTTACCACAGGAGGATTTTGAGCACCACTGCTGAGTGTATCACTGTGCACTATCAAGCTTTCCAGTACTGCTGCTCTCATTTTTTTCTCTTGTTCATTGGTGCAGTGCTCTGACGGTGAATGGGTCACAGGAAGCCCAGTGGACCTCTGCTCAGAAACCCAAGCTAGGTGTAGAGGTAAGTTCGGGGGGGAGGGGGGGAGTGCAGAGGGCATGTATATCTGTTTTCAGGATTTCTGTTGTAGCTTGGGAGCTCCTTTAATTTTCATCTGCACATGTTCACAGAAATGACATTTTTGCATCTAGTGGAACAACGAGACATAATGCTGCAGAGCTATAAGTGCCTCGAGCATGGTGGGAGACCGCCTTAAGCAATCCTGCAGGTAAATTTCAAGCTGAAGAATCAATTGCTATTGAACAAAAATCGAACAAACTAGCGAGACAGGTCAGAAAGCAGAGCGTACTCCCTAGACACTTATTTCACCTGATTCTGTTTTTTATTTTTATTTTCATTTTGGATAAAAGAATCGCTTATCAAAGGCCGGCTTTAAAGCAAGCATTTGGCATGTTCGGGTTTGTATTTCCGGTTTTTGTTTGTCCCGTATCCACCTTTCATTTCTCTAAAGACTATTGTATTTCTAGTATGTTCAGTTTACTCCTCTGCGGTCCAGTCAAGTAAAGACACTGTTCCCGAACTTCGAGCAGCTCTGAATACTTTTAACATATGAAGCAGGTTAGCTGGAAGCTCTTACATCGTTTTTTAAATGGATTGTCCCAAAGCATTGCGGCATATACTTGGCATAATGCGCATTCATTTTGTCCTTTTACGATATGTACATTTATATTATTTTACATAACATGTTAAATGTAATTAAACCTTCACATCAATAGGTAAAAACACTTGGTATTTTCACTATAGGCATTTACTTCAGCTTCATGCTGGACCAGACAGCAGGCCATGTATACTTAGAGAATCAAACACAAAACGGCAACTCTTGGCAAATTCTCAGCCGAAAAAGATACAGGGAGCAGACTCTGATATCTACGATTACAACACTGGGTTCAATTCATGCAGTGGCGCCGACAGGTGTACTTACTGCCCTTCCGGATGTTGATAAGCAGATTGCCCTTGAGTACGGTGCAGCCTTGCAGGTTTTGCGCTGATGTAACTGAGTCGATAGTTTTCTCTTCTTCACAAATTTTAGGGCATGGCCCTTCACAAGGACTGCAAAACATGCTGATGGAAGAAGGCCAGAAGTTAATATCAACTTAAGAGGATAAGGGGTAGACAAGGATCATATAGTGCACACCGTGAACAAAGTGAGGAAGATGGTATTTCTGCAACGGAATGACTTTTGAGGAACTCAGATTTTAGGAGTAAGGTGCAAAACTATAAGTAACCGCACTACTGCTCTGTGTGTATGTTTAAGATCTCCAAGCTATTTCACTCTGACCTCTCTACAGTGGACGCCAGGGTCGTCAATGGGCGCCAAAGTACTAAGCCTGAAACTTTCCAGAAAATATGATGGACATGGTAGGTCCAAAACTAACATTTCGGCCAGCCAGTTAGGGCATATTTTTTAACTTCTCCCGAGGTTTTGGGAAATAATTAGTGTAAACATGGTGTGCGAAGTTGTTGCCATAAAACTCCCTCCCCACAAAAAGGCTGACAGAAACAGTTTTAGAAATCAGTTTAAGATGTGCTGTATTAACAGCACAGCTCACATTCATTTGTAGAAAAGTTTGTAACGCTTTGTAGAAATTTTTTTGCGTAATCGGATTAATGGACGTGTTTTATTTCAAGGTCATTCAAGTGAGATTTAGATCACCTGTGCAGCTGCTGAATGGAGGGCATGGTAACCAAAAGCTCCCTGCTCTTATCGGAGGAATGAGTTACCATGCCCGATTATGGGGAGACTGTCCGATTGGTGGCAGCCTTAAATATCTTTGGAGGCACAGCCTTCTGCGTAACATATGTAGAAATGCCTGCTAGTTAGTAATGGAGTTTAAACTCTGTGAAATCTAAGCTTGGCATGGGACTCAGCTCTAATGTAGGGACTGAGCATCACAGGGTCTTTTCTGGTGAGTCACAGCTGAAACTGACAATCCCCATAACAAGTGCTGTTTAAAACCAACTGGAAAAGCTGCCTAGAACTCCCAAAATGTCCAGTCAAGCCATCTAACAAGTTTGACGAGATCTTCAAAAATGCAGTCATTTTAGAACGTCCAGAAAAGCGAAAAATCAAATAATGCTCCCCTGAAGCCATGGCAGCTCCATAGCTCTCATCCTGTAATGTGGGGCCTCTCGAGACAGTACTTTGAATTGTTTTGAGGACCTTCATTTGCCCTTTAGGGTGTGGAACAAATGTAGTGCCAATTCCCTTTTAAGCTAGAACAAAGCAGGATGAAGAGCCACACTAGTACCATGACAACACTGTCTGCCAGCCCTAAGATCTCTCAGCAACATAAACCAGCTCCCCAAAATTCAGGGAAACGCCTCCAACGAGAAGACAGTAAAACCGCTGGAACCGACAAGCTGGGTAATACATCTTCAGCAATGTGCTGGTAACAAAACAGTGGTAAAGTAGCCTGTCAAGCTCAACTTCACCTTCAAATCAGTACTAGACTTGGTGAACAATCCTGAAAATAATAACTCCTCCTGTAAAGCACCACACCTGAGCTGGGAGCTTCTGTAGGAGTCCAGACCCATAACAGAACTGTCACATATCAGAAGGTTGCCTCCCCGCCCCACACCGCAAGTTCTCTGACATGGTTGACATTAATTAGGAGCAATGGACAACCCTGGCATTGTATGCCTTGTGATGCTCTGTAAACCACCACTTGACCTCTGCTGGGTGACATGACTTGCAAACGTTAAGGAGCCAGTTGCGAAACATTGGAACTGCTTAATCCTACAAAACTCAAGCCTGCATCCCCATTAACCTTTAATCAATACAGCAAAGCTGCAGAGACATAAGGGATGGTGTTCTGAACTGTCATGAAAAAGCACCCTTGGACTGTAGTTGTAAAATCTGAGAATAATTCCTTTTTCTACAACCTGTTGATATTATGTATACCTCGAAGTAGTGTGGACAAATTATAACAAGCATGTGCAGCAATGCAATGGGTCTCGCGTTTGCTCAAGTTAAGGCTACTGACTTTGTAAATTCCTAACTGGACATTTCCGTCCACCTAAATTGAAAATGAAAAGTAAAACAGTTGACATAAGCAAGCCTAAACAAAGCGCCAGGGTTCACCACGAGCATGAGCGTGAAGGAACGACACAAAAGGAAAAAGAAGTTCGCTCACAGTCAAACGTATTGGCAATCGTACAACTATGCAGTCTGCAAGGCGGTAACAAAACAGGCCCCAAGGAGAGACAAACGTAAAGCATTTACCAATGATAAAGGATTTTTGAAAGGCAACACCACAAACAAGTGAAAGTTGACGGGTGTGCAGTGGGTGTGGTTAAAAGGCCACAAGACTTGCAACAGGTCAAAGCGCTTGCATGCTCGACGTAACAAACCATAGTACTGTCTCCCAGACTTCACAGAATTAAAAACCAAAAAGATCACAGGATCACACTGGGCTCCAGAAGGAACAATCTTAATAACCATAATACTGGCTGACTTAAGACCAGAGAGTCAGTCCTAAACAAAACAGATACTAATGAATGATTCACTCAACCACCAAAGATGTTTTTGAAGCCTTCATAAATGATACCCAATACTCTGCGGTTATAATAGCAGCTCAGGGAAGTATGATGCAGTCACCAGGTTTTATATCAGAGGTATTCAAGTTAAGAGCATGGGAACAGAGAATACAGCACGAAAAGGAATAACCCCAAGTTACAGAGTCCCTATTTAAAGTGATGGTTGAACCTTAACAGAAGACAGCAAGGTATTAAATCTTTAAACTGACTATTGAAAACCAAGAGCAAGAGCACGACATCTTAGACATGATAAAAGCAATGAGCTAGGTCATCACTACTGAGGGCATACACAAAACCTGTATGTTGAACTTCAAAAATGTCAACCTTAACATCTTCACCTTCATCCCTAAATAAGGAGCAATGCTATAAACATGTTGTTTCTGAATATATGTTTCTGATGGTCACTAAAATACGAGGGCCTCATGGTTTTAATTTTGGGTAGGGAGAAAAATCCCTCTGTGGCAGTGGTACTGATAAGGCTAGACAAAATTAATAACCACGTGCAGGGTTCCTAGCAAAAGGTTATAACAAATCATAGGTTACAAAACTGTAAATAAAGCACACTGCTCTTCGACATAGCTGTCCTAAAGCTTGTTCAGGGAAGGGCAGCTCAGGGAAAACCTATTTAAACTCAATACAAATATTCGAAAATAAATACTTCTGTCAATACCTGCCCTCAGCAAACTCGCGAGTTTTGACTATCTTTTATGTCAACAGGTAGAATTCCAGTCCCTTTTCAGAAATGTAAAGCATTTAAAGACCAAAACAGGTATTTAAAGTGCCAAAAAACACCTTGCATAATGAACAAAATTAAAACAACTAGGTCTACATGCCAATGTAGAGAAATAGAACACAGAAAATGTTATGTTTAGAGTTATCATATGATGAATGCCTACGGGGTGGGAAGGGAGAGGCAAGGTGTGTAAAACAGGGCAGTACGGGGATGCATTTCTTCAACTGCTTCAAAAGAGGTTTTGGTGAGATGCAACGGTTCCTACATGCTGAGGCTAGAGGAGCTGGAGCAAAGCATACTTAACCTCTTTGCAGCCAAGGACGTAAATGGTTATGTCCTTGGCTGCAGTGTTGAGGTGCCAAGGACGTAACCGTTACGTCCTGGTACCAGCTCATGAGCCTCGCCTCAGCACCCCAACTGCAGGGATGGAAGGGGTACTGCTTCCCCATCCACCTCTGCCACACCCCTGACCCCCATGTCGTTTGATGACGTCAGCGCGCAATTATGTGCTAACCTCATCAGAGGCCTGATCCTCCACGCTGGAAGCTCAGCTTCCATCGCTGATCAGAGGAGAAATGCGATCACTGGAGGGGACGAGAAAGGCATGAAAGGAGAGGAAAGGCCATTCCTCTCCTTTCATGTCTCTCATGGGCAAGGGCTGCTCCCCAGGGGCCAAATTGTATTTAGGCCATTTCTGCCCCCCTTGGGGTCAGGTCGGCCTAATAATTATGCCAATCTGCCTCCAATGGGGGCAGGATACACTAGACACCAGGGGCTTTTCTTTTCTTGCGTCAATTTCACGTAAGGGGGTGACACCTTAGGCAAGAGTCGCTCCACTTGGGGGGGGGGGGGGGAGTTCATTTTAAGCCATTTCTGCTCCCCTTGGGGGCAGAACAGAAACCACTTAGGCACCAGGGATTGGTGTGTGTGTATGTGTGTGCTTTGTTTTTTTGGGGGGGGGGGGGGGTAGTCCCTTGAGCATGGGTCGTTCCCCATGGGGGTACATTACTGTTGGCCATATCTGCCCACCTTGGGGGCAGATCGGCTTTCTTTTGGAAGGCGCATCTGCCCCCAAGGGGGGCAGAACGCCCACCAGAGACCTGGGAAAATTTTTATTTTCAAAATAAGAGGGTGTGGGTATTGCCATACCCCCACCCCAAATAAATGGGGCCAAAGTTGTTGTTCTCACCAGTGGGCAGATGGGGCAATTACCCCCCATACACACCCCGGGGGGACAGAAAGTCTTCTAGATGCCAGGGAATTAATAAAAAATAAAAAAACAGTGTGGTGGTGGCTACTAACCAGTTTGGGCATGGTTATTCCCCCCACCCCAACTGAAGGGGGTAACAGTCTTTCAGCTCTCCCTCCATAAACTAAAACATCTTATCCCATGGCAAGCAAGAGGACATTTGATTATTTTGGGTTTTAGTTTTACATTTGGGCCATGACAGCTTGGCTAACTCTCAAAATCATCCCACTTCGAATGGTGAGGGTTGCACTTTTTGGACTTTGGGACTCTGCCATGTAGAAAAATCCACAAGACCTAGACACATCTGAAAACTAAACATCTGGGTGAGTCCAGGGTGGTGTGCGTCACATGCACCCCGCACAATATTCTTACCCACAATGCCCTGCAAACCTCCAACTTTGTTGGAAATCACACATTTTTCCCACATTTGTGATGAAACCTTCCTGAATCTGCAGGAATCCACAAAATTGCTACCACCCAGCACTGTCTCATCTATACCGATAAAAATTGTGCTGCACTTGTCAGCCTAAAAATGTATTTTTTCAAATGTCCTTTGTGACCCGCTTCGGTTCCCCCTCAATTTCGATATGTTTTTGTCTCTTCCTTGTCACAGGCACCTGGCCCACCTACACAAGTGAGGTATAATTTTTACCGAGAGAATGAGGTGAACGTTGGGTGGTAAGAAATTTGCCCTGGTACAGTGATCCCACACAGAAATGTGGGAAAATGTTTTTTTTTGTTTTTTTAGGCTAAATTTGAGGTTTGCTGAAGATTCTGGGTAAGAAAACATTGGGAGATCCACTCAAGTCACACCTCCCTAGATTCCCTTGGGTGTCCATTTTTCAGAACTGTTTGGGTTTGGTAGGTTTCACTATATGGCTGATGAGCCCAAGACCAAAAACGCCCTCTCGCCCCCGCCACACCACTCCTATCACAAAAACAGGTAGTTTAGTATTTGATAATTTTGATATGTCCACATAGTGTTTTGGGGATTTTCCTTTTGTGGGCACTAGGCCTACCCACATAAGTGAGGTACCATTTTTTTCAGGAGACTTGGGGGAACGCTGGGTGGAAGGAAATTTGTGGCTCCTCTCAGATGCCAGAACTTTCTGTCACTGAAATGTGAGGAAAAAGTGTTTTTTTGCCAAATTTTGAGGTTTGCAAAGGATTCTGGTTAACAGAACCTGTTGAGAGCTCCACACGTCACCCCATCTTGGATTCCTCTAGGTGTCTAGTTTTAAAAAATGTGCAGGTTTGGTAGGTATCCCTATGTGCCAGCTGAGGTAGAGGTCAAAATCTACAGCTAGGCACTTTGCAAAAAACACGTCAGATTTCAATGTAAAAATGTGATGTGTCCATGTTGCGATCCTGTCGTACGCATTAGGCCTACCCACCCAAGTGAGGTACCATTTTTATTGGGAGACTTGGGGGAACACAGAATAGTAAAGCAAGTGTTATTGCCCCTTGTCTTTCTATAAAGTTTGTATTTCCAAATGTAAAACAGTGTGTAAAAAAAAAAAAAAGACATTTATTTGAGAAATGCCCTCTAATTCACATGCTAGTATGGGCACCCCGGAATTCAGAGATGTGCAAATAACCACTGGTTCTTAACACCTTATCTTGTGCCCATTTTGGAAATACAAAGATTTTCTAGATACCTACAAGCCCTATACATCCTGCAACCAGAAGAGTCCAGCAGACATAAGGGTATATTGCTTTAAAAAAATCTGACATCGCAGGAAAAAGTTAGAGTAAAAAGTGAAGAAAAATGGCTGTTTTTTTCACTTCAATTTCAACATTTTTTTAAATTTCAGCTGTTATTTTCCGTAGGAAACCCTTGTAGGATCTACACAAATTACCCCTTGCTGAATTCAGAATTTCATCTACCTTTTAGAAATGTTTAGCTTTCTGGGATCCAGCATTGGTTTCACACCCATTTCTGTCACTAACTGGAAGGAGGCTGAAAGCACAAAAAAATAGTAAAAATGGGGTATGTCCCA
This sequence comes from Pleurodeles waltl, assembly GCF_031143425.1. NCBI lineage: Eukaryota > Metazoa > Chordata > Amphibia > Caudata > Salamandridae > Pleurodeles > Pleurodeles waltl. The sequence goes on from NC_090440.1 coordinate 513,073,941, forward strand.
GTAAAATGCCAAAATTGTGTTGAACTATCGCGTTTTCTGATTCAAATCTGCCTGTTCGTGAAAGCTGGGAAGATGGTGATTTTAGCACTGCAAAGCTTTTGTTGACTCAGTTATCAGGGAAAAAAACACAACCCGTCTTCTGCAGATTTTTTCCCCATTTTGTTGAAAAAAAATCGAATTTTCACAGTATTTTGGCTAATTTCTTGGTCTCCTTCAGGGCAACCCACAAAGTCTGGGTACCTCTAGAATCCCAAGGATGTTGTGAAAAAAGGACACACATTTGGTGTGGGAAGCTTATGTGGACAAAAAGTTATGAGGGCCTAAGCTCAAACTATCCCAAACATAAAAAAAAAGGCTTGGCACCTGGGGGGAAAAGGCCTGGCAGCAAAGGGGTTAAGCTCTCAACGTTTGTCTATTACTGAAAGGAGCTAACACAACTGCATGAGCCCTGGTAGCCTAAAGTAACTGAGTACTGCTCCCCTGGAGACTTACAGTGCCACACAAATCAATTCAACAGATGTTCTTACTCTTGGAGGCGATGAAAGTAAGGCGCATTCATGACTTCATAGTCAGCTCTCCTTTCAAATACTACACGTGCAATACACCACTAACTACTGACAGCACAGAAAACATGTCAAGACCACTTATCTATGTTTGTGAAACATACACACTGTTCCCCCGTGCAGTGGTTCAGATTATGTCAGTGGGGCAGCAGGCACTGTAGCTGGGGCCAGCAGATGCTGGCACTGGGTCTGGGGATTCGCTGGCATTTACAATTTAGCCGAATTTAAGGCAACGTGTGTTCATTCTGTTCAGAGGCACACCTAGACTCGGGGTTGGGAGGGAGAAGTGGACGTGGCTAACGGTGGTGGAGTGCACATCAGAGCCAAATCAAAATAGATAGTCAGGGGCGCCCTTCGCTGTCCTGGTGCAACAGATAAGACAGGCAGTCATTTTCTGGGCTAAATGTGACGAATAGTGCAATTTAAAGAGCACTAGATCAGCAGAATTATTCTCGGCATGACAGGATTAAACAATGTACAGGGGGTTTGAGCTTCTACCTTTGAGGGTTTTTGGTAAAATGAATGTCAAACCTTCTTTTTTAATACATAGTGGAGCGGTAGATCTACTACAATGCAGAATGACAGGTTCTATGGGGCACACTAGACTGCTTGTTTCTGATGGGGAAGCGGGGGAGGGGACTATAGGACACACCATCCCCTGCAGCGAGATGAGGGGTGTGGTAAAGCTGCCGGGCGCAACCCTCCCAGCCCTCCCTGTTGGGGACACCCCGCTGCACAGGCGTGCCTGGGTCTGTTCGAAGCCTGTCAGAGACCCCTCACCCCTTGCATCAGGACCAAAGACCATCATGGGTAAAAGGAAAGCTGTTCTTACTCCATCCCACAGCACACCATGGTAATAAGGAGTTTGTACTACCTTTTTGGACAGATTTCTACATCCTGCAACGGGCACCTTGAATGATGAAATAGCCATGAGAGAGCAACATCTCTCAATGCATCTAACTATCCCGAAATTGGCGGCAGATCCATTTTTAGTAAATACTGGGAAACACCAGGCGGCTTGAAATCCACTTTCTAAGCATCTTTCTTTCTTTATTTTGACAATGTTACCTGGGCCGGGACTGTGAAGAAGACTGTGCCATAATAAACTTCAGAAACAGGTTTCTGCTGAGCAATTTTGTTCTCCCTAGAGGTTTTGAAATCAGGAATTTTTGTTGTCTCACTTGACCCTTTTTAGAAATCTGACAGGATGCATGCAGCTGACACCCCTCATTCCTTGAACGTTCGTTTTCCCAGCACACTTAATGTCCCGACATAGTATCTAGTTTCGCTTCCATCACCGGATGATCCTGACTGGCACCCAATGAGCCACCCGTCTAGACAATCTTTGACCCGTTTGATTTCGTTTTTCTATTGATGCTCCACTGTTGCAGGATCAGGGTACGGCTCCCAGTACAGGCAGGGATATAGGTGATTTATCTTGTCTTGGAATACCTCCAAATTGCACTATACAGAGTGGTAAAATTGAATTCATTCACACTAGATCCTTATATTTCAAGAAAACTGAGCAACTGATAGTTTTTCCACAAAGGGTATACTTACTTTGCTCTTCCCGCTAAACATTCCAGTTCAGGTAGATACAAAGGTGGACTGATTGTCTGGATCTCCTGTGCTCTACACTGTGTTGGTCAGGACCATGATTTGGGTTAGGGAAACTTGCAAGCTCTTTCCTTTGGCTACAAGGACACTATTTTCTTGATCAATTTGTATTTCAATGATATTGTAATGTCCTAAAATTACTAATCAATATGATTTGCTAGTGAAGAAGTCTACTTCCATTTGATACTATACAATCACACAGCCTTCCATGATTATATCCAGGTAAGAAGAGTCTCTTATACAAGTACTACACATTAATAATCTATTTAATGTCTTTCTTTGCTATTTTACTGACCTTTTTCTTATGCCCACTTATGAGGCTAGGGGTGCCCGGAGCAAACTGGTTATATTTTTGTGTCGTATAACCTTTGTGAACTCATCAGTAGATGTCATGTCGAGGCAATCCCCTTAAACAACCACAACCCTTATTACCTTCCAGCTTTTTTAGCGCTAATAAAACACTATTTGCCTAACCTGATTGCCACTGTTGGACTTTTGCTTATGCGGGGTCATCCCCAGACTTTTTTGCCTCCTGCCTCCTATTTTTTTTCTGACATGTTGCTGTTGGCTTTTCAACTCTGAGCACTTTACCACTGCTAACCAGTGCTAAAGTGCATATGCTCTCCTGTTTAAATTGTATGTAAGTGGTTTATCCATGATTGGCATATTTGATTTACTAGTAAGTCCCTAGTAAGGTGCACTAGAGGTGCCAGGGCCTGTAAATCAAATGCTACTAGTGGGCCTGCAGCACTGGTTGTGCCACCCACATAAGTAGCTCTGTAATCATGTCTCAGACCTGCCACTGCAGTGTCTGTATGTGTAATTTTACACTGTAAATTCGACTTGGCAAGTGTACCCACTTGCCAGGCCTAAACCTTCCCTTTCCTTACATGTAAGGCACCCCTAAGGTAGGCCCTAGGTAGCCCCAAGGGCAGGGTGCAGTGTATGGATAAGGTAGGACATATAGTAATGTGGTTTATATGTCCTGACAGTGAAATACTGCCAATTTCGTTTTCACTGTTGCAAGGTCTGTCTCTCTCATAGGATAATATGGGGGCTACCTTTAAATATGATTAAAGTGTAGATTCCCCTAGAGAGTAGATGGACATGTGGAGTTTGGGACCCCTGAACTCACAATTTAAAAATACATCTTTTAGTAAAGTTGATTTTGAGATTGTGCGTTTGGAAATGCCACTTTTAGAAAGTGAGCATTTTCTTGCTTAAACCATTCTGTGACTCTGCCTGGTTTGTGGATTCCCTGTCTGGGTCAGTTTGACAGTTGGGTTGTTTTTCACCTCACACCAGACAGTGACACAAAGGGAGCTGGGGTGTGATCTGCATTTCCTGATTAGCCATCTCTGCTAGAAGGGAGGGGTGGGGTGGTCACTCTCATCTGAAAGGACTGTGCCTGCCTCTGACAATGCTGTCTCCAGCCCCCTGGTGTGTGTCTGAGGCCTTGCCTGGGCAAGGTAGGATTTCACAAGAAGGTGTGAGTCCCCTTTGAAGAAAGGTGACTTCAAAGACTAAAATGGGTATAAGAAGGGCACCTAAACTTACAAACTTGAGAAACACTTCTGGAACCAAGAGGAACCTCTGCCTGGAGAAGAGCTGATAGCTGAGGAACAAGTGCTGCCCTGCCTGTGACTGTGCTTTGTGGAGCTTTCCTGCAGTGCTGCTTCTGCCAGAGTAAGAGGGCAAAGACTGGACTTTGTGTGCCTTCCATCTTGAAGAAGAAATCTCCAAGGGCTTGATGTAGAGCTTGCCTCCTGTTGTTGAAGTCTCAGGGATAGCAAAGACTTCTTCCTGCCAGCACCTGGAGTCTCTGGAGAGACCCCTACTCTGCTCTGTGGTGCCCTTCCAGTTCCTGGGACCCTGAAAGGAGAGGCTGGCAGCCTAAGGACAAAAATACACGCACCGAGCGCCGTGCGGAGAAAAGATCGACGCGAATCCGATCGCGGCTGAGAAAACGACGCGACGCCGGCTCCGCAGCTGAGAAACGACGCCGCAGGAAACGCGACCGGAGAATCGACGCCCGGAGCAGGAGAAACGACGCGCAGCATCGCTGACGAAGGCTGAGAGATCGCAACCTGCGCCGCGGGACTTTCGGACCGTCGCGTGGCTGGCTTTTTCGACGCGCATCGCCGTGCCGAGTTGTTTTCGACGCATATAACCGTGCAGGGTTATTTTCGACGCACACCGCCCGTGCGGGGTTATTTTTGACGCAAACCAGGTACATCTACACGCTAGCAGCGCTAGTGTGTTGTTACAACTACCTAAAGACTCTTTTTATTTTAAACCTTTTAAAAATCATAACTTGACTTGTGTATGTTGGATTTTTGTCGTTTTGGTCTTGTTTTGTCTAGATAAATATTTCCTATTTTTCTAAACTGGTGTTGTGTCATTTTGTAGTGTTTTCATTGAGTTACTGTGTGTGTTGGTACAAATACTTTACGCCCAGCACTCTGAGGTTAAGCCTACTGCTCTGCCAAGCTACCAAGGGGGTAAAGCAGGGGTTAGCTGAGGGTGATTCTCTTTTATCCTAACTAGAGTGAGGGTCCTTGCTTGAACAGGGGGTAACCTGACTGTCAACCAGAGACCCCATTTCTAACATTGGTGACCAGCGGTCGGGATTGGACTTGTATTTGTACTTGACATACAGTAATTAAGTGTACACTACTGTTTTGATCTCAGACCACTACGTGACCACATACTACTTGTTTGGTGATCTTTTGATTTTTCTCTTAAGGACTCTTTTTATTCTACTTCCATGATTTTGCTGATCCCTTGACTGATTCTTTTTACTTCATTGGGAAATTATTTTTTTCTGCCTTTTGGAACTTTGCACTTGTGACCATCATGTCTCAATCTGGAGATGCAACAGCTGGAGCTGTGTTTGAAATGGAGAAACTGAAGGAGTACTCAGTTGCTCAATTGAAACAGTTCCTTAAAGATCTTGACTGTCCCACTGAGAGCTCCACCAGGGAGGGGGTGACAATCAAGAAGGCTGGAGGGCACACAGAGGAGGAGAATATGGGTGGGGAAGTGCAGAGGATACACAGTGGTGTAGTGGAAGAACCTGTTACGCCTGGGGGGAGGGTCCCCAGGAGGGATGGCAGGGTGTCACCCAAGGGTCTGACTCCTGAAGAGTTACAGGACAGACAGGCAGAGAGGGAGTACCAATGGGAGCTGAAAAAGCTCGATTGGGAGTTGGAAGAGTTGGAAGAAAGGAGGAGGAACTTAGAGATTAAAAAAATGATTTATGCTTACGAGCTTAAATTGAAAGAGCTGGAAGTCATGAGGGCTGAGTCCAGCTGGAATGGTGGCAGCAACAATTGTATATCCAGTGATGCTGCAGAAGTGCACATGCCCAGAGAGGTGGTGCCCTACTTGAAGGAGGGAGTTAACACACGCCAGGAGGTTCAGGGGTATGAGGTAGCTCCAGTGATGCACAGGGTCCCTGAGGTGGATTGGGGAACTGGCATGGGGAGTCATATTCCTACTGGTGGGAGGGACACTCTACTGACTCTAGGTGAGAGTGACAGGGAGAGGGGTTCCCCCCAGGTAGAAGTCCTGGTTATGGAGTGTGAAAACATCCCAGAAGAGTGTGGGTTGAGTGTCAGGGACAGTCAGGTACTGTCTCACCAGTCTCAGGAGGGTGATGTGGGGTGCTTTTTCAAAGCAGAGTCACTGGATGGTTGGGTGAAGGGTACTTTGGTTAATTCATGTGAGGGGCTGAGTGATGTAATTGCTGGAGAGCATATGTCTAGTCCTTATTTTCCAGAGCTATGCCAACACCAGGTGGAGTGTGAGTTCTCTGACCCCAGGGAGCTTACAATGGAGGCAGACTTCTGGGTGAGTACCAGAGAGTCTGAAGAGGCATTTGGGGGTGCTCCTGAGAGGAGTGGTCTAGGTAGTTCCCAACCAGGTGAGGTAGGGAAGGATTGTAGTGTCCCAGGTAGGTCCCAGTGTAGTGGGATGGGTGAGGGACCCCATGTCCAGTCTCAGAGGAGAGGGAATGGGGATGGGTTGAGGCCCAAGGTGCCCGAGATCCGGTCCCAGGTCCTGGAGGGTTCCCTGCGGGAACACCAGGAGGGGAGCCTAGCCTGTACCATAGGGCCATCTGTTGAGGGAGACCCCACAGTGTCAGGAGAACTTGGGGGGGCCGCTGTAGCCAGCGTCCCACCAGTTCTGGTGTCTGGCAGTACCACTCCTAGTGAGGGGGTGCAGAAGTCCAGACAGAGGGTTGAGAGGGGGTTGCGGACCCCAGTGGAGAACCTGGAGGGTCAGGGGTCAGCTCTGAGAGCAGAGCCCCCCATGAATGACCTTGGTGAGACCATTTCTGGGTTGGGGGGAATCCAGACTCTGTCAGATGGGCAGAGGTCAGGAGACCTGCGCCAGCCAGACTCTTGTGTGGCCCTTCGGGACAGTGTGTCCCTTGAGGGGGGTAAGTGTGCCCCCCTGGAAGTCCTGGTGTGCCAGGCAGTGGTTCAACCGCAGGGTGGTGACCCTGGGTTGGATGACCAGGTTCAGAGGGTAAACTCTGACCTGGTAGGGGGTAGGTATGCCCCCCAGGAAGTCCTGGTTTGCCAGGCAGTGATCCAGTCTGTGGGTACAGACCCTGGATTGGGAGGCCAGGTTAAGGGTGTCCCCCCTGACCTGGAGGAAGGGGCTACTGCTAACAGTGCCCCTGCCATGTTGTCTTCTGGGGGGGCCACTCCTAGTTGGGTGGTTCAGGACCCCAGAAGAGAGGGCAGGGGGAGGGAAGCCTCACCCCTGGCCCTGGTCCAACCTGAAGGTACCGACCCCAGGTTGGAGGATCAGTTGCAGGTTAACATCCCTGCACTGGTGGAAGAATTGTGCAGGACTGCTTCTACAAGCACCCTGACAGTTTTTGACTCTGGGGGTGCCGCTTCTGCAGGGAGGTTACAGAGCCCCAGAGGGGAGGACCAGGGTCAGGTTGTCATCCCTGACCTGGTGGAAGAGAGAGTGGTCAAAGGGTGCCAGGCACCTGGGGCTACCACCCCCCACTCTCCACAGTCACAGTGGTTAGAGAGGCCTGAGGTCGGGCTCTCATCCCTGACAGTTGTCTGGGGCCACTGTGGCTTGCTGTCCTGGTGGACAGAGTTGTCCCTGGGGGGGGGGAGGACGAGAGTCACACCCCGGGGGTGGAGTGGGCAACACCACTGTGTTGGCCCTGGTGGTACTATCTGCCCATTGCCATACATCTGTGAGCAAAGTAAAGTTAGGTGTTGCACAGGTGTCTGTAGATGTGGAGAAGGGTTCCCCATGGGTTAGCTTAGTGGGCCCTGAGAGTATGGACAGAGGGATCCAACTGGAGTCAGGAAGGCGTAGAACTGGAACATGCCCCTGCTGTTGTGGGCCTGGGTCCCTGTTCTATCGCCCCAATCAGGGAAGTACATCAAGGTATTGATTGTTCTCCCCTGGCTTTAGGCTGGTAGGGGGTCGTGTTGGACTTTTGCTTATGCGGGGTCATCCCCAGACTTTTTTTGCCTCCTGCCTCCTATTTTTTTTCTGACATGTTGCTGTTGGCTTTTCAACTCTGAGCACTTTACCACTGCTAACCAGTGCTAAAGTGCATATGCTCTCCTGTTTAAATTGTATGTAAGTGGTTTATCCATGATTGGCATATTTGATTTACTAGTAAGTCCCTAGTAAGGTGCACTAGAGGTGCCAGGGCCTGTAAATCAAATGCTACTAGTGGGCCTGCAGCACTGGTTGTGCCACCCACATAAGTAGCTCTGTAATCATGTCTCAGACCTGCCACTGCAGTGTCTGTATGTGTAATTTTACACTGTAAATTCGACTTGGCAAGTGTACCCACTTGCCAGGCCTAAACCTTCCCTTTCCTTACATGTAAGGCACCCCTAAGGTAGGCCCTAGGTAGCCCCAAGGGCAGGGTGCAGTGTATGGATAAGGTAGGACATATAGTAATGTGGTTTATATGTCCTGACAGTGAAATACTGCCAATTTCGTTTTCACTGTTGCAAGGTCTGTCTCTCTCATAGGATAATATGGGGGCTACCTTTAAATATGATTAAAGTGTAGATTCCCCTAGAGAGTAGATGGACATGTGGAGTTTGGGACCCCTGAACTCACAATTTAAAAATACATCTTTTAGTAAAGTTGATTTTGAGATTGTGCGTTTGGAAATGCCACTTTTAGAAAGTGAGCATTTTCTTGCTTAAACCATTCTGTGACTCTGCCTGGTTTGTGGATTCCCTGTCTGGGTCAGTTTGACAGTTGGGTTGTTTTTCACCTCACACCAGACAGTGACACAAAGGGAGCTGGGGTGTGATCTGCATTTCCTGATTAGCCATCTCTGCTAGAAGGGAGGGGTGGGGTGGTCACTCTCATCTGAAAGGACTGTGCCTGCCTCTGACAATGCTGTCTCCAGCCCCCTGGTGTGTGTCTGAGGCCTTGCCTGGGCAAGGTAGGATTTCACAAGAAGGTGTGAGTCCCCTTTGAAGAAAGGTGACTTCAAAGACTAAAATGGGTATAAGAAGGGCACCCAAACTTACAAACTTGAGAAACACTTCTGGAACCAAGAGGAACCTCTGCCTGGAGAAGAGCTGATAGCTGAGGAACAAGTGCTGCCCTGCCTGTGACTGTGCTTTGTGGAGCTTTCCTGCAGTGCTGCTTCTGCCAGAGTAAGAGGGCAAAGACTGGACTTTGTGTGCCTTCCATCTTGAAGAAGAAATCTCCAAGGGCTTGATGTAGAGCTTGCCTCCTGTTGTTGAAGTCTCAGGGATAGCAAAGACTTCTTCCTGCCAGCACCTGGAGTCTCTGGAGAGACCCCTACTCTGCTCTGTGGTGCCCTTCCAGTTCCTGGGACCCTGAAAGGAGAGGCTGGCAGCCTAAGGACAAAAATACACGCACCGAGCGCCGTGCGGAGAAAAGATCGACGCGAATCCGATCGCGGCTGAGAAAACGACGCGACGCCGGCTCCGCAGCTGAGAAACGACGCCGCAGGAAACGCGACCGGAGAATCGACGCCCGGAGCAGGAGAAACGACGCGCAGCATCGCTGACGAAGGCTGAGAGATCGCAACCTGCGCCGCGGGACTTTCGGACCGTCGCGTGGCTGGCTTTTTCGACGCGCATCGCCGTGCCGAGTTGTTTTCGACGCATATAACCGTGCAGGGTTATTTTCGACGCACACCGCCCGTGCGGGGTTATTTTTGACGCAAACCAGGTACATCTACACGCTAGCAGCGCTAGTGTGTTGTTACAACTACCTAAAGACTCTTTTTATTTTAAACCTTTTAAAAATCATAACTTGACTTGTGTATGTTGGATTTTTGTCGTTTTGGTCTTGTTTTGTCTAGATAAATATTTCCTATTTTTCTAAACTGGTGTTGTGTCATTTTGTAGTGTTTTCATTGAGTTACTGTGTGTGTTGGTACAAATACTTTACGCCCAGCACTCTGAGGTTAAGCCTACTGCTCTGCCAAGCTACCAAGGGGGTAAGCAGGGGTTAGCTGAGGGTGATTCTCTTTTATCCTAACTAGAGTGAGGGTCCTTGCTTGAACAGGGGGTAACCTGACTGTCAACCAGAGACCCCATTTCTAACAGCCACCAACCAGGGTAGGCTACTAATTTAAATGGGAATCAGTCAACCCAGACATCCTGCTCAATAAGCTAGTTAACCAGAATTGTGATGAGGTTTTACATTGCCTACATTAGGCTCCCCTAGATATAAGCATGTTAGAAGCTTTTCAATGTATCTCTAATTCAATTACTACTTTGTTGACCTCTAGCAAGACGTGTCACCTATCTGGCAAGAGGCATAGATGATTTGATCACACCTATTTGAAATCACACTCTAACCTGAATCCTGCCCTGCAGCGTGATCACAGAGATGAGATTAAGAAGCCTAGGATAGATTTTAAGATAGCTATCCAAAACATGAAAGGTGCTATTCGCGACAAGGCCCAGGAGAACCTGCATTTCGCCAGTGCTACGAATGATCAGCGCTGATTCTGGCAAGTTGTCAACAATCCCTTTTTCAAGAAGGGTGACTGCGTGCCTTAGTTTCTGATGCCCTTCCATGTCTGAGAAAAGTACGATTTATGGTCCTTCCTTAAACTACTAAGACAACACTATTAAATCACATGGCTTTTGATTTAAATGAAGTTACTAAAGCAATTCACAATATTCCCCGTGTCTGTGGGAAAGGCCCAGGCGGATTACCCCTCATTCTTTTACAACATAACAGACTTGTGGGTTCCAAGCGTAGTGAATGCTTTAAATACAGCTAGTAACACCACTATTTCCAATTCCTGGATGCATTCCATCATCATCCCATAGTTTAAAAAAGCCAATTGTGGCCACATGTGTTGTTTTTGGTCGACTTCCCGTATCAACTGTCTGGTAAAAGTATCACGTAGAATAATACCGGAAAGGACTGTGTCCCATGTGTCAGCCAACAATATCCTTGCCAAAACTCAGTATGGTTTTGTAAGTAGGCTGGGTACCGTCCATCCATGCATGAATCTTAAGCTTCTGGTTGACAAACATACACTTGACTCTAGTGAGACCCTTCATCTGGCCTTCATGGACCTCTGATTGCATCAAAAAGGCCAAGCTCTGGTCCATCTAGGATACATTGGGTATTGATGAAAGGATTTTGAAAGTTAGAGAGTTATCTGAAATCTCTGAATCCCAGAGTAGGCAATTAGGCAGTCTTTGTTTAAATGTATGCCGATGATCTAGTAATCCCTGGCTTGTACAGCCATAGGATTATAATGACTTCAGGAGGGTTGGGTGCAGTTTATGGATAATTTAGATTTGAAAACCAACCCCACCAAGACCCACAATGTCTAACGAGGATAGGCATACAATCTGTAGTTAAATTTAAAGGTTGTGAGATAGAAAATGTTAGAGTTTTAATTACCCAGGAATCACATTTTGTGACACAATCTCTTGAACACACCTTCAGCAGTCTTGGAAATTCCAACTTCCTCCCATTGTTGGGTGCAATGTTTAGGTTTGCAAACAAAATGGGTGGTAAACCTGTCCGATGTATTATGGACATTTACAGTAGCAGGTGCATTTCCATGATTATTATTAAGGATCTCTTATTGAGTTGTCTTCTCTGCAGGGCACAGACCATCAGTTCTGCAAAAAGTTACTAGGTCTCTAGCTAAGTACCCCTAATTAGGCATGTCACAAAGAGCTTGGACTGACCTAGTTAGAAGAATGACTTAGCTTAGCGCCACTTTTTCTCTGGACATTTGTCTGATCAAAATCTACCTCTTTAATTAGCTGGAAAGTTATCTCTGACCTTATGAAGATGGAGACGTTTTTAAAGATACTTTGGTTAAGGTTTTTGAAGAAATCATGTGAGGACCTGAGAATAAATTATTTGTACAATCCAGGCTTATTACTAGGAAAGTAAAGTCTTAGATTTTTAAAAAACGTTAGCCCGCCACTAAATGCTAACAGGAGAAACTGAGGAACTTTGAAACAGGTAGTCAGAAACTTTGTTACATTAAACACAAAGCAAGGTACTGAACCTTATGTACTATTTATCACATTCATTTATGACAAATGGTTAATGACATTTAGAATTGGCTCCATTGTCAATCCTTTCTTTCCCTAAAGGATGAAATATTGCTGAAGCTGATAGGCCTGAAGAAAACAACTTTTACAAGATACTGAGCATCTTCCCACCATAGGGAGTTTAAGAATATTGGTATCAAACCATGCACTTTCGGCACTTTTCTTTAGCTATTGGTCTGCATGTGCTGCTTTTACTAGCACATAATATTTCTCTGTTATTTTTAGAATAGAATTTGCAGAATGTTAACGTAGAAGGCATTTTACAAGTTTTTTGAGCAAACTTTAGTCAAATGATCTTTTGGGAAATGTGTAGCAAATTATGCAGTTTATGCAAATGTATTTATTACTTTGTCCATGCTGTGCTTGCTAGCACCTAATACCCTTAAATACTTATCAAACAGGATGTTAGTATAATAGACTTATTCCTTGCTGCCAGGCTGAGAGTGCCTTACGGCGAAACTCTATAACACATATACATCTGAATAAATATGTATTATGTTCAATGCACAACTCATCAAATATTCGTGGCTTTGAAAATCTTGGTCCTACAGCCTAAAACCCAGGCCATATTTTGAACAATCTGCTGTAATAACATGCTGAAGAGCATAAACTGAGTGCTCAAGGGTTATTAGTCACGGTATCCTTATTTTACATATGGACATTAATTTGGGGATACCAGCAGACACTGCCCTTTTTAACTCTTAGTTTCATAGATCACGATGCAGTGGCGGAATCAAAAAAAATTTTTTTCCCTTCAGTGGACACTATTCCCCTCTACCTGGCCCTAGGAAGTGAACAAGTAACAGTAAAAGTGTAGAGTGGGAAAAGGGATCAATCTGCGATGCCATTGTTAAGAGTTGTGTTGCCACTTTGAAGACTTCTGGCATTTTAGTGCATGAATACCAATGGCAGCAGAGACTGATACTCAGACTGAAATAAATCCTGCTACTGCAGATTAATTCAGAGAAATACCCATTGGGAAAAATAGCTGGCAATAGTCCATGAAATGTAAGTTTGCAGAATGTTTTCACAGACACCATGGGGAATATATTTCTGTCAAATTCTTAGGTGATATTCCCTGGTGGGAAGGGGATGGGTCCTTTATTCACAGGTGGTTAGACAACTAACCACATAATATGGGAGGTAAATTCTTGGGCGAGGCATGTAATGAAACTCAGGGGGTGGGAGGGAGGAGAGGGGGAGATAATGTTCAGTTGTAGCATGGCAGAATACTTTCTGAAAGATTGCTGCATGCAGGATTCTGACGTATAACAGAGGTGGTGCTAAATTGGAACATTCTGTTGCAAACTAGAGTCCATCTATTGTGTTGCGGCAGGCATGAAATTGGGCATGATAGGTCCTACAAACCTAATCTAAATTGAGTTTGAGGTAGAGTATTGGGCTATTCTGAGAATCAAGCAATAACTCCAAGACAAAAAATACTTACACTTAGTATTATATATTGTAAACATTGCACCTCATGTTCTCACTTCCACCCACTAAGCTATTGTTAAAGCTATGACATTTTTAACCCAGGAGCAACAGTAGGCTGACCTGAATGGGCAGAGATGACCCATCTGAACTTCACAGAATGTGCACAGTGGTGGGTGTGAGCATCCTTTTTGACACTACAGTGTCAACTCCTGCTTGACAGGTCTGCTGAGTTACTTTGGGACACAATTGAAAGGCAAAGAACTGGATGCAAAGATAATTCTTGAAAAAACACTGTCTGGTTACTGAAGGACCTGCTTTGTCCCATCAACTTCTGTATCTGGGTTTTACATGTAACACTAGGACTCACTTGAAAGGAAGGGAACAGGATGCCAAAACAAGTCCTGTGTATCCACTGTCTGGTAGAACAAAAGTAGGGCTTTCCAGCAACAAGACATCTGTCTCTGGGTTTGTAGTAGGTACAGTTTCTGCCCTAAACTGACTTTTAGCATTGCATATGGGGTGATACTATTTTTATCATAGTATATACCCCCTCCCCAGCCCTCAGAGCCCACGTTTAGTGAGGTCGAAGACTTTCGTCATCTTGAAAAGGCCTAAAGTGGGTACGGTTGACCCCAGGATCTTATACCAGGTTGGTTGAGGGCGTGCCCAGGCACTAGCTTGTGCCAAGTATGAATGAGGCCTCTCCAGGGTCCCACTTCATACTCCTTGACCTGAGAAAAAACAAACAAAAAAGGACAGGGCCTGAGGTCTGTGACCTGAAAGGGGCTCTGAAGGGCTGAACCTGTTCCATCTTCCATTGAAACAAAAAAATGGACTCAAGGGGTCATAAGGCTGACCTGTTCAAACTACAGGGATACAACAAGCTAAAGGAGGCCTTTCCTGCAACTGCCAAGCTAACCAGTTAGAAATGGACCTTGATTTGACCCTGCTGGCCCCGGACTTAAAGGACAAACCAGAAGATAACATTTTTGACCAGGGTGAACCTTGTTGGTGTATTCAAGCCGCGCTCTATCATGGTTAGCCTCAAACTGCAGCTAGGACCCAAACTACTGTGACCATTGACCATCATTGGCACTTTTGGGTTTATGGCACTATTGGTATTTAGAACTTTAAAAATTCATGTCTCCTGCTCCGCTTTTGGGTTTTTGTCACGTTGGTGTCATTTTGTTAATGAAATGTGACTCTTCTAATTCAGCAGGGGGGTGGAATTTAATAAAACATCTACTTGTCCTTGGGACAGGTTGCTTCATAATTCTACTTGTCCTGTAAAAAAATCTACTAGTTTCTTTGATGCGAAGTAGTGCGGCGACAAATTAACCGCAATCTCATTATGCAAGAGCTCTGATAATAGCCTCTCTGATTATGCCAGGGCTACTACTATAGTAGTGCATGAATACTTGCAATTTCAATCCCTACTGTATCAATTTCCTTATTTTGCCACCATTCCGCAGATATATATTCTGGGGCTGGAGGAAGCAGTAAGCTATAGTTCCAGGGCTGAAATGCCTTTGAGTCTGCAAACTTACTAACTTGCATGTTCCAAGGATTTTCACAAGCTCTTCTCTAATCTTTTCCCATGATGAAAATGGTTGGAAATGCACTCCTGACAATGGCAGAAGTAGAAGTTCTTCAAGTTGAGAAAAAAGTGGTTGGAGGGAAAGTGAACTTGTAAATGCTCAATAGACTTTCACATGAACAAATCAACACATGCATATTGCTCGTGCTAAAATACAGTTCACAAATATTTTCTAGGAGTACGATTTCCTGGTCTACTTCTGTAAGTTCTTGTGAATTCATGAAAGCCATTAATTCAAAGACATATACCATGTGTGCACTTTTGTGACTTTCTTTAAGAAGTGGGTCCCTAATTAGGTCTAGCGTTAACAAAGACATTTTGCTTTTATTAAACTTCTATTTCTCTCTCTTTATCGTCTGGCTTTACCGTGAGTGATCACATTCTGCTCTTCCACAAGGAGCATATTGGCACACAAAGCAGTTCCTTTCAGTGCGAGGAACTACTGTGGCAATCAGTGGCGTAACAAAACTGGATGCTCCTCCACTGCAAAGAACATGAAGTCCCCCCCCCCCCCCCCCCCCACCCGACTCACTCAGGGCAGGTGCTGTAGCTGCGGGTCCCTTTGTTACGCCACTAGTGGCAATGTGTGCTTTTTGAGACCAAATTATTTTTTTTCATTTTGCCACTGTGTTACAATGGTGAGGGCTTGGCAGCTCCCATGACAATAAACATGCATTGACCAACATTAAAACTTGTTGCCCTTGACCCTCAAATAATATGTACCGGGCGTGGGGCGATAGGAATTCCACATTCTGTTCAATTAGGGCTTTTATTGTTGTGCTGGTAGACGTTATTGTTGTTTTAGGGCTGCTTAAATACCTTGCATATTGCCCTAAGTCAAGCCTGTCTGCTCTGTGGCATAGCTACCAGGATGTTGAGCTTAGGTTAATTTAGTGACTTTGAGGGATCACCCTGACAAGGACTGCAATCATTTCTTGAGGTGGGTAGTCACTCATCCCAAATTATAATCCAATTGCCTACATCTTCTGATCCCTTGTGCCCTCATTACTACTTCTTTCCTTCACTTCCTATCTTTTTGCCAGATGCGACAATCATTCTGCCCAGTGAGATACAAATATCTATCTTGCTGTAGACCTGCTCCTATCAACAAGGCTAATCCTTGTTATTGTGCTCTTCCTTGCTCCCTCCTTGTCTCCCTCTCTCTATGTACATCGAGGCAGCATTGTGGTGGTACAAGGAGGTATGCAAACAAGTATCTTGCTAACTAAAAACCCTTTGAAATACAACTGACTTTGCTTTAAAGCAATATGGGGTTTCTCTTGCTCTCTCTGGACCTCTGTCTCTCTCCGTGTCTGGCTGTGTCTTTCTCTAGGTATTTGTCTCTCACGGTCTTCACCTCTCTCTAGATCTCTTTCATCTGCCCCATGTTGGCCTGAACACAGTGCCAGAGTAGAAAAATGAGGACCCTTTCATAGGGGAAATGAAACCGGACTATTTAGTTTCTATCAGATTTTTCTTACTCCACCAACAAACACTTTGTTTCCCTTTACTCTCCATCACACGGAAGGCGTTAAAAGATTAAAAAGGTTAATTTTTTAAGGCTGTTTTGTAGAACTATTATATCAAGAGGTTTTCAGCAGATTCCATTAATCACAATGGCCCTCATTGGGAGACTGGTGGGCTGTATTACACCAGGGCAGCAAATGGATGTACTTCGCTACCTTGGTAGACTATGAAGTGACAGACTTGGAAAGCTTCACTAGAAGGGCTGAGATCTCAGAGTCTTTAGGGGAACCATACCACCACTGCTCCACTGAAAGCACTGATGTTTTGCTCTGCATGCAGTATGCTCAGCACACCAGCAAACTACGTGACAAGTGAGAGAAACCAGCAACCCCATCTTGTATACATTTTAAGTCTATTTCGAAAATACGAAGGCCATGGATGAAGCAGTGGACGTTTATTGTCTGGTCATCTATTTCAGCAAACTCTCTGCATATTTTAATGCTCATTTCTTTCTGGATTTTGGCATTGCAAATTTAAAGTCTGGTTGCCCCACTGGAGCTCTGACGGCAGATGGGAAACCATTCTATCTTCATGTCCTCCACTTTTGAAATCTAAGATGTGTGTGCAATAAACTACTGTAACCAACCCAGGCGCAGCTGCAAGAAATCCTGAATACAGCTTCACACAGTCAACAGAACAAGTTAAAAAAAAACATAAGCTGTTCAACCCTACATAAACAGCAAAATCAGCAAATGGGGTACAGTTGAAGAATCAAGCAGTGCTTTAAAAGGGCAGGTGGGAGTACCTGCACGTACTTAATTCAACATGAAGAGTACCTGCACTTCTCATCACGAATGCAATACTTAAAATGGATAAGTACTTGCACATCTCAGTAGCAAACAGGTGCTCTGGGATATGGAGTACCTGCACCTTTATGTTTCCATTTTAAGCACTGGAATGAAGATAACAATGCCAAACCCTTCCTTCCCACACTCGCACCCCCTATAGCACTACAGAACTTAACCAAAAATATGTTACCTTTGGCTTCCATTACGGGTGAATCCAGATGGGCACTCCGGCATACATTCACCCTTGTGGATCACATACGGCTCATAGTCAGTGTCCGATGAGGGGACTTTGGCGCAGAACTCCCGCGTCACGCAGCGCCATCCTTCAAACATGTAGGTGTGGGGAGGGCAGGTGGCCAAGCAGCGTCCTTCGTGAAAAAAGTGTCGGCAAGCCACGCACGCCATGTCGTTGTCCGGCACGCTGCAGCTTCCCAGGCACTCCACATGGCAGCACTGCTTCTGATCCGTGCATGCACGCTTCCCGCATTCTGAAGGGCACACTGAAAAGGAAAAGACAACTGGAATGAAGAAACAAAGTGGAAACATTTCCCTTCTTTAACATACGACGACGACAGGGCGAATAAAATGTTTATTAAAAATAAATTATGAATTAGGCTAGCATTTCCCAGTTGAATTTTCTTCAAATGGCCTGGCGACTTAGGCTACCATCCGACCAGGAGCTCTGTAAACATACCAATGACACACAGGAAAGATTTAGGCCTTGATTGTGTCTTAAGAGGAGGGTAAGCAGTAAAGCCTGTCCCAGAGTACTGTAGTTGATGGAACAGTCTGCGGTCACAATCTGCACTTACCACACACAGACCACTGTAACTCGCACAAAACAGGCCATAATTAACCAACAAGAGGATGCCGTACTTTATCTCAGTTACCCCTCAAAAAAATAAAATTATATATATACACACACACACACACACACACACACACACTTGTAGCTACATATTCTTCGACACGTGAAGAGAAGAATCAGGTTTCAGATAATTTTTTGCGGTTAAGTTAAAATTAGAATAATGCAGTTATATTATACACATTGTAGTTTAATAGCTAATAACAAAAGTGCCAAGTAAATTCCTGTAAAAGGCACTATATTATTCTGCTTCTTCCATGCCTTCATTGAGTGTTGAAATATGATTTATGGTAATCACTGGTACAGGTTGGAAGGGGGACCTACACACAACTCAGTAACTGCATTGCTCAGAGTACATTTCCTTGAAAAACAAGTTGCTTTATTGCTGTTCAACCAACCATTGACTGATCTCACATTTACGCAAGAGACGGGCTGTTCTCTTAACTTAATCAGTGTAAGGGAGCATCCAGAAATCCTCTGAATATTTTAATGCAATAATCATTCAATATGATCCATGGAGTCTAGATAATAATTACAAAGGCTTTCACACTAAATGTTTTCCACTAAAAGCATAAAAATATAGAAAGAATATTTAAAAGCAGCCAACTGGAACACACAGTCGCAGCCCGCATCGTTATGAAGGGGGGGCAGGGTGGCGACTGTGGGGGCTGGGATGGGGGGGCTGCAGCACACGCGGGTCAAAAATGTATTACAAAAAATAAAAATAAAAAAGTAACTCACTCCACGCCACTCCTCTCCTCTCCTCCGTCTCAGGCTGCAAGCAGGCAAAGGCTCACAGCCTGCCCTGCGGCCAATCCTGTCGCTGCTCAGAGCAGTGTCAGGATTGGCTGGGAGCGCCCTGGTTGGGCTCTCCCAGGCACACTGGGAGCTTGTGCAGACTCTCTCCAGCCCAGCAACTGTATTGCTGGGCTGGAAGAGAGTCTACAACGGATGTGTTTGGCCGGGGAGATGTGTGTGTCGGGCGGGGGGGATTTTCTCCTCACTGATGGAGGAGCCACCAGTGGGAACACACATTGACAAAGCCATGTGTATGTGGCATCCTTATGAAGCCTATGAACAAGGGCATATTACAAAGAAACACAAGAGAAGATCTATGTGTGCCCACACACTCTTCACAAATATATATAGTCATCACCAACAAAGCAGCACAGATATATGCACTGTGCAATGCACAAAGCCAAACAGTTATACAAGCCAATACTGTGCATACACAAAAAGGACAGGCGCACAGAAAACATATATGGTACAGAAGCATACATGCACAAACAGGTGGGTAGAAGTAAACATGTCGGGGTAAATACAACAGGTGCATGGACTGATGGATTTTGACTAATGAATGCATTAACTGTTAGCAATAAATGACAAGAAGTAGGTAGAGCAGGGCAGTTTGCTGCTGGAGGCTCTAACAACCCAATGCCAGCTATCTGAGTTCAAAGATCCAACAGCAGGAGAGGGCCTATAATAGAAAATGGAACACTGAAAATACCAGCACAGACGAGGAAACAAGCCTTGGCAACTAGGTCTATTGACTTTACCAATGTCTTTTAGCCATGTTGTATAGCAATGTAGTGGGTGTTCAGCATGGCTGAAAGTTTGTGGCATAGAGTAGAGAGGCATAGATTGGAGTGGCATAGAGTAGAGTGTAGCGGCAGAGATTAGAGTGGAGTGTGTAGTGTAGGCAAGATCTAACAAGCATTTGCAATGCGATGGGTCTCGTGTTTGCTCGAGTTAGAGCTGTTAGTGTTGTAAATTTCTAACTGGACTTTTCTTGCCATAAAAATTGAAAATGAAAAGTTGACATAAGCAAGCCGATTCGAAGCCCCACGGCCGCCATGAGCATGAAGAAGAGAGACAAAAGGGAAAAGAAGTTTGCTCGCAGTCAAACGTATAGGGAAAAGTGCAATTATCCACGTAACAGGGTCAATGGCCAAGGCAGTAACAAAACTGCCGAAAGAAGGGACAAACGTAAAGCATTTACCAATGATGATAAAGGATTTTTTAATGGCAAGCCCATGAACGAGTGATGGGGATGGGCATGTGGTGGATGTGGTTAAAAGTCTACAGATAGATTACAACAGGCCAGAGCGCTTGCATGCTCGACCTAAAAAGGTTATGATGCTCTAAGAAATGTCCAACAAATGAAGGCAGACTTTTCCTATCTAAGAGCACAATACAGTACCAGAAACCTTTGAATACTGGAGCACAATCGTGATACAGGCAACATTCAACCTCTGCCACGCTACTATCTTCAAGGGGAAAACCAAAATTCCAATAAAAACAAGCATTTGCAATGCAATGGGTCTCACGTTTGCTCAAGTTAGAGCTATTAGGGTTGTAAATTCCCAACTGGACTTTTCTTGACACAGAAATTGAAAATAAAAAGTAAAAAAGTTGGCATAAGCGAGGCGATTCAAAGCACCACGACCGCCATGAGCATGAAGGGGAGAAAAAAGAAGTTCGCTCGTAGTCAAACATATCAGCAAATGTGCAATTATTCATGTAACAAGGTCTATGGCAAAGGAAGTAACAAAGCTGCCCCAAGGAGGGACAAACGTAAAGCATTTACAAATGTCGTCAAAGGATTTTTGAAAGGCAAGCTGATGAACGAGTGAAAGTGATGGGTGTGGGGTGGGCGTGGTTAAACGCCCACATAGATACCAACATGTCAGAAAAGCAGAGCTTGCGTGGTGCTATGCTCGACCTAAAAAAGGCTTTTGTAAAGTATGCTGCAGGCAGTTTGACAATTTTGCTGGTTTAGAGATCTAATGAATCTACTGTGTTCACATTTTTCTACATCTTGCTTTGTAACAGACATGACACGTTTCAAGTATACTTATGTGTAATACATAAACGTGTCTGAACTGCCAAATGATGGTTCTAATAGGTTTGACAAGAGATGTTTTAACAGTAAAATATTATTGCAAGTCTTAATGATACAGGAGAGAGTGAGAGATTGATTCCAGTTTTAATAAACATGCATTTTGCAGGATACAGGGAGAGCTCAATCCCCATCTGTTTGTCAGGAACAAATGAACAGGAGACTATACAGGAGGATGGATCTAGCTTAGGCACAGACGAAGATCTGGAAGTTGCTACTAAATACCGGGTGGTCTTTGGTCCTTCTGCGATCGAGAGGAAGAGGAGAACTAGATAGTCTCAACATCACGTCAGAGTGTTTTTAACAGCAAGTGACTTCGTCAAACCATAGTTATCATCATGAATGCACCAACTTTTCATAGTCTATATGGAGCAAGAGTAGGCTATTTTCAGAGCATTCCAGTTGCAGCAAAATCTTCCTGAGTCTGTGCCTGCACATCCAGCTAGCATTTAACAAGAGGTTGCCCACATGTAGGCAGCCACTGGATCCGCTTTGATAGCAAGTTAAAGTCAAACGCCGCCTAATAAAAAGGTATTCTTGTTTGAGGCTCCCACTTTATGACTATGAAATATAATGATTTAATTTTTGATTCAGTAACTGTGCCAGAAAGAACTTGAAGAATAAGAAACAGTGTTTTCTGGAGCTTCTTAGAAAATTACTTTGTAGAGGTACACCGAAACAGACTTGATGTATCAAAAAACAACTTGCCAGATATGTTTTTAATGCACAGAAAGTGGATCCAAATGACCCCAAAAAATAAATTACATTTCAGTTTTATGTCAATTATTTACAGATTATAGAAACAGCTATGACGTCATTGTGGCAATAAGAGGTCCTCGCCAGTGTGCTGACGTCAGTTTCACAATATTTTATGTGCCTTTGAGGCGAAGAGTGAAAAACCACCCCACAAAAACAACATGTATATAAATGCAAAAGAAGTCTTGGTATAACCATATAGGCTATGGGGAGGCGGGTGGGACTGTGAGGAATCCACAGGTAGCTACTGTATCCACCAGAAAAAGCATTACCGAAGGTAAGTAACTTGTTCTTCTGTTGGCTGCAACTACCTGTGGATTCCTCGCCTTATGAATAGAATCCCAAAGCAGTACCGCACTCGGAGGTGGGTGTCTGCAACACAGAACGTGCAAAACGGCTGTCCCTCCTAACTTCCAAATCTAAGCAATAATGCTTTGCGAAAGTATGGAGGGAAGCCCAAGTTGCTGCCTTACAAATATCCACAACTGGTACACCTCTAGCCAAGGCCGAAGTGGCACACTTAGCCGCGGTGGAATGGGCTCTAATACCCTCAGGAGGAACCTTCTTTGCCAGTGAATAACAAATCTTTATGCAAAGAATGACCCACCTGAATATGGTTCTCTTGTGGATGGCTTTGCCCTTCATCTTGCCCACATATCCAACGAAGAGTTGGTCATCAACACAAAAGTCTTTTGTCTTTTCAATATATAAACTCAGAGCTCTTCTTGGGTCTAGGCAATAAAGTCTTTCTTCCTCCTTTGAAGGGTGGGAAGGAGGAAAGGAGGATGAGAGAGTTACAGAATGCCCAATATGGAAGGGAGTGACAACCTTAGGAAGGAAAGCCACCTGGTTCTCAACACCACCTTGTCAGCATGAAAGGATGTAAAGGGAGGTTTGACACTAAGAGCCTGGAGCTCACTCACAGGCCTAGCAGACGTGACAGCTATTAGGAAGACTGTTTTCAAGACTAACAGCCTCAATGAACAAGAATGCATAGGCTCAAACGGTGAACCCATTAAAAAAGTAAGAACCAAATTCAAATCCCACTAAGGCATGAGAAACGGAGTGGGAGGAAACTTGTTAGTCAGGCCTCTCAAGAACCTGACAACTGTAGGAGATTTAAACAAGGAAGGTTGATCAGGAAGGCACAGAAAGGCAGACAGCACCGATAAGTAACCCTTTCACAGTCGCAACTGCACAACCCTTCTGTGCTAAGGAAAGGCCAAAAAGCAAAACATCAGATAAATGGGTCTTTAAGGGATCAATTTGCCTCTCTCCACACCAAGTAACAAACTTCGCCCATATGTTGGCATAGACCGTTTTGGTGGAGTTTCGCATTGGCCGATAAAATAACATCCACCACTTCTGGAGGAAGAGAAAAATAACTCATGAAGGTGCAGGCTGTAGAGTTGGGGGTGTAAAACCTGCCCCTGCAACTGCGAGAGGAGGTCTGCCCTGTGAGGGAGACGGAGCGGAGGGCACAATGAGAGTTGGAGAAGGTCTGAGTACCACACCCGTTTTGGCCAATCCAGAGCTATTAAAATGACCTGAGCACGGTACTGGCGAATCTTCCTCAGAACCCGAGGAATCAAGGTTATGTGGGGGAAACACGTAAAGCAACTGGCCGCACCAAGACATCTGAAACGCGTCCCCCAATGCTCCTTGCACCGGATACTGGAGGCTGTAGAACGACGCGCAGTGCGCATTCTCCCGAGTGGCAAACAGGTCTATCTGTGGAAAACCCCACATCGGAAGATGTGAAGGACCAAGTTTGCATGGAGACGCCACTTGTGATCGGCCGAGAAATGCCAACTGAGACTGTCCGCACGTAGGTTGAGAACCCTGGCCAGATGGTTTGCTACTAAGCAAATCCGATGATCCTGGGACCAGAGCTGCAGAGCCTTTCTGCAGAGACGATATGACCCCTATCCCCCCTGCTTGTTGATGTACCACATCGCGGTAGCGTTGTACAACAAGACTTGTACTGACTGACCGCGAATGGATGGGAGGAGGGCCTTGGGAGCCAGACGTATTACCCGCAGTTCTAACAGACTGATATGAAACACCTGTTCTACTGGAGACCAATGGCCTTTGATCTCCAGGTCCCCCAGATGAGCTCCCCACCCTAGAGTGAAAGCATCCGTTATGACCGTGGCCACCGGAGCTGGGAGGCAAAACGGCATTCCTTGACAAAGGTTGCCGTCCATAGCCCACCATCGTAGATCTGCTGCAGAACTCTGGAGATCGTAATCAACTCTACCAGATCCCCTTTGTGTTGAAACCACTGCTTGCAGAGACACCACTGGAGAGCCCTCATGTGCCAACCTTCGTGAGTGACCAACAGAATTCAAGAAGCAAACAGACCAAGCAGAAGTAGGACCTTGAGGACCAGAACAGCCGCCCCCTTTTGAAACATTGGAATCAACGACAATGTCGTGAATACGCTGAGGCGGAGGATAGGCCCGATTTTATGTTGTATCCAGTACTGCCCCTAAGAACAGGAGGCGCTGGGAGGGCTCCAGGTGAGACTTGGTCATGTTTACCGAAAAGCCCAAGTTGAACAACAACTGTGTTGTCAATTGCAAGTAATGCAGCACAAGCTCTGGGGACCCGGCCTTGTTCAGCAATTCGTCCAGGGAAAGTAATACAGATACTCCCTTCCTTCTGAGGTCTGCTGCAACCACCGCCATTACCTTTGTGAAGACTCAAGGTGCGGAAGTAAGACCAAAAAGAAGGATCACAAACTGGTAGTGTTGCGACCCTAACACAAACCGGAGATACTTCCTGTGCGATTTCAGAATGGGGATATGAAAATAAGCATCCTGCAAGTCGACAAACACCATCCAATCTTCCTTGTTCAATGCCAGAAGCACCTGCGTTAGAGTCAGCGTTCTGAATTTCTCCTGTTTGAGGAACCAATTTAAAATCCTCAGGTCCAGGATAGGTCTCAATCCACCATCCTTTTTGGGAATCAGGAAATATCTTGAATAGCATCCCTGACCCCTTTCTTGCTCTGGAACCAATTCCACTGCACCTTTTGATAAAAGGACTTGAACCTCCTGTTGCAGCAACAGGAGCTGATCTTCTGAACAAAACGAATGACGGGGAGGATTGGGAGGGGGAAACTCCAGAAAAGGAAGGGCATAACCTTTCCCCACAATACTTAGTACCCAAGAGTCCGATGTGACTAACTCCCACTCGTGGAGAAAATGAAAAATCCTGCCCCCTACGGGAGACGCAGGACTTAAGATCGATGGAAAACTAGGGCTGCTTTCCTTGTTGTGTTACCCCAGAGGAAGAGCATGAGGCAGGGTGCTGCTGGGTGGCTCCTCATGTCCTAACCCTCACCCGCCTTCTAAAAGATCTATAGAGCGGGTTGCCAGGCTGTTGAGTGCTGGACTGAGGCCTTCCATGAAAAGCTGATCCACAGCCAAACTCCCTAAATCTCCGAAAGGATCTGAAGGGAGTAGATGCAGAAGCCTGTAGCCCCAAAAATCTTGCAGTGGCCCAGCTGTCTTTTAAACGTTCTAAAGCAGAGTCTGCCTTGGACCCAAACAACTTTTCGCCGTCAAACGGGAGGTCCAAAAAAGTTGCTTGAACGTCTGTTGAAAATCCAGAAGACCTTAGCCACACATGCCTCCTGGTGGCCACCAAAGTACCCATTGCCCTGGCTACTGAGTCCGCTGAATCCAGACTAGACTGGATGATCTGCTTGGCTGCCGCTTGGGTGTTCAAAAGGAGCTCATCAAACTGCCCTGCATATCCTGAGGCACGTTAGGCACCACAGCTCTAGTTGTGTCCATCAGGGCATGAACATACCTATCCAGCACACAGAGAGCATTGACTGATTTTAGGGCCATACTGCAAGAAGAGAAACTCTTTTTGGCTGCTTGCTCCATTCTCTTGGACTCCCTGTCCGATGGAGTAGCAGGAAAGGAGCCAGGGGCTGAACGAGCAGAACAAGAAGCCTGGACCACCAAGCTCTCAGGAGTCGGATGTTAGGATAAAAATACAGGATCATCAGGAACAACCCTGTACCTCCTTGCTACAGTTCTGGACACCGCTGGAGATGTAACAGGCTTTCTCCAAATGTCCAAAATAGGCTCAGTAAGAGCATCATTGAAAGGGAGCAGGGGCTCTGCAGAAGTGGAGGAAGGATGCAATACCTCCATCAAAATGTTTGTCATTACTTCAGAACATGGCAATGGAAGCACCAAAAATTCCGCATTCTTCCTTATGACCTTGTGATAGGATGATGTATCCATTGTAAATTCAACTGGGGTGAAAGATCCCACTCAGGGGAGATCGCCAGTCCAATAGCTGAGTCCAGACCCTGAAACTCTCCCAAAGGCTCAGAAATCTCTCCTTCCTCTAATAACTGTCACTGGTATTCTTGCTCTTCCAAGAGCCTCAATGCTCTCCTCCTCGATCTCAGTCTGGCCTTCAATCTCGGCGATGACAGAGAGTTAGCTGACGTCGCCGGCTTCAAGACAGATTAAAGTGGTATAGGAGATGATGGAGATACACTACGTCCTGACCGGGACCCATCCGGCGTCGGTATTGACTCCATCGGCGCCGCTGGCATCATTTGAGCCGACGTCATCGGCTGCCGAACCAGCACCCTCAGCCTGATAGAAAGGCACAAAGGGAGCCAACTTGTATGGAGCCAGCGAACCCAATGAGAACGCTAATGGACCCATGGGACCAGCCGGTGCACCAGTAGGGGCCATAGCTTTATTAAAAATGCTGAACATAGCATTTAAAAAAGCCGCCGGATGTGCTCCCGGAGTCGGAAAGGCAGGAAACCTCTGTTCGTCTTGCGGCGCTTGGGTCGGATCCAAAACCTGTGCCACCGGCTCCTGAACCAACGCAGGTGAAAAGTGAGTCTGAGGACTCACCTGAGACTCGACCACCTCGATCAGTGATGCCGCCGGAGAAGCCTGAGGACTCCGAGGTTGGGAGTAACAGTCGGACTGACCTCCCACGCCATACAGCGATGTCTCGAAGGGGACCGAGACCAATCTCTAGAAGAACGGCTTCGAGAATCGTGCCAGCGCCACTTCTTGTGGGATCTCAACGACTTATGAGATGAAGAGTCCCTGGTCTTAGATCTCCGATGACTCGTGTCCTCTTCTTAGCTTTTGCTAAGAAAAGCTTAGCCTCTCTTTCTTTTAACGCCTTTGAGTTCATCCTCTGGCAAGACACGCACCCTTCCACAATCCGTGACTCACATACGACCCCGCACTCACAACAAGGCTTAAAACCTGATTTCTTAAGCAGACACATTCTAAGAAGTACAACAAGACACCTTCGAAGCAGTAGCTGTCTGAGAGCTATGAAAAAAACCTTAGCGTCGAAGGCATGGAAAAAAGGGAACTGATGTCAGCATGTTGGCAAGGACCTCTGATTGCCACAATGATGTCAGAAGGATTCGCGTGCGGAGCCGTGCAATTGTGACGTCCTCGTCGACGTGAAGAGCCGGGAAGAAATTTTCTTTCAAATGCTGGCACATTGGGAGAATTCATAAGGTGAGGAATCCACGGGTAGTTGTATCCATCAGAAAGAAGGATTCTAAGAGGATCTGAGGTCGTAAATCAAACAACAGTTTGGCCAGGTGTGTCTAAACCACCAAAGTCACACGGCTGTGGTGAAAACTATCAGGCCTGTCACCAAGGGGGTAAACAAGCAGAGAATCCGCACACTCGTACAGTTTCCGGTAGCCCCATGTAGTAAAGAAAGACACGTGCAACCATTCTATTTGACGATAACAGTCATCATCGGAGTAGTCTAAAGCATTGAGCAATAGCCCAGAAATACTGTTTAAGAGTATTCACTTACTTAAAAATGGAAAGGGGAGGGGTCCTATATCAACCACTCTTGCCACTATGTAAATACCACTCTGAAATATTTGAAACACATTTAGGGCAAGGTTTTGGGCAGTTTTGTTAAGCACAAACCACTGGAGACATTCGAGCGCGATGCGCAGAAACTCCCAATACAAATTCCGTGCAGAATAATGTACGCATTCTATTACATACAACACTTCCATTTACTGGTTATGGGTGCTGAAAGCATGAAATAAATATTGTTGTAGATACAAGTTTTACTTACTACAACAATATTACAATAGAATTGACATTTAGAAAAAGTGTGCACAAATGTTTTCAGCTGTGAACAGGAGTGACAGTCGAGAAACAAAGCAGTACCCAGGGCACCACTGATCCAGTGAAAGCTACAACCCATGTCAAGCCATGCATGATTTCTCCTGAGATCTGCCAAATATGGGGCAGGCCCAGCTGGGGGGCCCGAAGTGATCTCAAGAGGCACACCAGGCTCTTGCCCAGAGGAGCAATTACTATGCCTTCGGGAAACTAAGACAAGCCTCATGCTGAAACAGTGGCATTGAGCTACTCTGGAACGGACCGTATTATGAGTAATGATTTTGTTGCTGAAGTCCTATAGTTGACAAAGTTATTGGACGGGGGGAAAGGGGTGGCTGGTCCAAATGACATTTAATGTCCCTCAAACTATGGATACTCTTACACTTTTTGGGAGAACAGTCTGCCAACAGCATTTAGAAAATCGTGCATTTAACTGCATTTTTAAGCTGGATAAATAAACATAACTGCTGTGTCTGAATTATTAAATAGGGTAAGAGCTGCATATTTTAATGTGAGAAAACATGTTTGTCATTCTGGGGGATGTTATGGTTTGTTTTCTATTTTTTTTATTTTTATTTACAAGCGCGCAGATATGTATACCCCTTATTCTGTGATTTAGGTAACCCTTAAGTAAGAAACAGAAGGTGTTGTGTTCTCGCATAAGCTGCTTTCTTTGGATGGGGCATGGAGGGAGCAGGAACCATAGCTGCATACTTCAAGCACATGGGGTACTGGATCTCTCAATGAGTGTCAGAGAGAGGCCATTCTCACCAGGACATGGTTCCAATATTACTTCGGCTGAAGAACAGGTCCCCCCTAACAAACTCCCATCTCACCTCTTGCCTTCAGACCTGAAACAGATCACAACGAAACTGGTGCCTGAGGTCAGCAAAAACATGTGAAAAACTAAAACTGTTCAGTTTTTTTAAGCATGTGCAATTAGATAAGTACAGACCGGTAAGGCTGCGCTAGTAAGCATGGTTTTGGAAACCCGGGAGCTGTTGACTGCATACTGCTCCAAAGTAATGACTGACACAAATGTATCCTTGAGAATAAATCTCAAGTGTAGGTAGTAGGTAACGATTCCCCACAAGGCACACACTGTGGGACTTAAGCCGCTGTGGAAGAGCTAAAAGGTAACAGAGGCAATAAATCAAATGACAAAATAAAAAAACACTGGGGTAGACTATTGGTGCACAGTTGTACTTACAGCAGATTACACACAAACCCAGTCCGTTCCTTCTCTCCTCATATATACTCCAGTTACCTGCTCTTTTCCCTTCTGCCACTCTCTCCTGGGCTTTGAAGCGATCTGTTCTGTTTTCCCGTGAGCCACACCTTAGTTTCATATTCTACGCCTGACTTCCTTTCCCTCTGTGGTATCACTCTGTCTTGTCCATGACCTTTTATAACATCCTTAAATTTTACGAGGATGCTGTACTTCTGTGCTCGGTATGTCTAATTCGAAGACCCCCCACATGCCTTTGTTTATTTCCATCTTTTTAAACTACTCGAATCTGGCAAACGGTAATTCAGAGGACACAAAAGAGAAACACTCCTACGTGGAATGTCCAAAGTCCCTGGGTAGCTAGGAAGTCTGTGCCACCTTGCCACGTTTACACTTTTCAGGCAATAGCTAGCAGTTTTTCTCAACAAGGTGCGAAGCCACTGGACATTGTATGATGGTATTCCCTAGCAAAGTACACTACGTGCTCCAGGTCACAGGTTACACCTAAAGTGTAGCTGCTTCCTGTGAATCCATTTTGGCTACTGGCTCCTCAACAAAGTTATGAGGCAAATATCAGTTGGTGGCAGGTTATGCTTGGTTGAGGGGCACAGGCTTTTTTTTTTCTTTTTACCTTTATCACCTGTAAATTGTACTCAGAACTTTGGTCCCTTCTCCGCCATCACAGTCTGTAGAATACTACTCATGCTCTGTGGCTGACACCACATTACAAAAAATAGTGGTTCTCAGTCTGTCAGGTTGTAATGGTCCGGGTGGAGATGCAGCTGAGAAGTCTTTTTTATTTATTTTTTGTTTGCAAGATTATATTTACTGCCTTACTGTTGGTGAGTAACTTCTCTTACAGTATTTCCAGATTCACTTAATACTGAACAAGTCCAAGCCTTTTCCCCAAGATTCCGGTCATATTTGTGATTAAATGGAAACTGTCTTCCAAGATTCCACTAGAATGTCAAGTTTTGAAGGACAGTCAGTTGCAGTGGAAGCTGGCTGGAGCAAGCCACATTTGGCAGGCTGATTAAAGTTCCTGTTGAAATTTCCCTCGGTGGTCAGCGTCAGCAAAAGTATGACCCTGAACGTCAACATGGTGACGTGCCCACATTCTGTCTTAAAGGGGAAACTGCACATCAAATTAAAGTTCATTGGAGACAGATAGGGTGCACAATGATGTGCAGATCGTTTGAAATCAATTAAAGAATTCCAGAAAGTACACTGTGTGCGCGCTTACGCATACATTTATTTAAGACCATTAATCTCCAAGAAGAAAGACAATAGTGCAGTGATACGCACACCATACTAATGTAACTTTGTATGTTATATCTTATGCCCAAGAGTTCTGTTATTTATATATAGTTTTTTCTGTTGCTGTTATTAAAAAATAATATATATGGAACAGGTATCCATTTCACCACCACCATTTTTCCTACAACACCAAGGGTCACCAACAATCAGTGGGATGACTGAATTGATATGTTTGATAACTACTTACACGCTTTAGACAGTAGTCCGGACTTTAGTTCCGAAAGGAAGAGGGCTATTTTTCTAATTCATTAGGAGGTGAAGACCAAATAATACTTACATTTTTACCAGAAGTGTTGGACAATGGTTATAGAATGTCCAATGTCTACAGAGAGGCGAGAATTATATTGAGCAACAGGTTTACCAAAGAGACTAATAATGTAATGGCAAGGTATACATTTAACAACCACAGTGTAGTGGAGAAACTATTTATGAATTTGTATCCAGGTTGAGAGAGTTATCAGTGGAATATCAATTTGGGGTAATGGGAGATGAGTTAATAAGGGATCAGCTCATTATACAATGTAAAAGCTGAAAGACACGAAAGCATTTGTGTGCAGTGAAAAATACTACATCAAGAGATGCTATTGAAATGGCGAAAGTCGTTAAATAGTCTGAATACTGTATGAGGGAAATGAATGAATAAGCGTGGCGGTAGCAGCACTAGTGAAAAAAAGGAAATGGCTGAAGTAGGTGGGGAGGGGGATAAAATAATCAATTGTGATGGGGCTGTAGGAAGAAGCAAAACATCACAAGAAAGCTGTGGAAAAAAAAAGAATACCCAAATGTGCAACAGGTGTGGTAGCAATTCTCATGGGAGTGATTCCAAAACATGTTACGCTACTGGTAAGCAATGCGTCAAGTGTGGGCTGAGCTTAAGGGCCATTTTGCACATCTGTCCAAAGAATGGCCCAAATCCAAAGTAACTGAGGTGAGTGAACGCAATAGTGAACTATTCAGGATCGTTTATAAAGCATAGATGAGGATGATGTGGAGAGGAGGAAAATAAGATCAAAAGCATGGTTTACCATTCATAGGAGAAATGTAGAGCTAACAGTGGACACGGGGTAATGAAGTACTATTATACCCAAAGATCTATTCAATAAAACATGGTCACTGGTAAGCTTACTCCTGAAAGACATCTGTCCCGGCGGTATCGGGAAGAAATAATTAATATTCTTGTTTTTTTTGTGTTAACTATTGAATTTAAGGTACGAAAGACAAAGTGTACATTGTGGAAGTGGGCCTTGAATATTAGGTTGGATGCACCACTATGATTTGAATATTACTGTGAACCCTAGGGCTCTGATAAAGGTGAGGGTATGTACACAAAATCAGGGTGAAAGATGGTGCGGTGTCTGCTAAGCACAAAGTGAGGAAG
The DNA here is from genome assembly GCF_031143425.1 of Pleurodeles waltl. NCBI lineage: Eukaryota > Metazoa > Chordata > Amphibia > Caudata > Salamandridae > Pleurodeles > Pleurodeles waltl. The sequence continues at coordinate 513,105,652 of NC_090440.1, forward strand.
ATTCCCATAATAGAGAAGAGCTCAAACAAATGTTGAGTAAAATGGTGAAGGTTGGGGTAATTGAAACTTTTTAAAGCCCTAACTGGATATCACCTGTGGTGACAACTAAAACAATCGGCTACGATTTTGCCTGAGTCTTCACAGTGTCAATCAAAATATAACTACTGACAATTTTCCATCACCAAATATTAAAGAGTTATTAACTTTTACTCAATGGTGGTAACTTCTTCTCAAAATTAGATTTGAGAAGTGCATACCATCAAATTGGAGTGCACAAACTTTGCTTCGAAGACTGAAAATTTAAAGTTACAGTTGAGAAAAGGATGTACATTTAAGTGTGGTGTGAAATATTTAGGAAGGAAGGATTTCCTCACACTGATAGCAGATAATGGTACCCAGCTTACATCAAGTGAGATGAGGGAATTTTTGGGGGCACGCAGTATCAAATATCATCTCACTTCCCTTTAGGGTACTATAGCCCCAAAGCGAATGGCATTTTTAAATACATGAATCGCATGGTGAAGGGGACTATTCAGATAGTGGTGCGGAATAGATCTGAGGTGTGCGAGGCAGTCGAAGAGTTAGTGTGGGCATATTGTACCACAATGAACAGGGTGAATGATAAGTTGTCCTTTGAATTGATGAGGGGGACGCAAACCCAGAACCAAAATTGTGCCAAGTTGGTTCATAGGCATTGATAAATACAAGGTGTTTTGCTCCATGGAGGAGCAAGGTGACAAACATTCAAATTGGTGATTGAGTGAAGTTGAAAGACGATCATGTTGGAAGAAGACTGTTTAAGTTTAGGGGTCCATTCAAGGTCAAACAAGTTTGATTCGTATGAGGTATGGGTGGATGGTGAAAATGAAACAGACGTAGAGTGGCATTATATCAGAAAGGAAGAAGGTGTGGAGACTCAGATGTGGAATGTAATGAGAGGTGTAGTGGTTTTATGTTGATGTGTGATGAGGAAGGACTATGTGAGGAACCATGGAAAATAAGGAGAAACTTTTGATTTAATTTGAAAAAAATATGAATATGTATATTTTGTACGTAGCATTTGTTTATGTTTTATATTTTTTATAAAGTTATACATTGTATCTTTCCAATTTTCTCTTGAGTTATACAATATGTATATACAAATGTCCTTTGCTTAGATGGCTAGGTTCTTAATAGAAGTTGTGTTTTAGCATATTTATTTTTATTAAAAACATGTTGCTTTTCATGTTGAGAGAGAACGATGTGTCATATGTATGATGCAATGGAACCTGTCTAAGGTTCCACTAGAATGTTAAGTTTTGAATGACAGTCACCTATAGTGGAACCTGGCTGGATCAAGTCATGTTTGGCAGGCTGATTAAAGTTTCTGTTGAAATTTCCCGCTCCTATGCGGTAAACTTATTTACAACATTACCCATTTTCAAAGACTCTCAAAAGTCATGAGTAGATGTTAATGATATAAAAAGAGCTCAGCAATATTAATGTGCATTTACTCGAAAAGGAAGTACTGATACAAATACATCCTGAAATGATCTAGGCAGCAGCAATGATGTCAGGGAATTCGCTCAGAAGCCAAGCTTGAAGTCAAGAAGACGATCCTTTAGATTATTCTCAAAGCTAGGCAATTTGAGAGTTTTTTTGTTTAATAAACATTGGAAATTCATTCCAAACGTTGGAGGCAGTGGAGTAAAGGAGCGAAAACAGAAAGCTGTGCAAGGTGAATGGGGGACGGGGATAAGACAGCAGATTGGGGAGACCGAGGATGAGAGAAAAAAAGATATCCAGCGCACATCAGAGAATGGACTAAAAAGTGGATACACAAACTCAAAAAAGTGGAAACTCAAACAAAGAAGAGAAACTCAGCAAAAAGTTGTAATAGATACAGACATACCTGAGGAATATGGGGGAGCAAATAACATCTGATAAAAACTCCAAATTACCTGAAAGGGGTCAGACAGTAATGATCTACACATGAGTGACCAAATATTTTAAGATGTTTTAAATAAGATTAGTAAATGCATTTTCAAATATTGTAAAGAGTATCACAGCAGACCGTGGCAGGTGAAACGTAGTTTAATAAATCATACTTTTAAACATTCTCACTGTCAGACTACTAGTTGAGACAGAAACGTGATAATTAATAGAGAACAATGAAAATGGTCCGAGGCAAAACTTGTCCTTTAATGGCCAATAAAGCATGGTGCGGTGGGCTCTATGGGTATGTCGCAAGATCACTAAACCCATGTCATGGCTCTACAACAGTACTTTTCACTCGTGAAAAGAGAAGCCGTGGTGTGGGCAGAGTTAAGCAAGCCCGCCTCCGACGGCAGCCTTTGCAGCTTTGGTCAGGTAAGATCCCGTTATTTCAAGTGCTTCCAGTGCCCACCGGTGCTGACAGGCAGCGATGATGCGAACGGAAAATGAAAGGAAACTTAACTAGTGGAAGACGATGCCTGACAGTTGAACACGCAACCATCCGCCAGGAATGGAGCCACGCCAATCACTCCTGCGGCAAGACCACGTTTTGCCAAGTGTGGGACAAATGTTTTTCATTAGCGTTTATACAAAAGATATGGGTGTTGTAAGCATCGGAGAAACATCCCATCCACTTATACCGAGCACTCCAAAAAGAAGGGAGTGACTGGGCGGTCAAACTAAACTGATAAAATGTGCTTGCTTTAATGACAATAAGGGGTGAGGATGTCATCAGTTGGTTGCTATCAGTTCACTATTCAGCTCGCAAATAAACAGATCGGGAGGTTTCTGTTTAACTCTTACGGTGAATGGTATTACATAGCGTAGTATTTCCAAGGTTGGCTCTCCAACAGCATCTAAGTGGTAGATGAATAATGCAAATTATTCATTATAACCTGAACAGTATATCTGGACAGTCGGGTGCTCTACAGCTAGGTAACTAAATATTAGCAATAGCATTTTCAAAATACATCACTTATCCAATGCCAAGAGCTTAACCTAGAAGACATATACACACCAAAGATTCCACACTGTTATAACACATCTTTTCCAATTAGTTACAAAATACACAGCACAAAAAACAAAATACATAAAATATAGCTAAAGAAATATGAAAGGCGAAGAATGGAGTAATTACCCAATCTGTGACATGCTGTGTACATTTAGACAATAGACTTCACTCCTCAACACCGCACTCGGTCACCCACTCCCTCTACTACCATCCTCCAGGGCAATGTAGGTTTGTCTTACCGACAAATTCTATCTTGGCTACTAGGGGTTTGGGGGGAGCAAGGGCTTGCCCAGTCTCCCCCAGGGCAGATCGGGTGTCAGTGGTATAACCCACCACGCAGGTTCTGATTGGTTAGTTAGGGCGGAAGGGTGGGTTTATGCGTGGCTTTAAAAACAAGGGGCAGAACGAGGGCGGCCTCTTTGGTTGTTTTGCCACACCCAGGATAGTTTTTTCTATTTTTGTGCCCTCTTGCCCTCCTTTTTTCTTTCTTCTTTTCCTCTCTTTCTCCTTTTTTTTTTTTTTAAAGGGTACGCTTTGATTTTGGTCTATTTCTTTAGTTTATTTCAATCTAGTTTTTTATCCTAGTTAGTTTTCCAAATTTGGGTATGTAATGCAACATCTCATGGGAGTTAATGGTTATATGTTAAATCTATAGTCATCGTTTTAAGAGTACAGGTCGTTTTTTGATTTTGTATTGTTCCTTTAGCCGCTGGTAGGCAGGTCTGGCAGGCGGGGTCTTTACAGACATGCTTTGGGGGAGGAAGGGTGCAGATGCACAAAGATGAGGTCAGGGAGTTATGACAAGAAACAAAAGAGAGGAAAAGGCAAGGCTAACTACGAAGGTCGACAGTAGGACAGATGGGTACTGGTTTGGTCAGGTCAAGGTGGGGATGGAAAGGGGGTACTGATGAGGGGTAATTTTTTGTAGAGGGTATGGGTGGGCGTTTTAGGAAGTTTTATGTATTAGTGAGGAGTTTCTAGTTTTGTAAGGCTGAAATGCCATAGTTGATTGTTCCAGACCTGTTCTATTAAAGCAGCCTTTTACCCCTATTTAGTGTGTTGTGGTTTATATGCCGTTTCGCCTGATATGTACACAGGAAGCCCCCTAGAATCGAATCTTGAACATTAACTTTTACTACCACTCAAAGAGTTACTTTCTTATCAAATATTCCCATTCTTACAGTTTAGTACAAATTGGGCTTCGACATAATGCAATCTTCTAAAAGCAATATCATAATTCATATCACACTGTTAATTGCAGGGCCCTGCTAATGAGGTTGGTTCCGACTTCGGCCCTAGAATCTTATTGCATATTACCACAAAAATAGCGACAGATCTGTGAACACCAGACTAGGCAGTCAATACATTTTGTCTGAGCCGATCCTCCACAACCTCCTGACAACACAGTACAATAACCCATTCTAATTGGATGGTGCCCTTAATTACTCGACCTACCCACTCTTAACTGCTCTATATAAATCTAGCTAACAATCTTCTCCTAGGCCTCAAGCTTTGTTCATGATAGCCACGCTTGGGTCATAACTCTGCTTCAAAACACTACAGCACCTGCAATGGGCCAACAGTTACCTCACTGCCAAGAAGGCCAATGATTCACATGTTCATCTGATCTCTTCCATTCAGCTTCCAGCATGACACTTAGTTCGCCATTGCCAGACACTGATGTCCACTCCTCATTACTAATTACTAAACAACAAGCAACAGCCTCACTCTTGATAACTCAATATCTTCTTTGTATGTCAAAGAACACACAAGGCATCCACCATCCAAAGCATACTGCATCCAACTTCAAATGTGTACAATCAATGTATATGCACGTAACACGTCATCAAATTCGTCATACTTGGTCGACAATCTAACTATAGAAATGTGATCTTTTTCATCCTAACCAACTTCACAGCATGCATCTTCTCAGTAATGACATATCCATTGTGACCACTTGCTGTCGTACTCATTTTAACTTGCGATATAGACTTCTATCAAGAAATTTGATGGCTTCCAAATACACCTACTTCTACCTTTATTCATATCGGGGAGGAGACCAGCGACAGGTATGAATGTTTAGACACCTCTGTGAGAGTCCACTGTATGGTATTCATTTTCAAGCTACAGTGCATTTTCAAGCTACCAAAGAAAAAGGCCTACCATTTTTAAAGAAGACTTACTTTACTTGCCCTTATTTCCACATCAACAAATGCATAAATAACTGACACAATGGATTTAATCCTACACCCATTCTTACGCATAAGAATACAAATTTCAGTGAGATCTGGGGATAGTCCAATCTCAGATATTTTTTGTTCAGATCACTGGTCAAGTAAATGGCTAAGAATGAGCCAACATCAATGTTAAGCTTATTTCAATCGCACTGACAATAATATAAAGATCGCTGATGTGAGACATTTTTTTATTTTGAATGTGCGCTGTTAATACGATATCTAGTAATAACAATAAGGTCTAGTTTATAATTGCAATCTTTCTCTTGTGTCTCTCTCAAAACACGATGGAATATTTTTCCCCACACTGCAGCATTTTCGGTTTTACCATGAGAATATGTAAAAACACTTGTTAATATATTTAAAATCACTGTCTTTTTAGCTACGCAAAAAAGGCTTGTAGAAATATTTAGGTCAACCTCTTTCAAAAATAATATTAAGCTACATAATTTGCATAACTTAGGCATGGGAACCACTCTCAATTGGATATAAAGAAAATGGATCTATACTAATCACACAAATGTCTTCACCATCGCGTAAAAAACTTTTCTTTGGAGTAATGTCAGCCAAGATGATGTGCCTTAAATACCTCAAGCAATTTACCCTTGACTTAAAGGTAACTGCATGTATTCTGTAAAGGGTTGGACCTTCAGGACGCGAAGAGGGATTAACCCGGAAGAGGATCCAAATTCGAGCTCACGCTGATTTAGGACTATCCGGACTTGAGCAGAATACTTGTAGTAAATTTGGAACTTCGATTTAGAAAAATAGATTTTTATATATTTTGTGTTTGGGAGATATTTGCTGTAGGATGCTTCACCCCAGTAACCCAGTCCGCCCTGCAGGGTCTGTGGCCCCTTACGGAGCAGGAGGTGACAATGATAGTTTTATGGAAGGGGCCCGACCCGCTCACCTTCATGCAAACAAGGCATTTATCCGAGAAATATATTGTGATGGAGGTGAGCAAGGGACAGGAGGGAGACAGTGTGCCTCTCCTCTTACTTTTCATGTATTCCTTGTATTGCTGTTATCATGCTGGGCAGTATCTGTAAAAGCAAGTGGATTATCAAGTAATGGATACCTAATGCACATAAGAACATTTGTATGGTAAACTGAAGTGCCTGTGACGCAATTGCAGCTATATGGAAATTAAGCGCTCCAGCTCAGGAAGTTATTTATATGGAACTCTGCATTATGGGATTTGGTTATTGAAGTCACATGACTGTGTATTTAAAAAGCACTGGCTCACTCACACCTGCTCTTACTTACCTGTGAACAAGGCATGCTGTTGCCGAAAAGTGTCAGGATTTTTTGTCTTGCTGCTCAGAAATGCTATTAAATGCTTGGATTTTAACATGGACTGGTGCCTGGACTTTTCGTGTTTGGGGAAAAAAAAAAAAATATATATATATATATATATATATATATATAAATATATATATATATATTTTGGATGACTTGAAATTTGGAAGTTGATTGATTAAACTCATGTTAATTTTGAACACTATTGGCTGCAACGTAACAACTGCATGGCTAAGGACAAGACTACCAAATAAAGATTTGGATGAAATCCTGGACTTTGGAAATGTTTAGGCCACTTAGTTACGGTATATAATTGTGTACTCGAGCAAATCAGTTTTATTTGGAACCTTTGTGGGTTTGTAAAGAATTGGGCAGCCACTCCCTCTCCTCTTGAAGAACTACAGTATTGTACACATGGTTTTTAGCAATGTATCCTGAGTTCTGTGCCGGATTATCTTTCCAGACTACTGGGCGTTTTTTCTTGTGCGATGTCTCCAGTTTTTTGCCAACGGCACACTGCCTTCTTGGACTTATAGTTTTGTTTACCTTTATGAGTATAAAGTGCTGTTTGCCAGTGAATCGGAACTGGCTTCAGGTTCAACACTTGACATAGGGCCATAAAGTAGATATCACCACTGCGGTGTCCCAAGAAAAGGAGAGCTAGAATCATTCAGCCAGGTTACTCCATGCACCTTTGGGCTGATGCTTCCACATGAGTGTTATTGTACTGGAAATGCGCAATACTATAAAAGACACAATATATATCAGAGTAACATTAAATTCTAGCAAAGTTATTAAAATATGAATTTTATATAACTGCTTGCTTTTTGATCCTGTGCCATGAGTGAGACTGATATTTTGCCATTTAACCAATCCTTAGGGTTCACTGTCTATCTGAAGTTAGTTGCTTGTATTGGAGCTAACCTAACGTTTGGTAGAAGATTTCTCTTGCTTCCAAAGTTAATCAATCAGTGAATTAGTGTTCCTTGCCAGTAGAGTTCTTCGAAAGAAGGCAGATTAAAGAAATAGCAATACTTTATGCCATATCAAAATTCCCGACACGAAACTAGCATCTCATTAGATGCCTTGTCGGATTGAGCTGTTAAACAAAATTGTCAAAGAACATGGAAATCCATAAAGCACAGAGATTATCAGACCTCCCCCAAAAAAACAAGCCTGTCATTTTCTGACAGATAAAGTATCGTCTCGCTGAAAAGTAAAGTTTTATAATACATTGTACTTTATATAGGTTTTCAAAGCTCTGGCGTGCAGGGCGGAAGCAGATGAGAGAACATTTAATATACAGTAAAGAGAAGGTGTAGCAGTTGATTTTATATAACTATGGTTATATTCAAAACAATACGTGATATATATATATATTTTAACCTTTCAACCAATTTGTAAAACTTTAAAACAACTTTTTTTCTGTCCGATGGAGTAGTATATACACAAAATGCCCATTTTAATATATTTTTTTGGTACACAATTCTCAAACTATCGTTGCTAAACGATAGCTCAAACACCAGCAAACAGAACACTAGTAAGTTTCACATGTACACGAAAGACATTGCTGTGTGCTGGTGCAAAACTTGAGTAATCATTTTCATGAAACCCAGTTGAATTTTTAAATATAAATTATAAGTATAACAGGGCAGGCAACCCAAACAAGCTACACACTACCTACAGATAAGCATATTAACACCATGGACATGTGACAACGATTAAAAACCTGACAAAAGACCAGCTGAATCGCAAAAGCTGTCTTGATCTGAACCCTTTCTTGATCTGCTATACTTGAAGATTGCAGACTTACAAAAAGAAGTAGAACACTGCCCTGTGGAAAATGTAAAACTTGCCTATATGGGGGTATTCCACGAGGGTAGACCACCAGAGGATCGGAGGAGGGTTGAAATGTACTTATTTGCCACAGTGTGCCCTTTGCATCATGGTGTTTAATACTTCTGCACAAACTTTGAGGAGTCCTATCAAAGTGAAAGGGCAGAACTTCCTGCATATGTACACATTAAGCTATAAGCCTGTAAGTGGCCCCTTTTGTAAAATGCATTACTCTCTTCAGTATATTATAACAATACCTCAGAAATGCAAAGTCAAAAACCATGTTCAGGAATGTTATGACTGGATATTAACTAAAACCTTCTGACATTAGACCGTTAGTCACCATCTGGACTATAAGGTTCCAGCACTCAAACATTAATACAAATAAACAAGTATTTGGTGGTAGATTGGGGTTACGGTGGTAGAGGAAAACATAACTGGACAATTTTAGAGCATCCATACAAAACCTGCATTCATGGTTGGGGATTTTGCTGCACTCGGGCACACAAGGCTTGCTCCTCCTTGGTTATTTTTCATGATCAGGCTCGGATGCAGTGTAATAACGTTGAAGGTAAAAGTGAAACAAAAGGACTGGATAAAGTATCATTTTCTAAAAAGCATTTATCTAAGGATAATTGTGGCGACTGCAGACGGACAAAACCATTCATTCTTGTTTATGTATATGGTTCTACACAGTGTAACGAGCATGCGTTAGATACCTTATCCATACATCTATTCTCAATTAAAGTAGCTTAAAGTAACTTAGTTTTGCTATTTAAGCCTCAGAGCTGCATACTCCATCCACTCACCCTTGTTCCTTGTAAAAGCTGGCGTCTACAGCGAGATCCAGCTGCGCGCACGTCTGTACATCAGAGCCACTGCTCTGATTTTCTCGTGCATGGCCGGTCAACAGACCTCCAAATAACGTACACGCTGAAAGATGATGTCTTTAGCAAAGCAGTGAAAATGAAGCATGTTTAGTCAGCAACTGCGAACAGTACCTGTGTCTCACACCTGCTTGTCCTTCTTCAACTGATCGTTTTCCCAAAGCCCGACACACATGACAAAGCCACCTGCTGGCCAACCAACGCATGATGTCTGCAATAGCAGCGACGTGTCAACAACCTGCTCGTACACTGGCATGGGGAAGACAACGAGGAACGCAGGTGTGCGGGGGCTCGCCATGATGGCATCACACTGGTATGACATGAAAACAGAGGCAAAATCACAGGCAAGATTGCCATTACGGTGTTCCAATTACCCAACAGACAGACTTGAGTCCTATGTACTCACATTCCTGACATCTCGCCCGCCATGGTCGCTCAGAGCACCTTAACTTCAAGGAACCTCGGTTTAGGAACCTTCCGCGCCTTTCACCAAGCAACATTATGACGTTACTAAGTTAAACCACACAGCGTTCTAGCTTCAGCACCACACGACCGCAAAAAAAGTAATATTTACATTCTGTAAAACCCAAATGAGTAGTAGTAGTTAAAACAGTAAAGAAAGGTAGTCAGATCTGACGCGTATGAGCACACATGGCCTTGCACACACCAGCACCAAAACAGTGTAACGAGACAATAAACCAAGACTCCAGCACTAGTCATTATCACAAAATACCATGCAAAAAAACCAAAGCAAGCCTCATGTCCACCTGTGTGTTTTATGTCTCCCAGAAGTAACCATATTTCGGTGCTTCCTCGCTAAAGCGTGCAGTGAAATGTAACTACTACCAAATGTGAGCGGATAGGACAATTTATCATTCTGACGCCAGTTATTGAGTATCTGAGGTAAAGCGTGCTTTCCTGTCTCTTTAGTTTGTACAAGCAAGTAGAGTTGAATAGCAGATTAGTGCACATGCCGTATTCACGCGCGCTCAGCAGACATGGTAGGACACTGAAAGACAGATAGCTTTAAAATAGGGAACACTTGCACCGTACGGAACCATACAGATCTGAAACTGGAATTATCACAGCTATAATTTATTGGAATAAACTTTGAAAATGTAATAGGAACCAAGTGCCTCTCACATAGGTGCTTAGCATGGTACAGAAATAGACTGGGGTGGGGTAACACGGCCATAGAAAGTACTCTGTAGGTGGTTATTCTTTAAAGATGTATGGTTGACAAAAGGGGGTACAAAGCTTTTAGCATCCTTAGGTTAATTGCTCAAATTCAGGCTTAACTTTTCTTCAGTCATTTTTATTTTTCCCACTAGAGTGAACCTTTTGCTATAAGGTGAATATATAAGACCATAAAGCCGGAAGGAAGTGCATTGCCTGACAAGGTCCCCAACTTCCTATAACCTGAGGGCAAGATAATAATAAATACATAAATACCTTAGGTAAATTATGCATGTGAGGTTGAGCTCTAAACATAAGAATGTACTCCAGAGCAACGGCACATACCGCAAACCAGGTCACAGATAGTGATCTACACCATTGACACATTCTAGCTTACACTTTGTCTCTATCTGTAGTTGATATATATGTATACACACACGCGCGCTGACTCAGAGGCAGCCCCAGTCCATGGCCATAACAAAATCTGCTGCCATGCATATCAGGGCAGATTCAAGCCCATGCCTAGACTTGAGCAAGAAGGCAACCAACTTTCTCCAAACACTTCCACTTTGACGGAAAGCCTTATTCTCAAACACACTAAACAGTTCTGTTACTGTAAGAGTGGACGATACACATAGGTAAGTGCAATCTTTTATTCCAAAAAATGGTCTGTCCGTAACAGGAGCAAATGCCGGCAAGTACACCCAGGCAAAACCGACTCGGCCACCTACAAACTGCCGCCCACCGAACCTTCACTGCCTCGAATTCCCACATCCCATTAGGACATAGATCGATCTACACATCTTCCCCCTAATTGAAACAACAAAAAAACTATCTTATTATTATTATTTTTTTCCTATATAAAACACCACATAACCAATATGTACATATATACATTTTTTTTCCACAACAAATTATTCTTTCTATGACCTAAAAATTGAGGTACATAACAACTACTCATTTACTTCCCATTACGACTTCATTGAAGTACCTTGGTAATTTCCTCTCCCTCTGACTTTTCCGAATAGGTAGCATACTGCTCCCACGATACCCAGACTCACCCTCAACACAACCAGACTCACCCTCATCAACACCATCAGAACACACCTCATCTGATTGCAAAATTGAATAATCCCTCAGAAGTACCCATTAGCTTCATCTGGATCATCGCACTCCTTCCCCTCGGAATCATTGCACTCCTTCCCCCTCGTCCTTTAAACAAACTCACGTGCCACAAATTATGTATTCTCCCATCTTCAAGTTTAACAGCACCATCCAAAACCTTGACAACCTTCACAGGATGTGACCGTCGAGCATCCACTTTACTTATCAAGCCATGATTCCTCACACGTACATACTGTCCAATCATCAACCTCGGCATTGAATTTCCATTGTTAACTCTCAACACTTTACCTTGATATTCTTGCACACGTTCTCTTATAGAACTAAAATCCTTTTTCAACCAGTCCTCTTTGTTTTTTGTTCCTTAACCACCAAGGAGTTAATCTAGAAGATGTTTTCCGATCCCTCAATAGCTCAAAGGGTGTTTTGCCAGTAACAGAATGTGGAGTAATCCTGTAAGATAACAACATACTTTGGATGGCCTCCTTCCAGGATAAACTGGATGCCAAAGCTAATTGTATAGCTTCCTTCACTACTCTGTTAAACCTTTCAAACTGACCATTTCCCCCAGGATGTTACAATGATACTCTCACATGATTTACACCACAATTCTTCATAAAGGATTCCATTTTGTCAGAGGTACGTTGCACCCCATTGTCCGAAACAATAGTTTCAGGAATGCCCTCCATGCAAACACGTCAAAAATTCAATAACTGTATCAGTATATATATTGCTAACCATACGAACCTCTGGGCATTTGGAAAAATAATCAATCGGAACAATAGCATATGCTTCCTTAGCAGGTAAAGTAACAAACGGTCCCATGAAATCTATCGCTACTTTACGCCACAGCCCATCAGGCAATTCAACCATTTGTAATGGCACCACTAATGGTTTCACAGATTTATCACTCAACATACACCTACTACATTCTCTTACCCAATGGTCCACCATACCATCCAGACCCGGCCACCAAAAAAAATGTCCTTAATCTTCCTCCTGGTACTTTCCATACCCCCATGACATTCATGCCCCAACCTGACAATAGTCCCAGCCATAGAGAGGCACAATTTTATCACCTTTCGAAATAATGTCATTCGACACTGACAACTCTTTAACCTTCTAGTGTGTACTACATTCTCCTTGCAAACTCCTTTCCGATGGCCACCCCTTCAAGATAAATTCCCTCACTTTCAACAAAATCTCATCCTTCTGCATTTCCTCCATCCACACGCATTCAGATATCCCACAATCCATTCTTCCATTTTGCAGTAACATCACATCATCATGAGTGAACGCAACATCACACTCACCATCATCAACCTCTTCAACACTTCCAGGGGACAGTGGTAAAAAAAGACAACCCATCTGCCACACAATTACTCTTCCCCAGAAGATACAAATTATCAAAATGATACATTTGTAATTTCAAAGACAGTCTTGCTAATCTTGGAGTAAGGTTCCTTCCCCCTCCTGAACTCAAAATGTTAACCAGAGGCTTGTGATCCATGCAAATTTTAAATTTGCGCCCGCATATATACATTCTAAATCGTTGTAAGGCCCAAGTAGCAGCCAACAACTCTTTTTCAATCACAGAATAGTTCTTCTCTGCACGAGATAAGGTATGAGATGCATATTCAACTACCCAGGAGTTCCCTTTCCTTCGGTGAGATAATACTGTTCCAATACCATACCCAGAAGTATCCACTGATATAATACATTCAGCAGTTCCATCAAACTATCTTAGACAAGATGCATTTACAATTTCTTCCTCTATGGTTGCAAATTCCTTGGCATGTATTTGTTCCCAGCAAAATGTAGCATTTTTCCTCAGCAAAGCACGGATGTTCTCCACCTTGGATGCAAAGTTTTCCACAAAACGAGAGTAAAATTCAGCTAACCCTAAAAATGATAAGTATTGTTCCTTGCATTTAGGTTCTGGAGCTTCATGAATAGCCTTCACATGACTAATCTTAGGTCGAATACCTTCCTTAGAGTTAATATGGCCTAAATATTCCACCCGCCTCTCTCCAAATTTAGACTTTTGTTCTTTAACAGTTAGTCCGTAGTCTCTCAGTGCCTGCAAGACTGCCTTTAAAATTGCTGTCATGCTCAATTTTATCCTTTACATATACTAATATATCATCTTGAAACACTTTTGCACCCTTTACATTTGAAAGCATGTTGGATAACTCCCTTTGGAAAACTGCAGATGCACTAGCCAATCCAAATGGCATCCTTTTATACTGGAACATTCCTGAGTGCTTGCAGGTCTACACACAGTCTGAGATCCCCACTAGACTTCACTGAAATGACAATCTGAGAAACTCAATCAGAGCTCTCAATGGGTTCAATAATATTAGAACAAATAGGCCACAGCACACAGACTATATTGTCCAATCATATGGTGGGGATGATAGATCCCTGGTAGTGCGTTTGAAGGTTTAGAAGAAGTAAACGGTAAAGAGAAATCTTGAGTCTTGTCAGTAGACGGTGTCCTTTATTTGTAGACGTTAGAAATCAAAGTGTCATCATGAAAAAACAGCCAACACGTGTTTCGTGATAAAAGTATGAGAAGCCCTGATAAGCCTTAATGAGATCATAAAACTAAGGGAAAAAATGGGGGGCTGCAAGAGCAGTAACGGGTAGATTGGGTGTTGATCACGTAGGTAGATACAGGTATGTGAGGCCCTGATAAGCCAAAAGTAAAGCCTGGTAAGCGTCTGTACGGGAAGTAGTTAAGGAGCGAACTTCTCATACTTTTATCAATCTACGTGATCAACCTACGTTATCAACACTCAACCTACCCGTTGCTGCTCGGGCAGTGTCATTACCCTTAGTTACAATTTCCTAACAAGATATTCTTTTCTTTATTTCAGCCTACTTAGCTGATTATTCTCTACTACTCTGGCCGCACGGCCCAGCCTTGATGAAGTCACTTGTGTGACGAAACACGTGTTGGCTGTTTTTTCATGATGACACTTTGATTTCTAACGTCTACAAATAAAGGACACCGTCTACTGACAAGACTCAAGATTTCTCTTTACCGTTTACTTCTTCTAAACCTTCAAACGCACTACCAGGGATCTATCATCCCCACCATATGATTGGACAATATAGTCTGTGTGCTGTGGCCTATTTGTTCTAATTTTATCCTTGGGTACTCTGATACCCATCTGTGTGCCGTTTGGGTAGTAAGGCACGGGTCCATGCTGCACCAGAATTTGCTCTAGTTTACTTACCTGTGTAATCACTTTTGTTGTATTACCTAGAAGTGCGACACGAGTCACCCCTACTACCCTTGTGCTCCTTTAGGGTTCAATAATATCTCTGTCACACAAATCCCACAACATCTCCTTCAATTTCCCCTCTATATTTAAATGGAACATTCCTCCGTTTATTTCTTACAGGAATGGCATTCTCTTTTAATACAATAGTATGTTGAACATTTTTCATACTCCCCAACTGACTACTAAAAACTGTTGGGATTTTTTTTTATTTTTAAATCAGAGTACAAATCATTCTGCAATTTATCCACATTCACAACATACACCGGCAGACTGGCACTAAGGTCTTCAACCCCAATTCACATATACGCGGCCAAACTAAAATCGTTGCCCCACTTTCAGCTATGAGATCCTCTCCTGTACAGTCTTCCCAGCAAACTCAATTTCTGCCTGCATTTTTCCCCACAATCGCAATTTTATAACCCGAATAACTAGAAGGACTAGTTTTAGTGCTTTGCAATTCTCTTCCAGGCCATAATTGACTAAATAACGATTTCCCCATTAGAGTGTACCACGCATACAAATCCACCATAACTTCCACCTGAACACCATCAATGCTTAAGCAACACTTGGGAAACTGAAGCTCTCTTCCCTTAACATTACTACTTTGAATATTTAACACCATATTCTGCATACCTTCCTCAAATTCATCATCATCTACATTCTCCACAACACAACTCACCTTCCTTCCAAAACTTTTACATACTCATGCAAAATGTCCTTTTTTCTTACAAGTACTAAAAATGTTGCCAATGGCCTAACACCCACTAAATTTTTTTAAATGCGAGCTGGCACCACACCTAACACACAATTTAACATTGTTATTCGTTCCAGTCTTATTACCCCCGCAGGCAGAATGAGTTGCAACCCTTTTTTTCTACTGTCAATCCCGGTCACTACTCACAGCACATACAGTGCCATTATCCCTGATTTATTTCCTCATAACTTGTATGCAACTCTGTTACCTCAAACTTCTTGCCACTTCAATAGTTATCTTTAAAGATATTTCTCCTGACGACCATAGTTTCTCCTGTATTTTTTTTTAGATTTGGTCTTCATTAATAATTGATCTCTTAAAACTTGGTCATACGTCATGTGATCAAAAGCACAAGTAAATGCAAGGCCTCTTAATACTGCCATATACTGGTCAATAGATTCATCATCCTTCTGTTCCCTGGAACAAAACTTATATCTTTCCATAACTACATTATAGTTGTGCCATACTTCTCCTGTAATTGTTTCAATGCACATTTATACACATCTTTTCCATTCACATTATCTATAGGTGGCAAATTTTTAAATTCCCTCAAACCAATAGCCCCCAACCAATGTTTAAGCAATGGCAAATGTCTTTCTGGCGAACATTCACCCTCTTCTAATACATCTACGTACACCTGAAATAAATCCAACCATAATTCACACTGAACAGGAGGATCTCCTGGTTCATTTAAGAAAAATGGTGGCGGTTGAATAGTAGACATTTTGCACAACACCAACAAATTTTTCTTTTCGAAAATAGTCCTGTGTGTGTGTGTGTATAAATATATATATATATATATATATATATATATATATATATATGAAAGAAAACACTACCAGACAAAACAAACATAAAAACAAATCCACGAAACAATAGACAAAATTTTCCTTAATCCAGTAGTTATTAGCACATGGTGTGCTAATCACTGTTAAGGAAAGTGTAAGTGTCTCACTAAATATGCATAAAAATGCAATTCCAAATACGTAACTCTCAAAATAGTGCTCCAATTTAAAGCCAATTCAAAGATGTTGTAAACATCCAACAGGCACAAAGGTGTGCCTATCACCGTTGTCAAACTGGCTTCAAATACAATCCAAGGAAGATTATAATTGTTCGATAGACATGAGTCGTGCCTATCACTGTGTAACTGGTTTTGAAAGAGAGGAAACTTCCCATCTTGTAAAAATGGCCGCCGCACGCAGCGTAGCGTGCTTTCAAGAGGAATTTGGGCACACTCCTACCAAGAATTCCACATGTCGTCGCTGCGTCAGAAAACTTCAATTAATCATTTCAACTGAGTTTTGAGAGGAATTTGGGCCCAGATTTACCGAGAATTCCATACGCCGTCACCGCATCAGAAGATTTCAATAACTCTTTAAAACGGAGAACATGCGAAACGTCCACAATCTTCGCTTGACTGGAGCACACAGCAACACTAGCAGCACGATCTCCAGGACCAGCTAACCAGGAATGCGTGGCCGCCGACCACAGTTACACCTACACTGCTCCTGCCCGTCTCGTTGCCATTGTAAGGACAGATGATACACGTAGGTAAGTGCAATCTTTTATTCCAAAAAATGGTGGGTCTATAACAGGAGCAAATGCCGGCAATTACACCCAGGCAAAACAGTTGTGACCACCTCCAACCACTGAACCTTCACCGCCTTGAATTCCTACATCCCATTATGACATAGATTTGATCTACATTCGATCTACACATCACAGTTACATTGTGCATCGATGATGTATAGGCAAAATTAGTTATTCCTAACCGGCAAGACCTGTGTCATCAGCAATCTCATCAACTATCTATGGTCCACATATATGTTTCCTTGGTGGAGAGGGCTCCACTCACACTTCTTTGATCTCCATAATTCTTACAGGTTGTACAGCCATATTTCTGATGGTGTACTCAATGTCTCTACATTTGTTAATTTCAACCCATATCTGGATATGTTATTTTGCCACCCGTTAGTGAAATACATAAATCTGCTCTAATGCAAATATATATACTATGGGTGCTCTTTTGTGACTTTCTGTAAGAACTGGGCCCCTAATTAGGTCCAGCGTTAACCAAGACCTTTTGTTTTTATTAAAATGTTATCTCTCTCTTCATCCATGTGCCTGGTTGCTTCACTGTGAGTTATATATTTGAATCTAATCAGAGAGCATTCAGGAAGCATTACATGTAGGCTCATATGGTTAAACTTTGCAAATTGTCAACTAAAGGCAATTCCCTTCCCTGCACCATAACATGGTACTGTAAACTGGCAAAGTATTTGCGCTACTGGGGTTGGGCCTACTTGCCCCAGGGACAAAATAAACAAGAAAACATGTTGTCCTCGACACCAAACAATACGTACTGCGAGATATAGAAATACCACAACCCTGTGGACACGACTGAAGTACAAGGCTTGCAACTGCTTAGTAACTTCACATTCTACTGGGATGCGACAAATAATTAGTAATGCTATGACTACTTGCTAGTAAACCTCATGACACAGTCCGTCCTAGTCGCAGTCCTCCGGCCAATCTCTACCTCCTGCATTTTTATTCTGTCTTTGTGTAGAGTGCCTAGGTACTAATTAGGACGAAAAGGTCCATTAGGCTAAAACTCAGATATTTATGTCCTAAAGGCAAAGGGGGTGGTGAAAAAAAGTTTAAGTTTAAAGCAATAGCATGCTTTATTTTCCCTGGATGGCACATATTCTCGTATACCGTATTGGTACATACCACTTGCGAGGCTTAAAGAGCTTTCTGATAAAACAAAAAAGAGGATGTCTCGGTGTAAAGTAACCACAACTATGCTGCAGTTAAATAGCCTTTTATTTAATATGCAGCAAGCTTTTTTTTTTTTTTAAATCACGCAATGCTTCCAATGTTTATTTTGCTCTTGCAAGGATTCTCATCCTCTCGCGTATATTCCGACAGAATCTTCCTAACATAAAATGACCGCACCCATCTGTATGTACTTAAAGGCTCTACATGAATCACTTGTTTTTGCTACTCTTGGGTAATTGCTAGCCCAATCATCTGCATTGTTTGCATCACAGAAAGTAGGGGTGAGGCCAGGGAAGAGAAAAAGAAGTTCTCAAATCCACGCTCCATCCGCTCATCAAGACATTCCCTTGCTTCTCATTTTCAAGTGTTGGACCCTATCCCGGTCCCTGCTGCACTGAAAAGGACTGCATCAATGAACATCTACTTTTCAGCCAGAAGCAGAATTAAGATTGAGTCTGGGACATTTCCATATGAAAGTGAGTAACTAGAAACGCAAGCCAGGCATTGACTGATAAGTTGATTGAAATAGTATGCAAAACCCTGCTGCCTTCAGAGAAGGTAAACAACCCAACGAGCCTGGCTCCACATGACGACAGAAACTGAACCCAAGCATAGCCTTCTGAAAGTCAAAAAGGCTAAAGTGGAATATGAAAATCTGACTCAAAAGAGAGACCGAGATCTGCAATCTACCCCGGACACTAAGAAGTTACAATAACAAAAGGAGGAGCCTAAAGGGGTGCTTTCACGGCGATACTTTCAGAAGGCAGCAGTTAAAAGGAATCGCTTCCTCACCTGATTCCACATTTCATTGAAACTGTGTATTGTGCTCTTTCATCTAGTAGTTGTCATTTCTGGAAATAAAGTGGAAGCCTAAAACTGCAAAACTGAAAAGAAGGGCTCCATATAACCTCAGACCTGCAGGCAGAAATCTTTGCGGGGGAGGGGGGCGAGAGAGACAGGAGAGAGAGATAGAGAGATGGAGTCTTTGTAGGTTGGCTGGACTTCGGAAGGAGTAATGGAACTTTGGAACTTGGCTGCGGGGGTGCGGACCACGATTTTAGTGTCTCTAGTCTAAATCTTAGTCAAGACGGGCGGGGAGAAAACGATTCTGAGCAGTCGCACATCAATGTTTTTGTGGAGTTCAGAAGACAAAATCGGAGGCCAGGAGAAGGGGTGGGCGGAGAGGGGAAGGCAAAGCGTTAAAAACAATGAAAAAAAAGATGGCGAAAACAAAACATCAAAGGAACACAAGTAGTACTTTAAAATAAAACACTGCAGTCTGCGGCTGCCAGTGGCTAGTACAGCAGTAAGATCATAGCGAGCCAGACGGGTTTAAAAAAAAAACACACAGCAAAGCAAGGACAACTGAGGTGAACAGTATACGTTTTTTCTCACAGGAAGTCTTTTCTGCAGCAGGGTGAACTTGGCAGCGCCATGTGCTGCCATGAGGCTGGAACAGACCTATCATTTTCCCCACCCACAAAAATAAAATAAAAAAGAATTCAAGTGATGCTGCGTTGCTGGGATAATATTTTGTTGCGCTGGTGTTTCCTTTTCCCTGTAGGCCTAGCTGACAAGTAAGCCCACGATCATGTCCAGCGCCAGAGAGACAAGGGGGTTCAAAACAGGGCGCGAAGGCTTCATTCCTCCAGTCAGTAGATGCGAAAGCAGCTTAAAGCAAGAAAATGGTGCTTGGACAAACATCCAATTGAATCCCGAACGTTCATCGGGACTGCCCCCAAATCATAGTTAATAATGAAAAACCAAGAATAATGAGGGTACCAACACACTGAAAATCACAGTTCAAGCACCCATATTTTGCTTCGGCAGTTATCATGGCTCTCCTAATTTTGTTTCAAAAAGACAATGTCTTCCTATTGGCGACACCACTTAAGCGTTTCTTCTTTTCGTCATCACATTAACCAGACAGAAAATCAAAAACGTCATTGATGTGCTCACCATGAAGAGGCTCACACATATGGTAGAGACTGACGCTATTCTCGCCAGGCGCGCACAAAAATTGCCCGGCGTTATTCTAAGTTCAGCACTGTTTGCATATTCCTTATAAGTTTATAAACCCTGCAGTGTCCCTCCATGACTAACGGACGAGGAATTGAGCGAGTCTTCTATATTTATACCTCGTCTGCTCTGCTCGTGCCCATGGGCCTATTTCCACTCTCTGTTACTGTACACAGAGCTATGTGAGGTATTGTGGCCGCTCAATCTTCCCTGATTTCCTAACAAGGCAGGCCTGTGTCCCGGAGGAACAAACTGGGGGTTGTTTGGCCCGGGGGGAGGTGTGGAGAGGAGGCCAAATTCAGAGGGAGAGGCCGTGAGCCTTGTGGTTTTGGCACCTCCTCTTAAAACTGGTGTTTAGCGACCATTTCTGGGCAATTACAACGTCTTACTGGCGTTGTTGAACTTGCGTATCAATGCTGCCGATACATCACCACCACCGCTGGACTTCGTGTCTACAGCCCGGATCTGTGAAGGGGTGGCTGCTTTTTGCAGTTTTTAACTAATTATAGTCTTGTTCAGTAGGCCATTTTTTTCTTCACTTGATTTGAGCAACAGGGTCCGAATTCTTAAATCGCATGTGGCGTTCTCAAGCACAATGCTAGACAAAATACCTGGATCGTTCAAATGTAGGACATATAATCATACTTCAGATATCATTTTTAGTTGACTCACGTGGAAGAAACACTCATTGCTTCCTCTGACAAGAGAACATTTTTATCGCCCTACCTTCCTCAAGGAAGCTGTAGTACCCAGTAAGGCAAGGGAAATGCACCCAGACAGTGTAGAGAAAGGACATACTCGTGACTCAAAAACAATATTAAATTCAAGATCACCAGAGACGAATGCTCTACAAAAATACAACAAAAAAAGGTGGTTTTTTTCGATCTCAATTTGTTCCCTGAAAGATGGAGGAGTTTCAATGGACCGATTTACTGAGCCAGATATTTTCTGGCAAAAGGGGAACTCTCAGATATGTACTGATCTTTTTAGAGTAGTTCTTCTTAATACCGACGTGACCAATGTGTGCCATTTATTTAAAGAGGTCAACCAGTTACCAAGATGGTAGTTCTCAAAAAAAGAAACTGCCAGGGTGCTCCTCTTGGAATGTCCTATAAAATAATGTCATTACCTGTATACAAACTGCAAATCATATTTATACATTCCTAACCACCCATGAGAGGAGGTTTTGAAGCGCTTTGCGGCGAGTAGCAAGCTACACTGGAAGTAATGATTAGAATTAAATAGTTAACAAATTATTAATATCTGCTTCCTTTTCCCTGTACATTAGTTTTGGGAAGTTTTAAATGTGTGCTCTCGAGTTCTCATGCCCATAGTAGTATTTTCAGCAGGAATGAAATAATGGAAGTGGATTAGAATAGGGAAGATATGAGTTATTTGGAGTAGCGGGCGTACGCAGCTGTTCAGTGAGTGAAGTGAATTTGTAATGCAATGGGTCTTGCATTTGCTCTACTTAGAGCTATTAGCATTGTAAAGTCCTAACCGGACTTTTATTGCCACATAAAATGAAAAATAAAACAGTCTCACATAAGCGAGCCAACGGCCACAATGAGCGTGCAGGAGACACACAAAAAGAAACAGAAGTTCCCTTGCAGTCAAACGTATCAGCAAAGGTTCAATTATCCATGTAACAAGGTCGATGTTATGCAAAGCGCTCGACTACTGCCCAGTGAATTTGTGCTGCGTAGGAAATAAAAAGAAAAAGTAGTCCAGAAACCATGCGGAAAACATGGAACCTCGTATATTTTCAGTAGTTTACCAGTGCTCTTGAGGAGGGCTAAACACCAGAAAAGGCATGATGTATGCATGGCTTTCACTAATGAAATCAAGCAAATTTTAAAAGGCAAGACCGCAAACCAACAAAACTGTTGGGCGTGGTTAAAAGTCCACAAAGAGATTACAACAGGGGCCAGAGCGCTCGACCCTAAAAAGGAGGGGGACGATTAAAAGGATGTCTGGGAGTTCATAGGAGTCAAAGGTTTGCGATGAGTCAGAAAAGAGGGATAAGATAAAAGCTGAAGATAATTGACAATTGTTATATTAGCGGTTTATCGAATAACTCAGTTTAACTTATACATGTATAGATGCATACCCACATATTTAAATATGTAATACTATGCGCATACATAAATATAAAACTTAATAAAGTATTTTATTTGTTTTCCCCCCAAGTCCAAAGAGATTCACCACACTCCAAAAGACTCCCAAAATATAGTCTTTATTCTCCAAATTTTACTGAGAATAAAGACTATATTTTGGGAGCCTTTTGGAGTGGGGTGAATTTCTTTGGACTTAAAATATTAATCCGAGGTTGGTCCCCTTCGTCACCGGCAGCGGCCCTAGAGTGTGCCGCTGAATTTCTATTCAGACCATTTGTTTTGTATTTATAAATGTGTGTGTATGCACACACTATATACACACACACCTGTTTGTATATAGAATATTTACATGTAATATACAAAGTGATTATTTTGTTCTGCTATCTATATTACACATTTTAGCCATTTGTACAAGATACTGCTTTTTTCTTAGCTACTGTACTTCAGTATAAAATTATCTTCCTTCAAGCAACCTCAGGATTGAGGCAGAGTTACCTTTGATAGCACTAAAGTCTTTGACCCCAGGACATTAAGCGCTTCAACTAACTGAACTACCACACTGGTTAATGAAAATGTATGCATGATCCATGTAGATTGTTGCATGACACTGGTGGGACATTTTTCAGAATTCTTTTTGGTGGCGGCGTGGAGTAGGTGGTAGTGTGTTATAGAGGCGCAAGAGAACAAAGGCTTGGATGGTATCGGGTGCAGCAAAGTCTGTTTTCATAAAATCGGTTGCTGTGCTAGAACACTGGTGATTCCACTACTGGTTTATAAGAGGTGGGTGTGGGTCTTCAATGTCCTTCAAAATTTGGAGCTATTGCAGACGTGGGGTCCCTTGCTCACTGTGCCACTGGAATCAAGCTAGCCTGGCTGATGAGGGGTGAAATCCCGAAACTGGTCCCAGGATGCTTGTTTCCGGTCCAGGGAGGACCTGGCCTGGCAGTTCGGGCTGGACTGTTCCCATGAGGAACAGGGTCAAGACTGATTTGCATATGGCTGGGTCAAAACTGGGGTGGCATGGTGAGCAAAAGAACGATGGATTAAACCCAGATCTGTGACTGGAGGTGAGTGTTTGCATTGTCAGTACTCCGTCCATCATCCTTTTGTGTTCCTAAAATTGCCCTAAGCGGGAAGGGTATGCCCAGACGTGGGTCCCTTGCTCACTGTGCCACTGGAATCAAGCTAGCCTGGCTGATGAGGGGTGAAATCCCGAAACCGGTCCCAGGATGCTTGTTTCCGGTCCAGGGAGGACCTGGCCTGGCAGTTCGGGCTGGACTGTTCCCATGAGGAACAGGGTCAAGACTGATTTGCATATGGCTGGGTCCAAACTGGGGTGGCATGGTGAGCAAAAGAACGATGGATTAAACCCAGATCTGTGACTGGGGGTGAGTGTTTGCATTGTCAGTATTCCGTCCATCATCCTTTTGTGTTCCTAAAATTGCCCTAAGCGGGAAGGGTATGCCCAGACGTGGGTCCCTTGCTCACTGTGCCACTGGAATCAAGCTAGCCTGGCTGATGAGGGGTGAAATCCCGAAACCGGTCCCAGGATGCTTGTTTCCGGTCCAGGGAGGACCTGGCCTGGCAGTTCGGGCTGAACTGTTCCCATGAGGAACAGGGTCAAGACTGATTTGCATATGGCTGGGTCCAAACTGGGGTGGCATGGTGAGCAAAAGAACGATGGATTAAACCCAGATCTGTGACTGGGGGTGAGTGTTTGCATTGTCAGTACTCCGTCCATCATCCTTGTGTTCCCAAAAAAAGAAGGCTGCCATGAGCCACCCATTTCCAACTACCAAGTCTTTTCCTGCTGCACCTGTTCAAACAAACTGTCAGGTTTGTGGACTTATAATATGCCACCATTTCTTTGCTTCAAGATGCTCTGAGAAACTAGTGTAAAGAATTAAACAAGCCAATAGGTCACACATTTGGACATACTGATTTTGCCAATGCTTTTTGGTGATGCTGTACAGAATGAGAAAAAAACAATTTTGTCCAGCATTGGGCTAATGACGAGAAAAAAGGTGCAATTATGCAGCCACTAGTGGCAGCTGCATCAGTTCGCAGGTGTGCCCCTCCCCCGCCCCCAAAATACCCCACCACCACCCACAAAAAAAGGGACCATTTTCTACAGAGCAGTGAATGCAGGTGGTGCAATAAAATAAAGCTGGGAAGAGGGAAGAAGGGAAAAGCAGCACACAAGGGAGAGAGCAACACAAGCTAACATACAACAAAGAAAGCAACATGGGGACACGGGAGGTACCACACAAGGGTGAGAGCAATATGGAGAACAGGGGATGGGTAGTTTGGCAGGGAAGAAACACCCGAGTGAGAGAGCAAC
Organism: Pleurodeles waltl; assembly: GCF_031143425.1. Taxonomy (NCBI): domain Eukaryota; kingdom Metazoa; phylum Chordata; class Amphibia; order Caudata; family Salamandridae; genus Pleurodeles; species Pleurodeles waltl. The sequence goes on from NC_090440.1 coordinate 513,130,500, forward strand.
ACGGACCACCAGTGGGTGAGGAAGGCAGGAAAAACGAGGAGAGAGAGCTGGAAAACAAAACCTATTCTCACAGGGTGCTTAACCAAAAAGGGAAAAAAGTAGTTCCTTAAAAGTGAACAGTGGAAGGATACAAGTCACCCAGTAAAAGAATGACGGAAAGAGCCTAACTCCAGGGGAGGGTCAAACACAATAAGAGGAAGGCAAGCCAATCCAATCCAACAAATCAGAATTAAGCGAATAAGAGGGACAACAGAGCCCAACAATCTTAAACAACACACAGATTGAAATCTCACTTTAACTTCTTGGTAAAAGAGGTAATTTGCAACAAGACAGCTTGTGCAATAAGGTAGGTGAGACCACAGAACTTGATTAGAATTCAATCAAGCATTTGAAATGCAACAGGTCTCGCATTTGCACAAGTTAGAGATGTTAGCGTTGTAAACCCCTCACAAGGCTTTTCTTGAAACATAAATTGAAAGGAAAAAAAAAACGAGCGCGATTGCGCTATGTAAAACCCAGCGCAATCACGGTGTGTGGAAAATAAAAAGATAAAGTAGTGCACAAACCAGGCTGAAAAGATGGAGCCTTATATGTTTTCAGTAGTTGGTTGGTGCGCTCGAAGAGGGCTAAACACCGGAAAAGGCGTGACATATGCATGCCTTTCACTAATTAAATCAAGCGGATTTTAAAAGGCAAGCCCACAAACCAATGAAAGTGACATGCATGACATGGGCGTGGTAAAAGCCCAAAGAGAGATTACAACAGGGAGGAAGCGCTTGTGCGCTCAACCCTAAAAACAGCTTCAATGCAAGCAGAGTGATTGTTTTGTGCTTTGCTGTAGTAGGTGTTGCTCTGCGGCACCCAAGAACGAAATCCGTAATAAGTGATAAAAAATAAAAAATAAAAAATTTAAAAAGACACTACACCAGTGTAAAAATGCCCATCTCTTCCTCTGTGCCAAATAAATGCTTTTCGCACCTGGGCTGCTCACGAAGACATCTAAATAATGCACTCTGAATTAAGCCAATCAAATTTTACTTTCTTTATTACACTTTGTCGTACTCTATGTTTGGAAATGCACTTTTCTCTAAATTTCCCAGTACATTCTAAACCGACTATAAATTAAAGAAAACTTCATTTCATACGCCCGCAAATCTGAGTTCTTTGGAGGCAGAAGCCTAGCTAGTTGCTAAAACTGGCTGTTGCCACTCGCTTCCCGGAGACAAAACGACATGTAAGCCTAGCGCTGCAGAACTCTACATGTCTGGAATGGGCTTTCCTACTTACACAAACACACACATAGATGCAAGTTCACCAATTCAATAGGGTCCAGTTACGCTCAAGTTCCAGCAAAGTACTCCACGAGTCGGCATACTTCACATACCACGAGGATGTGTAAGGTAGAGCCCGGGTTAAGATCTGAAAAGCCAGACTTCAGACCCCTGAGCTTCTGGACACTCCGAGACAGGGTTACGAACTGCACCACACATGATCAAATACAAACTCACTCATCATTCAGCCATGGCATTCTTCCGGGCAGTGAGTCACCGCTGCAGTTGGTCTAGAAGACAGGGCTTGGCTCGTACTTGGAATACCTGCCTTGGGTGCACTTGTGAGGTGCAATAGTCTGTTGCATTTATAAGGAATTGATGGAGAGCCACAAAAAATAACGTTGGTAATGCAATGATACAACTGAGACCTGCTGAGCTAAGTACTGACCAGCCTTTAGGCATCTTAGCTAAAGAGAAGGACAAGTTACTTTATGTAAAATAAAGGGTGGTCAAAAACATTCCTAAGAAAGGGCCCTGCATTTAGATGGAACAGTTTTTCCGAGTGAAAAACAAATTGTGGAATCTGACAGAAGAAAGTAATGGTGGAACAGTGAAGTAAAAAAAAAAAAACTTGAGCCCCCTACTATTTGTAATGTCGTTAAGTATTTCTAAAGCACACATACACCTATAGAGATAACACAAAAAGACAACACACACTAGTTGAACAAAAGATGATGCCAAATATTTATTCCCAAACACAAATAAAATCTTTTTTTTTTTTTTTTTTTTTAAGTAAAGCTTTTCGTTTTTTTTTTTCTAAACCAAGAGAGGGACTAGAGCAGACAATTCATAATGTAGCGTGTTCCTTTCTTTGGCTGCTGCGCCACAGAGAAGGCCTCGCTCCCAAAAGAGGGGATGGTAACATCGAGCAGAAACAAGCCAACAGAAGATGTACTAAGTGGCAGTGCATGAATATGAAATTTGCAAAAACAACAGATGGTGGACGGAATGCAGAGCAAATCAAACATTCACCCCCCCCCCCCCCCCCCCCCAGTCACAGATCTGGGTTTAATCCATCAGTTTTTTTGCCTGCCATGCCATTCCACTTTGGACCCAACCATATGCAAATCAGTCTTGACCCTGGTCCCCATGGGAACAGTCCAGTCCGAACTGCCAGGCCAGATCCTCCCTGGACCAAAAAGAAGCATCCTGGGACCAGTTTCAGGAAATCACCCTTCATTAGCCAGGCTAGCTTGAATCTGGTGGCATAGCAGCACGGGACCCACACCTGGGCATACCCTTCCCACTTGGAGCATCAAATGCAAAAACAACAGATGATGGACGGAATGCAGAGCAAATCTAACATTCACCCCCTCTGTTCCTTTTGCATTTGTAGACCAAGTGGGAAGGGTATGCCCAGACGTGGGTCCCGTGCTCACTGCGCCACTGGATTCGAGCTAGCCTACCTGATGAAGCGTGAGACGGAGGATCGGTGTGCAGATACGTTTTTATTTTTAAAGATTATTAATATTCCCAAATAACCCCCTCTCCCCACAACCTTAACCCCCTCCCATATGCACACTAAATAGTTTGGAAAGCAGCTATACCTTGCCCTTAAAGAAAATACCTTCTGACCCTGAGGGAATTATTTTTTTTTCGAACCAACAGGAACTGACAAAATAAGTTAAAAAAAAAAATCTGTTCCAAGTCAAAACATTATCTGTAAAATATTTCTCTCTCAAAGCTGTTTTAAGTCATGAAGACAACTTAATAACATCTTAGCTTAGTGCGATCGATTGTGCCGTTTTAGAGCTCTTACGCTGCATTCCCCATCTCAACTGCACAGGTATCAGTGCTTAATTTGTGCTTGTTGTTTCCGGTGCTGAGCACTGGCACTTATTTTTGAGGGCCTTGCTCTTGTGCCCCAAGCATTTGCTGCAAGCAAAAGACACATATGGCAAAGACGGAGGAAGGGGAAAACAAAAAAGCGTCACAAAGGGAGAAAAAAGCTGCAAGAGTGAGCTGAGGGGGACAGGGAGTGGCTTTTTAAGGATTGAAGAGGCCCGAGGTGGCTTCAGTATTACGCTGCCTCAGTATTCTGTGTTCTCAAATTTTATTGCAGCAGCCGCGTGTTTAAGAGGAGGGCTTTGGGCACCGGCACCTCTTTATTTACAAATTAAGCACTGGGTATCATCTTCTGAAGGATGAACGACTGAGGCAACCCTGTTGGGATTTAACGTTTATCACAGACTGCGCGAAGATCTGCCTGATCCGAAGAACTATCTCTCTTACAGAAAGAAGAAAGAAAAAAAAAGTTAAAACACCGAGACACCGCAGAGCTACCTGTGTTCCGTCAATTTAGGAAGCGCAAATTTCAAGAGACTCAACGTCTCGATTTCGGAAGTTTTAAAAACGCGCCCCTTATTTCCTCTATGCAGCGCAGCGTCTCAACTCCTCCACGCCTTTTCGTACGTAGTTTACACGTTGGTAGCATTCGTGGTAGAACAAAGCAAAGACGGTTTATTCTCTAAGAAGCAACATATTGATGCAGGTCTCTGCAAGGTGAAACGGTTCGCTAAATCCCCCAGACTATGTGCTGAGTTTAACTAATGTTCGGTTTTAAAACACACTGCCAGAAAGGAACTTTCGTACTTTCTCAGACTAGTACAGGTCAGGAAACCTTGGGCAGGCATGTTCAAATAAAATTATGATTATGCCGGGAATGTTTTCGTAAACACCAATTTTCCTATTCGAATTTCCTCTTTGATTAGACCCTGGCGTTTAAACAAGCTGTATCCTGTCCGTCTTCCTGGTAGGTGTATTCAACAGCAATTCTGTCACCAGGTCCGGAGGTAGCCACTCGAGCAGAGGCCAGTCTAACAGGGGAAACGTGGGGAAAAATTGAAGCAGAAAAATATTAAAGAATTCCAGAAGACAGACTCCAAGAGAACGTGCACCTACACACTATTAAAGGACTTTTAACAACCTCCTGCCTCGTAAGAGTGGCTTTAAGGCTCAGCCACGGACTCTAAGCAAATTCAGTGATAGGAAAAATACCAACTACCCAAGGCTGGCCATAAGAACACATCCCACCCGCCCTGAATCGAAGTGCAAAATACAAACATGTTACTACTACTACTCCGAGCTTTTCGGCCCAGGAGTAATTTCTGTACCAAATTCTGCATCACAGTGAGCTAGTTAAGGCAGATGGTGGCACAGTACCTGGCGATTGCTTAAAGAGCATTTTCTCATCCTACTCTCAGTCGAAACGGGAGCTTCCCTCTCACCTCAAGGTGATCACCTCTCTCCGGTTACTATCTATTTTTCACCCCACTGTCCGCCGTTCCACTATGTATGTCTGTGTGAAACAGATGAGGCATTTTCTGCATTTCGAGCAGCCACTCAGAACCTCGGACGATCAACTCCGCAGAGAATTAAAGACGGGCTCTACAGCACGTACCCCACACAGAAAGTGTGGTCTGAGATCTTCACACAACCGGGCCAAAAGCAGCTTCATGACATTCGTGGTTGGGGACTGAATCATAAACATCCCGAAGCCCGGGCGAGAAGAGCAGCACAGAAATCTCCCCTTCATCCGTATCAGACTCTCTTGCTTCATGACGGACACATGCCCGTCAGCAGTACTTACGGACTGAGCCAAAGGATACCTTCAAAGAAATGTGTCTTTTTTAAAACTTCGGAAGAGAACGCATTCCCCAAACGAAGGCAGTAGCGTGTATGGAGTAAACACAAATAAAGGCGTACAGCAGCCCAATTACATATGCAACCAACCTTGAAATGCATGCTTTATCGCATATTGTTTGACAAATAATTTGCCGATCCGTGTACTTTTATTTCAGTCGTTCACTTCGCAATTAAACATGGCACTAGTTCAAATCAAATGGCTACCTTAAATAACCAATGGAGCTTCATCCTCATTAAAGACTGATGGTTTGTGCGATTTAGTCTCCATATACACTATGTCGAATTCATTCGTGCCATTATTCAACCATTTTTCATAGATAAAATAATTATGGAATTTTCATTTCACAGATATGAATTAAACAAGTACATCTGTGCGCCACGGGGCACTTGAAATAACGGTGTGCGCTGTGCATTCAAGTGCACAAGTAGAGTGTAAGCCAAGACACACAGACATGCTCCATGTCAGTCACTTATCACTCCCTTCTATGCGCTCCCGATGAAGTTGTCCAAGATCACAATGTGCTAAAGAAGATATGGGGTCCTGAAAATAAATCTGACGCAATCAGGATAAAAAGTTGCTGCCGTGCTCAGAGCAGCACAAGTAGCCCGGGCAGGATAATTTTAGGCACGCCCTTGAAACTGGCTGGTATGGGACTGAAAACTGGTGAGGGAAAAGCATTAGACTACGTTTTCTTTTGCAACTGTTGAGTTTCTCGACGGAACTATCATCGGAAAGATCCAATTGTCTGACTAATTCGCTATTCAGTCTACACCCAACCATCCATCTTTACAAGGCCTTCGACATATAGCACCAATGGCTAGAAGTGAGGCAACCAGGGAACACGTGCCTCGGCAAAAGAAAACCCAGAGTGAGCACTCGTGGGACAGGGATAACGAGCGGAGGGTGATAGCAGGGCAGAGGGGCACTCACAACAGAACAATAATGAGTGGCCAAAAAGCACAAATAACACAGGGACACTGCACCCAAGAACACAAAAAACTACAGGGCCGGGGCCAATCTGTTGCAACTACACGAGGAGATGAACCCAAGAATCCTGGGTACCATGTTTCCACTATAGACTTGGGCAAAAACACACCACAGATGAGAAACCGAAGCTCCATAAACACTGCAGGAGAAAGGCAGAGTCCCATAATAATCGAGGACATTCGGAAGAGGTTACTGTCACCGCTACAGCACAATACTGGCACAGAACAAAAGTTAGGTAGACGACTTTAAGATAAGAACTGCCACTGTAAACCAGTACGCAGAAACAACCCCCTACACACCTGGCAATGACACAGGTTAAACTGGAGGGATTGCACGTTACCACCCCTATCACCTCACAAAAGGGCTGTGACGGAAACCCACACACACACTGCGAGAATCTTTGCTGAATGGATCACAACAGCAGGATGACATCTGCGCAAATAACCAAGAGGCGAAGTAATTGGTGAATGCAGTACCGTACAAAAGCCCCGTCACACAACCTACGAGAGGCTAGGTACTGTTCAATAGCAAATAACGCCTAACATTCGGCAATTACTATTTTCACTTCTGCTGGTATTACTTTTTTACATTTCAAAGGTAATGTTTGGATGTGATAACATTCATCAGTCTCTCCGTTCATCCCCGTGACACCTGACCCAGGGCTCTTCGGTTTCTTTCCGATGGCGAGTCTGAGCTTCTTAAAAGCTTTTCTGTGTACACACCTGAGCTCTTCGCAAACTGCAGTAAACATAAAAGGGGGGGGGGGGGGCGTACTTAAAAAAGCGTACTTCCAGCAGAGCAAGCAGCTGGGGTTACGGCTGGGCTAGCCCGTATCTCAGCAGGTAAGGCGCCCCTGCCAGACGGCGAGGGGTTTCAGCGCGAGAAGCACGCGCCCGGCAGAAAGCGCGAGAAGGGCTGAGCAGGAGGGCTCCGGGGAGCACAATTCACCGCTCTGGCGGCAGCCTCGGTTGGTGACAGGAAGCGAGTGCACTTCCAGGGGGCGGGAAAGGGGGTGCTGTTTTCGTAAACAGGAGCCCTGCAGGTCTGGGGCACCGAGTGACGGTTGTTTACGAGTCTGGAGCGCGGTCACGTGGAGCCCGCCCTCCTCCTACCTCCTGTATCCAATCCTCCCCACCCCCTCCCGCCGCACGAGCTGCTCTCCCTCAGACAAAAACAACACTGACCTGCTTAAGAAACCAATCAGCGGAGGCGGCGGCCACGGAGCTTTCATTCTCGTGGTTTTTCCTTCTTTCTGCCGCTGCTCCCTTTACACCCCATTTCCAAAGTAAGACTAGCACGAGCGGAACAAAAGGCAGGTCTTTTTCAAAATAATGCAAGTACCAGGAAAAACGCCCCTAGATCCGCACAGGTGGCCGACTGAGGTCTTGCTTTGTACAACAGTCCACAAACTGCACGTGCGCGTGCCTGAGTTATCACATAAAAGACGGACCTACTCCGTGTACCATTGCTTGGTTTTACATAGCTGATTTATGCATGCGTGCCTGTGTAAACATGCAGGTGTATTTGCTTTACGCACACGACTTCAGACACTGAACAAGCCTGCTGCTGTAGAAAAAACACAGAAAAGGGATTGCTTTCTAAATACAATGCATGTCTGATCTCCAGTGTACTATGTGTACTTTTATGATATGAAATACTGCCGCATGCATTTCAATGCAAGAACCCCAAAATAGGTGAAATACATATTAACTGCCAACAGCATGAGACTTTAAAGCGTACTCTTAAAGAGAAAGGAGGGAGGGGGGCAAAAATGTCTTGCTCACAGCTATGCTGTCAAGTAAGGCCCAAGGAAGTACGGTCCATTTCAAATCGATGTTTAAGACACACGAATTTAACGTGTTGGACCAAATACCAATAGGAGATGTGCGTTATGCCAACGCATTTGTATGTAACAAACACAACAAATAAAGTTAATTACATGTAGAGTGACGCACCATGCGCTGAATGCTTCCAGCCTTCCCACAACCTGGTGCTGCATAATCCAAGATCGCGCCATCATGGGCGTCAGCCCTCCACGGAGCCGGGCCCTTCTCAAGGAGACGAATTGTGTGTGAGATATTCTCAATGTGGCTCACTCACGCTCAAAACACGAAATAACAGATTTCCATATGCTGTAATTATCCAAAAGCAAGTTATACAAATTTCCAACACTCATCCTACCAAAAAACGTAACTATACCCATATTTACTTTTATTAGCGCAGTCCTTTGTCTTCCGCTCTTCCTTGCACACTGGCAGATCACTGATACCAAAAACCACAACAGCCCAGTTTTCTTCCACCCCTGAAGGAGATCTGAGGGGAACCCCTAACAGCTTTACCTTTAAACGTTATACTCTCTCAACCTCAGACATAAAATTAACAGTGTAAAGAACTCAAAAATCATAGACGCCTCAAACACCAAGTGGGATCTTCAAATCCTTGCCTAAAAATACGTTGCATTATTATTCTTGCCACATAATCCATCGTACACGTGCTTGTTGCCTCTGCCACGACTTCCACAATCTTGCTTGGCATTAACAAGGGTCTCTCTGACCTTCACATCTCGAAAAGCTTAATTCTAACATTGGTGGATAAAAGGTCACCATTCTCCACTTTAAAATACCTGAAAACGGTGTCAACCCAAGTCTGTTATCACCTGAAGCAACCAGTGGTTGGCATCTGTTTGCCTCTAGCCTTTAATTCACCAAAGGGGCAAACTTGTCAGGTCCACGAATAACTCATCTACCTCCACCCACACAGACAAAACCTCAGACCAGGCACCATTTTCAATGATTTCCAATAATAATTCACTTTCTCTAGCAATGCAAGAGGCTTAACACAGATATCTATTGCATTTAAATCTGTAGTATACCATCGCTTGATTTCAGACTTCAACTTCAGAGACCAGTGTCTGACGATTCATTTCTACACCAAATGGCTGGTGAGCACGTCATACAACAACAAAAAATAAATACTTTTTTCATAAACCCCTCAAACACTTTGAACCACTTTTGTCCCGCTATGACAGCAATACAGTGTCAGTGGCTATCCTAAATTAATTTCTCCACATTATTCATACCAGTAGCATACTTACAATTATTTGATTTGTTTATATATTCGTAACATGCAGATCTTGGGATAAAACTTTGACTCTAATGTGTTTACCCCTCTTCATTGAGTTAAAGTTCAGCAGAAGCTGACAGAAAAGATAACTTCAGTTCCTGCCTGAAGTTTAGTAAGGAACACTGCTTAATTTGTGCTTGTTGTTTCCGGTGCGGAGCACCAGCACTTATTTCTGAGGGCCGGGGCTTATTCTTTTGCCTCAAGCATTTGCTGCGAGCTAAAGACCCAAATGAGAAAGACGAAGGAAGGAAAAAATGAAAAAGCGTCACAATGGGAAAAAGCATAAGGCTGCAAAAGTGAGGTGAAGGGGCAGGGAGTGTCTTTAAATGGATTGAAGAGGCCCGAGATGGCTTCAGGATTACGCTGCCTCAGTAGTTTAAGCGGAAGGATTTGAGCACCGGCACGTTTTTACTTACAAATTAGGCACTAGTAAGGAATAATTAATCCATCTTTCTATCTTACTCACTGGCGGTCGCCAGTAGGTAGTTATAGTTTGGGAAGTTTCCATCAAAAAATAGTTTTTTGTTTTGCTAATAGCTCTGGTACCGTGACAAATTTTCATTAATTTTTCAAAACTATTCTGCCAGTCACCTTAGCTGCTGTTTGTAAATTTCTAGGGTGGGGAGGAGGGCGGGGGGGAAATCGGTCAAGCGGGGGCTGAAACCCATTTTTCCCATGCAAATTCCCAGAAGGATTTTAGACCGGACTGCAGCCCAAACTGCTGAACTGAATTACACCATGTGTGTCAAAAAGTCATAAAGTCCATAAAGAGTGTTTTTCATAATTTGGTATAAATCCGTTCAGTAGTTTTGGCGCTAATAAAGTAATAAAGACTTATGTACCTCTAGAAAAGCGGATCCACCGTAGATCCACAGTGGTGGATCTTCAGATCCACGTGCCAACAGCAATGCTGTGGTTGACTGACTGCAACCTGAAAGGAAAGTTGCGGCTGCCATTTTCTATAGAGATATCCTGACCTCATGGGACTGATAGAGAAGTCTGTGAGGGACCTCTCATAGGGGGTGGTTTTGTGGGTCTATTAGTGGCGCACAACCATTAATAGACCTACAAAACCACCACCACATTCACTCACAAACTCACACAGCCAATCACACACCCATCCACACACAGACCCACCAAACCACTGCCACACCCACTCACAGACCCACAGCCATTCACACACCCACTCATACCTACAAAACCATTTACCGACTCACTCCCACACAACCACTCACACACCCACTTTTGTGGTCCAATTTATAATAAAACAGTGTAATTCACTACAAAAAACAAAGGTAACAGGGATGTTATAGTTCGAAAATAACATTAAAAAAATTAGAAATTCAATGAATAAACCCAAAGGTTGCAGGCATTATAGTTAGGTTCAGATTTTACACACACAATACCACAGAAATTCACCAGTTATAGTATCTCAAGTAACTATATTTTGTGTGCTCGCCAGGCACTACTAAGTACTTCACATATTACATCCCTTATGACATTTTCTATCACATAATTGATAATATCTCTGCAACATTTGCAGTGAAATTATTGATGAGAAAACTGTGCATGGTTTGGGTTATAGTTACCTTAGGGCACAAGTTATAGCTACTTGAGGTAACTATAACCAGTGAATTTCTGTGGCTTTGTGTGTGTAAAATCTGAACCTAACTATAACGTCCCTGCAACCTTTGCTTTTTCCACAGTGGAAAACATATACATATATATATAATCCTTAAACAGCATCATATTGGAGTGTAGGCTTTTTCCTGGGATAATACTGACAATGAACTATTTGCTATTGTATTATCAAGTCCTGCACCCGCTTGCCCGGCACCGACCTGTTGGTGGATCGGGGAAAGGCAGGACTTTGATTTTACATATATATCATTAAAAAAAGAAGTCCTGCTGTTCTTCCTGCGCTCGCCTATCGAGGTTGGTGCACAGAGAAATGGGCGCAGGACCCATTTAATATAAACCAACCTTTAAAATTCAGACGTTGGCACTGCATGTAATTACCGTTCTTTATTCACATCCAAAAGTCCATTCCATATCAAAGAATCATCATAACTCAAAATCAGAAATGGGGCAACGCGTTTCAACCATCACGGTCTTCTTTCTTGGCCCACAAAGAAAAAATGCACAAACCATGTGGCCCCTCCTATTTCTAACATCACAGCTAACCCATATCATGGACATAGAATAGATTTTTTTTGTTTTTTTTCTTTCTCTCCCTTCTCTCCTCCTTTCTCTCTCTCTTTCCTTTTCTCTCTCTTTTCCTCCTTATTCCTTTCTTTAATTTCTTTCCTTCTTTGCTCTCCCTCAGAAGTGTTTTATTGCTATTCTATCTCTGAACTTCTCATTTACCCTACCTTAATTATGCTTGCTTCTTTCTCTTATTACACGCTCCTAATCTCATCTATCTCAATACAACATACCACCATGCCCACAATATTGCTTACTAAGCTGATTAGATGCCACATGTGCCGTACTACCAACTAAAATAAGAGTGTAAAATAATCTAGGACCCTGAACTAATCAACTCTTCTATCCCAAAAACCAGACTAGCCAATATGGACAAACAATTCCTCATCCTTGTTCAACCCCCAAGGATGGCGACTATTTAATCGAATGATGTATTCAGATTGCAGCTTCCTTTCTGTATCTCCGCCCCTCGGGGTACAAAGCACCCTATCAATGCCATAAAATGTCATTCCTTCTGCGTTCCCTCCATGAGCCAGGTTACAGTGGCGAGCTACCGGGTATGTTACATCATTCTTCACAATAGCTCTCCAATGCTCAAGGATTCTTTTCTTAAGGGGAAAAATCGTACTCCCTACATATTGTAACCCACATGGGCACACAATAACATAGATGGGAAAATATGAAGTACAACTTAAAAATTTCCTAATGTTCTCCTTTTTCCCTGTAGGTAACAGGTATTCCTTCTGGTTGGTACTATATCTGCATGCTTTACATTTGGCACATCTGTAGAAACCTTGTTGCCTATCCAAAAAGGTTCCCTTCAATTTGCACTTATAACTGTGTACCAAAATATCCTTCAGGGAGCTGCTTTTCTCATAAGTAATCATTGGAAGGGGACTCACTAACTGTCCAATCACCTTATCAGCCTTGATCAAATGCCAATATTTAGTTAAAATCTTTAACTTCTAATGAATACGCATTAAAAGTAGTCACGAATCTCGGGGAATTTGTATCAATGTCTTTCTTTCTGGGGACCAATAACGTTGCCCTCTGAGCTGCCTCTGCCTTCCGGCAGGCATTCTTAATAATTCTATTTGGATATCCCCTCAATCTGAATCTTTGTATCATTATCTCTTGTTCCCTTTTGAAACTTTGTGGTGTACTACAATTTATTTTAGCTCTAAGTAATTCCCCATAGGGTATGCTCCATTTGACACTGGACGGGTGATGACTCAGGGCGGGTAAAATACTATTGCCAGCTGTAGTTTTTCTATACAGTCTAGTTTGTAAAGTGCCTGCTTCAACCCTGATCTCCACATCCAAGAATTCCATAACCTGCTTATGTATTTTGTGTTAAATTTAAATTCAGATTATTTTGTGGTAACCAATTTAAGAAATCACCTAACAATGGTTCAGGGCCATCCCAAATCATAAATATATAATCGATATACCATGTCCAGAAGATGATGTGACAGAATCATTCTGAATTTTCGTCCACCATGACATATTGTGTTTCCCACCACCCCATGAAGAGGCAGGCATAGCTTGGAGCAAAGCAACTCCTCATCGCAGTCCTGGTTGTTTGTCTATATCATTGATCTTCGTACATGAAAAATTATTTTCCAAGCAAAACCTTAACATTTGCAAAAGCAACTCAGAATGTTCCAAGAGTCTAACAGGTTTGTCCCTAAAGAAATGTCTACACACCTGAATCCCCATTTCATGTGGGATGCAGGTATACAATGATACCACATCAATGGTTACCATAATGTACTGAGTTTGCCATGGAATATCTTGTATTTTAGTTAGAAAATCTGTGTTATCTCTGCAATAAGGAGGTCAAATTGAAGACATACGGACTTAGGAAATGGTCTAAATAGATAGAGGCATTTTCCAGGAGGCTCCCTCTTGCTGACACTATAGGTCGACCTGGGGGATTATCAATGTCTTTGTGTATCTTGGGTAACATGTAAAAGCAGGGTGCCAATGGTTTCCGCACCAATAAAAACTTAAACTCATCCTCAGAGATTAAACCTCTGTCTACACTTTCCTATAGTAGATCGTGAAACCTAGTTATTGATTCTCGATAAGCTGTCACAGTGTATATCTCCTAACAATTAGAGTTTATCAATTGTCTTTTTGCTTCCTGTTGATACTTCTGTGTGTCCCATAACACCACATTACACACACACACACATATATATATATATATATACACACACACACAAACATTTATACTGGGCTGGGAAATATTTAAGTAAGTATTTATGCATGATAAAGAAAATATACCTTAGATTTTAGAAAAGTAAGTTGTGCTATTCAATACCAGGCCATTACATACAACCTAGTTTTTCTAATCAAGTATGTTGCTTATAAAAAAACCTCCGAGCTTAAATCTGACCAACTGACAAACTGTATCCATTCTAAGACCTGCATGCATCATTCTAACCCCCACCTTCTGAGGTTTACCCACTGTAACTAACATACGAGCCATTAAAACAAAAATATGGAACAAGTAGTTTAAAATCCGTCCGCTACAAGGAAGCAAAATTGGACCCACTAGGCCACAGCATGCTACTCAGTAGAATTAAGATGTGGTGAATTTACACAGCAATGTGCATGTATGAAGGTGTAAGTAGATTTACATGCTATATTATATATGTACGATGTACTTTTTCATTGTGCAGACAGTTTGAAAAAAATGTCATCTGGCAGGATTTTTTGTTTATTTGGCATCACAATATTTATAGTAATAACGTGACATTTCATCAACTATGAATGGGAAGACTGATAATGTTTGTGCCTCTGGGGATGACCGGTTCAAATCTACAACAGCCATACTTCCTATACTGGCACAAATACCGATTTAGCAATTCCAGACTAATTAGAACAAACTGATTAGTAATATTATTGACTTTTAAATACATTATAACTAATGAGTTTTGATTAACAATTCACAAACCGCTACCTTAAATCACAGATTTCTCTCGCACCTTTCCTTCCCACACGACTATCTTTATGGTGAGGCAAATGATTGATTTCATTTTGCCTAAAAACACAATTAATTTCAACAAATGTTACTACTTTTAGATCCAGTCGAGCTAACAGGTATAGTAACATAAAAAACGGTCTAGTGTATCAATCCTTTAGAAATCGCTTAGCAAGATGCCCTAACGCCTCTGCAGTCACTGCAATGTCAAATGACCGAACATTTCACAATATCTTCTTTAGAAAGTGCAGATTACATACTATTAATAATGCCAATAAATTAAAATGGAGAGTTTAATCAAAAATAAAATATATACTCTTATCTTTGTTTCTAAAATACTAGTACAACAGAAAACGCAAAATACTAAAAAACAAATGCTTTTTTAAAGTGTGAAAATGGATAAAGCTCTTCATAATACTATATGGATTATCTATCAAATTCGAGTTAAATTCCCAGGAAAGAATAAAGATTCCTAGTGCTGTTTATTTTTACATGTTTAAACATGCTTATGTTCACGTTTTTCCCACTCACACATAGTTAAAGTGCAATACTTTCAATCCACAGTATTCAATTGTTCAACAACCATCCAAAATACTTTCATCTTTATCAAGCCTGTTTTCCATCCTCATTCACAATTTTTCATCTCAAATAGACATGATATTAATGTAATTTCTTTAAAACGTTTACTAATCAGTTCAACCATAGATCCTTATAGTGGCATCAGTACAGCTGTACACGAGGTCTAATTCGACCTGCTGTTTATTTGAACAGTGCTGCAGAACTGACTGTTTTGGATTAGTGTGACTTTAGAAAACCACTGGGAATACCATATTTAGCAACATATTCCCCCAGCTACTTGAGGCCTTTGTTATGATTATTTCACATTTTGCATAACATGGCATAGTATGTTACATTTGAGAGGGATGTATCACCAAGCTACAGTTTTAAAATAGATAAGGTTAACTTCAGACATTTGGATATTAAGTCCTTCATTTTCCACTAATATTCCTCTGATTATTTGGGTATAAACAATCTGAGACAGTTTGAGATACGCAAACGCCTAAAAAAAAAAAGAAAGCTAGTGAAGATTAGATTTAATAATTTACCTGTTTAAGATATACAAGGCACATGGTGGGATTTGTCACACGGGGACCAGATATGCAAGAGTTGTACTGAATCCTTTGAACACAATTTAAGATGATGATACTTTTAAGGTACAAATAGAGCATAAACATGAGCACAAAGTGAATTGCTGAAAATAAAGGTAGCAATGGAGTTCACAGAAAAGCATTTTTTTTTTTAATGCGGCCAGGAAAACCCCCCAATAGATTTTTATATACAGTCTTGCTTGACATTGGTGAAAACATATAACCTGTATTTTTCAACTAAAAAGACGGCGGCTCGTGTTTTTTTATAGATACTATGTATAGCGCATCCTTTGCAACTTCTGGCCATTTTTTCTTTACATTTTCTGCTGATCGCCTCATAAACATAGATAGAAAACATTGCCCACACCATTACATAAACGTAACTTCAAAAAAACACAAGGAACAGCGGAGGAGTCCCTCAAATGTGCCCTGTTATTTTAAGAACATCTGCATATGCGTTTCCAGTAAAGGCTGCATACTGTACAAATCTGTGTAACAGTTAACTACTTTATTCTATGGGCAAACCTTGCTCAATTGGCATGCTTTTCGAGCCTTGGTGTGGACGCTAGATTCGCCAGTCATATTTTACATGCCAAGCGGCGTCCAGGGCCTAAAACAAATGTGTTTAAAAACACTGCAGGGCCTAAAATGTATAAATCAGCTAGAACAAAACAATTCTATTTGGCCTCCATCGTTAAAAAGGCTGTGCTGTCTGATTTTTTCGCTTTCAATACACAGACAATATAACTGTCTCCGCTGCAGAAATTCAGCAGGAAATGAATACTGTGAATTACTTTTGTTTTGACAACGTCTTTATTACTGTCACAAGACAATTAGAAAACGTTTTGCTTTAAGTATCAAGCATAACAGCTTTTAGCATATCAGAAATATTTTTTCTTTTCTGTTTCTTAATGTCAAAGTGTGTATGCGAATACACATAATATTCATACTAAGTGCTACAAAATGTATTGCTGTGCTACAAAATGTATTGCTGTGTTTGTACTTCCAATGCTTTATTGGCAATTACCCACAGCAAGGGCCACTGGAATGATGCGGAAGCGGATCACCAAATTATGCGGTAAGGGTACGGTGATCAGATTATGAGAAACAAAACCCAGGCCGGGTCAGACATAAAAGTAGGACTAAAGATTTCATGTTACTTTAATGTCTGGCATGTCTCAATTTTTGTGCGGCCGTGAGCGAGTGTGTGTTTTCCTCCCCACTCTGCGGCCAATACCCACACAGTCACCTCCTCTTGTGTTGCCCTTGAAAGAAGAGCGTAGGTTCATTTCTTCTTTGCAGATGACCATCTATCACCCCAAAACCGGAATGTTTATTAAAAATTAGGAAAAGCGCTAGAACAAATCCTCTGAAAAACGGGACTGTCTGGGGAAATCCGGGACGTCTGGTCAACATAGGCAGGAGTGTCTAAATTCCTATGCAGAAAGAAAAGGCAAAATATACACCGAAATGCAGCACATTTGAGCAGTGTTACTTCACTATTTTTTACACCTAAATACAGTAATTAGCAACTGAAAGGTGATCAGCCTCTGCTCCACAAAAGGCCTAGACTGCACAGTAACTGTGCGTTTTGACAACTTTTAATCCATTTGAGGTAGAAAGATTTTTTGTTGTTAAAATCTGCTAGTTATGCAGAAGATGGTGGAGTAACATTCAAGTGTGGCATAACCCCGCTTCTGTCACAGAATCTCATAATTCCAGTGGCCTTGCCCATAATGTCCACACGTTGTTCGGCACAAGCATAAGCGTTACATCCAAGTATCAAGGGACACTGGATTTTCAAACCATTGATTGTGCCTTGGCTCTTAAACGGAAACCTTATACCACTCCGTCATTATTTCCTTCGAGTAGTAAAAGTCCTTCTCAACTTTTTCAACTGCTCTTGAAAATAAATTAAAGGTGATATGGGCGCTATAAATGGAATGTTACTTCCTTATAGAAGAAGCCCAGCTCTTCCAAAACTGCCAAGTGGTTTCCTTCATTCTAGAAAACCTATCCGACCTTGTGGAGAATTTGTGGAACAGCACACAATATTAACATTCTATTATGCGGAGTATTTCAGAAATCCGCCCCAGGCACACACTAATCAAAAACTTACTGGCAGGAAATAGACTTTTGTTCAGGCTGCACAGTATCCCAGTTCACTAAATCAGACGTTCACATCTAGAAAACAGCCCAGTGGGAAAACAAAAATGTAAACAGCCTTCTTCCTATATGCACCCCTGTAGCAACTTGCCAGAACACTGAAGCACCATTTGTATGCATTACAAACCTGAAAAAAGATAAGAGACTATGTTCAGTGAAATATGAATGACTGATGTGTGCCTTTTACACAGTGATGAAGCTCCGAAAAAAACGAAGACTGCCCCGTGAGAGACATGGAGCTCACAACCCCCTACTGAGGTTTTATCTTAGAACAACTGCTGGACCTTGGAGACTCCAATGACTCCTAATGGAACAAAAATGGTATCCCCCAAGATCAGAAAGGTGGTAGAGTGAAACTAACTTTATGACCAAGTAAAAACGACTATGACAGATATAACCTCAGGATACATACAACACTAAAATCACTTGCTGAAACCCAAAAGTTA
Source organism: Pleurodeles waltl (assembly GCF_031143425.1). NCBI lineage: Eukaryota > Metazoa > Chordata > Amphibia > Caudata > Salamandridae > Pleurodeles > Pleurodeles waltl. The sequence goes on from NC_090440.1 coordinate 513,148,541, forward strand.
AAACGCTCAAGCATGCACTCTGTCCATAGTCGAGCAGAATACATTATTTCTACGAAGGCAACTGTCTACCCAGTACAAAATACCAAAACCAAGGTTTTGGATACACATTATCCAAACATCTGGTTAAACACAATTAAGATTCATGAATATATTGACATTTACCCAAAACATTTTCCAATGAGCATCTTATCCCCCTGCCCACAACCCGAATGAATATATTTGCAATAAAGCTAGGTTTACATTGGTGGATAGTATACAAGTATGTCAATGAGAACATTTTTAGGCACATTTCGCAGATCATATGTAACATGATGAAATAATCACTTAATAGGTATGTCTGGCTTACCTACCTTCAAGAAAACTTGTAACATCTACTTTAAAACAGACTGACTGACCAAGTAGTCAATATTACTCTACGTTTCCAATTTGTTTATCTTACAGTGCTGAGAAGTGGCAATTTAGGTCATTTACTGCTTTAAAAAAGTTAAATAAAACACGCTTTGACAATGCTAATATATCTCACCTTTGCAGGCCTACTGGCATTGTCAATGTTTAGTTTTTTTCCCAATGCCTTTCAACATTGGCAAAAAATATAAAAAAGCACAGGACTTCATTCTCGTTCATGTTTCATTACCCTTGCGCAGGAATGGATCATGATGCTCAGCAGCCCCAGGCTCACCACCCATGGGCGAGCATGCTGCTTACTTTGTCTTTTTTGTTACCACACCAAATGGCGGACACCCATCTTGAAATACAAAGTACACCAAAATATACTTATTATACAAAGGAGAGGTCCAGAAGCTAATTGGCGATGTTGGACCCTCCAAAACTTTTTTTTTTTTATTTAAGTGAGACAAGGAGGCTGGGAGGGGTTAGTGGCGTGAGTAGAGGCAGCAGCATGGGGCAGAGAGCAATGAAGGACTTTGGTGGGTGGGGAGGTTAAAATTTAAGAGAGGGACGGAGACAAGTCTTCGAAGATGGTAGTTAAGGTTGGTTAACAGTGGGGAAACTCCATTAGAATAGATTTTCAAACGCAATGAGCCATTAAGTTCAAAGTCAAGACATTAATGAATTGCACAGTTTTTCATGTCCCGCATTCAATTTCCTCACTGGGCTCGGCTGCAACTATGCAACTATCAACAATAGTGTCAGTCATCTCCTTATGGCCTTTATCTCTGTTTCACTGAACTTCATATACAAAGTGGCAAAATCTTCATATCTTCAAATAGGTCTCCTTTACAAGTAGGCATTTTTTTTCAAAATTCGCACATAGCAGGAAATTTGAAAAGATTATTCATGATTTAATAAAAGTAACCAGGTATGTTCTTCAAATGTAGCTACTGAAAGGATAAGACTTCTACCTGACTATCCCTCCCTACACATAGACACACACAGGCATGCAAACTATTCTAACATGAACAGATGAGCTGGGGCACCTAGAAACTTAGCTTGTTCCAATGTGGTTGCTATGATCTCAGACTGATCTTGCAGTGGACACAAGGCCTAAAGGAAAGACCACTGCTGAATGTAATCACAGACACTGCCTGAGGTGTGAATGTACAAAAACTCTCCATTATCCTTGTGGTCTAGAAGCACCAGATTTTAACTAGAGCGGCACAAAACAGTGATTGTCAATTTTTACCAAGATGTTCAACCTAGTGACATCTGTTACTACACACTGACCTCTAAGTCTTTGTCAATAACATTTGAAATAGTAACATCAAAGTCATGGTTCAGGAAGTTCTACTCCATCCAAAGCAAACAAAATCTTCACCTCTACTTTGAGAAGACCATCCTCTTCTGGGCTTGCAAACGCTAGCCAGAGTTGAAGGGAAAAATAAACACCTGTGATTTGAAGAGCACAGCCCCCTCCAATCACTTCTACCATACCTTCTTTGTGGTTATATATATCCCTTCTGTGTGTGTGTGTGTGTGTGTGTGTGTGTGTGTGTATATATATATATATATATATATATATACATACATACACACACACACACACATTTATATACACATACATCAAAACATATATATATATTTTTTGTTTTTTTCTGAAAAAACAAAGGTTATAGTGACCAACTGAACATCACTAGGAGAATACGTTTGAGACCTTTCACCCCTGCCCACCTGATCTCTTTAAACAGGTGGCTCCTAGGCAGACATCCAGGGGAGACTTTGAAGGCCACAGCAAACACAGATGCCAGACTGCCAATTCGGACAAGCATGTGCAACTCACTCAACCATCACTGATGCACATTAGGATCATAGACATATCAAAAGAATAAATTTGCCGGAGAGACTGACTAAGGTGATAAAACAATGTTCTCCCTCCAGTCTTATGCCTATGTTGAATGCTCCAGATGGGCAATTTTTCCACTTCAGTTTTTGTCAGAAAAGTTTTTTGCCAGTGAAGACACAGGGTGATGCCCCTGCTTGCAAGACTTGGCAACTCAGCAGATGTGCACTCCAGATCCTTTGGGTGTCTTTTTGTCCACATGTCACCTGGAAACCATTAGGAAATGTAGTCTTTGAAAAACAGAGGGGACATTTACTTTAGTGGGCATTCTCCTTAAAGACTAAAATGTACTGAGATGTGCTACCGCGCCTGGTCCTTAGTAAGTAAACTTATAAGGGGACACGTATAGGCCGAAGTTTTTCAGTCCATCCCCCTAATTGGTCAGTCAATCTGCATATATGACTCTAACCTATAATATTAATTTTACAAATCTATGAGTTCTAATATTTACCCATCCCCAATTAGTTGATTGGTTCACTGTACAATGTCCTCATCATCCGGCTCTTCAGGTATCGAAAATGTTGCATCTTCTTCTCCAGTCAGTGCTTCTATTGTTCGAGTCCTGGGAAAGTACCTTGAGTCTGTCTTACATCAAACTTGTTACATTTCCTAGTCCCTCATCTTCTGTTTGTCCGTACAATGCAGAAAATTCTAGCTAAGCAGATTTTATTAACGTATGCAGTTCAGGGACAGTTCAACGCACCAGCTTCTCTGCAATGTACTAGAAATTCAACTTCTGTATGAGGCCTCAAAAGACTAGGCCACAACTTTGGCTAAGTTAACTCTAAAATATAATGCAAAACATATGTTGTACATCTTAATATGACAGACTACATTATTATTACACATGTTCATTATTTCACAAATTTTTTGTCCTTTTAGTACAAGTTCGTATAAGTGGCTGCCATTCCCCATGGGCATATTTTCAAACATGCAAATTCATTTTTCTCTACGATTAATTTCTCTATGAACTTTTATAACCCATAACATATAAGCATTTTATTAATAATTTCTTATTAGCATATCTGCTTCAACAGATGCATGACTGGACCAAAACTAGATTGAACAACAGAAGTCAGAAGAATTTCAAATTTAAGTGGTGGTAAGCAGAAACAGACCCACAAAAGCTTTTAGTGCACTCCAGAGTTCTATGATGTGGGTTCCAGATGACCATCTGGAGGCACATCGTTCCAAAGTATGGAGCTTTGGGTGGAGCGAGAGATTTTCTTGATAACCCTGTACCCCACATCATGCAATAACAATAGTTTTTTGCAAAAAGAGCCTACGACATTCTTTAGGGTATTGCTACTCCGATCAGGTAGTCTCCGAGATTTTTGAACCATGTGTGGAGATTTTAGGCACCAGCGTGAGCGTTGCACGATTGGACCCCTGATATTTCATGGCCAAGGAGATCGTGCTGTAGTGCTCTTGGGCAACAACCATTGGAAATCCAACAGGTCTGGATCTAATGAAGAAAAATACATGTAAACAGGCATTTACAAATGCGGTTCAGCGCATTAAAGTTTACAATATCGTATCGAATTTGTCAATACTGGGGAAAAAGGTACCAAAAAACATTTTTTGTACAGAATTCACACAGAAGATAAAGAGCGTAATGTGACAAACACCACGATGACTGATGATAGTAAGAACTTCCTAGCACATGAAGTGAAGCACCAAACGGCATGAGATCAAGGAACATCCTCTGGGTGGAGCCAAATGCCACGCCATGTATATTTTGAAGAGCAAGTAACAATATGTCAGCGCGCAGCTTTGCTGTCTAGCGGACCTAAAAAGGAAGTTGAAACCGCCGCTTATCCCGGCCAGTAACAAAAGAGATTGTCACTATGGTAACTTGGATCACTGGCATACTCTACCTATGGGTACCAGACTTTATTGACCAGGTTTATCTTACTTTGAAAGCGCCAACCGATGGCCCGCTTCAGGGCAAAACAACCTGGTAGGAAGAGGACGACTTCAAAAGGACCGGTGCTTAATCTTCGCCCCATTACACAGGCATCCAGCAAACGCCAGCTCCGGGGCGGCCCAGGCTACAAGAATGGTTGTCCTGTAGGTAAATGAACGCTGGATAGGGCAGTGAAGCTAGGGCGGGAGCTGCCCTCGGCCTACATGCCGGCAAGAATGCGCTCCATTCACAAATATCCCTCTGAAAGGGTCCCATTGTTCTCTGAAGGCTGTTTTGCTCTGTGTTCACCAAGAATGTTGTTGTTTCCGCCCTTGGAATGTGGAAGCTTTCATTTTGTCTCGGTTTACATGGTTTAGCAGTACTTTTTCCTCCGCATTCGCCATGATAGAAAAACCGACAGCCTAATGGGGCGGAAAATACAATGTCGTCCACCCCTGATCCTGAACACTACGTCATATTTCTGGACTTCTAACGCCTAAAACGACACGCTGGAAGCCGTAACTGAAACAGCGCGAATCGGCTATTACAAAAAGTACGCGTCAGAATGAATAAACCCCCACGGCTGATTGCATCATACGCGTTCCCCCAAGCAAACTAATGTAATGAATGCGTTGCTTTCGCAACGGTGCGCCGAAAACGTGCAGATGGAACTGCACCCCCACATGAATCCCTACAATAACGGCGGCAACAGCTAATAGGGTGGGAGCACTTTTTCCATTTTTTTTTTTTTTTTTTTTAAGACCGCAGCACTCCTTCCCCATTCGTCTTCACATCCGGCACATTAAAACAACATACATTTATGGCACATTTTCTCTCGAAAACCTGCAGTGAAAAGCATAATTTGTTATTCCTAATCATCTATTATCCCCCACACCATTCCCTTTTCATTCAACTGGTTTGCTTAATTTCGGAGGTGGTCTGAAGAAACACATGGCCCCTAATATATCAAAAGAAGATTCCTCCTGCTACTATGATCTCCCACATCCCTTTCCATAAACTCTTCCCTCCTCCACCTCTCCTTTACTACTCACAAGCCTATTACTGTAAACTCCCAATTAACACTTCTGAGATTCTTCCCTCCTCTATCCCTCCATTACTCCAGTCAATCCAACTAACAAACTAAAATATTTGCTGCTCAAATTAACTCATACTAATGCTGTCCTCATATTTCCCTATACTAATCCACCACTAATTCCTTTTGGGTTCCAGAGTAGCGTGCTACTCTGCGAAAATCGCTTTGACACCTCGGCAGGGGTAGTAAGCAGTATATAAATACAATTACAATTACATACATGGGCGCTTTCAAAATGAATCTGAGCAAAAGAACCATTTGATAGTTCAATCCTTCCCATCACAACAAGCATCTGTCAGGTGCAAAGTGAATCAAGGTGCAAAATTAAAGAAAAGAACCCAGAGGAACTCCTGCAGGCAGCCCATCTGGGCAGACTCAACGGCGAGAGATTATCTAGCCAGCCGGTGAACCCAGGACATGACTGCTGGTGCTCAGCCTATCTGGGATCCTGCTCCTTCCGGGAAGCGTTCTGTAGGGTCCACTGTGAGTGTTGCGCAAGTTACAGTAAATACAGGCACCCATCACATTGACAAGGTCTAGTTCAATGACTAACATCCAAAGTGCTGCTGGAATGTTCTTCATTATCATTTCTGTGCACCATTGCCTCCTGCCTCACGTGCCCGAGGCAGCTCCAGGATGTTGAAGTAGTGCATTGCACAACAGTTTCAGTTTTTCAGTTTTGACAAAGTCTTGATAGTACACACAAAATACAAAATTTCCTAGCTATCGTGAAGGAAAGTTTCAATTCTATTAAGGACACGGAGGCGAGGATTATGCAAATCTTTCTTCACTCTTTATTCAACAGCAAGTTCAAAGTTAAACAAAACATGAACAGAAAAACTACAAGTTCCATGAGCCCGCCGCCATGGTAACGAGTATCCAATGAGGTGCCCTCCTTCACGTCAGTATAAATGGCCCGAGACACGTCACACTTCCTCGACTTCACTGCGGAAGGAATCCTGGTAGAGTCAATTGGTCGTAGTTTCGGAACCTAAAAAATAGGTGTAATTAGATGCAAGTCCGATAGAACACAGGAAACCTACCAAAGGCAACAAAGTTATGAACTCCAAAACACATATAAATGAAAAATATATCTGAATCAAGTGTTTTCCTGAAAAATTAAAATATGAGCAGAATAACCAATAAACAAAGGCATAAACGCAAGTATACCACCTTGCTACGCAGATAGATGTAATCGGGAGGGAACATATCCGCGAAATGTATGTGGGTGGGATAATCCTCGCCTCCGTGTCCTTAATAGAATTGAAACTTTCCTTCACGATAGCTAGGAAATTTCGTATTCTATCACAGGACCGGAGGCGAGGATTATGCAAGTTCAAAGCTTACTTACCACCAGTGCGGCTGCGTCGTGAATTGGTTTAAAGTAAAACGTCTTAAAAGTAGACTCTGAAGACCAATCAGCAGCATGCATGATGTCCTCCAATCTGCCCCCCACCTGTATGGCTTTGGAAGCCATAGCTCCCCGAGTAGAATGAGCCCCAAAAACTCGAATATCTATACCTGCCTCAGAGAGAATCCACCGGATCCATCTGGCAATGGAGGGAGAAGAAACCGCCCTAAACGGCTTCTTAATAGAAATCAACAATTGAGTCTCACCTGGGGGTCCACAAGAACTGGTTACTTCCTCATAGACTTTGAGACATCTAACCACACATAGCCTTGGGGAATCAGGAAAAACGGGATAGGACACCGACCTGGTATTATTCTTTGTCCTCCTTGCAATAGTAAACGTGACTCCTTCTGGAGTAAAGACTCGAGCGGAAACATCCAGTGCTCTGATATCTGACACACGCTTACAGGAAATGAGGCAGAGAAGCATGGCTAATTTTGCCGACAATTCCTTCATCGACAAATATTGGTTGTCCCGCCAAGAGGATAAGAGATTAAGAACCAAGTTCACATCCCAGAGCTCCGAATATCTAGGTTGTGGAGGTCTGGAGAGTCTAATACCCCTAAGAAGTTTACAAACCCAGGGATGTCCCCCAATCGGGAGATTATTCAGGGGAGGATGGCCCGCAGAGATGGCCGAGCGAAAAGAATTGATGGTGCGATACGCTAAGCCGGATGCAGCTAATTCCGCCAGGAAATTGATGATGTCGGCAATGCTGGCCCCCATGGGATCGCAGTGTTTGCCCACACACCAACTAGACCACCTATTCCATGCTGATCTATATCGTTTGCATGTACCAGGGGCCCAGGCCTGTGCGATGAAGTTATTAGCTTCCTGCGAAAGCCGGTTGTTTTGCCAATGATGCCGGAAATCTTCCAAGCTATGAGGGGAAGATGACCTTGAAGGATTAGAGGGTGGCAGCACCCCGACGGATCCAGGAGTATCGAGGGAAAATCCGGGAGGCGAAGAGGACACTCGCACGAGAGTTCCAGCAGAGTCGGGAACCATGCCTGTGATCTCCACCAGGGGGTTATTAGAATCACCGTCGCCTCTTGGCGGCGAACTTGAGCAGCAACCCGCGGGATAAGAAGAAACGGGGGAAAAGCATAACCCTGAAGCGTGCCCCAATGTTGGAGAAACGCATCTACTGCCATCGCTCCCGGATCCGGACGCCAGCTGAAGTATAGGGGAAGCTGGGCATTCCAACGAGACGCAAAGAGATCCACTGAACAGGGACCCCAATGATCCATGATCGCCTGAAAAACCGAGCGATGTAGTCGCCAATCGCTGGGATCCCGGAGAAACCGAGAATTCCAGTCTGCCCACACATTCTGGGTTCCCGGAAGATACTCCGCTGTGACTGAGATTTGGTGTTGAAGGCAAAAATGCCAAAAATCTATCGCTAGCCCCGCTAGGGCTCCTGATCTTGTTCCCCCTAAACGATTTATGTATTGCACTGCCGATACGTTGTCCATCCGTAGTAGAACTACGCATGAGACCTTGTTTCTCGTGAGGGACTTGATTGCAAAAGAACCCGCCAGGAGCTCCAGGCAGTTGATATGCATGGTTAGTTCCTGCGGGGTCCAGCGTCCCCCCAACGAGATGTCCCCGCAACGAGCCCCCCATCCCTGGCGACTGGCATCTGACTCGATCACCAGATCCGGGGCCGCCCCAAAGATGGCCCTGCCATTCCATGCCTCCATGTGGTCCAGCCACCAGCACAACTCCGTCCTGGCCTCTTGAGACAGGGAGATCAACTCGGAGTACGTCACCCCTCGGCGAAGGTGAAACGCTTTCAAGCGTTGCAGGGCTCTGTAGTGTAGGGGACCCGGAAAAATGGCTTGAATCGAAGACGAAAGCAGGCCTACTACTCTGGCTAACTGGCGTAGAGAGATCTGGTCCCGTTGCAGGACCTTTCTCAGTTCCTTCTTTATTTTGGAAATCTTTGTCGCCGGGAGACTGAGAGACGCTGAGCGGGAATCCACTAGAAACCCTAGGAAGACTAACGATTGAGTCGGGGTAAGTTGCGACTTCTGTTGGTTGATCACAAAACCAAGGTCCTGGAAAAGCGCAATAGTTGTGTTCAGATTGAACATCAACCGAGACCTGGACTGATCCATCAAAAGGATGTCGTCCAGATAAATTATGAGGCGAATGCCTTGTAACCTCAGAGTTTCCACTACTGGTTTGAGAAGTTTTGTGAAGCACCACGGCGCCGACGACAGGCCGAAGGGGAGTGTGGTGAATTCGAACACCTGGTTGTTCCATAAGAATTGCCTTGGGCAACAGCCCCTGCCTCCGAGTTAGACAGTTCCCCTAACTTGGGGTCGATTTTGATCAATAAAGATCTGCGTCTTTCTGCAGAGATGGCACAGTTCGCGTTGCCCAGAAGACAAACAGCTCTCTGAGTCCATCCCGCAATGATGTCCGTCTGAAGGGGAGTGTTTGCTTGCTTGGCCCGCTCCGCCAATTGAATAATTTGTGTGAGGGGACCTAACACATCAAGAAGTTTATCCTGGCATGCCCTCCAGGAGCGATCAATCCCTTTCTTGGGATCCTTGGTGTACTTGGAGAAAAACGTACACATTTTTGGGTCAATAACCGGCGTGAGAGCGACCTTATCTGATAAAGACGGGCGTGGGCACTCCGCCCGTAGACGAGCGCGCACCTCTTTGTCCAGAGGTTGCCTAATTTTACCGGCGACATATTCAGCCACCTTGAGGTCTGGACGCCACTCCGAGGAACGCGGATGGTAGATACCCTCCGGCTCAAACATATCGGAGTCAGAATCGGCGTGATCCGAAGGATCTGGTAGGGTAGCACCCGGACGCCAAGGGCGACCCGAGTCGTCATCTAGAGATGATGAGTCCTCATCTGAACCTCCCATGAAGCCTTTGGGGGATCCCCGATCAGGGTTCCATAGGTGGTGAAGCTTGTCACCCAGTACTCCGGGCAAACGGTCCTCCCGGGAGGGTACGCGCTTATGCGCGCGCGCACTCTTGGGATTGGGTGAAAATACCCCATCCCCCAGGTGCCCCGCGTCGCGCTTGCGCATTTTCCTGGGGGCTGAAAGGGTAGAGGAATCACCCTCTGCTCCCGTCACACCAAACATGCCCGTACCTCTGGACACCTGTTCAGTAAGCTTAGCTACAGTATCCCTAAGAGGGGCCAAAGCGTGAGAAATAGCCTGGGAAAACAAAGTGTCCACTCCGGGGGGAAGGGTACGGTGAGAGGGACCCTCACCTGGGGACATGTTGGGAAAAAGGTTCATTCTCTTGGGAGGAATGCATAATGAGGACTATGACAGAGTGTACACCCAACAAAAAATATACAATATATAGGGTAAAATCCCTACCCTCTCTGTCACTGACAGTAAGTCAAGAAAATAATGCCTTCCCTAATGGGGTAATTCTTACCCAAACGGGTGTCAGGGTAGGGAAGATGAAAAAATGCACCAGGGTGGCAAACATGCAATAGAGGAGAAACCCTCAAACCTGGGAAGAAAAGCAAAGTGGTTAATGCAGATATGCCTGCTAAGAGACTGAGTGTGTCATCTGGCAGGCCTGGAAATCGAACCCTGCTTGTCTGGGTGAAAGGCAGGAACCTAACTCCCTGGACACAACAGGTTTCCCCAAAAAAGCAAACGCGAAGCGCGAGCCACGCGCTGAAAGAAACGCGCTCTTCGAGTACGAAGAACACAGCGCGCGCGCCCTCTGGTGGGCCCGACGTGTATTAACACGCCGAGGGCCGAAAGGAAACTAAGCGCTCGAGCGGCCCGTCCGTTCCGGACCGCTCGTGGCGAGAAAGCGGCTACAGAAAGCCCCGTAAAACAATTGAGCGGCAGCGCGCCAAGTTAAGGAAAACAAACTCCCAACGGAGGCAGAAAAGGCACTTATCTGAGCAGTGAAGAAAGAGGAAGTGTGACGTGTCTCGGGCCATTTATACTGACGTGAAGGAGGGCACCTCATTGGATACTCGTTACCATGGCGGCGGGCTCATGGAACTTGTAGTTTTTCTGTTCATGTTTTGTTTAACTTTGAACTTGCTGTTGAATAAAGAGTGAAGAAAGATTTGCATAATCCTCGCCTCCGGTCCTGTGATAGAATCACATATTTCATAACTAGAGTCTTGAACAGCCACAAATCGTCATCAGAAAAACAATTTAGTTATGAATTCAAGAATACAGGCGCTCTCCATTATCAGTTAACAAGTCTCCCTTAATGGTTCTATTGGGGGCACAACATTACGCGCCTGAAAAAGAAATTTCATGACCCTCTGTGCAATAATAATCTAAGGAGTCTGAATTCAGGACTAAATTAAGGCTTCCTGTCGAACTCGGATTCAATGCATATTCCACCCATGCTGTAAACACAAATCCATACTTTTAGCTGTAGAGCACAATCGGTGCGAGTATGCCACGGCGCAGTGGCCTGGATGTGTGTATTTGTAGGTAGCTTTGTAATACTATCAATGCTACACGTCTTCTGATTTCCTTGAATATCATTCCATCTTTTTCTCTAAATTATATTTCCCCTGGTTCAGCTGTTCTTCTTCAGTCTGAATCGGAATCCTCCCAAAGACTCCTTGGCACTGTTACCCATATTCCAGCCAACCACCACAGAGTATTGTCTTCTCCGTCAACAGATGCTCACTCGTCCCTCGGTGTCTCTTTTCAAGTGCTTGCTTTCATAATGCTACATCCACCACACTCACCGTTCCTTTCAAGTGCACTTCTAACCCGGAGCCTATTTCTCTGGACACAAGGCTGTCTATCGAGGTCTGTGCATTTCCTGTTCCCTGAGTGAGGGGGAGGGAAGGGACGCAAAGTAGTACAACCAACCCTGTCACTGCACGTCAAGGGCTTGACCTTAAGAATCCTAGATGATAGTTTCACTTGTATTGTTCAGATACCTTGGGCAGGATGTCCAAGCATTTGACTTAAGGTGTCTGCTGTCATCCATTTGAAAGAAAATGTTCAAAATATATTTCTAAACATTATCTAATAACAATGTTAAAACTGTTAAACTCATATTGCACCAGTTAACGTGCTCTATCGCTAGCCTGCTTGTGAAATTCTGAAACAGTGCATACAGGTTTGTGCTGTGGAAGACCAAAGAAGACATACAAATGTTGGTTCCATCACTTTTCTTGTCCAATTCCAGGCACGAGGAGAGAAAACAGTGAAGAGCTTAGATGAAGAACACTGAATGGAATTTACAAGGGAAAATATTCCTTACACAAAAAGACCTGCGTGAAGAAAACACTCAGAAAAATAGACATTTTGCAAATACATACGCCCACTGGAAAAGTCCTTTGTACTTTGATATAATCTCCAGACACAGAGGAAGAAATATATTTAGAAGAGGGAAAGCAAGGGAACTTTGCAACGTAGTATCTGAAAAGTATGGAAACTCCATTGTAACATGTAGGAGAAAAAAAAACCTTACGTATAATTGCCTACATACAATTCGATCTCAAGTGACCTCGACTGGGAGGTCAAACCTGCATTTAACACCCACTAAACTACTCCATGCACCCTGATGCACTTCAATTGAAACTTAAAGTTGGACCATTATTTAATTTGTAGAGAATCCCGAAAAATATTTAAAACATGGGTGCTGTGCATTATGCCACAACCATGCAACCCCACTAAAAGAGAGCCAACAGAAGAAGCAACTGACTGCACCCACATTTACAATAATTCAAACATGTTCATGATACATGCTTTCACTTTACCCCACTCCCTATCATTGAAGATTGCAGGATTGCTTTTCACACTAGACAGTAAAGCACACCAAGCCAAAATGCAGCAACTTTATTGCAATAACAACAGGCATTGGCAAAGCCAATAGGTCCTGCCTGTACAAGAGCTGCTAGATTGCCAATGTCTTTTAGCCAAGTTGTGCACCGGAGGAAAACATGGTTGCGTGGGTGGGAAGTAAGAGGCAGCATGGACATTGGGAGGGTGGGAGGGAAAAGGCAAGTCAGCATGGACAACGGGATGGTAGGAGAGAAAAGGCAGCATGGACAACTAGGGAAGAAGCAGCATGGACAACGGGTGGGTGGGAGACAAGGAACAAGCAGCGTGGACAACGGGCGGGTGGGAGACAAGGAACAAGCAGCGTGGACAACGGGTGGGTGGGAGGGAAGGAACAAGCAGCGTGGACAAAGGGCGGGTGGGAGGGAAGGAACAAGCAGCGTGGACATTGCCAATGTCTTTCAGCCAAGTTGTGCACCAGAGGAAAACATGGATGCATGGGTGGGAAGTAAGAGGCAGCATGGACATTGGGAGGGTGGGAGGGAAAAGGCAACTCAGCATGGACAACGGGATGGTAGGAGAGAAAAGGCAGCATGGACAACTAGGGAAGAAGCAGCATGGACAACGGGCGGGTGGGGAGGGAGGGAAGAGGAAAGCATGGACAACGGGCGGGTGGGAGGGAGGGGAAGAGGCAGCATGGAGAAAGGGCGGGTGGGTGGGAGGGGAAGAGGCAGCATGGAGAAAGGGCGGGTGGGAGGGGAAGAGGCAGCATGGAGAAAGGGCGGGTGGGAGGGGAAGAGGCAGCATGGAGAAAGGGCGGGTGGGAGGGGAAGAGGCAGCATGGAGAAAGGGCGGTGGGAGGGAAGAGGCAGCATGGAGAAAGGGCGGTGGGAGGGAAGAGGCAGCATGGAGAAAGGGTGGGAGGGAAGAGGCAGCATGGAGAAAGGGCGGGTGGGAGGGAAGAGGCAGCATGGAGAAAGGGCGGGTGGGAGGGAAGAGGCAGCATGGAGAAAGGGCGGGTGGGAGGGAAGAGGCAGCATGGAGAAAGGGCGGGTGGGAGGGAAGAGGCAGCATGGAGAAAGGGCGGGTGGGAGGGAAGAGGCAGCATGGGCAACGGGCGGGTGGGAGGGAAGAGGCAGCATGGGCAACGGGCGGGTGGGAGGGAAGAGGCAGCATGGGCAACGGGCGGGTGGGAGGGTCAGAGGCAGCATGGGCAACGGGCGGGTGGGAGGGAAGAGGCAGCATGGGCAACGGGCGGGTGGGAGGGAAGAGGCAGCATGGGCAACGGGCGGGTGGGAGGGAAGAGGCAGCATGGGCAACGGGCGGGTGGGAGGGAAGAGGCAGCATGGACAACGGGATGGTGGGAGGGAAGAGGCAGCATGGACAACGGGATGGTGGGAGGGAAGAGGCAGCATGGACAACGGGATGGTGGGAGGGAAGAGGCAGCATGGACAACGGGATGGTGGGGGGGAAGAGGCAGCATGGACAACGGGATGGTGGGGGGGAAGAGGCAGCATGGACAACGGGATGGTGGGGGGGAAGAGGCAGCATGGACAACGGGATGGTGGGGGGGAAGAGGCAGCATGGACAACGGGATGGTGGGGGGGGAAGAGGCAGCATGGACAACGGGATGGTGGGGGGAAGAGGCAGCATGGACAACGGGCGGGTGGGGGGAAGAGGCAGCATGGACAACGGGCAGGTGGGGGGGAAGAGGCAGCATGGACAACGGGCAGGTGGGGGGAAGAGGCAGCATGGACAACGGGCGGGTGGGGGGGGAAGAGGCAGCATGGACAACGGGCGGGTGGGGGGGAAGAGGCAGCATGGACAACGGGTGGGTGGGGGGAAGAGGCAGCATGGACAACGGGTGGGTGGGGGAAGAGGCAGCATGGACAACGGGTGGGTGGAGGAAGAGGCAGCATGGACAACAGGTGGGTGGGGGGAAGAAGGAGCATGGACAATGGGCGGGTGGCGGCAGCCTAGACAATGGGCGAGTGGGAGGGAAGAGGCAGCATGGGCAACGGGAGGGCAGGAGGGAAGAAACAGCAAGGGCAACAGGAGGGTAGATGGGAAGAAGTAGCACAGGCAACAGGAGGGAAGGAGCAGCACGGGCCACGGGATTGAAGGAGCAGCACGGGCCACGGGAAGGAAATGAGCAGCACAGGCTACGGGACGGCGGGAGCAGCACACCCAACAGAAGGGAGGGAAGAAGCAGCACAGGCTATAGGAGGGAAAAAGATGCACGGGCAACAGCACAGCAAGAGGGAACTTGCAGCATGGAAGGACAGAAGCAGCACGGACAACTTAAGACGTAGTATGGATAGCTTAAGAAGCAGCACGGGCATCTTAAGATGCAGCACGGGCATCTTAAGAAGCAGCACGGGCATCTTAAGAAGCAGCACGGGCATCTTAAGAAGCAGCACGGGCATCTTAAGAAGCAGCACGGGCAGTTTAAGAAGCAGCACGGGCAGTTTAAGAAGCAGCACGGGCAGTTTAAGAAGCAGCACGGGCAGTTTAAGAAGCAGCACGGGCAGTTTAAGAAGCAGCACGGGCAGTTTAAGAAGCAGCACGGGCAGTTTAGGAAGCAGCACGGGCAGTTTAGGAAGCAGCACGGGCATTTTAGGAAGCAGCACGGGCAGCTTAGGAAGCAGCACGGGCAGCAGTTTAGGAAGCAGCACGGACAACGGGAGGGTGGGAGGGAGGAAGCAGCACGGACAACGGGAGGGTGGGAGGGAGGAAGCAGCACGGACAACGGGAGGGTGGGAGGGAGGAAGCAGCACGGACAACGGGAGGGAGGAAGCAGCACGGACAACGGGAGGGAGGAAGCAGCACGGACAACGGGAGGGAAGAAGCAGCACGGACAACGGGAGGGAAGAAGCAGCACGGACAACGGGAGGGAAGAAGCAGCACGGACAACGGGAGGGAAGAAGCAGCACGGACAACGGGAGGGAAGAAGCAGCACGGACAACGGGAGGGAAGAAGCAGCACGGACAACGGGAGGGAAGAAGCAGCACGGACAACGGGAGGGAAGAAGCAGCACGGACAACGGGAGGGTGGGAGGGAAGAAGCAGCACGGACAACGGGAGGGTGGGAGGGAAGAAGCAGCACGGACAACGGGAGGGTGGGAGGGAAGAAGCAGCATGGACAACGGGAGGGTGGGAGGGAGGGAAGAAGCAGCACGGACAACGGGAGGGTGGGAGGGAGGGAAGAAGCAGCACGGACAACGGGAGGGTGGGAGGGAGGGAAGAAGCAGCACGGACAACGGGAGGGTGGGAGGGAGGGAAGAAGCAGCACGGACAACGGGAGGGTGGGAGGGAAGAAGCAGCACGGACAACGGGAGGGTGGGAGGGAAGAAGCAGCACGGACAACGGGAGGGTGGGAGGGAAGAAGCAGCACGGACAACGGGAGGGTGGGAGGGAAGAAGCAGCACGGACAACGGGAGGGTGGGAGGGAAGAAGCAGCACGGACAACGGGAGGGTGGGAGGGAAGAAGCAGCACGGACAACGGGAGGGTGGGAGGGAAGAAGCAGCACGGACAACGGGAGGGTGGGAGGGAAGAAGCAGCACGGACAACGGGAGGGTGGGAGGGAAGTAGCAGCACGGACAACGGGAGGGTGGGAGGGAAGTAGCAGCACGGACAACGGGAGGGTGGGAGGGAAGAAGCAGCACGGACAACGGGAGGGTGGGAGGGAAGAAGCAGCACGGACTACTGTTTACATGACACAGCACTAATATTAAAAAGATCTTAAATAAATGGCCAAGAGTTTATTTACAGGTTAGGAGACGCTAAATAAAAAAAGTAAATTGGGTGTCCTGCACTGCTCAACTTTAGGAATACCTTCATTTTTAAATACATTTTGCAAATAAAAGTCTAAAAATATGATAAATTCTCTTTAAAATTCAAAACATGTATTTCGTTAACAAGCAGAACCATTTCACCATAGTACATAAGATAATAGAGCATTGAGATGTATTTTTTATTCTCAAGTCATAGCTTTCAAACATGAATTTGGAAAAAATGTATGCTTCGACCGACCCGGACAACAATGCCAATAGTGAACTAAGGCAAGTCAGTTGTTATGTGCTCTTTGGGTGGTCTGGGTTGCTATTATCCAACATGATAGTTTATGAAATTGAACACAGGAGAAGGTTAGGTACAGTGCACATCCTAAAGTCATGATTTTCAAGGTCTATTACATGCAATATTGAAGCAAAGGGGGGGGGGAATAAAACAATTGCCTAGGATCATACAATTTGGTCAGGTGTGGAAGCCAGGATTGATCCCAGGTGCTCTGGTTTCACATTGTGCAACTCCACAACTAGCTGTACATGCTTAGCTTCCCCTATACTGGCCTTACACACCCACTGACCGCAACCCTTCTAGCATGAATGCAGCCCTCGATCATACCACAGACTAAACTTTTTGGCCCTTGGGAAAATGTTTGTGAGTACCTATGTGATAGAGCATGCACTCTTGTATGCGAGATGTAAAGGCTGCATTTTAGATTAGGCCATAAATTTAGAACATATTTTATTATTTATATACATAACACACCTACAGCTATAAAATGAGGAAACTTTCTCCCTATTCTGTTTTTTTTTTTTTCATAAAAAGTACACCACATTTTAAAGCCTGAGGTCACACCTAATTACAAAATGAAGTCATAGCAAAGGGTACTGGAATTATATTTTTTTGTGGCGGGTGCATTTTCCGGGTTTGCCTCATCTGCAACACATCACATGTTGTATAATTTGCCTTTCCATGATACTTAATTTAGTAAATTTGTTGCATAATTTGGTTCTACGATGCTGCATAATCCAGTGCCCCGGGTTATATCGTATTAAACTCCAAAGGACTGGTTATATTTCTCATTTTTAAGCTAGCCGTCCCAAGTTGCTCACTTTGCCATTTAGTCTTCTTAAGACTGTCGCCTACTGAGCCTGAAAACTAAAACTCTAGAACTATCATCCCCAGTTGACCGCATAGGCACAGCTGTTGTTACCTGTGCTCAGTCTACTTCTAAGCCAAAATAGGACATTTTCGGAAACGGACCCTTTGTTACCTGCCATATAGAAATAGTTGCGCGTTTGTACTTATGGGGAATGCTGTGAAAATTCCCTTCTTTTGCACACACCACCTGCTTCCCAAAACGGTCAAAAGACTACAAATATCTGTATTCATCTTGGCAGCGACGTTGACTCCAGGCCGGTGTTTGCGATCAGCCATCAAATAATGAATGGCCACTAGTGGCTTATCACACTGATTTGTAGGCACATTGTGAGGCCGGAAACGAGATATCCTAATTCAAATTTCAGACACACCGCACAATGCAGGAACGAGACCAAAACGTACACGCAAAGCCACTGACGCCATGCCAAGGCAGTCGCGTTATAAAACCACGTGCACAGTGTGTGCATATTTCTTTAACATGCACTTCTCCCAGTCGCTCACGCTAAGGGGCTGTATTAACACGCCCACTTCACGTTTGCGTAACGAGATTATGTCTCACTGTATAGAGTTAACCCCTTGTGATCGTTTGAGCCAGAGGCCGTCCACGCTAAAGCACGTTATCGAAAGGTGAAGAGAAATTTTAAATGCAACCGTTTTCCACAGTCTTTGTGTACATTTATCGAACTGCAACAGGCTCACTGTCTCCAGGAACAGGACGAAATGTCCAGTCTGGTAAAAGAGGGGGGGGGTCCTCATCAGACGCACTCAGCACTGCCACTGACTTTTACAGACTTAGACAAGGGTGGAGAACAGTTTCTGTGCGAGGGTGGGCAGGCAGAACGGAAACGGGGTGGCTAGGATGCAGGGTTATGCCCGAGGGGGTGGCGGGTGCAACGCATAAGATGCAGTGCGCCATTGACGGTGCGATGCGATAATGGCGGCGCACTGATATTTTTTGTTTTCAGTGATTTTTTTTTCTTTGTTTATTCCGGGATAGATGGGAGAGAATAGGGGCTGGAAAGTCAGCTTCCATGCAGTAAACATGTATAAAATGTGCAAAATGGGCAGCGTTAAACCGTTCTTCGCTGTTGGCCATTCAATCACATTTGACGACGCATCCTCCCAAACACACAACAGTAGAGAAAACACACCATGTGCGAGCGTAGCACGGAAGCGTCTCTCCTGCGGTACCGCAGCATGCCATGGCTGCATGCAGGGAAGGTCTTCTAAGGGGCGGGGCTTAAGGCTCAGGCAGGTTCGTCTTCTACGTTCTCGACTGAAATAATTACAAGTAGGTTCACTTTATCACAATAGGGGCTTAGAAGGTGGGGGGTCTGCGGCCTTAAAGCTCTACAATGATGTGCGCTATGCATGCAGCACTCCGTAGCTGCCTGTACTGCTGCATCTTTGTGGGATGCTTCTGCTGAAAGACAGGCCAGAACAACCAATCCAGCGACTCGAACATACATAAAGGTGGAATTCCACAGCCAGCCAACAAGAAGGTGCGAGAGGAGGACCAGAGTGATTGACATGTTATTCAGAGTACAAGGCAATAAACACGCTCTGCCGCTGCAGACAGCTTAGGGATCCCAGAGCAGGGCTGCGCCGTCATAAAACCAAAGAGCAACGGAGGGTGGGTGCCTGCCCAGCACGTCAGGAGTTTCCATTATAGCGCAATAACAACCTGTAGTTCACAGGGAAGGGGAGCCCTGAACCAAGAGCCAAGTAGAACCCTTTTTATATTCATTCAGAGATTCTGGTTAACGAGAGCAGACCGCGTTGATGCTAGCTAAAAAGGATGTTGGTAGGGGTGTGAGGGTTGGGGCGGAACCAAAACTCACCACAGTGGCTGCTGACAAGCTGGAAGGAAAGAACCAACCCTACTACACGAGCCCGTTAATGTGATCACCGTTCACGGGAAAAATACGGACCTTTTGATTACCCTCCACTATTCTGGAAGGGCCAAGTGCTGGTCAGTGGAAACAAATTGTACATTTTCTAACTTTTTTGTAACATGGCAGTTATCCCTCGTTTGTTTTAAATCATTTAAAAATATTTACACAATTCACAAATACTTTTTAGGTGCTTTCTTTATTTGATTGCTGTTGCAGATTTATATTTCCAAGGGGAAAATTATCAGCTTTCACTGCTTTTCTCAATTTTGTTTTTTTTCTTTCAATGTACAGATATATACAGGCTACAGCGGTAGAACGCCGGCCGAGCAGCGATTCTACCCACTACACATCTCGGGGGTAGAACCAGGGGCCAGGGCCGTAAACATCAATGGCGCAGCAAGTGCACTGGCACTCAGGTGTCTGAGAAGCCACTGATCCCGGATTACTGCTGCAAGTTACCGGCAAATCACTTGTCAGAGAACCGCAATCTCCTTGCCCACAGGAAAGCTGGTGTCACTCCTACGTTTCGGTGCAACAACAGCCCCAACCCAGAACTAGAAGGAATACCTACCCTTGCCCAAAATACCTAATCTAGGGCCTAATGGACTTTACTAAAACCATCTCCATAATAGTTCCCAGCGCAGAACCACTTTTCAATCATCTTTAACACACAATCCCCAAGTTGAAGCCAATCAGCAAAATCAAATCCCACAGCACAATAACATCTCCCAACCCAGAACCAAGGAAACCAACAAAAATACCCGATCAAGATTCGTAAGTGGAGGAATAACCCCAGGAAAGGTACTTGAAATCCATAATGTGAATGACACCAACCCAGCACACAAGAGCCTGCTCTCTGTTTCTCAGAGGGACAACAAAGCAACTACTAGACCAGAGACAGTGAGCCCTTCACAGGAGTACCCGATCTAGAACTAATCGGTCAGACCAAATCCTATGACTAGATCCCTAATTTACTATGTTTTTATTGTGATAAAACTGCACCTAATACAAATGGCACTTATGTAAGAAGATTGACTCTCGTGGTGAACCACCATTATGCATCAGTGCAATTATATAAAGTCTGAACTGATGGTGAAATCAGCATCAATAACTCTGACCACAACTCTGCAACTGGAGGAAGGAGGGGATACGCAGCATGAAGTATAACACAGCATCCTGTTATGACAAAAAAGCATGGGAGCTTGCATTCAACACTGCTCTACACGCGGGCCCATTAGGTAAAGCAACGCTAGCACCATAAAAACAGGAACAAAAGGAACAAAGCTTAAGGTGCCTGAACATTTCTTATTACTGCTGTTATTTCCTTCTGACTGATAGCCTCTACCCTATTAAACATGTTCATCTGCATCACCGACTCTTAGTTTTGGAGGGTGCCACTGCGTTTTTCGGTCGGGGATAAACATTTTTTTTTTATAATTCTTTAACGCTCTGAAATGCTTGCCTTCAACTAGACTTCCCACTGGTGATGCTCAGTCCTGCTTTCAACTTATTTTGCACAAATGAGACAGTCCTTAAACACAGTATAAACTGATGAAAAGTATTCTCAATAAATACTGTCCAGATAGCAGCCCATCACAGTTTATGTTGACCTTAAAGGACCTATTGGTGTAAAGTAAAAAGCTTGCCCTCTCACTTAATCTTAAATCATAAATAAATCCGCAACATTAAGGGTTCCAAAATCCTGTGTCAAAGAAAAAAACATAATCTAAGACAACAAGTATATTATTGGTATACACATCCTCACAAGTCAATGGTTTAAAGCTAGTTTAAAGAGCCCGGAGCGTCCTCTTTGTGACACGGGACAAGCGTTTCAGAGACAGGGATTGTTAGAAATGTGGTTCCTGATTGGTTAGCGTAGGCATCTAAGCCTTATCCCAGAGGCGATGTGTAAAGCTTTTGCACAACACACACAATCCAGTGACACAATAAATATACCACAAAGAAAACTCCACAAGTTATAGAAAAAAGTACTGTATTGTACAAAACATCAGTAGACCAAAAAACAACATAATTTAGTAAGACTCTGCTACACAAGCAGTTGTCAGATCATGAGTGTGTTGGGCCAAATAGAGGACACTCAAGAAACACGTCTGATTGTACCCGAAGACCCTGGTGAACAGTCACATACCCGCCGACTAATCTGGCCACCCTCATTGATCAGGTCACCTTAAAAATTAAGAGTATTGCCGTCAAAGTGGCCCTTGTGTCATGTGACTACCCGGTAATGATGTTGCTAATGGAGGACAATGCTATGCAGACCATTATAAGGGTTTGTACTTTGAGGGTGGAAGCATGTATGAGTGACAAAGGTAAAAAAATCACTTGAAAGTGTAGCACTTCATTATGGAAGGATTGTTTGCTTCCTTTACGACCCACACACATCTGGAGGGAGGCCTGGGTACCTCAACTGAAGGAGTTCAGCTGCCAAGCTGCTAATGCCAATGAAATCAGGCTGTCATAGGATATCGGCGGGTGGAAATATATGGAAATATGTTGAGACAGAGCACTACTCTCAGTATTTACACAGGAATATCAAGATAGCTATATATGTCCATGTTTTATTCTTCCAGCACATGCATTAAATTCTGTTTCTGGTCCTCAAGAACCTTTGCACTTCTCCTTTGGCTGGAAGCTATCAATGAGTGGAAGAACAGTATGTTATTCTAGGGTCCAGCTGCTCATGGAATACCCTCTCAAGTTCAAAGGTACCATAATCTGTTTTGATTTGTCTTGCTGTGCCGCTTGTCCAGTACTTTCTCTAGCAATACTGCTTTGGAAAAGAATAAAACCAGGTACTCAATTATTTCACCATTTCTAGGCAGCATATTGCCCCCTACAGGAGGGGATAAGTAGGTTTTCTCCTGAGTCTTGCTTCCATCCTTGCCCCCAGAGTCTTCGTGGACTTCTCGTTTGAGAGACCGACTATGATTGCAGATAAATCTAGGCATAAGGTTTGGCTGACCTCCCCAGAATGTCACTATACCTGATCACTGTGGGAATACACCAGACACTTGTAGTGAATGTGTTGATGGCTCCTTTTATTTAAGAATCATCATTTAAAAAATCGATGTTTTTTTTTAAAGGGGAAGAGGAAAACAAGGGTTTGTCCGATTTTCTTCCATGGCTGAAAACAACAATTTTCTTACCTTTGGGTAAAACTCTTTCTGGTGGATATTCTATCTAACCACTGATTTTGTTCCCTTAGAATATTCCCCAGGTGCCAAAGTGTATTTGGACGTTTTTCACATTAATACTTCTGCATGCCACTAGGTGGTGCTGTACAACTCTGTACTTCCCGCAAAGTGATGGAGCAGAGCCACTTATTAGCACCACCACAGCTTGCTGACATTTTCTCACTTGATTCTTTCCCTGTCTTCAGATATGGAGCATTAAACAACTGTCAAAATCAGTGAGCAGATTTCTAACTTAAAAAAAAAAAAAAAAAAAGGTAAAAGGCCACTCCACAGATCGCGGAGGCTGGAGGGTAGTGAGGAATCTGCAGTTAGAATGAATATCCACTAGCAAAGAGTGTTGTCAAAGGTAAGTAATGTTCTTTTGTTGTATACTGCTAACCTCAGAGTCCTCACCTTTAGTATAGATACAAACACAGAACCTCCAAAAAGGAAGGGGTCTGTTGAGAGAACACAGAACAAAAAGTCCTACAGAACTGAAGAGGCCTAATTCCCTTTCTGCAAGATCTGGCTGTCAAGACAGTAGTACTTCATGAATGTGTGCACTGACGCCCACGTCACAACCTGGCAGGTTGTAAGGACAGTCACTCTGAGGGCCCATTCCACAAGGGGTAAGGCCCCTACAACTGTTAACACTCAGTCTGCCTGGAGGCTGCTTTCTAAGCAGATCTTAAGGCAAAGGACTAGCCATCCCAAGAAAGTCCTTTTCTGCACAGCCTTTCTGTTTTTTTGTTCCGGAGAACCCCACAAAAGACTGATCTTCCAACAGATGGTCCTTAGTATAATTGATGTAAAAGCTTTTGGGGTTAATTCTTGCCTTCAATGGGTGAGGAGGGGCAAAGAATGCTGGGAGATCGATGGATTGCCATCGCGGATAGGAGTCACAACTTTAGGGAGGAAGGCTGCCCAAGTACACAGCACTAGTTTGTAGGGGGGGAGAAGCAGTGTAGGGCCTCAAGGTCACTCACACATCAAGCTGAAGTTATCACAGTAAAGGAGACAGTTTTCAGAGTTAAAAGGCACAATGAGCAGCTGTTCTTCGGCTCAAAGGGCATACACATGAGGAATGTCAACAAAAAGGTAAGGTCCCTTAGTGGCATCACAAACAGTTTGGAAGGGAACATGTTTCAAAAGCCTTTAATAAACTGCATCACAACAGTTAACTTAAATAAGGGAGATTGGCCAGGTAAGCACAACAAGGAAAAAAGAAACAACAAATTATCTTTAGTAATGCCCACTTCAAGGCCTTGATAAGTCAAAGACAAAACAATTAAACATTCAACAAGTCTGACATGTAAAGCATTTGTCTTGCAGACTCCGCAATAGGCTACAAATTTCTTCCTGTGCCGGTCATCAATGGACTACGCGAAAGTGCGCTGGAAGCAAGGGTGATATTAACAATTTGAGGTGGCAGATCAAACACAGTCAACTGCATCCTCTCAATCTCCATGCATATAGAAGCGTAGACTGCAGAGATTCGGGTGAAGGACCATGCCTTGCTGCTGCGAATAAATATCCTCCTAAAGTGGTAGCCTGATCAGAAGGCAAATGCTCAAGCCCAAAAGCTCTGGGGAACACACACTTATGGACCAATCTGGAGTAACTTAGATGATTTAGGCTTGGTCATTTGCGATCTTTTTAGGATTCAACAATGCAGGGGGCAGGATGGCGCAGGAGTCCCATGCTCCATTCCAGCTGGAATGAGTCTTCAAGCGAGTATCTTCACAGGGACACTAAGGTGTAAAACAGTTAATGCTGTGTGTTCTCAACAATGGCAAAAATATCTTGCGAGTGTTCTACCCACTTCTAGAAGATGTCTTGTGCCATCTCTAGATGCAGGCGCTATTTGTGATGTCAGATGGCTGAGCTCATTCACCCTTGCATTCAAGTATTCCACTGGGTGGTTCACAATCAGGGAAATGCCCTGATGCTCCTCCAACTTCAGAAGCACAGGGTTTCTTGTACAGGTTCCCACTCTGCCATGCCTGTTGCAGTAACACACGGCGATGATGTTGTCCATGAGAACTTGCACCAGCCTCCTTTTGAGTGAAGTCAGGAAAGCCTTCAATGCCAGACAAATCACCTACTACTCCAACATGTGGTTATGGAGCTAGGTTTCTGCTAGAGACCAGAGTCCTTTCATCTCCATCTTTTCGAGAAGGCCTCCCATCCCAGCAGTGATGTACCCATCAACTCTGGGTGGAGAAGTGAGAGGGATCTGCTGCTGGTCCAACTGCAGTCCATCAGCCACCACTTAAGAGCATGTGCAGTCTCCTACAAAATCTGAATGGCATCAACCAGGTTTCTCCTTGGTGCTGGGCCCATCAGAACCTAAGATTCTTTTGCAGAGCCCCCATATGCCATCTGGCATAGTCAAGGTAGAGAACACAGGAGGCTGAAGGCCGAGAAGTCTCACAGCTACTCTTGCCGAGATCCAGAATCGAGGCTAAAACATTGGGAACCTAGCCCTAATGTTCTAGACTTGATGCAACAGATGAAAGGTTCTGATCTACACCGCATTCAATACAGCCCCTATGAAAGGAAGCCTCTGCGAAGGACTAAGGTGAAATTTTGGCACATTGAACAAGAATCCCTATGACGTCAGGAGATTTCCCATCACCTGGAGGTGGTCTTTGACTGATTGTGGCAAGCTCACCTTCAATAGCCTCTTGTCAAGGTAGTTGATAACTGGTATCCGCAGCCTCCAAAGATCAGTGACCATCACTCCGTGAACACTCGAACAACACTGGTGAAGCCGAATGGGAGCAGGGCAAACTGGAAATGCTCCTGACCTACCTTGAATTGCGGGTAATGTCTGTAGGACTGCAGGACAGGTTTATGAAAAAAAGATGTCTTGCAAGTCCGAGGAGGCCATTAGTCACTCAGATCCATTACTGAAAATCTGGGCCAGCATGAGTTTCCCTCCACAAGAAGGTAGTGAGAGGGTGGAGATTTAAGATAGGTCAAAGGCCTCCATCCTTCTTCCAGACGAGCAATGAGAAACAACCCATCCCTATTTCTGAGTCCAGAACCCTCTTGAGGGCTCTTTTGGAGAGTAAACCTCACTCATTTAGTCTCCAATGCTTCTGCTTTTTACTCCTGTGTGTTATATATTGGCTTAAGGTATGCATTTTCCAAGAAAAAAAAACATTGTTGTAATTTACGCCATTTTTTCTCATGATTGGGTTTTCCAATTCTTTTGTAGAGACTCTTAGGGAAAACAGGTGTGTGTTATTTCCATGCATTTTCCCATAAATTCACCAACGACACTTTATTTAGTGAATAGGTACAGCTAATGTTGCATGCTTTTTAGATTTTAATGCATTTCTCTCACGTCACCTAAGCCTATCTTAAATTTAACAGAATCATTAATTTAATTTTCGCTATTAGTAACACGCAGCCTGATGTACTGGTACACACTCAGGTAAGAGAAGGTGATCTCAAAAGCCATTTATGAACCTCTCACTTGTGCCAAACTACCACACACCTCACTTATGCCCAAATAGTTCTCCTTACTCCACTCAGCCAATTATGCTGTCTCACTGGCATTACTACTGAACCCCCCCTTCCTTGTTCGGTCACTGAAGGTAGGGTCTGCAGACCTCTTTGGTCACCTTGGATTGCAAGGTTAAAAGTGACCAGGCATTATTTTATACAGTAACTAACACTCACTGACAAGTGAAACTTTTAGATTTTCTATTGTTAATAGTTTTCTCAAGCTTAAATAATAAAGAGGAAAGTGGAATTATGGACAGCAGCAGTGCAAGCTTCTCTCACACAAAGAATAGGCACAACCTGGGGAGAAGTGGTGCATGCTCCTTACACTGAACAAGTATAGGACACAGACACTGAACAAGTATATGATACAGACGCATATGGTTGGTGAGCACCGAATGGGTATAACACATCAGCACTACATTCAAGCTGCACTCACTCACATAGCCAGTACAGCAGTTCAAGAGTAGTTTCAGTACAATCGTCAAAAGTTATCATCCCTCGCACGTAGCACAAGCAGTAGCATTCTGGGAGTTTTTTTAAGTTAGCATTGTAGCTAATGACCTTTTGGTAACATAACTTATGTGAACACATTTGTTATTTATAGTAATCCAATATTTTGTAAAGGTACTAGAAAGGTGAAATACATTAACGAACAGTAGATACATGATAGGACTAGAGCTACAGTGGTTATCCAGAGTGATGCACATTTGGTATATGAATATATTATACTAGCTTATTTTTCTGTAGCGTTTACTACTGCAGTTTCTTAGAACTCTGAAAAACATTTAAACAACCTCTGAAGGCTGAAAGGCTGAGCAGGCTTTTCCAACATTCAAACATGTGAGATGCAGTTTAGTTAAGATCGTGCGAGCCACTGCTTTACTTATGAATCGATTAAAAGGAACCTTTGTCACCAATTCGCTAGTAACCTGTCTGCCAATACTCCTCAACAGCCGCTATATACATTTTAGTCTATTCCTGTGTACGTTAATACTTCCTCAAAGTCATTAGTGCGATACAGGCTTTACCTCTTGTCTACCTCCCTAGACCTAATGTGACATTGGTAGAGTAATAGTTGACAATGTAAAATATGGCAAGGCAAAAAACATTACAAGATGAAGGGTGGGCAGTAATGTACAGCGAAATAATGGAGATGAACTAAGGGGGTTGACTACCATCAAATAGACATGCCAATAGTGAACAACTCAGTCCTGCACGTTGACACTATGTAGGCCCTAGTTAACATACACAACAACTGGCCAACTTCAGAAGTGTTTCACGGACTTTCAACCTTGGAGGCATAGGTGGACTGGAATGTTTGAAAATGTCAGCAGACCTATGACATGTTCGTTCAAGAAGTTAAGTGCTTGTTGGGACTGACTGCGAGCCAGACTGAAAGGGAAATCAGCTTTTTAAGCAAGGAAGCTCTCGAATTCCCTCAAAAGCTCAAAAATTCGTAGAGCTGAATCTAAATTACTAGACCGGTCTGTCCTGCTAGTTAGGAGAACCACAGCTGTGAATTGGAAGAGTAAACACTCTCCTGTGTTACAGCAATGGCTCATATGCTGAGGTATGCAGAGACAGAGCACATCCTTTCGCAAGGAGGAGGTCCAAGGCTCACAATGGGGTACCTGAGGAGGCAACTGGGATGAAATACTGCTAGAACTGCGCTGAATCCATGAGGGATGACACTAGACCCCGGCAACCTCTCCACAGCCACTGGAATACATTCTGTGACCTGCACACCCTATTTTTGCCTGTTCGTATTTTACATTATACCTCTCTTCCCCTTCCAGCAATGCAGGTCACTACTTGTGTAGAAGCTTTTTGATAATGATGCACATAGCAGTGCTCCATCGATGGGCTGGCCAAGACATCATGATCTTCCCCCACAACGTATCTGCACATTCTAAATTACACCCCATCCTATCTTATGCTCACATTGGAATTGGTACTTTACAAAAAAAAAAAAAAGAGCCATTTTGTAATGCCTTATTTTGTTAATTACTACGTATTTTCATGATATGGTACAATGAAGGCAACATCGGACAGCCAGCTGACAGTTTCCTCAACATGAACTGTGCATAACTTGTGGATTGATAGTAAGTCTTCTCGTCTTATTACAACCCTGAAGGCGATATTATACTTGCATGTTTTTCATTTACTGTTCATGCACCGTGTTCACTTTGCTGGCCCGACTGTTGTGTATTTTGCAAAATTCAATAACAATACTTAAAACAGAGTAAGGTTTTAATTTGCTATGTTAGCACATCTCTACCTTGAAGGAGATGTGGTCTAGTGGCTATGTTAGTGAACCATCTCCAATGATCTAGGTTATAATCCTGGCACCCACTCAAGCACATCTTTTAGTCCTGGGAAAATCACTTTGCCTTTCTGCACTTCAATTAGCTTACTTCTAACATTGTAAACACTTCGAAACGTGTTAATGGAGGCAAATAACTTTAGTCAATACACAAGTAAATGACTATTACAGAACAAGAACTGCACCATATTACAACCTGAATGGTTTCATGTGCTCCAATGGGATAACTCTCTCCCTCATGTGGCTCTCACATCACTTAAACACTTGTCCCCAGACTCTCCATGTTGCAATTTCCCAAGCCAAACTCCCTGCCTCCTCACGCTCTGTGTTGTTTTCATGTTCGTGTACTCCCCCCCCCCCCCCCCCTTCAAGTGCGTGAATGAAGGGCAAAACATGTCGGGTAGGCGAAAGTGGGTTGAAGATCCATTCTAATTCATCTGACATCCAGGTCATAAGGTTTGTAACCATGTCTAAGGTACCCCATCACTAAAAGGGAAAAATCTGAGGTGTACACCTGAAAATATTTTTATTAAAAAAGAAAATCCGAATCCCTACTATTATCAAATATAATTTATCTGAACCCCAGCTCAGCGGGTGAGCCAGCCAACGTGGTACTCGCCTATCTTGGTGTGGCTAGGACACCAATGATACAGGCAGCCACAGTACCCGGCGTTATAACTTTTTAGATACCTGGAGACATTCTCAAGTGATAATTGCTCATAACTGTTCACCCTTTC
Organism: Pleurodeles waltl; assembly: GCF_031143425.1. Taxonomy (NCBI): domain Eukaryota; kingdom Metazoa; phylum Chordata; class Amphibia; order Caudata; family Salamandridae; genus Pleurodeles; species Pleurodeles waltl. The sequence continues at coordinate 513,177,617 of NC_090440.1, forward strand.
CTTTGATCCTAGCACCTTTGGTATTGTAAACGCCCATCTATAGCAGTGAAACCGTAATTAGCTTATTAGCTGTTTTTAACCAGACATGAGAATTTGCTGTCCAAATACAGTACAAAATAAGAGAGAATATAGTTTTACAGACTAAGTCTGCAACTGTATGTTTAGCCCCTAGAGAGCGTAGTGCCTTAGTAAAAAAGTAAGCTTGCTAGGTCTGAAAATATCTAAGGCCCTTAGAACACAAACTACTCCAAGCTGTAAAACTAAAGTTCCAGCCATAAGAGCTTACAAAGGGACTGAATGGTGGGAGGGGTTATTTTTGGGACCCCACTAACCTTGTGAGGGGACCCAGAGATGACCTAAACAGAAAAAATGCGTCATGCTGAACGCTTTGGTGGTGGTCCCATTGTCCTAGATCACCACCAAAAATGTTTTGAAAAATAATGCTTCCAAAGCATTATGGGGCGACTTTTCCCAAGTGCAGAGAATATTGTAGTATCTGCTCTCCCGCCGTGCCGGTAGAGCCGCATTGCAATTTCTGTGTTTTTTACTAAAGCATTTATCAATTATAAGTATTTTTTGGAAAGTTACTGAGTGAAGGGCAGAGCCAAAAGAAATGCCTGATTAGGTAACAGTGTGAACAATGTAACCAGCGCTCCAGTATTGCCGATGGAATCTGCGCTATTGGCGCTGTGAGTGCGGTAAGGACCATGGCTGCCATGGAGCATGAATGAAGCTGAGAGACAAAAGAAAAAAATAGTCCACCTACTCTGAAGTAGATTGGCAATCGTGCAATTATCCATGTAAAAGGGTCAGTCTTCAAGACGGTCTAAAAACCGCCCCATGGCAAAATAAACATAAAGAAATTACCAATGACATCAAGGGATTTTCGAAAGGCAAGCCCACAAATGAGTGAAAGTGATGGGTGTGAGGTGGGCGTGGTTGAAAGCCCACAATACTTTCAACAGGTCGCGCTCAACCGAAAAACTACCAAAGCAAATATGTCTAGCCTTTGCTAATGGCCAATTTCCTAATGGTTTTGACAGTTTTGTTTTGCTATCAGATGCTGGAGTGAATGCATGTGAAAACACGGCAGCTATCTTGTAATAGAATTTCAAAAAAACAAATTCAATCACAAGATGGCTGTCGTGCATTTAGGCACATGAACTTCTGAAATCTTGTAATTGTTTTTTTTTTTTTTTTAATTCAATTACAAGATAGCTGCAGTGGAGACTAGTATAAACCTGTGTAATAGAACCACAAGTCTTACAGCTAAGGGCCCATTCAGACCAGCATTGTGAACAGACTGCTAAATACCCGAGAGCTAAAGAGAACAAGTATTGGCAAAGCCAACAGGTCTCACCTATGCAAGAGTTACTGGCTTTGCCAATGTGTTCTAGCCATATTGCTCACCAGTGTAGCTGCTGATCAGCATAACTAAAAGTTAGTGGCATAGAGGAGAGTGGCGTGTAGTGTCGCAGAGTGCAGAGGCAAAGAGTGGAGTAGAGGGACGTATATTGGAATGGCAGTGTGGAGTTGTGTACAGCGCCATATTGTTGAGTCATGTAGAGCGGCCCGGTGGAGAGTGCATTGGTGAATGTCGCAGAGTATATTTGCATTGAGTGAAATGGCAATAGATGCAGTGGCGCAGAGTGCGGCGGCGTAAAGTGCAGCAGCATAGAGTGGTGTGGAAAAGAGTTGAGTAATGCAGAGGGCAGAGTAGAGGGGCATAGAGTGCAGTGGTGTAGAGTTCAGAGGCAGAGTGCAAAGTTGCAGTGTAAAGTGTCAGTGCAGTGGCGTACAGTGGCATAAAGAGCAGAGCGTAGAGTACAATGATGAAGAGCAGAGTGCAGTGGCATAGAGTGCAGTGGGAAAGAGTAAATTGTATCAGAGTAGAGTGAAGTCGTGTGGAATGATGCAGAGTAGAGTGCAGCTGTGTAGAGTGGCATCCAGTGTAATGGCGTAAAGTGGTATAGAGTGTAGTGTAGATTAGAGTTGCATTCCAGTGGACTGGCGTAGAGTGCAGAGGCATTTAGTTGAGCTTTACAGAGTAAAGTGCATTGGCGTAGAGTGTACTGGCATAGAGTGCAGTGGCTAGAGTGCTATGCTGTAGTGGCGTAAAGTACAGTGGAGTAGAGTGGAGTTGTGCAGAGTAGATTGGTGTGGCCGAGACTGAAGGGAGTCGAGTGCAATAGTGAAGAGTGCAGTGGTGTAGAGTGGTACAGGATAGAGTAGAGAGGCGCAGCATGATGTGGCGCAGAGTACAGTGGAGCTGTGCAGAGTGAGGTGGTGCGGTGTAAAGTGGAGTGGTGTGCAATGCAGTATTGTGTAGTTGAGTATTCCTTGTGTGGTAGCACACTGCCATTACTGACAACTTATTTTCAACTGCACAAACATACTGTTTTACTAATAAAACTCTACAGTGCATATACAATAATGTGTGGAAATTGCATCACCTAGTTTAATGGATCATTTTGATCATATTAAAATTTGTTTCCAACACACTTCAGAAATAACAAAAATTGTGCTTCATTTGTGAGTTTATAATTCTGACGTATTCTGAAATACTTTTAGTTAATTTAAATCATGTTGTGTGCTAGAAAAAAAACTGTTTCCTACCCCGATATCCACAAGATTGTCACATAAGTCCTCTCACTTTGAAGTCGGGGAAAGAAAACAAAACAAGCCCCCTTGGAACACATCACCTGGCATTTGACCTCAGTCTTTGACAAGATCAGAACAAGATTTAAAGGCCTGTTAACAAAAAGCGAGTTTGCGGAAGGATTAAGAAAATGCTGTTAAGGCAACAGGAGGGGCAAACTGAACCTGAAGAGCCTTGAGCAAATGACGCCAGCAAATTAAAACTCAGAAATTGTGAGTTACAAACCACAAAGCCAATGGTAATCAACGAGCTGAATGCATTCCTAGGTCAACGTTCTGAAAGTCCCCAAGATGTCTTTAGCTGTGCTGTCTGGTAGGCTACGACCTAAAAACCTGGTGAAGGGAGTTCTTGTAGCAAAAGTCAAAACCCAATTCAAAATGGAATTCAGATCAAAGATAAACCATTAAATAAAATATTGGCTAGCTTGCAGATGAAATGGTCCTGGTCACCCAGTTTTAACAATAATATGTAGAAATAATACCTAGAATACAGGCTTATAATAGTAGTTCACAAAGACAGCCCATGCTGCTCCACCACCCAGCTGTCGTTCTGAGTGAACCATACGATATGCACTTAGTTGACACAGGCTTTATGCAATAGAGACCACTCTGGCATAGGGATAAATGAAGCAGTTTACCTGGCTGCGCTCTATAAATACAAACTGAGGCCCACAAAACTGTGAAATGCTTGTCCCAGTAAATTTTCCCTCATCACTTCATATATTGTGTGGATGCACAAGAGGGTTCTCTTACCTCACATGATTAATAATTCTCTAAATTTCAGAACCCTATGTATTCACTGTATAACCCTTTTTATTATGCACTGGCTATTCGGGATGCTAGGTAACTGAAAAAAACACCAAAAAGCTTTATATTTAATTTTCCAGCATCGTTATTTTTACATTTCTTTTAATGCGCTTATGATTCTATTAAACTTATTAAATGTGTTTGTGCTTATTTTACTTTTTATTTGAACAGCAATTCACACAGCAATTCATAGACGACAACATGCTTCGATTATCTCATGTACTTTTCTTTTCTTACGTTCCCTAAGGCATCTGCCATGCCACCTAGTTTTATCCTATGGAGCCGTGCAGGAAGAGAAACGTATGCCGCACAGTGTCAGTGCAACATAATCTGGTCCAGACAATTATAAATGGGACAGAAAAATGGAAATCAATCATGTGTTTTAAAGCACACTACTCACCCATAGGGTTTCAAGGCGCTGAGGCGTGTGTCCTCAGAGATCAGTTGAAGAGCCAAGTCTTGAGGTCCTTCCTGAACTGATGCAGCGATAGCGACTGTCTGAGATTAAGGGGTAAGGTGTTCCACCCTTTTGCTACCAGATATGTGAAAGATCTTCCTCCAGCCAAGGACTTCTTTATGCAGGGTACGTTGGCGAGTGACTGCTGACACGAACAAAGAGATCTGGAAGGGAATACCAGGTGATGGAGGTTGAGGTAGCTGGGTCCGCTGATCTGGAAGTCTCTGGTGCACAAGTAGTTTGAAATTGATCCTCTTCTTGATAGTGAGCCAGTGGAGTTTCTCAGGTTTTCTGTGATGTGCTCTTGATGGAGAATGTTCAGGACGAGTCTGGCGGCGGCGTTCTGAATTTGTAGCAGCTTGCTAAGGTTCTTCTAGGGGGTTCCGGCATAGAGGGCATAGCCATAGTCAAGTCTGCTCGTGATTAGTGCGGGTGTCACGGTTTTTCGGCAGTCGTTGGTATCCATCTGAAGATCTTTCGTAGGATTCAGAGGGTGAGGAAGCAGGTGGAGGTGATGGAGTTGACCTGTTTGGTCATGGTGAGCGTTGAGTCGAGGATGACGCCAAGGTTGCGTGTGTGGTATGTGGGGCTCAAAACTCACTAAGCAGTGGAAATAATGTGAAGCGTCTCTCTACCTTAATGTGCATACACACGCATACTTTTAATAATAAAACAAAAACAAACAAAAAATCAAGAATTGCCAATGCATGGTAAGGTCATACAACATCATCTGTGGGTTATGGTGAAATTTAGAATCTACACGACTTAAGTCCTTGTAGTTTATCAACTGAAGAACAACAATATATTGTGACGCATTACATACATTACCATTGCTGTGTGCAGGGAGGGGAATCACGACTCAAGAAAGACCAAGAAAGCCTTGAGCGAGCCAGGATGTCCTGCCCTCAACCAGCAATGGTTAAGGCATCTGCATATATGGTTTGCACTGTGCCATTTTAACAGGACCTAAAGAGAGTAAATTACTGTAGATGATTGGTATCATGACATCGAAGAGACGTCTAATAATTGGTTGGGTTGGTTCCTGTGTAAGGTAATTGTTATATGCAATCCTTGACAGTAAAATAGTTGTTGTCATACCCATTTTGCTGTACTGTGGCAATAAACACACATTTGACATACGCGCTGTAGACATGTATTCTCGTTTATTAGCAGGGTTGCTCTAAATAACATGTCACTGGATAACATTTATTTTCACTTCTATGGTACAACTGCATGAGTGGACACACATACACCGCATACGTGTACAAATGAATCAGCAGCAGCACCTACATTTGGTGTGGTGTCATCAGTAAAATATTTAAAATCGTGAATCATTTTCATTTTGTTTAAGTAGAAACCTATTAGTATCTCAGCATTCATGGCTTGCACTGCGGTGCCGCGGCGTTAAGATAGTCCACTGCCTGGAGAAACTGAAAAACACTGAAAAGAGGGCAGGCTCGTGCCCCGGACACATTGGAGGCATGTGGCAGTAGCAGGGTCAGCCAGATCTGCTCGTTCACTCTTACTTGACAGCTGCATGTTATTTGGGGGATGCAGGTGGGCAATGGCCAAAGGAGCACAACGTAAACAGTGCGAGTAAAGAGAGAACGCAAAACTGCTTGGCAAGTACCGGAATCTGGAATTAGGTGTTCATCTAATAAATGTTGCAATGTGTACATATAAAAAACACTCCAAATGGTAGAGGTAGCGATAGCTTTTTATTTCATCAAAAAAAATACCACGAAGATGATATACAATGTTAGCCTGGGAATCCACATAGGCCATCTTTTGTTGAAGGGGACTAGAATGGTCTAAGAAGTTATACAATCTCTGTACCCATTACATATAATAGTCAAATAAAAGGTAATGACGTTTACAACACGGGAAACTACTTTTAGACAGCAACAGTTATAATTAACATTTCTGACGAATATCCAGGCAAACAGAGATGCTGAAGCAGTTACACTTATTGGTATACCCTCACATCTCGAGGGTGAAGTGTGGCGGGTAAATGGGATATATTTGTAGTGTTCAAAAAGAGAAAAGCTGTTCAGAAAAACTGTGTCCTAACCAATCGTAGGAGCCAATTCTCACCAGGAACATTAACTGATGGACAACAGGTTGCTTTCATCATATAGCACATTCCTTGACATCAAATCCACCAATAGGTTAATTATATGCGTGTGTAGTTAATTGTAGGCATCATGATTACTTCTCAACTAGTTCCCAAATGTGTTGAATGCATGCTAATATAAAGAGCCGGCAATTTTATTCCTGTTTTAACGAGCTTTGATTCACCACAAACACTTCTATTCCAATTTGTAAAATGGGGGGTGCACCATAATTTCCCAACCATCAGGACATGACGAGCCCTCGTTATGGAGGTAAGTGAGCATATCTTACTTCTATACCTGATTCACGGTCTTATCTTAGGGATTTGCAGCAGCTGAGCAGTGAGACATGTGGAATCTTGAAACAGTGTCTTATGAACTAGGTTAAACGCATATTATGTTTTAAGAGTAATAAAGGTACTCTATTTCACTATGCTATGCTCCGAAAAAACCCTCTAACCAACTGTTAGAAATTAGGTCTCTGGCAGTCGTATGTACACTGTCCAAGTAGGGTCCATAACCATAGTCAGGTAAATCAGATACACAACCTAACTAAACCTGTGCTCACTCTCTGGTAGCTTGGCACGGAGCTGGAGGCCTATTTGTGTTGTGTATATGACTTACCCTGACTAGGATTGTGGTCCCTCCTCGGACAGGGTATGTACCTCTGCCAACCAGATACCCAATTTGTAACACTGGTGATCAGCAGCAAGGATAGGACTTGTATTTGTGCAGTGCCATACAGTAATTTGGTGTACACTACTACTTACATCTCAGGCTATTACAGGTTTTTCTCCTTTTTCTCTCAGTTGGTCATTTTTTTAAAGTTTACTCCTGCTTCATCTTCTTGCACTGGGACTCTTGTTGCATCAGTGGTGCCTTAGCAGAATGGAGTCAATCCTGGACCTCAATCTCCTGGCAGTTTACACTAGAAGTGAACTGATAGTATTCTGCAAAGCAGAGGGGGCTGAAGGTGTCTAAACGATCCACAAGGCAGGACCTTCAGGAAGCCCTGTATGCTTTTGAGGACCTCTTTGGATTTCTAAAGAACTCAAAGTCCTGGTATCTCCTGGATCCCAAAGCAGAGGCCCAAGAGGCCAGTGGCCCTGAGAAGGATGAGGGGGAGGGGAAATATTACTGTGCGGAGGCATCAAAGGAGAAAGGAGAGCCCACAGAGATCCCCTGTAGGAAACAGTGTCACCTTCCACACCCTATCTCCTGAGGAGTTCAAAGACAGACAGGTGGAGAGGGACCTGAGGCTGCAGCGGGTGCAACTGGCTGCAGAAGAGAAAGAGCTGAGGCTGACAAAGCTCTGGCAGAGGAGAGGATGGTGGGGGCTGAAAGGACCTTTGCCAAGGAGGCAGCTGAGGCTGAGAGCGCCATGGAAGAAAGGAAGATCTTGCTGGCTCATGATATTAGTCTCAAGGAGCTGGACTTGAAAGCTAAACAGCTAGCAGAATCTAGCAGAAATGGTGGCAGCAAAAGTGCAATGTCCAGTGCTGAGGGAAGGGTCCACCCATCCAGAGAACAGGTGCCTGACTTCAGGGAGGTGGAGGACATAAGACAGGTGGTTTAAGGTGTACAGGGTCACTCCAGTAGCACAAAGGATCCCTGATGAGAATTGGGGGTTGCCCTATGGAGGCATATACCTGGTGATGGGAGGGATACCCTACTACCTTGGATGGGAGAGACAGGTTGAGGTAATCCACCATGAAGGAAACCCTTGTCAAGAGGTATGGCTTCACCCCAAAAGATTGAAGGTTGAGGTTCAGGAGAAGATGAAACTCATCAGACCTGGGGGGGATTTTGTGAGTTACTTTTGTAGAGCACTGGATGGTTGGGTGAAGAGTAGTATGATGAACACATTTGTGGGACTGTACAATTTGGTTACGAGGGAGCACATGTTCAGTCACTGGTTTCCAGAGCTACGCCAACAACTGGTTGATTATAAGTTCTCTGACCCCAGGGAGCTTGCTAGACAGGAAGACCTCTGGGTCAGTACCAGAGTGTCTGGGATGGCATTGGGGTGCAATCCGAAAGGGGGGTGGCTCATGTTTTCCCCATCAGAGTGTCAGGAAGGATCACAGTGACCCAGTCAGGTCCCAGACAGGTCCCAGTGTAGTAACGGGTGTGGGGGGAAGAGTCCCATGTTCTTTCCGAGAGTAGGATAAGGGGTTGGAGGGGTACAAAGGCCAGGGTGCCCTATTTACAGCACCAGGACTTGGATTGCTCGTAGAGTGAGCACAACCAGGGGGACCTGTTCTGAAACAGGAGCCCATCCACCCCACTCTGAGAATCAGGGATCCAACGGAGAAATCTGGGATCCAACGGAGTTCAGAGAGGCATGGCAAGTGCCCTGCAGTAGTGGGCCATTGTCCACGTTCTAGCACCTTAAGCAGGGAAGTTCATCAAGGGATTGACTAGTCTAGCCCCTGGCTTTAGGCTGGAGGGGGGTTGTGTTGGAAAGGAACCTTTCTGCAGGGTAATTCCAAATTTTTGGCCTTTTCCCTCCACATTTTGCTTTTTTTTTGCTTTAGGACTCTGTGCACTTTACCACAACTAAATAGTGCTAAAGTGCATGTGCTCTCTGTTTAAACATGGTAAGACTGGATTATCCACAACTGGCATATTTCATTCACTTATAAGTCCCTAGTAAAGCGCATTACAATTGCTCAGAGCCTGTAAATTACATGCTACTAGTGGGCCTGCAGCATGGATTGTGCCACTCACTACAGTAGCCCTTCCAACAGGTCTCAAGTCTGCCACTGCAGAGGCTGTGTGTGCAGTTTTAAACTGCCATTTTGACCTGGCAAGTGTACCCACTTGCAAGGCCCAAACCTTCCTTTTTGTTACATGTAAATCACTCCTAATCTAGGACCTAGTTAGCCTCAAGGGCAGGGTGCAATGTATTTAAAATGTTGGACATGTGGTTTTAAGTTTAACATGTTCAGATAGTGGAAAGCTCTGAAATTCATTTTTCATTATTGCAAGGACTATTTCTCCCAGAGGATAGCATCGGGATTGCCTTAAAACATCCTTTAAGAGTAATTTCCAACTGGGACAAGATACAGATATATAGAGCTTGGGATCCCTGGACTTACAATTTAAAATCAGAACTTATGGTGAAGCTGGATTTTATATTGTAAGTCTGAAAATGCTACTTTTAGAAAGTTGGCATTTTCTTAATTTAACCATTCTATGCCTCTTTCTGTCTTGGAATACACGTCTGTGGTACATGACAACTGGGCGCTGTGCATTTTGTCTAGACAGCCACATACAATGGGAGATTAGTAGTGACCTAATGGGACTTAATGGGCCATTAACTGGCTTGATGAGGGGTGGGGCTTAGCACTGCTTCACTTACACCTGTATAGACTTGCCCTGTCCACCTACAATAGGGCTTATCAACTCTGTATTCTCACTCCAGACATCATGGTGCCAGGACAGTGAGGCAGAGCATTTGTACATTTCAAAGGCCTGCCTCTGGAAGCTTCTCCCACTTTCCAGAACCAGGGTACCAAAGTATAAATATTGGACCCCGAACCCCAAAAAAACATTCTACAGGAACCAAGGACACTGTGCCACAAAGAAGGATTACTGTGCTGCCTGGAGAGACTGCAACTCTCCAACTGCATTGCTTTGTTGGCCTAATGCTAATGTTGTAGGAGGGACTGCCACTTTGCTACTTGCTCTGCTGTGTTGGCCTACTGCTGCTGCTGTAGGAGGGGCTGTCACTTTGGTGTTTGCTCTACTGTGTCGACCTGCTGTCTGTTGCTTCAGTCCAGCAGTGAGAAGGACTGGACTTGTCTCTACATCCTTGCAACCAATAATCTCCAAGGGCTTGTTGGCTTTCCCCCTGTTCTTCTGCAGTCTGAGGGACATCAAAGACTGCCTGCTACTCACCTGCTACAGCACCTGGATTCTGTCATCCGTGAGTCTACTCTGTCACATGGTGCCACCCCAGTCCTGGACCATTAGAAGTGGGCCGAAAGTACTCTGCCTTCTGTGGTTGTCTTCAGAACCGTCGTGAAGCAATACAAAGCAATGCCAAGCCCCACAAAGCCTTGGCAGCTCAGCATTTCAGAACTGACACCAGATTAAGCGAAGCCTCGCAAAGCACTGCTGTGCGGACCACGCAACAGGATTTAAGGTAATGTGTTCAGCGGTTCCAAATGGGTCCCTGTAGCCAACCCGTACTTGATTGCGGGTGGGATGAACTTGTGACTTTGTCCCAGTCCAGCGTGACCATATAACCATTGCCTGCACTTTGCACTTCTATGAGCTATCTTCACCTAAATCTTAAAAATTGCATATCTCAGAATCTACTTATTGGATTTTTGTCATTTTGGTCTTGTTTTAATCAGATAAATATAATCTATTTTTGTAGATTTTTTTGTGGTGTCTTTCACTGGGTTACTGTAAGTTAAGAGTTGCACAAATACTTTACATGTCGCTTCTTAAGTTAAGCCTTTAAGTTAAGCCGGACTGCTTTGTGCCAAGCTACCAGGGCGTGAGCACAGGTTAATTTAGGGAATGTAACAGACTTACCCTGACTAGGATTGTGGGCCCTACTTGGACAGGGTGCATGCATCTGCCAACTAGAGACCCAATTTATAACACCAGCCATATTAATAGTCAGCTGGGAGCATCATTTCTCCTCGATTAAAAACACTGCCAGATAAGAATAGAAAGGAACTCAAGCGTTTGAAAGCATCTCCCCCCTGCATCACAGCAGTTCCACAGCATTCTGTAAAGGTGTAGGAACCAAGCATATCCCATAGCACTTAAGAACTGCCTGCTGTTAGCCTCTGATCATGAAATGCCAAAATAGGCTATTGAAATTTAGTTCTCACCCTGGTATCCTGCTGCCAAGAAGCTTTTGTTTAACTACTAAAGAAGAAAACAGTGGAAAGTGAAAAAACATAAAAATAAACAAAGGCTATAGCCACCACTGTACTTAACGATATTCGATTTATACCGAATGTTGTACCAAAAACAAACCTTCAATCTGATTGGTTGAACTCTGCTTATGAACAATCATTCACATGTGTTCAGCTTTGACTGTGACGATATTTAGTGATTAGCAAATTATTAAAAGAAAACAGTAGATGTAATAACAACAGTAGTAATGTGCATGCGTAATATGAAACCGAAAGCATCGTTTAAATAGCAGTGAGAATCTCAGGGCCTACAAATTATCATTGAAAAAGTCAAGGTAAAACTCTGCATGCAACCAAATAACAGAATCTTGAACTAAGAACACAAACCAAACCTTCAAAACATACTTAAACAGACATCTACACCAACATAATTACATGCTGCGGGCAACCTCAAGAGATTTACATGAAAACAAGGTTTCCTGGAGTTTGTGGATCTGCCAATACTGTTGTTGACATTTGTCCCTGGTCTGGATTAACAGGGCTCTTTTCACTGCCTTGTCACCGCTTTGCTTCAATGCAAGGATTGTAAACTACAATGCCACAATCCTATTTCGTGAACTGCAATAACTTCATTGAAGTTTGTCACTTATATAGACTGATTCTTTCATCATAAAAACCAGCGACAAAACTGACCATGTATGACTTTTACTAGTACGTCCATATGGCTGGGGAAGAGTACGAGATTGACCAGTGCACTAAATATGGTATGGGACAGTGAAGACATGGTCAGTCAAGTCTGAGTGGACAGAATAATGAAGATTATTACCATGTTCCCTGCGATGAAGTACGTCAAGCCAATAAGGCTACTTGCGTCTGGGCTAGCACGATGATGCACTTGCTCTATTGATGAAGGTTGATTTTATTTCATGTTTGTTTTCCAACTGGGGAGGTCTGGTGCTATTGGGTTCATACTAGGGGGGTGGTGGGCCGTTGAACTAGGGGTGAGGACAGCAGTGGCTAGCGAGAGAGTCAGGGTAATATTTCTAAGTGAGGCTTAAGCATAGTCTTACAGGTGAAGCCAGTAAAGTTCTCCAACAACTGTGGAACCTGTGAAACTTTTGAAGATCCATGCTCCGGCTGGCTGTCACAAAGGAGGGTGTGTTTCAATAGACTGAGTTGGAATTCTGGCACCCCAATCCACGGCTGCTGCCTCAGTCAAAATGCGCAAGGGCCAAAGTTTGTAACGCAAATCTGTAATCTGCTTCTAGAATTAAAGACTTTACTTTCCAAAGTAGAGATAGTTGGTGCCATGCAGTTTGCATCTTATGAATAATGTGGGTCTTACATGTGAGAGACTGCAATGCAGCAACCAAACTGGATTCAAAGCCCTCCGTATTCAGAGCTGGTCTCCTATATGCTGTTCTCTAGTTTCAGTTACAATGAAGGTAAATTTATTTTTGTGGAGTTGAGTTTGAGGTAATTTTTAGACATCCAAATACAGATGGTGAAGTCAGTTCTTTTCACAATAGTACAGGGATGGCATGCATAGCAGAACTTTGTATCAACCATATCTTAATGTATCTTGGTGTCCTCTTCGCAGTAAGAGTTCCAAAGGGCTATCACACTGTTTGGTTTGCCTAATTATGAGCTACGCTCTGATAACTTTATTACCTGCGACGTCACGTACCTTCTGCCTTGACTTTCACCAATAAGACAATCCAACTATCAATAAGCCTAAAATAACGTGACAGCACAACCATGTACCACGGCACATATTTGGCAAATATTAGGCAATATCCATACTAAACATACAACAATCATCCAATCAGTACAAAGTAGACAGACCTTACCATTCGCATCCACTGTCCCACCAATATGCCATAATTGGCCATTATCAAACACCCAAAACCAATTTCTACCCAACAACAGCCGCTACACATCAAACCTTTCCATTGTAGCTACGATTTGCCTTTCACAAACAAAGCACATCAGCTGGAATCCTTGGATCCTCATGCACACAACTTAGCAACAAAGCCATATGGCAAAGTGCTGCCAAATAAAGAGGACTTCTCACTCACCACATGAACACACATTTTCGAAACATTGAGATAAAGCTGTCCGAAACATACCACCCCTCATACCTGACTAATCATGCCCAACTAGAAAACAATCCGCATGGGTTGGGCAATGTTAAATGTATTTGGTACAAGTATGCATACAAAAACCACATGATCAAGCACATCTTATTTTCACGTTAAGCAGCCCAAACCATTACTGAACCAGGCATTTAAAAGACAAGTTTCTAATAAACAAATAAGCACGTATAGCTAAAACTATAACAATGGAATTGCCAGAGCCTTAGAGAGGGCACTAATCGTAGAAAGTGTAATACAAATGCAGATAACGTACCAGTTGCACTTAGCATATGCAGATTTACAAATGGGATATTAGACGATAAGAGGTAGGAACTGTAAGACAGGCCATAGTTTTGTGACCAGAATCAGCTTTTTGTGCCAGGAGCAGGAGTATTTTCCATGTTTACATTTCTCTCTGTGGAATTTCTGCAAAGGGGGAACCCTCCAACAGAAACACATTTCACTATAGGTTGCCCTTTCACAGTAACCGAATCATGACAGCACATCTTAATTGATATTGTATTTGTGCTAAACTCTACGCTGGAATACATTGCACTTTTTAACAAAGGTATAAGTCAATATTTGGGCTTGGGCAGCGTTGATTTAGTTGCTTTGGAAAGGTTCTGATGGTCCTGCAAATGTGAGACAGCTTAAGTCATATTGCTTGTGAAACTATTTTGTTTAAATGTGTTACGAAAATAAACTGTTTGCCAAGTCATTTAAGTAAAATAAAATTAAGCAGAAGAAAACAATCTGGCTGATTTTCGCTGTGAAGGACAATCATAGACGTGTGCTTATCAATTAGCCTATGTTCCTTGAAGGAAAACCATAATACATACGTTCAATTGCTGCCTCACCCCGTCACAACCACTCAGCATCCACAAAGCTGACGCAGCTCTGACGATTCTTGCAGCCAAACTCTTGAGGTGGGGGTGCCCAGAAACCTAGAGTACTGTAACACCAGTGTACCGTGATCATATATGCCCCACTGTTAGCAGCACTTAAACCAAGACCTTAACGGGGTCAGCTTGGAGCCCTGATAACTCCAACACTCACTTCCCTTTGTTACCATCCTCCACTAACCTAATTCTGGCCGGCTACATGTCCCTCAGTGTTCCAGGTCTCTAACTAATGCAGACAATTACTGTGTAGAGACCCAGTCACATCTCAAGATCACTACCTTCAACTGCCCACAGTTCCCTCTTCACCATCTCCTAATTTACGCATCATGTCTCCCCCTCACTGAAAGTACTTTTTCAGACTATCATCAGTCCTACCGGTCTCAATTCCTCTCAAAACAAAATACTAAAACCGTGCTTTGTTGGCATGAAGACACCTTTCACAATCTAACCTATCACACGCTTGAACCAGATATTCGAACCTGAAGTGGTCAGTGTCTTTCGAACTCTATGTTGTCAACACACACTGCCTTTACAATTTCCTGCAGCTTAGTCCCCACAAAGGGCACTAGACAGACCACTTACTCACATGTACTTCAATCAGACTCCTTGCTTTATGCTGCGGAGAGAGCAGAACGGAACTTTCAATGTATTTGTGCTCACACTCTTCTTATGGTAGTTCCTCTGAAGGCATTTCTCATAGCTTTTAAGACACAGGAAAAGTGCAATTACTTTTTGTTTTTCTTTTTTTTAACACTACTGCACGGAAACAATGGCGTCTACCCATCTGGAATTATTTCACTGCCTTTTGTCCTTAAACAGCTTACCATATGAAGAAAACAATGCTGCAGCATCTTGGCACTCGAACAGAAATGCACTTTTTTATTTCCACAACGATGTTTCGAGATGTAATGGCTACAGAGCTCCTCTGCTCTGCTACAGCAGTTAGAGTCCCTTCACTAGTCAGGAACCGCACTGCCAAAAGAAAGCTTAAAAGTGGTAATACTACCTCACCACACTCAGCAGATAAAACAAACTTAATATTGGCAGACACCAGGTCTTTAATATAGACCATTACAAAAAAAATCACGAACCTAATTTTCACAGAAATTACCATCGAGTTTATTTTCCAAGTCAATAAAATATAGATTTTTGATTGTGTTAGACTTGACTCAAACGAAAATATGGCTCTACTTATCAAGTGCAGCAATACTAACCTAAGTCAGTATGCACGATGATGACCAACTACTGGCTGGTGCACTTTATACCAATGCTAAATGACAGACCACTACAAAACTTCAACAGGCAAATCACATTTCATTAAAAAAATATAGAAGCTAACTTTTGTATCAATGTATATTGGGAGTTGTAGAAGATTCAGCTAGCAAAGTACATTGTGGTGACTCGGGATAGAAACATGGCGGCAAATTACTCCCTTCCCCACTCTGCATTTTACGAGCGAGGAAGTACTAACACTATCTGGAGCTACCTAATTCAGGGCAGAAGACTGTGGCTCAGCAGTGGTGGCCATTGCTGCCCATTTCAGTCCATGATAAAAAGAAGGCTATGAAAAATGTGTGCCACGCCATGCGAGGAGGTGTAAGATAAGTTGGTTGATTGTTTGAATGGACGGCTATAGAAACTGGCAGACATGTCCACAAAGAAAAAACAGAAGATGGAGTGAGTCTCAAGATGACCCTGCCAAGTTGTACCAACTCAGCTATTGGGAGTCCACAATGTCACAGAAAAGCCACAATGGATACAAGGCAGTCTTATGAAATTGTAAGTTTCTATCACTATGGAGAGGACCGTAGCACAAAAGACACATGAAGGTACAAAAAGAAGGTGAGGTGTGTATAAAGCCAAACCAAGGTGTTCATTGGATGGTATGCTCACCAGCAAAGGGGCCAGCCCAGTGTGCAACAAAGTTAAACACAAAGCCAAAGACATTGATTATCAATACAAACACACTGTGATCCAAGTGACAAGAAGCCTGAGCAAATATTCATGATCATCCTGTACAAGAAAAGAGCTCAACAAGAAAAGCCACTACGAGTGAAAAGTAGGCCCTCAAGGACTAATCTGTGATGAGGTTCATATATCCTACAGCGCACTCAACATCAGGTAATAGAAGCCATTCAGCAAGTTTAAAGACAGGTCTCAACTCATGCACAACACAATATGGACCTATATCGAAGGAGTAGCAGCCTAAACCATTTCAGAGCACTTCTGGAACACAGGTGTGACATGGAGAGAAAGCAGTGAAAGCAAACATTTTCTCAACTGAAGCTGGCACACTCTTTGCATGCAGATGTCTACTGTGCACTAAATGTTTGCAGGTGTGAACTCAAAGCCATTCTAGAGAAACACAACGGACACTTCTGAGTACTGATTGTGTATTGAACAAGGAAATAGCACATCAAAACGGTGCAGTGCGTGGCTCTATATTAACACCAGATTTTAAGACACATTCACTTCAAAGTCAAGAAAAAAACTAAATAAACTAGAAATGGCAGACACTGAGAATATCAAAGGCCCCTCAGCAAGGTAAGCTTCAAAGCCACCAACACCGACCGTTGCAGTAAAAATGAAGTCCTTGATGCAACAAAAGACAACACCACTACTGATGGCAGACCGCAAGACTACAATTGGTGAGCCACTTGTAGGCTCGGGTCAGATGTCTGCATCTGGCTATGGCCAAGGTCCTCTTGGGCACTGGAGCAAAAAGAGAGAAGCCTTTTAGGGGCTTCTGACCCAGGTCATTCACCAGGCCCTCAACTTCCCTGCCCATCTGGCAGCAGAATAAGTGCTGTCCAGAGCTGCTATGTGGTCCTTTTGCAGATGAGTTAATAGTGAAGGCCCTTCAGAGTTCTGTGAACGTGCTTGGGGAGGGTTGTTATGCCAATAGTTCTTGTTTATAGTGCGAGAGAAGATCATTTTGATTTGAAAAATCATTTAGTCACTATCTAAGCATTTTCAGAGCAATCTACAAGGGTCTTGATTATCAGACCATTTGTACTGCCACCCCCACCTAGGGAGTAATGAAACATTTAAGAAGGTCGGAGGATGTGTGCTCTTTCTCAAAGTCTGCCTGCAGCCAAGCTCTGTGCTCGTGTCATTTGAAGAGCAGTAACTCACTGAGCTAACCAAGATTTTTATTTGTTAATGTGTTATTGTCTTCCCTGGGGGTTTTGAGCATCTTCTCAAATCTGATTCTATATTAGGTTAGGGGAAGCAGGTGCCATTAACGTCCTATTTCACCTTCATTTAATGTGTAATATGTGTATTTAACACTGTGTACTGATGTAGTTCCTCACAGAGTTTTGCACCTACATATGACTACCGTCTGGTCAAAAACGGGAGAGAGAACAGTAGCTGGATTGCAAAATGTGGAATCAGAAAACCTCGGATCAATCCCAGCTTCCCTGCATGCCTGAAGTGTGTGAACTTGGCAATTACTTTACTCCACGGTGCCATCTCTTCGTTCATCGTCACATTACAGAGCATCCTGAATTACATCCATTCATGAAGGAAAACTCATCTGTATTTTGGTTTAATAGCATATAATATTCCCTATCTATAAAAACAACTAAGGCTCATATAGCGTGAGCATGACAAATGACTTGCTATATTGGTTGATTAACGGCATCGTTGTAAGGGGGTATTAACATTTTTAAGTTTGTGTCTGGAAACTATTACTTAATAGATGCCACTCAACATAGTGATGCAGTGTAATGTACTAAAGAAACATTTCTGCATTTTACAGAAACTGGCCGTTTGGAATATTGAATATATTTGATGCACAATTTATGTGCAAGCTCGTTATGGCTCTTAGAGAGGTCAAATAGTTTTTATTAATACATTAAAAGGGTTGAGATGTAGGATTAGGGCCATGTGAGTCTCAGCAGACAGTGGCTGCTGGCCAACCAAACCTTCACAGAATACATTTCAAAGTCAAAACCATAAAGGTTTATTCAAATGTAAGAAACATTTTACAGAAGACAAAAAAGTTCGTCAAATTCAAATTAACGTCCATAAGGCATCAAATAATGCAAATGTAGGAGGTATCAATTTAACTTCTACCTCTGAAGCAAGTAAATAGCCAGAATCTAAGTATAGTATATCAAAATGTCTAGGAGAAATCCGACCAGTTAAAAAGTCAAGGAACTTCTAAGTATAAATAGGCAGACAGACCAACGTAGAATCTGCCTTTGAGAAAGTAATCAGAAAATCTAAGTATAAAACATTAGGCAGACTAGTGGAGCGTTTACATTTCAAAAGGCAAGAAAAAGGCACACTTTATAGGTTTCAAACAGTGAAATGCACACTTGAGACATGCTGTAATCTTACATCATAGGGCTGTAGTAATGAATTCTACTGCTCTTCCCTTCGAGTAAGGAAAATCACAGGATAAATAAGCATGCAGAAAATGTATTCAAGTAATTTTAAAAGCGCATTTCTTTCTGTTACTGCACTGCAAAAGGTTGTTTTTGGCTTAGGCATATGAATTTAAGTCTAGTTATGCATTCTGAACACATTTAAATCAAGCATTATTTTCTATTAATTAAAAAAGCGCTCTGCTCTGTTTTAATTTGCTGCCTTGCACACCTCTAAATAGAAGTATATCTATGAACCTAATGTGGGCCAAATGAGAGCAACCAATAGGCGAAGATCAACAATATCTTAGTGTTGTGAACACAATCTTAAAGTCCACATCCAGTTTCCCCACCATGAACACAACACCCACTTGTGAAACAGACTCAAACCTGGGATAAAGAGTCTTGCAGTTAAAGGACATCTGGGGAAAAGCAAAACTACATCATGGTCTAAAGTCAAAATACCCTTTCCTACCTAACCCCTGACCAGCAGTTAGAATGAATGACTATGTGGCATGAATTATATTGAAATTATATTGATGTTCTGCTTACAAAATTAATGGTTAGACTGGTCACATGCTATGTGCTTTCATAGGAAATGTGTGTCTAGGCTAAATGTACATTGACAATTCCTACAGACATACAAATCAGCAGAGACATACATAGCTGTGAGAAGCAACTGGGCTGATTAAAACAAGCACAATAGCCTTTGGAAGGCATTAGAACATACATTCCTGTTGGAAATGCCCCTTTCTGCAGGGTTTCCCCTGTCTGTTTGGCTTCTGGACTTTTTTTCATCCTGTGTTGAATTTTGTTTTTGCTGGCTTTAGGACTCTGGGCACTTTACCACTGCTGACCAATGCTAAAAAGCAAGTGCCCTCTGTCTAAATTGTATTGGTGATTGGTTTCTCCATGATTGGTACATTTGATTTACTAGTAAGTTCCTGATATAAGTTGTCATGGGTGCCCAGGGCCTGTAAATCAAATGCTACTAGTGGGCCTGTAGCACTTATTGTGCCACCCACGAGTAGGCCTGTAAACATGCCTCAGACCTGCCACTGCAGTGCCTGTGTGTGCAGTTTTATCTGCCAGTTCGACCTGGCAAGTTCACCCACTTGTGAGGCTCAAACCTCCCATTTTTTCTATGTTAGCCACCCATAGACCCAAAGCAGCCCCATGGGCAGGATGCAGTGTATTTTAAAATTAGGGCATGTAATGGTGTGTTTCACGTGCCCTGATAGGGAATTACTGCTAAATGTGTTTTTTACTATTGCAAGACCTCTCTCCCCCATAGGGTTACATGGGGATTGATTTGAAATATAATACCTATCAAGTGTAATTTTCTATTGGGAGCAGATAGAGATGTGGAGCTTGGGGTCTCTGAGCTCACAATTTAAAAATACAATATAAAAACCAGCTTCACCAAAATATGTAAGTTTAAAAATGCCACTTTTACAAAGTGGGCATTTTCTTGCTTAACCATTCTATCTCTCTGCCTGGATGTGGAATACACGTCTGGGTCAGGATGACAGTTGGGCTGTTTGTGAATTCACTATAGACAGTCACACAAAGGGAGCTGAGATGTGCCCTGCAAATCCTGATGGGTCTTCCGGAGCTGTAGAGGTGGGAGGAGCTGTTACCTGCACCTGAACAGGGCGGTGCCTGTCCTCACACAAAGCAGTCTTCAGCGCCCTGGAGAGAGTCTGGGGCTAGGTCAGGAAAGGCAGGGGCTTGTGCACTACAAAGACTTACCTTTGAAGTGTGCCTACCTCAAAGGCGGAAAGGAGTACAAGTATTGGACTTCTGACACCACAACTTCAGAATCCTTCTGGACTGAGGATATTCTGCCGGGAAGAAGAGCTAGATGCTGTAGGGGGGACTTTCATTCTGCCTATTGCTTTGCTGTGCTGGCCTGCTGCTTCTGTCCTGGGAGTGAAAGGACTGGACTTTGCTTTCTACATCCTGCTTCCAAAGGTTGTCCAAGGGCTTGGACTGAGCTTGCATCCTGTTAGCACCTGTGACCCTGTGGTGTTACCTCTCCAGTCTCGCAGTAAGGAACCAACGCCTCACGTGCCCAGTAACAGTAAGGAACCAACACCACACCTGCTCCAGAGACGCCTCACCTCCCGACTCCGTGCAATGCCTTTCTTACCTCATCGTTTTCAAAGGTATTGTGCCTGGGGTCCCTGCGCCTCCATGACCCACCCACACTCCCTTGTGATTGACGTCAGACTGTTGGGAACGACTCAGTCAACAACGTCATGTTAACCCCAGTTGGAGGTATTGTGTTTCTAATCACTTTACTGAGATGTAATCTTTAAAAGTACATATGTTTGCTTGGTATGTGGATTTTTGACGTTTTGGTCTTGGGTTATTCAGATAAATATTGTCTATATTTCTAAAGTAATGGCGGTGGTTATATATATATATATATATATATATATATATATATATATATATATATATATATATATATATATATATATATATATATATACACATATTTATAAATACTTTACACATTGCCTCTGAGATAAGTTGGACTGCTTGTGCCAAGTTACCAAGGGGGTAAAGCAGGGGTTATCTCGCTGTGTGTCTCCCTTACCCTGACTAGAGTGAGGGCCCCTACTTGGACAGGTTGCAAACCACTGCCAACTAGAAACCCAATTTCTAACACTACTCTTTCAGCTTTGCTCAGCAATATGAAAACAATAGTTTTGTCAATGCTAAACAGCATTGGCTATTTAAAGAAACAGAAAAAAGGCCCCAGTGTGATGCGATATGCACGTACATATGTCATAATGCAAACACAGATATAAATCATCATGCAGCGGCAACCAATTTGACCCAAGTGTGATGATGTGTTGGTATGCATCACTCTGAATGCATGCATGTGTATATGATGACGTGGTGGACATTTTTGCTTTAATTTAATGTTTCAAAATGATGTATGCCCATCTTGGAACAATATATTACAAAATATTATGTGTGAGAAAGTGTCTTTTTGCAGTAGAAGGAGCACAGTATCAACGTGAATTTGCCTGTATGGTCCTTTTTTTTTTTTTTTTTAAATTAGAAATAAGGAAAGAGGCCAGTGAGGAGTAAGGAAATAAATGAAGGAGTCCAGAGTAGGGTAGCAACACAGAGAGCACAGGCCATGGATGTGAAGGGGGAAGCAGCACACTAAGTGGAAGGGGAAGTAAAAAATACACGCAGATCCATGGAGTGCCGAAAACAAAAAATAAAGTACTTTCCTAAATGTAAGCAATGGAAGGATAAAGACTACCAGTTGAAAATACAGGGAGTGCAGAATTATTAGGCAAATTGTATTTTTGAGGATTAATTTTATTATTGAACAACAACCATGTTCTCAATGAACCCAAAAAACTCATTAATATCAAAGCTGAATATTTTTGGAAGTAGTTTTTAGTTTGTTTTTAGTTTTAGCTATGTTAGGGGGATATCTGTGTGTGCAGGTGACTATTACTGTGCATAATTATTAGGCAACTTAACAAAAAAAAATATATACCCATTTCAATTATTTATTATTACCAGTGAAACCAATATAACATCTCAACATTCACAAATATACATTTCTGACATTCAAAAACAAAACAAAAACAAATCAGTGACCAATATAGCCACCTTTCTTTGCAAGGACACTCAAAAGCCTGCCATCCATGGATTCTGTCAGTGTTTTGATCTGTTCACCATCAACATTGCGTGCAGCAGCAACCACAGCCTCCCAGACACTGTTCAGAGAGGTGCACTGTTTTCCCTCCTTGTAAATCTCACATTTGATGATGGACCACAGGTTCTCAATGGGGTTCAGATCAGATGAACAAGGAGGCCATGTCATTAGATTTCCTTCTTTTATACCCTTTCTTGCCAGCCACGCTGTGGAGTACTTGGACGCGTGTGATGGAGCATTGTCCTGCATGAAAATCATGTTTTTCTTGAAGGATGCAGACTTCTTCCTGTACCACTGCTTGAAGAAGGTGTCTTCCAGAAACTGGCAGTAGGACTGGGAGTTGAGCTTGACTCCATCCTCAACCCGAAAAGGCCCCACAAGCTCATCTTTGATGATACCAGCCCAAACCAGTACTCCACCTCCACCTTGCTGGCGTCTGAGTCGGACTGGAGCTCTCTGCCCTTTACCAATCCAGCCACGGGCCCATCCATCTGGCCCATCAAGACTCACTCTCATTTCATCAGTCCATAAAACCTTAGAAAAATCAGTCTTGAGATATTTATTGGCCCAGTCTTGACGTTTCAGCTTGTGTGTCTTGTTCAGTGGTGGTCGTCTTTCAGCCTTTCTTACCTTGGCCATGTCTCTGAGTATTGCACACCTTGTGCTTTTGGGCACTCCAGTGATGTTGCAGCTCTGAAATATGGCCAAACTGGTGGCAAGTGGCATCGTGGCAGCTGCACGCTTGACTTTTCTCAGTTCATGGGCAGTTATTTTGCGCCTTGGTTTTTCCACACGCTTCTTGCGACCCTGTTGACTATTTTGAATGAAACGCTTGATTGTTCGATGATCACGCTTCAGAAGCTTTGCAATTTTAAGAGTGCTGCATCCCTCTGCAAGATATCTCACTATTTTTGACTTTTCTGAGCCTGTCAAGTCCTTCTTTTGACCCATTTTGCCAAAGGAAAGGAAGTTGCCTAATAATTATGCACACCTGATATAGGGTGTTGATGTCATTAGACCACACCCCTTCTCATTACAGAGATGCACATCACCTAATATGCTTAATTGGTAGTAGGCTTTCGAGCCTATACAGCTTGGAGTAAGACAACATGCATAAAGAGGATGATGTGGTCAAAATACTCATTTGCCTAATAATTCTGCACTCCCTGTAAGGTAAAAAGTCTATGTTCTAGAGGAGGGATAAAGGGAAGGAAAGCTATTCAACAAGCAGCCAGCAAATGAGGTTGACATGAAAGCAGTGGCGGCCCGTCCTTTAGGGCGGAGGAGCCACGCCCCCCCACCCCATGAAGAGTGTCTGTCAGGCTGAACAAAGGTCAGCCTGACAGACACTCTTCATGTTCAAGTCAGGCAGCCAGGAGTGAGCCATGCGCGATTTGCGCAGACTCCTGGCTGCCTGAGCTGAACTTTGCTGGGCTGAGGAGATCACAGCTCCTATGGGCGTGACCTCCTCGGCCCAGCAAAGGTGCCTCTAGGCCCTCTACTGGGTGACGAGGAAAGCGTCACCCATTGACACTCTCCCTGGGCGCTTCAGTTTAAGCCCTGAAGCGCCCAGGGCGAGTGTCAATCAGTGACACTTCGTCACAGAGTGGAGTGGGGTCAGCAGTCTCTCTGACCCCATCCCACTCTGTGACGAGGCTGGGACTGCTGCCTTCCCTCATTGGCTGACCTAAGGTCAGCCAATGAGGGAAGGCAGCAGTCCCAACCCTCCTGGGACCTGGAGGCAAAAGGTAAGTGTGTGTGTATGTATGTGTGTTATGTTTTACATTGAATGTTTGGTACGCGCGTGCATGTTTGACTGTTATGAGTGTTGTTAATGGATGTGTGTGTGAAAGAATGAATGTGTGTGATCTTGTAAAATGAATGTTTGGTTCGTGCGCGCATGTTTGAATGGAATGAGTGTTGTTAATGGATGAGCGTGCGTGTATGTCTGTGTGTGAGTGTGCGAGAGAGTGTGTGTCAGAGTGTGTGTCAGAGTGTGTGTCAGAGTGTGTGTCAGAGTGTGTGTCAGAGTGTGTGTCAGAGTGTGTGTCAGAGTGTGTGTCAGAGTGTGTGTCAGAGTGTGTGTCAGAGTGTGTGTCAGAGTGTGTGTCAGAGTGTGTGCGTGTGAGAGTGCGCGTGTGCGAGAGAGTGTGAGAGAGTGTGAGAGAGTGAGAGAGTGTGAGAGTGTGAGAGAGTGTGAGAGAGTGTGTGAGAGTGTGTGAGAGAGTGTGTGAGAGAGTGTGTGAGAGAGTGTGTGAGAGTGTGTGAGAGAGTGTGTGAGAGTGTGTGAGAGTGTGTGAGAGTGTGTGAGAGTGTGTGAGAGTGAGTGAGAGTGAGTGTGTGTGAGAGTGAGTGTGTGTGAGAGTGAGTGTGTGTGAGAGTGAGTGTGTGAGAGTGAGTGTGTGTGAGAGTGAGTGTGTGTGAGAGTGAGTGTGTGTGAGAGTGAGTGTGTGTGAGAGTGAGTGTGTGTGAGAGTGAGTGTGTGTGAGAGTGAGTGTGTGTGAGAGTGAGTGTGTGTGAGAGTGTGTGTGTGAGAATGTGTGTGTGTGAGAATGTGTGTGAGAGTGTGTGTGTGAGAGTGTGTGTGTGTGTGAGAGTGTGTGTGAGAGTGTGAGAGTGTGAGAGAGTGAGCGTGTGAGAGTGTGTGAGTGTGTGTGAGTGTGTGAGAGTGTGTGTGAGAGTGAGCGTGTGAGTGAGCGTGTGAGAGTGAGCGTGTGAGAGTGATCGCGTGTGAGAGTGTGCGCGTGTGAGAGTGTGCGTGTGAGAGTGTGTGCGTGTGAGAGTGTGTGTGTGTGCGTGCGAGTGCGTGCGAGTGTGTGCGAGTGTGTGAGTGTGTGAGAGAGTGAGAGAGTGAGAGAGTGTGAGAGAGTGTGAGAGTGTGTGAGTGAGTGAGAGTGTGTGAGAGTGTGTGAGAGTGTGTGAGAGTGTGTGAGTGTGTGTGAGTGTGTGTGAGTGTGAGTGTGAGTGTGTGTGGTGTGTGTGTGTGTGTGTGTGTGTGGTGTGTGGTGTGTGGTGTGTGTGTGTGCCGCCCGCCCCCCTCCCAAAGCTGCCGGCCGCCACTGCATGAAAGCCAACCAGTGAGGGCCCAAAGTCCACTTTAGTACTGGTACTGTACTCACAAGGTCTTTTGGGCAACAGAAGGGAAGAAATACATTTTAAAAAGGCCAAAGGGTGTTTGGACACGCACTCCACTGTGAAAACATGTCTGGTGACACTAGCTGCATCAAAGACAGTATAATGCCCTTTGTGCCCCGACCCCAAGAACTGCCACACTTATAATGGTGGGACTTCCTCACATGAGGCCGTTTCATTCAGCTTCAGCCTAATTTCATCCCATGGAAAAGGTCGGATTTAAGGGAAAGATTTTATGGCACAATAGGCCTCCGATGTCAGAGGTAATCCTGCCTAAAGTCATTAGCATGTTTTTTTTTCCCACAACTGAATATCTGCCTAACTGGGTGAAGGAAAAAAGGCGTGCAGTGGGGTGGGGTGACACAGCAGGTTTGCTCAAGCCAGTAGTCAACAAGGCGAGGTGAACTGGAGTTCGCCTTTTAACCAATATATATTATCTATATAAGCATTAAGATATCAAAACTGAAATACACGAAATTACTTTTTAAATTGTGTGTATCAGTACATTTAAATATTGCAAATTGCATCATGTTACATAAACAACTTTCATTGCCTTAAGGAAAGCTGACTAATTTGCACGACATTTTAAACCTTTTTTTTTTTTTTAGGGTCGAGCCTGTGAGTGCATGCGCTTGCGCAAGCGTCTCGCATGTGAGACACTTATGTTCAGTAAAGGGCTTGTAGCCCGTCTGTAGCTCACCATTTGTTGGTTTGCATGGCACTCTTGTTTGCAGCCTCATAATTTGTCAAGGCATGTTTGGCATCATTTCCATTCCTCTGTGTGGAGCAGGGATCAAGCACTGATTGATTTCAACTTAATTTGTGCCCATCCGCTGCTCCCAACATAATCGAGGTAATATTTTGTTCTAACTTCCAGTGCCCCACAAACAAAAGGCTTGCTACTTGCAAAAGCAGGATCAAGCTGGACAAACAAAATTGCAAAGCTTTTTCTTTTTAAAGCAAATTTTATTTTATTTTGTTAAGCCGTCTTTCTCGGTTTCCACATCGTTTTTTTTTTTTTGCTCGTGGGCGCTGTTGTCAAAAGATTACATTTAACTTGTCCGAAATGTGCGAGACCTATTGCATTGCAAATGCTTGTTATTTCATGGAAATACAGCCCAGCATCTCTAAATTGCATAAGTGAGTTTTCCAGGCTCCAAACCACTGTGGGTTGTCCTAGGATGTCATTACCAATACTAGTGTGCCTGATGTGTTTAGAGATTCTGCTCCTACCTACAGCTGTTAATGTTAATTCTGAACCAAGAATGAGTCTCACCTTTCTTATGGAGCATTCAAACTTATCAAATTCATTTAAACCAAATCACTCGCCACAAATCTCCTTTTCATTTATCTTGACAGGCCCCTTACTTTATTTATTCACGTCCTTATTTTAATGGAATGTTGGTGTCACACCCATTTATGAGACAATGGCCCAGTGAGAGTGAGGTGTTGGTGAGACACTCATTTATGCCACGGTGGCCATGTGAGGTATTGAACCGCACACTTATAATAAGAAGGTCACATGAGGTGTTGAAGAGACAATGTACTTAGGCTCCGATAGTCATTATGCCTGACTGAATAAAACTGCAGGCCTGTGATCCTTGACTGGTTGTGGTCACAGCTTCTCAATTCATGGTCTCACCATTCATCATCATCTGGAGCCCACTCCCACTTCCCGTTGATGTTAAGGAGGAAGACTTTTCCCCACCTGTAAAACTATGAAAGCTACCTGCAAGACGTGTGGCAGTATAATGGTTCCTAGTGTAGGTATCCCCATACAATCTCACACTGCATTTGAAAATGTGGCCTCAGAATAACAGCGAGCCTCGCATGTTTTCTGTACTTGATCGATGGGCTCGAGGAGGGCTAGCCACCAGAAAGGGCATGACGTAGGCATGCCTTCGACTAATGAAAGCAAGCAGATTTTAATAGGCAAGCCCACAAACCAATGAAAAACACTGACGTGACGTCAACAGGGCACCGAGCCCTTTTCTAATACCTAAAGCGACTCGCTGCGATACGCATGCGCGAGCGCATGCAACGCAGGCTCGACCCTAAAAAGTCCTCTCGGATGTCTCTCCCTTGGACACTAGGATACAGCAGGCCCTGGATCTGCAGAAAAGAGGTCAGCTGCAGAAAGAGAACGATTCCGAAGATCCAGACTACACTAATTTGTGAAACATGTTGATAAAGTCTGGCCAGTCTCAATAATTTGACCTTTGCAAATGATACATCAGCAATAATGTTTTGCGACTCGAAGCCTTTTTCCTAGGTTTCATGACCAGTCTGTTCAAGAGGAAACACTGCATGGCCCCAAGGCCACAACCCACTAACACCACAAAACGAACTTTTACTGGTCTTCCCAGAATGCAGCGCTACTAGTAGGGAGTGGGCCGCAAAGCACAGTAAAACAATTTCGGAAGCCAAAATACACCATGCTAAGTTACAGCGACAGCCACAGCCATTCACTAGCGGCACCATGGCTACTCCTGCATCTTGTTGCCCTAAGCATTATCAATGCAGGAACGTTCCCTCCTCCTCCTAGTTGCATAGCAGAGACTTGAAAACATCTTTGAGGATGCCAGTCGAGTATTTAGAAGTTCCTCCCTGTCCTCTGGAGCCAAAACGAGCAAAAACATGATACAGTACACTAAAACAATCTCCATTTATCCTTTGATCAATAGCAGATTTATTTGTAGGGTATCAACAATTCCATGACAAATATGAGATGTTGTATACGGTTACGAAGTAAGATGATTTCAATATGTTTACGAGCTTATAGTCTTTGTTTTTTATTGTATTCGCTATGGTTGCTATGGCAAGGGCTGATGTAATAAAACCAGTTTGCTAACTTTTCCTCTCTTGAGTAAATACCTAAAAACCTGGAAGAAACCTGAACCGCTGGATGCTCCTTTTTGTATCAACGCATTAAACGCACATCCTAGAGCTGTGCCTAAAGAATCATTGCTGAGGATCGCCCTTTTTTCGTCTCCATATAATTTCAGCCTATATGTGGACGCAAGCAGGGTTTTTTGTTGTATTTGCTGTATTCACCACAATAACTTTGTTTGAGATGGTACATTGTACTGGACCTAAAACAGGAAAGAGCCATAGCAAAGCGGTAAAGGGGCAACCTTCCTTCTTTCAAAATGTATTGGAAACTAGTGAAGACAAACACATTCTACAAGAAATATATAACCACATAATATGAAATCTCTAATCCTTTAATGAAAAAAACACATTTTACTGAAATAAATATAACCGACACCCAAATGTGTTTTCTCTGGATACAGCTAGGTGAGAGGCATTGCAGAAAACACCTACAACATTTTAATGGCGTGAATCTGTACTCTATCACATAAACAACCTAGCAGTGTTCCGGAACCCTACTTCTACCAGGAGCGCAAAACTTACAGTTAAATTAAGCAGATGCATATTTTAGGGACAATGCAAAGAAATATATTTTTGAAGCCCCTTCGGGTGATGGATGGATGGATGAAGTAGCTTACATACTGCTTGTAAAAATCATTCCCTGGAGACCTAACCAATATCACGGCCACCGGAGATCCGAGATGAAGGCCACGTCTTTAGACTGGTTGGGTTGACCCCCATGGTTCCGTCTTCTGATCAATCCACAGATGCACACCTTTGACCGGGTTGCTCGAAATAGATGCACCTTATTCTACAGACCGCGCTGGCTTCTAAAAGGCGGGCAGTTTTTCCTATTCCTGATTGACAGGCAGTGGTGAAAATAGAGGGCTATTAAGGGCTCCCTCCACCTTTGGCATGTCTACCACGGCATTCTTCCACGGGTGATACAAGAATAACAACAAACAAAGAAGCTGTACTCTGAACCGCACCTAGCTTCCAGTCTCTCTGGACTCCCTCTGTGCCCTAAGAGGTGAGTAAACAACCTGATTAACGCTACAGAGAAGTGCACGCTCTTTCGTTCATTAATCAGCAGGCAAGACGTCCGTTTGTTCACGTTTGAAAGACACCGCGCTTTACCATGGTTCAAAAGAGCACTACCTAGAGTCATTTGCTCGGCCTTAGATTGATTTCTCATTAATGTTTAATCATAACCAAACAGAGCCATCTGCCAGAGATGAAAACAGCGGGAAACAGTTTGTGGGAATGTGGTTGCTATTGGCTTTTCCATGCTGATAACCAGGCGCCTTCCTACTACAACAATCCCACAGTGTTGACTCAACACTCAACCACACCACTGCTGCTTCCGACAGCAGCTGGTTTCAGGCTGCCGGTATCTTACGACTCAAATTCCAGGCCATCGCTGTTAGAGGTAGCATTACAGGTGAGGTGGCTGTGGTCAACAAAGACTTACCTGCAGCAGGCCTCTTGCTAATTTTTGCTGGACTACATAATGTGCCTCACAAGCAGAAAATTCTAGGTTAACCTCATATATCCTAACTCATAACCTTAATGTTCCAGCCCTGGTTTTCAATTTAGTCCATTTTATGAAATAAATCAAAGTTTTGTGAGCAGTGGATGAAAGCACCTTACTAATGCCCATCGCAGTCCCACCTCCACCCGGGAGCGATATAAAACAGGGAGGTCAAAATACTTTGTAAGATTACTCAGCAGAGGTCAGTCGAAACTAGACCCGACCAAGTAAGCACTCCCAAGGCCGTTTGCAGCAACTGAATGGGGCAAGCACCAGTCATTAATGCCCTCATTGGCCTAAGGTTGATCTATAGGTGCTAATCACACACCGTTTGCCTGGAGCTGGGAGGTCTGCATGATGAGCACAAAACATTATCTACTAATTATAGTTCTACCTAGAAAACGCATTTTAATGGACTCATGAAAGTACTGCCTCACCTGTGACTCAAAAAGGTTTCAAAGCCAAAACGCACTTGGGTGCGCCCAGTGGTACATGAATTTCAAAAAAAGTTGGGAGATGGTGTAGTTGCGGCCCTGCTTAGTTCTATATCACACTCTACACAGGTTATGATTCTAAGCGGGGTTACAAGTCTTCTTGATAAAAGCCAGAAGAAATGTAACTTGTTACTTCAGTTTATAGCTCATCTTCCTGGACTACTGAATTACACCAAAGGGTCCAGACAAGGCAGACTACAGTCTTTTGGAATTGATTCTAGCTTGATATACTGCCAGAACAGATGGTATTTCGATTAAGGTGACACTGTAATAGGAGAGACTCTATGGGATCTTTAGGACAATTTAATAAACTTCGTGTTGGTTATAGTTTGCCTCTGGGATTCGTTTTGCCCCACTACCAGGTAGAAAATAGGGGAGATGTGACCTTATTATAGTGGCCCTGAACTGAGACTGAAGTAAAGTTCCATCCTTGCACTGCCAGCCACTTTACCTTTCATGTCCTTTTTTTTTAATAAAAAAAAAAAAGGTTATAATGGAGGGGATTGAACAATATGACATTGTCTCATGGTTGTCTCATCTCTTGGCATTACTTTTACTTAGTAGAAGAGCCCGTATATCCCTGTTATTTGTCAGTCATAAGTGGGATACCAACCAGTACCTTCCAATGATCTGTATTGTTGATGCACTTTTATTTGCAATGCCCCAATAAAAAAATAAAATCAAAGCGTGTCTATACTCTTCCCAACATGATTACTAGTCAAGACAAATGATACATATACAGATCCGTGTCTGACTCTTTATACCCAGCAGCCTATGGGACATGCCAAACCTGAAGCAGATGAAACATAGGAAATACAGGAGACAACAAGAATTTCAAACACATCGATCTCATCCTCCCACATTTGTTTTGCAAACCAGCAGCACATGTGACATGGCACACAATAACGTAGGCATTTATTAGGTCAAGCATGGAAGCACTTTGACATGTAATGTGTGTAGGCTTCTAACCACACCCACTGCACACCCATCACTATCACTCGTTCATAGGCTCGCCTTTCAAAAATCCTTTGTTATCATTGGTAAATTCTTTACGTTCGTCCCTCCTTGAAGCAGTTTTGTTATCGCCTTGGCCATCGACCCTGTTACATCAATAACTGCATGTTTGCCAATACGTTTGACTGCAAGCAAACTTCTTTTTCCCTTTGTGTCTCTCCTTCGCACTGATGCTCATGGCGGCCGTGGTGGTTTGAATCAGCTCGCTTATGTCAACTGTTTTACGTTTCATTTTCAAGTTATGTGGCAAGAAAAGTTTAGTTAGGAATTTACAACGCTAATAACTCTAACTCGAGTAAATGCGAGACCGATTGCATTATAAATGCTTGTTATACTTGTAACAGTTTTTAACCGCTGATGGCCCAGTAAATGCACCCATACTATAATTTGCTCTTAAGGGCACAATTCAGAACACGTCTACAAGAAAGAAAAAACAGATGACCCAAACTGCACTTACCTCCATGTCTAAAATAAAATAGGAGACATTCTCCACCTATCGCTTTAATTGATCCAACGTTGTTTCCAAAGCCAAGTCTGGACAGAATTTCTAACTATTTTAGACTGCCTGCCTCTCAGCAGTTCCAGCGTGAATCTGAGACTAGATAGAATGGTGTGTTTTTGAATATACTAAGGATATGGAGGGGAGGCAAAAAACAAACCTCACCACAGATGAGGTAAATTATTTATAAAGTCTACTATGACCTTTCTAGAGATACTCCTGGTGAAGCAACTGCAAAAATCAACTACCTGCCAGAAACCAAACGCAGATTACCCAGGCCCTATTCCTCAATTCACCCTTCAATGGGCATGCCATCTTTTCTCGTTGCTAACACTGCACTTCATTGTTCCCCCAGATGAACTCATATTGCATACGGTGCAATGGTAGGTAAACAAGACATTTTTTCTCTTAAAGTTTTTATTTTGACCTCCTCTACCCTTTTTTAGCCTGCACACTGGAATCCTAGTGCATCAAAGCGCCATTGTTAGCAAATGATAATCTAGTTTCAAAAAGGGTGGGTGGGGGAGGGAGGATTCAACAGACAACACTGACGGCCCTTCTATTTTCGAAAATGTAATACAATATTTAAAAGAGTGGCGTTTCTTCACCCTTTAAAACTAGAAATAAGTATAATAGAGCATTTAAATAATATGAACAAGAGAGCCCAGCACCAGAAGCAGTCTATCCCGAAAAAAAAACCCAGCAAAGCCCGAGATAACAAGTCCTGAATCTTATACAACAGAGTTATGGACTGCCTCTGCACCACAGCTAGGGGCCTCGGCCATTAAATATTTATTTACTGATCCATTAAGAATTTTAAAAAAAAACACTACAAAACAACATCCTGTGGCTTCAGAGCGCTTTGCATGTGCATACATGTGAATATTAGCAGTAGCAGTGATGTTAAAGCAAGCAGTCCAACCAAATAACATTAAGGCGTGCACATATGCAAAAAAAATCTAACATGTCCCAGAAAATAAAAACACAAGGAGAACTTAAACAGAACGAGGCAAACTCAGGAGACAAAACAAGCATGACCAGAGACAGAATTAAAGCTCCCTTGCCTCAAACTGGGGGGCCACATAGCTATTAATAGGAGCTGGCAAAAAAGTTCAACTGTTTATGTTGTATCAATGAGAAAGGATCTAAACCAAGCAATGGTGATCGGCACCACCCTGGGTGCTGTGGCAAGCTGTCCGACCAGAATATTATGATCCACAGGAATGAACATACAGGAAAGGACAACCTGGAGTCCACAATTCCAACGAAGTCCTCCCAAAAAATACTTGAAATCCATTTCACCTCCATGTCTCGACTGCACTTTACAAAAAGGAGTGGTTGATCAATGTGGTAACGATCAGAGCAAGGGCATCAAGGTATTCCTTTCAAATCCTGGCTAGGTTAGCCGACAGTTGAGTCAAGCAAAAGAGCTCAAAATGAGCAGACAAGAGAGCCATGCGAAATTTACAAACCAACCATACCAATCCAACAGAGCTAAGCTGACTCCACCAACAGACCCAAAAAAAAACAGTTTGTCTGTACCAAGTGATACAGCCGAGCTGACCCAGCCAATAAAGCAGATCTGAGCGAGCCCACACAGCCTGGCTCATCCCAACCAAAATTGCGAAGCAGACCGAATCCAAGAGAGTCAAGCTCACCCC
Organism: Pleurodeles waltl; assembly: GCF_031143425.1. Classification (NCBI taxonomy): domain Eukaryota; kingdom Metazoa; phylum Chordata; class Amphibia; order Caudata; family Salamandridae; genus Pleurodeles; species Pleurodeles waltl. The sequence continues at coordinate 513,210,833 of NC_090440.1, forward strand.
ACCACGGAGATGAGCTTACCCTATCAAGAACCTGAGGTCACCCGTGCAACAAGGCAGAGCTTATCCAACTAATTCATAACTGAAATTTATCTTCACTTCAAAGAAAATAAACTATGGCGGCACAACAAGTTTAATCATTCAAAACATTAACGAGAATGCAAACCTTGTACTAGGTGAATATATTTCCTTTCTCACTTAATGTAAGGAAATGCCTCCTTGGCATGGTTACCCCCTGACTTTTGTTGATGCCAGTTATGATTGAAAGTGTGCTGGAACCCTGTTAACCAGGCCCCAGCACCAGTGTTCTTTCCCTAAACTGTACCTTTGTTCCCACAATTGGCACAGCCCTGGTACCCAGATAAGTCTCTTGTAAATGGTACCCCTGGTACCAAGGGCCCTGTTGCCAGGGAAAGTCTCTAAGGGCTGCAGCATGTCTTATGCCCCCCTGGGGACCACTCACTCAGCACATGCACAGTACCTCACAGCTTGTGTGTGCTGGTGGGGAGAAAATGACTAAGTTGACATGGCACTCCCCTCAGAGTGCCATGCCCACCTCACACTGCCTGTGGCATAGGTAAATCACTCCTCCAGCAGGCCTTATAGCCCTAAGGCAGGGTGCACTATACTACAGGTGAGGGAATATGCGCATGAGCACTATGCCCCTAGAGTGTCTAAGTAAAACCTTAGACATTGTAAGTGCAGGGTAGCCATAAAGAGTATATGTCTGGGAGTTTGCCAAACACGAACTCCACAGTTCCATAATGGCTACACTGAAATCTGGGAAGTTTGGTATCAAACTTCCCAGCACAATAAATGCACACTGATGCCAGTGTGGAATTTACTGTAAAATGCACCCAAAGAGCATCTTAGAGATGCCCCCTGAATACCAGTCCGACTCCTAGTGCTAGGCTGACCGGTTTCTGCCAGCCTGCCACAACCAGACGAGTTTCTGGCCACATGGGGAAGTGTGTCTGTCACTCTGTGGCCAGGAACAAAGCATGTAGTTGGTGGAGGTGCTTCTCGCCTCCCCCTGCAGGAACTGTAACACCTGGCGGTGAGCCTCTAAGGCTCAAGCCTTTTGTTACAGCACCCCAGGGCATCCCAGCTAGTGGAGATGCCCGCCCCTCCGGCCACTGCTCCCACTTTAGGCGGCAAGGCTGGAGGAGATAATGAGAAAAACAAGGAGGAGTCCCCCACCAGTCAGGACAGCCACTAAGGTGTCCAGAGCTGAGGTGACCCCTGCCTTGAGAAATCCTCCATCTTGAAATTGGAGGATTCCCCCAATCAGATTACGGATGTGCCCCCCTCCCCTCAGGGACGGTAGCCCTCCTGACCTAAACACACCCCTAAATTCAGTATTTAGGGTCGACTCAGAACCCAGGAAATCAGATTCCTGCAACCTACACAAAGAAGGACTGCTGACCTGAAAGCCCGGCAGAGACGACAGAGACGACAGAGACGACAACTGACTCGGCCCCAGCCCTACCGGCCTGTCTCCAGACTCAAAGAACCTGCACAGCGATGCATCTGACAGGGACCTGCGACCTCTGAAGCCTCAGAGGATTGTCCTGAACTGAAGGACCAAGAAACTCCCGAAAACAGCAGCACTGTTCACCAACAGTAACATTTTTGCAACTTTGAAGCAACCTTTAAACAACTCACCCTTCCCGCCGGAAGCGTGAGACTTCACACTCTGCACCCAACGCCCCCCGGCTCGAGCTCCAGAGAACAAACACTGCAGAGAGGACTCCCAGGCGACTGCGACCTTGTGAGTAACATGAGCCGACCCCCCTGCACTCCCACAGCGACGCCTGCAGAGAGGATCCAGAGGCTCCCCCTGACTGCGACTGCCTGGAACAAAGAACCCGACGCCTGGACCAAGCACTGCACCCGCAGCCCCCAGGTCCGAAAGGAACCGACCTCCAGTTCAGGAGTGACCATCAGGCAGCCCTCTGCCTAGCCCAGACGGTGGCTGGCCCGAGAAGCCCCCCTGTGCCCTGCCTGCATCGCTAGATTGACCCCCCGGGGTCCCTCCTTCGATTTCTACAGAAAACCCAATGCCTGCTAAGCACACTGCACCCAGCCGCCCCTGTGCCGCTGACGGTGCATTTTGTGTGCCTGTTTGTGTCCCCCCCAGTGCTCTACAAGTCCCTCCTAGTGTGCCCTCCGAAGACGCAGGTACTTACCTGTTGGCAGACTGGAACCGGAGCCTGTGTGTTTTGGGCCCTCCTTTGACCTCTGCACCTGACCGGCCCTGTGTTGCTGGTGCAGTGACTTTGGGGTTGCCTTGAACCCCCACGGTGGGCCGCCTATGCCCAGGAAACAGAACTTGTAAGTGCTTTACTTACCTCAGAAACTTAACCTTACTTACCTCCCCCCAGGAACTGTTGATTTTTGCACTGTGTCCACTTTTAAAATAGCTTATTGCCATTTTAACCTATACTGTGTATGTTACTGCTCTAATTCAAAGTTCCTTACTTACCTGTGTGGAGTACCTTGCATTTTATGTATTTACTTCAAATCTTGAATCCTGTGGTTCTAAAATAAATTAAGAAAAGTTATTTTTCTATATAAAAACTATTGGCCTGAAGTTAAGTTTTTGAGTGTGTGTTCCTCATTTATTGCCTGTGTGTGTACGACAAATGCTTAACACTACCCTCTGATAGGCCTACTGCTCGACCACACTACCACAAAATAGAGCATTAGAATTATCTAATTTTGCCATTATCAACCTCCAAGGGGAACCCTTGGTCTCTGTGTACACTATCTCTCACTGAGTTAGTATATACAGAGCCAACTTCCTACACTTACCTTAACCTGAAAAACAATTGCTCAAAATGGAATTACATGCAGAAAGCATTTGTCGCAGGCATTTTGCACACCACTCAAAGTAGTGTTTACAGACATGCAGAAGTGCTAATGTTAATGAGTTCATGTTAACAAACCAGATTAAACTAGACAGAAGCATAGATTAAAGATTTTCAAACTGAGGAATAAAAATAGGACTCCACTAGAAGTGTAATGACTACTAAAATTACAGGTTCAAGAATAGGCTTAATGGTGTATGCCCAGAGCCACAAAAACGATTTTAAATACTAAGGAGCCAAACATACCAAACTGTTTAAAACAAAGAAAAGCACAAGAACTACAGATTAAGCAAGTATGTCACAACTGAGCCCCTTGGACTAAATGAAGCCCTCTTTAGGTCAATGATGCTTAAACTAACTCAATGTATCTAGGCTCATTAAAAGTAAGCACCAATTCCACCATTTATGACCTAAAACTCTACAAATCAATACAGTTATGACACGTCTTAAAAAGGACATAAGTGACTCAGTAGCACATTGGTCAACAACCAGTTGGGCTGTACTCTCAATCACATGAATGCAACGAGGATGAAAAATGTTGAGCACCTTTTACTCACTGTCTACTAGGTAAACAAAGCAACACTATGCAGTCTAAATGCACTGATGTAACCTATGTTCCTTTTCATTCACTAATTAAACCATGTTGATGATTACGTGGTCAGAAATCCAAACTTGTGGTTCCAAAAACATTACAGTTTCGCTGTGTCTCTTTGGATATGCCAATATTTATCCCTGGAACCTTGTCATGCCTGTAACTAGGTAATGAATGAAATGACTCCCTCTGTGTGTTACTACAGGTATAATTCTCTCCAACTTCTTGTCTTTAAGTAACATAGATGAAAGAAGTTTCCAAATTTATTTCTCAATCTACTTGTCACTTTTAATCTAAAAAGCAGGGTGCTCACCTAGGAGAGGTGGCTCACCTTTTGAATACTTTGACAAAAAGGAAATCTGTGCAGGAAACGCATATTTTATGAGGAGGAGAATTTCAAGCGCAACCCTGGCATACCGTAAGAGGCGGCAATGCGGTGTCGAACGTTTTCACACTTTGAAGAAAGAAAAAAGAGGAAAACAATTAACGAGGCCCTCGGAAAGCAACAATCCCGATTCTGCCCATTCTCGCTCTCGTGGCCTTGCTACACAATGATACAAACAGCCTGTCTAGGAAGGCCATTCAGCGGCCTCTGCATGAAGAAGCCTTGTGTTGTTTTCCCCTAAGTTGCCTCCCTCCGGGCGTGGAGATCGGAGCGGAGGTATGCAGACAGGCATGTGTGGCATTTCCCAAAGAGGTCGTTCATAAACAACACCCGGGCACTTCCTGTCATAAGAGGTTCCACCTGCCCATCTGTTGCTGGGGGTGGGGTGTAAACTGCTAGCTGCGCATGCGCAGAGTTGAAGCCAGCTGGTAGACTGATCGCGAAACGTAGTGTGTAACATTCAGTCATTAAACACCGAAAAAATAGAATATGGTGAGTTAAATAAACGAGGATGGCCGTGGAACAACAGCTCTCGTGTTAGACTCCTGCAAACCTTACCAATGCACATCAACATAGGGCCAAAATTAATAGGCAAGGCTGTTTCATTTTGTCCCGGAAAGATTACGGCAAAAGTCTGTCTACGACTGTGTGTGATTTATAGATATTTTCCGGATGCAAACAAGATGCAATAGTCTAAATTTTCTCACATTCCTCAATTCATACACATCACCGTCAGTCTTTCGTAGGGCTTATACCGGAATTAGTAACGAGCTACTCAACAAGCAAACAGCCTATGAAAGAATAACCGCAAACACACTACTGATGGTCATACTCAAACAGAAAACAGGTTCCAGACTGTGAGGGAACCCTACAATCTAAGACATGAAGGTGGCATCTGTGACTAATGATGAACTCGGGGACACTGAAATGTGTGTTTCTATGGTCATGGTGTGTTCCACGTAGTTATGTACTTGCTGTGCTGATCACATAATCTATGAATTTAACAACAAAAAAACTGGTTTCTATCGCACCCTGTCAATTTACTAAAATGCTGCCACACCTGTTGTGGCGCAGTGGCAGGGTCTTTGTAAAGGTCACATGGCCCCCTTTCAATTGCTGCATTTAGGCGGTAAGCTTAACTTTTCCTAGACAGTGTTATCAAGGTTGAACATTAAAAAAAAATAGTTAAGTAAAACTGCCACAAATTGGGCCGCATTATGCAGTATTATTGGTCTTTTCTTGCCGCGTGGTTTAGTAAACCCTGCAGTGCTGTTGTGCCCTCCCCTGCCGCATATTTTCAGTGGCTCTGGCTATATTAATAGGAATGGAATGCTGTAGAAATATCGACAACATAACGTACATGTTCAAAATGTGCATCTAGTGTGCCAGAGGAATTACTGGTCACAGCCCCAGCCTCTTTTTTCGTTACAAACTGCAGTTTGTGTAATCATCTTTTGTTGGGGGATTACACTGCCCGCTGACTAGCTCCTTGGGAGGGTAAAGAGGTGGCAATGATAGGCGGTTGGTAAAATGTCTGCCCTCAAATGTCCTTGCCTGCCGTGAGCAACTAAGCCCCTTATCCTGTTCACGCCCTCCAAAAGACAAGCTGCCAAAGGCGTGACTAAAACGCTGCTGTTTTGCAAATACATTCCAGAGATGGTGTATTGGGAATATCAAATACCATCGTGTTTTCCTTCATTTTTTGAATTCATCAAATATTGATTAAGAAGGTATCCCCACTCTAGGAAGAGGGCATGCTCCAGCTGGGAATGGACCGAGTCAGATCGCTGTATAAACAGCAAAAGAAAGCTGGCAAGGTCTGAAAGATATTTAAAGCATGTCTTTTTAGGTCTTGTGTAAGGCAGTCCGTGACGTCTGCCATTGTTATTTTACAGTGGGCTTAGAGCCCGCCCACTGATTACCATTTGTTGGCGTCACAGTCACTCATCTGTTTGCTTCTTATTCATTAGCTCCATGAGTTCTGCTTACTCTTCTGGTGTTTGTCCCTCTTTTGGAACATGAATGCATTTCTATTTTCTGCTGTTCGTTTTTTCAGGTGCTACTTTTTTAGTTGTTTAAACCCTCTAGGAGAGTGTACATGTTTTCCGGGCTCGCTTGTGTGTGTCTCTCTCCCCTCATCTGCCCCACTCCGTGTTCCCCTCACCCCCTGAGTGCTTGATCACCACTTCCCAGCGTTACCTTTCCATCATGTGAGCTTTCTCCCTGCCACCTCCACATTGCTGTCTTTTGCCTTTTTAACCCCCCCACCCCTCCCAGCCAGGGGGTTCCACTCACATATAACTAAATTTTGGATGAGTGTAGTTCCTGAATTAAACTCTCTGGACGCCTAGGCTAGATCAAATTACAATGATCAAGATGCAATGAAACAAAGTAATTGATAATTTGAACCTTGTAAGATAATGGTAACAAGTACAAGATATACTTCATTGAGTAAAACTTTCAAAATATAGAACAAAACACTAAATACTAGAAGGCACAGTGCAAGAGCTCAGAATGGAAAATATAATATGAAGTTTAAAGGGTGCATCTAGCAGATGATATACTAGGTTTTACAACCCAACCAGACATCAACCACTTTGACCCATGGATGTAGGAGACACTGACTTACCATAAACGTCCCATTCTGTTTTGATCCAGTCCTTGGATGCCCTGAAAACAAATTATCACAAATGCACAAGGGATACCCAGAAGCATTTAATTTGATTTTCCCCCCAAAAATGCAATTCTTCAGGACAACAAAGTTCTAACCCCAAAAGCAGGGTTCTGCCTGCCCACTATTCTATTTCAATACCATGTGAGGATTCGATAATGAAGCATGGCATATAGAAATATGTGAGTGAGGGTCCCCTAAAAGAAACAGGAATATTTTCTGCCTTCATTTGGGGATGGGAATAAATATATATACATATATTTATATACACACACACATATATATATGTACATACACATATACAGATATGTTACCTACTGTCGGTCACCTATAGTTAGGACCTAGTTTCCATAGGTAAAGCATTTGTTGATTTGGCTACATTTTTGGCGTTGTTTGATCAAACTATGACATTTTTCAAAAAAGTGTACCAAAGGGTCTTGTTTACATGTAAAGTTTTGGGTGATCCATCAAGCAGGGGCCGAGAAAAAGGAGGGGTCAGGTGAGAGTGTTTCCCATTTTATTTCCCATAGACACTTTAGACACAGCTGCAGTCCAAACCGCTGGATGGAATTACACCAAATTTGGCAGAAATGTAGCTTTTGGTCCAAAGAGCACACTTTATTTTATTTGGTGTAAATCCATTCAGTAGTTTGAGATATACAAATCTGAGTTTCCTTGAGTATCTAGAGTTTCAACAAATTTGCGACAATTTGCAATAGTGCACACAAACAGAAGTGCAGTTACTGGCTGCCTGCAACCTGATCAGAAAGTTGCGGACTCCATTTTAATTTATGGGCACGGTCCCCCAGGGCTATTATAAAACAAACAAAAAAAAACTGAGGAAAACTGGTATAAGGGAACTGGTTGGATGTAGCCATGCGTGGGATATAAGACTGTTTTTTTGGACACAGTAGGTTATAAAATGTCAAAGTAAAGTTTTTCTTGTCCCACATGTGACATTGGCGAATTCGTCATGTAGTCCAGTGCAGCCCCGCCCATGTAACGTTGCAACTAATTTGCGAATATCAGGCAATAAAAATGAAAAAAAAAAAGAACGAAATTCACACACTCACAGACACTCTCTTGTACCCACCAAGAGAGTCACTCAGACACTCGTGTACCCACCCACTGAGGTATTCATGCACAAGCTCACAGACACTCAGACTTATGCATGCACTTAGAGATGGAGACTGATACACCGACTCAAATACCCATTCAAAGACTTATTCAGACTCATGCACCCACATAGACTCACTAAGAAACTCATGCATGCACTCAGACATCCACTCACAGACCCACTGAGGTACTCAAGCCCACTCTCACAGACCCACTCAGAGACCCATGCATGCTCTCAGACTCAGTCATACACCCACTAACAGACCCGCAGAGGTACGCTTGCACATACTCATAGACCAACTGAGACTCATACATGCACTGATAGATTCAGAAACTCATGTACCCACTCCCATACCCACTCAGAGCCTCCCACATCCACTCACAGATCCAGTGAGGTACTCATCCACAAACTCACAGACCGACTCAGACTTATGCACGCATTAGTAGACTCATAGACTTGTGCGCCCTCTCACAGATCCACTAGGAGATTCATGCACCTACTCCCAAACTCAGTCGCACACTCATGCATCCTCTCACAGACCCACTGAGGTACTCATGCACACATTCACACATCCACTGAGGTACTGATGCACATACTCAGACTCACTCATCCGTTCATATACAGACTAAGAAACTCATGCACTCATTCACATGCTCACTCAGACCCTCATGCATCCATTCACATGCAGAATGAGGTCCTCATACACACACTCAGACCCACTGAGACTCATGCATGCACTCACACTCACTCATTTACAGATCCAGTGAGGTACGCATGCACACACACTCAGACCGAACTAAGAAACGTATTTACACACTCAGAGACTCATGCTTCCTCTCACAGACTCAATAAGAGACTTGAGCACCCATTCACATACTCAGTCACATACTCATGCATCCACTCACACCCACTGACGTACTCATGTACACACTCACATACCCAATGAGGTACTTATGCACGCACTCAGACTCAGAGACATTCATGCACTCAGACACTCAGAGACTTCTGTACCCACTCACAGACCCACTAACAGTCATGCACACACTCACAGACCCACTAAGAGACTCCTACATGCACTGATACGCAAACTAATGTACCCACTCACATACCCACTCAGACTACAGCATCCACTCACGGATTCAGTGAGGCCCTCATCCACACGCTCACAGACCCACTCAGACTTATGCATGCACTCAAACTCATGCAACCTCTCACAGAAAGTTATTAAACTTATTTACACAAAAAAACGTTAGAAATTCATTGAAAAAAAACCCAAAGGTTACAGGGACGTTATAAAATTTAAAAAAAGTCATATGTTATCAGTGATGTCACTGACCATGTCATGAGTGATGTAATATGTGAGATCATAGGCAGTGCATTGCAGGGATGTAAGTTATATTAGGGCTGGTAACTAAAACTGCTGAATTTCTATGGTTTTGTGCGAGTAAATTCAGTACCTAACTATAATGCCACTGTAAACGTTTAATTTTTCAGTAAATATATATATCCTACTTGTGGTCGAAGTAGGTAGCTATAGTTGGGATCTAGTAATCATAGCAAAACTATTTTTGGCCATTTTATGTTTTGCTAATAACTTGGGCATCGTTTGACAATTCTTCAGGAAATTTGTAAAACTAGTTTGCCACTCACTTGAGCTGCTATATTAAAGTTTTCGGGTGATTCGTCAAGAAGGGGCTGAGAAAAAAAGTGGGGGTTACCGAAACGTATTTTTCCGATGCAGTTTTCCGATGGGTATTTTCGACACAAGTGCAGCCGAAACCGCTGGATGGAATTAAATCAAATTTGGCAGAAAGGTAAATCTTGGTTCAGAAAGAGCCCTTTTCTACATCACTCTGATTTAGGTGCTTCTGACTGGCCAGCAAATGGTCCTGCTTCACCTCCTGTTGTCTTCTACGGGTTCTTGCCGTCAGGTTGCCTGTAGACCAAGTACTCTTTCCGGTCCTTCCCCTTAGACACTGGCCAGCCTCTCCTCTCTCACTATAAAGCTGAAGCCGGCCTCTCCTCTCTCACTATAAAGCTGGAGCCGCATGCCATGTCAAAAATGAAAAAAGTACTGAACAACAGCAGCTGCTGGTCCCCTCACTTTGAGGACTGACAGGAATCCTGATACCACGTAAACATCGGTGTAAACGTGCTCTCCTTCCCATTGCTTGGAACTGGTACAGCTGTTCCCAGCCACTTTAAACAGTGCAACAATAAAGGGGCACTGCTAGCAAGAGGAGTAAAACAAGCAAAATATAAACAAAGCTGCCCTTCCCAGAACACCACTTTTCTGTATCCCTTGCACGCTTGTTAAACGTAGCATCACAGTGGAACGAACAATACTCCGGTAAGAATCCTTCCCCAGATCCCATGCCGTCGACAGCCGTGACCTTTGCGAGTTCTCCATGTTTACCGCAATTCATTTTAGATTGTCACGTAGCTTCATTTATGAGGTGCTGGGAGTTCTGAAGATCCCCAAATGTGCATGCGGGATGTGGTGGTGGCTGTAAAACAATATGTATGTTCTAAATAGATATGCTGTAAACAAAGAGGGGGCCTCCTAACACACAAGCTGCGATTTTCTGTGCAGATTAGAATGTCTCATATGGATGCTACTTTACCTTAACACTGCTGCTTCTGAACCCTACTTCCGTTATGCTGCTCAATATGGCTCCTAAATTCACAAAATGGGACACTAAATCATTGTTTTATGGGGCGAAAGTGGGAGTGTGCATGCGAGGGTTACCTCCAGTTTGTGCTTGGCCTGATGTACACCTAGCTATGAACACACTTTAGAGATGCACCGGAGTGGTGTGGGATTGTGGATAACAACAGCGGGTTTCTGGTTGTGAAACTCGAAGTTCAAGCAGTCGTACAAGATGCTTTCAGGCAGAAAAACTCATAAGATTCAAATGCCCAGCAGAAAACCACTGCTTCCTTTGTCGTCCTTGCTTTCTCCATTTTTTAATGTTTGTCCATCTTTCTCTTCCTCCTTCATTACCCCTTTCACTTTTCTCGCTCAAACCCTGATGATAAAGATAAATAAATGCGGGTCTCCAAAAATGAGTGCCAGTGCCATCCTTGTGGTGGAAAATATCCCATTTTGGCACCATTACCCCTGTGACAGAAATTCCTTTGTATGGATCACTGAATGGCCCCTACCACCAATGTCCTTAATCTTTGCACTATATGCTCCATAACTATCAACACGTTCCCTCGTGGCACTTTTATAACTATAAATAGTTTTAATTAAATATTTCCGTCATACGATCATTCACAAGTGCACAAACAACAACATCCAATCACCCGGGTGTTTGTGGATGGTTAAGTGTGACTTCAATATTGCAATATCTATAAAGCTGTTGATTGGTGCAGTCAAGACATTCTTAGCTGACACAACCCTGCTCTCATTCTCTCCTCGACAACTGGCCCATATATGCCTTTGTAATGAGCACCTCCTGGTAATGCTGTTCTTATGTATTTATGGCTTCGGTTCTGATGGTGATGTTCCCATGTATTAATGGCATCAGATTCAGCAGTAGCATGCTGGTAGACAACAGCCACTAAAATGGTTAGCTAAGCCCCTATGTATTATGGCCACCAGTTATCATCAACACTCTTAAACAATGTTGCTTCTTGCCCTGTCAGCAATGCTCTATGTATTATTCAACACAGATCCAAACACAATGCTTCAATGCATTATCATCACTGGCAGTGGTATTTCCAATCTGTTGAGTCACATCCTTAGAAGTATTGCGCCAGAACTGAAAGTAACATAATCTGCATATTGCATTAGGTTGCAATAATAACATCATATGTATTATCACTTCCAGCCCTGGCAGTGATACACTCCAGTTCTGGTAGCGCTGGTCTATGCAAAATTACCTCCCGTTCTGGCAGTGATAACTTATGCATTATTATTTCCTGTACTGGCAGTGATGGCCTATGAAATAGTACCTCCAGTAGACACCTATGCATTATTGTCCCCATTTGAGCAGTGTTCGCCTACACTTACCTCTACCTACTTCTACCTCTACCTCTTCCTCTACCTACACCTTCCTCCCTCTACCTACTCCTACACCTACCTCTATCCCTACTTCCACCTACACCTACCTACCTCTCTCTCTCTCTCTGCTTAACAGTACAATACAGGGAGCTGGTTCTCTGTCTTCCTTCTTCGTGTCATGCCAATAGGTTTCGCGCCTTTTGTTTCTTCTTTCTATCTGACTGGATTACAAATATTACAAAAATGTTATAATGCTTGTTTCAGATTTGATAAACCATTAGCGGTTTATCAAATTTAAGTCAAAAAGTATTACAAAATGTTTCTAATATTTTACAATCCAGTTAGATAGAAAGAAAAAAACAAAGGCAAAACCTTTTGGCTTTGCCAATGCTTGTTGTAATTTTCTGTAAATCCATTCAGTAGTTTTGGAATTATTTAAGAAAAAGGAAGTATAGATATCTAGGGACGCAGACAATTTGGCGGATCCAAGAGACCTCATGGTGAGATCTGATTGGCTGCCAACACTTCAACAAGGGAGTGTTGGCAGTCATCTAGGACTCGGACTCAGCTGAGTCCCAAGAAAAACGTTTTTTTTAAAAATAACAGCAGGGGGCATGGTAGGAATACCCTGACCCCCTCGGCTTGTTGGTGGGGTACCATACGGACAACCTCGGTGGCCAAAAACGTTTTATTTATTTTTAATTTGCACTGTGAATTCATTGAAGATCTGCGAATCCACTCCCCCCCCCCCCAAAAAAAGAAATAAAAATACAAGCACAGTCTTTCCAATCCCCCCCCCCCCCCCCTACCACCACCACCACCACCAAGTGGGCCCAGTCCCGGGTTTGTATAAATTGATATGATTAGGGGAGGGGAGTGTGGGCCCCCGACCCCATGACTATTTTAGCCCCAGGGACCCCATCCCCTGAGTCCCAACTGAATTTGAAAAATGAGAGGGGCCGCATGGACCTGCTCCTTGGCAGATGTTGGCCCTGGGGACTACACCCCCCAGGGCCTGGCCAATAACTAAAATGGGAGGGGGCAACACAGCAGTTTTCAGCCTGGGCACCACCACCTACCAAGGGCACAGCCATGCACTTTGAAGGGAGGGGAGCAATGTGATCACACTCTTGGGGCCATTAATGGCTCTGGATACTGCTACCCCACACGGCAAGCTCCCTATGTGCCTGAGGTGCCCACACTCTGGACATAGCGGTTTGTTCTTGCTTGACGGGAGCTATTTGGAAGCTTCCACCGAGTGATAGCAAACAGTAAGTCCGCTCATGCTGTGAGGCGGACATAGAAACAGATGAAAAAATTGCCCCTGCACAGAGGAAGTAGCATTTTTTGCTGCTCCCTACGTGCAGAAGCAATACCAGCTCCCGCTGGAGGCAGGAAGACAACTGAGGCCATGTGGACAGTGAGGCTCCCCCTGCGGCCTCCAACAGTGAAGCAATGGGTGCCCTGGGTGGGGCCAGGGCACCCACCATTAACCGGCTAGGCCCAGCGGGATGGGGTCCCCAGGTATGAAATTGGTGGGGGCGAAATGTAGCCCCCCTCCCCCGTCACTAACTTCGGCCAGTCCACAGGGAATGGTGTACCTGTGGCTGAAATCGGCCCGGAGAGCAGGGGCCACCTGCCCCCCCTCAAAAATGAAAAACATTTTAGGCCCCAGGGGATTGGGTCCCCTGGGGACAATATTTGCTTGGGTAAGGGGGGGCTGTGTGCCCCCCCCCTTCTTGATGGGGTCCCCTAAGCTGAAACTGGCCTGGTAATGGGGCATGCCCCCCCCCCCCTGCATAAATTAAGCATTGGGCCCCGGGGGAATGGAGTCCCCAGGGCCAATTATGGGCCACAGGCGTGGGGGGGGGGGGGTGCTATGTACCCCTTAAACTACAAAAATCTGCAGGGTGCTGGAGGATGGGGCAGAGCGCAGCCTGGGGATGGGGGGCCTGGCCCCCTCCCAAATAAATAACTATGTAGGCCCAGGATATGTGGTCCCCGCGGTCAATATTGGCTTGGGGAAGGGGGTTGGCTGCCCCTCCCCCTTTGTGATATGCCTGGTCCCCGGGACATGGGGTCACTGGGGCCGAAATTGGCCTGAGGGCTGCATGCCGCCCCCACATAAATTACCACTGGGCCCGGGAGGAATGGGGTCCCCAGGGCAAATTACTGCCCGTGGAAGGGGGCTATGTACCCCATCCCCTACAAAATATGGAGGGCCCTGGGGGTGGGGTCCCGGGAGCTTGAAATAAGCATAGGGAGGTGGGCTGCATACTACATTTCCTGGTTAGCTGCATGTTGGGGTTTTGCCAGAGGAAAGGCCCTGAGGCCAACTCCCCCGCCACGCAGGACCAAAGGCTGTGCATGTGGCGGGGTTGGGTGTCTGTGAGGGGGCTGTCCACAGAACCCCTGCTGTGCACAGCCAAGCCCCCTGCTGCACACGGCTAAAGGCTGTGCACAATGAGGGTTGGATCACCGTACGGTAATTAGATATTAATGTTTTAAAAAGCCTAGAAGTTCACCGAGTTCTTTATCCAGACCTAAAAAGCCTACTTTGCAGCAGGAAGTAGCAGGTTTCTACGTAACGTAAAGCAAAACATGACAGAGGCTTTCAACGGCCGCCGTACTACCATTATAAAGACAACAGGATGCAATAGGTGCAGATAAAGGAAAAGTGTGATGCTGGGGCGGGGGATTGAAGCAAACAAGCGTTTTTCACAGCGTAGGGTGGGAGCGGCCCTAAAATGGAAATGTTTTGGGAATGGCTTTAACGGAATATTTAGATTTGAATATATGTTGCCTCATTGGTTTTAGTAAATTCTGAATGGAGCTTCCTGGCTGACTTTTGTTCACTGAAGAACTTGACTGAAATTACCCTCTCAGTATGCAGTGTGTAAATCGCGTTTTGAACACGGACATTCCCAATCTTTTACTCTTATGACGAAATGCTTTCTGTATTGAACAAGCTTATTTACACAAGTTGTAGGCAGCTGTGTGTACTGGTTTAATGAGACCTAACTACCTGTAAAATAAAATTAAAAAGAAGAGCAGGGCTTTTAAAACTCTTGCACGAACTATCATATGCAGATGAAAATCCTTCATCAATTTGAGACAGACCTGGCAACGTAAGTGGAAGAGGGACACATCTATGCCAGATTTCCAGGGAAAGCGCTAACGATGTATATGGATCCCACTTAGATTCATTCTCTTGAAAATGAATACTATGCGAACATTCTGAAAACCTAGCGTGGATCCGGCTGCCTTGCCCAATTCTTGATAGCCAGATTCAAGAGAATTTCAATTCTACCAAAAGTACAACACGCTGCTTTACAGCTATGCTGCACAGATTTTAAAATTCTAAATTCAAATATGTCTTTTCAACGCATTGTTAAAGCAGTGTAGTGATCCGCAACACAGACATCAAGGTTGTGACCACTTCCTTCACCACTGTTGCACTTTCTTTCATGGTGGAGGGTGAAGGTTGCTTTAGTTTTAAGGACAGAAGACCTGAACAAGGGTGGAAGGTAATTTTCTAAGTATCATGGGTCTGTAGCAGCTGCCTTTTAGAATGGGCAGAAAGTTCTTGGCTTGGTCATAATACAAGGCATTCTTATATTGAGCAATAGTCAGAAGATCCACAGAAATAAAAATTAAGAGTTCCCAGATCTACACGTGTTTACCAGACGTGGAAATAACTACACTGCAGTTCAGATCAAAGGTTACATAAATTACACCGTATGATCACTGCTAATTTGTTTCATATACGAAAAATGAAATGCATTTAAAAACCTACCCTTAACTGTTCTGCATGCCACTCATAGCGAAGCATCCCTGAGAGATAATGAGATATTCTTTAGTAGTTGATAGGTATGCTGTGGTGCGGCTCGGAGAGGAAAATGGCACTCTGCTAGTCCACTATGTGGTAATAAAAAGCAATTAGTGCATGTCACAAAATGGGCTAAAACGAGCAGAGTTCATTTAAGGGAAACTGATTATAATGAACCTATTTTAACACTCTGCACAGATCTTCTCAGGGGAGATAAAATTCGACTTTGTTTCCTTCCAGAAGGACAGCGTGGGAGGAATTTAGTTTTTCACAACTGGAGGAGAAACTCAAAGTCTTCCCAACTGTCTGGAGTTCCATCCAAAAATCAAGTCAATAGGAAAAGCAAGTCAAGCGAGATGCGTTTGTACATATGTTCAAAGAAACATACAATTTTTGCTTTATTATTTACAAGCAAAAAATCACCTCAGTGCAATCCTCGGCTCTTAGCTGGTGGTCTAACAAGCTGCATGCCCTACTCTTGCAGAAACCTAATGCATAATGTGCATCAATGCACAACTGAAGCTGCAGCGCACAAAGCAAGCATCCATCTGTGCACGTGTTCTAGTTTGAAGGAAGAAGGGAAGATCAAGGCAGTGGTCTTTCCCCTTGCACAGTCATCAAATGTAGTGGCGATAACCATTTTTAAATTAGAAAACGCGCTCCTTTCACCCTAGCGTTTTGTCAATTCCCGGGTAGTCATGTCAACAGATGCCAGCTTTCTCACGAACATCTCTACATCTCTACTGCGTAAACTACATTTCATAAATGACAATTTCTGGGTTTCTTTGAAAGCATACCACGTTAATGACGGTCTCTTGTACAAAACCTCAGCCCCGAGGCTGCCTGAAAGTGCTGTGAGGGGAGAGAAAATAAGGAACAGGGGAGGGAAAAGTAAAAGGTCAGGTTGAATAGCAATTTGTACTGGGGGAGCAGGAAAAATGTAAGGATATGAGCATTGTGAATATTAGAAGCTATCCTAAATGTGCTTACAACGCAACTAGTGGAGGAGCCAACCTTGGGAGCCTTTGCTGCTACACAGAAAGATGATCACTGCTGCAAAAAAGATAAGGGGCGACCAGGTATACCTGGGAACATGAGTAACTAAACAAAGTCAAACAAGGGTTCCCTAAGATAGCCCTAGTTACATTAATGTCAAAATGAATAGATATTTGACAATTACATCTACTGAGGAGTCAACTGTATTACAGTCAACTTGATATCTATCTCACCAATGCGTACCTTTTTTCAAATTTGTCACTAACCAATGTGTGCTCTTATGGAGCACCTACTTCTTTATGCAATTCTATAATCATCTCCTAAAAATAAGATGCTGATCGTTCAGTTTAAGTCCCTGTCAAATGTCCATTCATTTTGGAAATTAATGTAATTCAGCCTATTCGAGGAAACGCTCGTTTCACTTTGCACAGAAAGATGGGAGCAGATAAGATAAGGCAGAAGCGGCGAGGAAGGGGTCAGAGAGCCATGAGTAAGGAGTGGGATATCAGATCTGTGTCCTGTTCTCCCAACAACTCCAGACGCCAACCTCAGGGACACGGAATCCCTAATCAGTAGTAAGAAGCCAGCCTCGCTATAAATCAGAGTTGGGGTTAGCCAAGCCTAGGCCAAGAGTAACAGGTCAAAAAAGAGTGTTAAAAAAAACAAAAAGAAATAAGGATTTCGA
The DNA here is from genome assembly GCF_031143425.1 of Pleurodeles waltl. NCBI lineage: Eukaryota > Metazoa > Chordata > Amphibia > Caudata > Salamandridae > Pleurodeles > Pleurodeles waltl. The sequence goes on from NC_090440.1 coordinate 513,227,984, forward strand.
AACAGAAAGCTTGCCATATATTTCTTCAACAAGAGTTGTTTTGAGATGGAAGCCATGCAATGAATAATTCAGATTCAAAGTGGCAGACAACCCAACAAATTATCACCCACTGACAAGTCTGGTAAGTGTTAGGCGATTTTCCTAACAGAAAGCAGATCATATGTGTGTTCGGCTCAAGATGGCCGGAGAGCCTCATCTGAACTAGTTTTCCATAGATGTTTTGGAACATTCTGTGGTTTTGAAATCTTTAATGCTATATTTGTATAAGAGGTGTCTGTCTTGACTTCAGGCCAAAGAACATTTCTTCTGGTGTGGTTCTACTACAGAGGTCTGACAGGGTTTAATATGGACCTTACAGTTTAAGGTAGCTCGGCACCCTGGCTTAACCCTGAATATAAAATCAACACATAAATCAAATATAGATATGCACTCTTAGAAGAAATAGTTACCATCCTCTAAAATGGGTATAAAAGCATCAATGTCAATTTATGTTTTACTTCTTCTACCGTTAATATACTTCTAAACTTTTTTTTTTTTTTTTTTTTTTAAATCAAGTGAAAGTCTTTATGGCTCCCTTTTCTGTCGATCTACGGCACCTTGGTAAATGACAATCCCTGCATGCAAATGTGCTTTAACAGTCCTCATTTCTTAAAGATCACAGTGAAAACGCTACAAATTAACACATTTCATCCCTATACATTGGGAACTTATTTATGGCTGTGATACACAATATGCAGAAATATATTTAAAACTGTATAAGATTCAAAATGTTAATTCAAGTTTTATAAACCTGATCTATTCGCCATCAATCCAAAGTAACAACCAAATTAGTGAACCATAATATTTACAACACTGTAACAGTCTTGCCCATCTGGACTACTTATCACTAACATTGGCTTAAATCAAAGAAGGGAATTCTTCACACCCTGACTAAAAGAGGGGGCTCTGGTTGCTGTGTCATATCCAGTGATGAATAGTACTGCATTTTTTTTATTGAGTTAACACAGGATGGGTAAATGGGGGGGGGGGGGTAGGATTATAATTCAGATCTGAAAATTGCACAGCGGACTACTGACCAGGTACATTTAACTCTAAATATAAAACATCCTATTCTGATTCCTACTCTGCCAAGCAGCACATTTGGTTGTGCCACAACCCCTCGCCCAGGGGTTCATCTGCGCTTATTTGGACACTCATTTTCTGAATCTTCTCAATCAATTTGCATCAGGATAGTTGCACGAGGTTTACTTGATCAGCTCAGCTACTTCCATAAGACACCTTCTCAGTCACATCACCCCTAAATTCAAGAGCCCCCCTCAGCTGGTCTGCTCTCTGCTCAAGAAGTGCTGCTTAAATCACATGGTATTTAGGACTGTCCCACCTGCCCCAACCAGCCAATCTCACTGCAGTTCCCACAGGAATGTGAATTCTCACAACTATTTAAACTATATGCTCAAAAATTGTATGATCGCCTTCAGGATAGAAATTAGAGGTAAAAGAATGAAAGCGCATAGGATTTATAGCTTAAAAGATATCGTGGGGTGGGGCCACCGGGGGTAGAGATGCCGAGGGCCTCGCACACGTGGGTAGATCTCTCCCCATGAAGGTACAGCTCCTGCGCATCTCATTTGACTCGGGGGCACTCCACACGAAGGGGTGGAGAAAGAGTAAGTTATATTCTACTCAATGCGTTTTGTGCCTCTCAAGTTTATTGACATAAAACATTTTCTTTACTTGTACTAAGTAAATATATTCTTCAAAATCTCTGGAGTTCTGGTGCTAAGTCTGCTGTTTGCGACTCTGGAAGAAGCGTCATACAGTCGATATTGAGAGTGTGGCTTTCCTTGCTTTTCTAGTTCCTGTTATTCTTGTCCTGGACACTCGTGTCCTGTCCTATTTGTGCCCTTGGAGTTGAAAAGGTCGCGCACATTAACATACACACGCGTTCCTGTGCCAAGGAACCTCTCATGCGCGGGTCACCGCACGGTGGAGCATTAACAGGCCGTCTTAAGAACAGCGTCCTTTGTTAACGCGCCAACACAAAATGTTTTAATGTGAGTTTCGCAGTTCAGCAACAGAAGCCACGAGCAGACCAATTTTCACAGCAGCTTGTTTATCGCGAGGAAGCCAACACAAATACATGGGGGCCTGCCGTTCACCCCGCTGAGGGGTGGCCAGCCGGAGTGAAGAGTGCCAGTGTGGAGCGATGCTGGGAAGCCCCCGGGACCGCTCTCATGTCCCTGGGGGGATCCGCGCACTGGGAGCACAGGGATGCTGAGAGCCCCTACTCGAGCAGGCGAGAGACGCCTCTGTTGAGTACCACACCGGTAGCTTTTTTGGCAAGCAATATCCTTATGAGGCCCACAACGATATGCATTTCAAACTGCACATAAACTATGTACGCAGGTACTAAAATGACTCCAGTGATTAAAGGGTGGGGGTGCAAGGAGGTCACCTCCGGCTCCAAATATAAGACGTGGAGCTAGGAGGATAACCTGTTTATGGTCTTCTTTGTCACCTCTGATGGTGGTGCTGCCAGCATCCATCTTGTGTGCTGGGTGACTATATGGGAACTTCACCCAGAGTAAGAGGTGTCGAAATAGAAGAGAATGGATTATCATATTTAAAATATGCAGATTAATTTCCAGGAAATGTTAAATTCCAGTGATGACATGCAGAAAAGTAAGGAAAAGCAGCAGCCGAAGGTAGAGCAAAACAACTGCATGTGCCTGCATCCTACCTCATTCTTGTAGATGCGGATCTTGGAGAATTCACTTAAGGTCTTCATAAGCTGGAAATACACACTGCTATTTCCCAGACAGGTTTTAGACCAGGCTTCTCCAAGGAGTAGCTCATGAGCTACTGGAAGCTCTCCAACTATCTGTAGGTAGCTCTCCTGAGTGCAGCCCAACTTTTTAAGTTGGAAGCTTTTGCTTGGTTAAACTGATATGCATATACCAAAATTGAGATTATGTATTTGAGTTGAAAATGTGTTTATTTTCACAACTCATAAGCTGATATTTGAATTAAAATAGCTGAATTTGCAAAATATATGTTAAGCTGATATTTGAGTGATAAATCATCTGGCTTTGGGAAAACCTTTTACAAATGTTATTGTCTTGGTACCAGAGGCGTTGAAGCTATGGCTGTTATGTATAACCCACGTATAGGCATTTATTACATCACAGTCGACAACCATGCCTGATGGACTGAGGTGATTGCTGGTAGTGCCTTATCCTGGCCACTAATGTAATCTTGTCTGATTTGGACAATATTACCACACTAATAATATTAGTAGCTCTCGATGAGCTTCACTGAACATAAATAGCTCATTACAATAAACGTAGGAGACCTCTGCTTCACATGAACCTTTTTTTGGGTGAGATGGAGTTTGGGTATGACTTCTGTCTGCAACTGATTGCTGAACTGGGAACTATTATACCTCATCTAGCAGCATCATACATTCCTGGTGACTTTGGTAATTGTTACCACATTAGTTGCATCTTTGCAGGCAATTCCCTTGCAAGAGAAAGTGGTAATTACTCAAAAAGAAGTTGTATTTCTTTTCTGCTTAACTAACACAGGGCAGTGAATTTCCAAAGGTGTCAGGCCTTGATTTTTGTGATAAATGCACAAATATCATAGGTTGTGAAAGTAAGACCTTAGTGACACCAGAAAATTATATAGTACAATCAGAGGCCAAGCCCTGACCGCTCTAAACAGAGGTCAATAGCTTTCACCAAAGTGCTGTGCACATGCTACGGATGGCTGCTAAGAACCACAAAGACTATCCAGTCTGTTGTATCCCCATACTCTTAGCCACAGATTCTTTCTGTGCACTCATACAGCCAATGGATGACCAGCAGAATCACTGGATGTAATCACCATCCAACAGCACCAAGCCTTTCTGTTGTGTTATGTCCCTTATTATACAGCTCTTTAGGACACTCTAAGGTCATTTCAAATTGCTTGAAGGAGAGATGGAAGAGAGGGCCAGGTTTTGAATGGAGAGACTTCGTGCCACAACGCCTCCTCTCTGTAGCGGCAACAGACTCTCAATGATGTATGGTTCAATTCTTCCTCTAATGCCAGAAGCTGAACCTGCCGGCACAGATCAGTGCAAGAAGATGCAGTTCAATGTCGGACTTAACTAGGGCAATGATGGAGCTGATGCTGGGTGATTTGAGAGGTTGGTGGTAACATTAAAGGATCTGGCAGGGCGGTTCCTTACCTGTTCTCTCCCCCCCAAACCCCCCCCCCCCGGGACCGTGGTAACATTTGGCCCTTTTTTGAGGTATGTTTCTACTGTTAATCCCTATGGCCATTATGCGATATGTTGACCGGACACTGCTGCAATGAGTATAATGGGACTATGTCCCTTATTACATCTATTATTGGCTGGCTATAAAATTGATGCTTGGGCATTGCTGGGATTGTCTGTTTGTATATGCCCTGCTCCTGGGCTTGTTTTTGTATGGTTCTTAAACTGAATAAATAAATAAAAACAATTTTTTTAAAAAAAGGATCTGGCAGGGCCCAGTAACATTTCACAACACCAAATAGGATGTTTGTTCTCAATTCTGCTTGGGCTATTGTGTGGCCAACCTGTTCAGTACCTTAATTTCCCTAACCACTGAAAGCACAAGCAAACCACAACGGTGTTGGCAGTTCCAGCAAACAGGGAAATGACTGAAAGGGCATGGTAAATGGAACTCCGTGCACGTCGTGGGTGGAATGCCATCATTCCACTAGTCCATCACAACAGGAATGGAACGTTGTCACCCCAACATATGCTTCATCTTCATTGTTCAGAAAATGAAGTAGATTTTATGCTACTACTGTTCTGAATCAAGAGCCTTTCAAGAAGCACTATACTCCCTTGCACGCCCAGCAGTGACTAGGGTGGGCTTGGGAGCATCACACACGTTTCTGCCATGCACACATGGTGCACTTTGGGTAACTGAAGAGCATAAAACGTCAGTGGCCTTTCCCCTCGCTGTGGACCTGTGAATACATGATGTGTCTAAGGACTACACAGTTCACTGCATCCCCAGGCGTTGTATATTAAATGTTAAGCTCCGACATAAAGGGCTGCTGGTTATATATAATAAAAAAAAAAGCCTGGAAATAAGAAAGATTCAGTAGGAGTGCCAAGCAATGGTATAGCAATCTTGGTGGGTTACCTTCACAAAAACAGTAGCTTTCCTTATTTTTATTTCCACAGTGACATTCCTTAATCTCCACTACCTGAAAATATGCTCGACTCTATTAAGAAAAAAAAGTCATATGTGCCTCAACTCTAAATTCCAAGCACACAAGGTGAAGGGAGGAATGCCTGCCAATCGTCTAAACCACTGCCTATCACCCTAAGCAGCACTCCAACTCATCATATTTTCCCCTCTGTGCCACTCTACACGAAAGCCCATTTCATGCAAATCAGTACGGACCCTGCTCCTCATGGGAGCAGTCATTCCCCGCCTGCCAGGTGAGGTCCCCTACAAAAGAGAATACAAACAACCTCATTTAATGCTTGATCATAGAAAAAGACACTTCCAAACAACCTGTTTCAAGCAGTCAATGAGCATCTAAGGTGGTTTTATTAAGGGAGCAGAGCCAATCCATGCTCATGCTTCCCATGGCATCCTCCACCACGGTTCTAGTGTGCAAGGCGTGCACCTGCCACAACTGAAGCTGCTGCCAATCCACAGCATTAAGATCTGGGTAGCTCACTCTAGTTGTCTGTCATGTTCCATGCCCTGTGGTGTCACATGATTATCTGGTCCCCATGAGGATGGTGATGAGAGGCCCCTACGTAGCCCATATCTAACAGATATTGATAGATTTTTGGGCTAAATGGAGCTCCCTGAAGGGATGGCCCCTTAAATGGTTGGGGGGGCCTGCATTGTAGGGCTAAAGCAGCCTACCCGCTTCATTCTCCCCATGCTGTGCACAAGACCAACACTGGCACAAACCTGATTTCATATCTTCTGCAGTCCATAGGAGCTATGTATGAACAGACTGTGGCGGGTCACATGAGCCTAATTTCAAGTTTCTAGTGGGAATGCTGAACTCCACACCATTCTACCCACACTTTGGAAGGTTTGAGTGACTCAGCCCAAGTCCCTGGCAAACCACTGGTACAAGGGGATGGACAGCTCTCCGTGCTGGCAGCTACAGCATCTAAAACTGCTCCCGGGCCTGCAGTACCATCACTTTGTTCTCCACCTTTTGTGAGTCCGACTTTCAGCTTCCGTTCCCTTTTGAAAACCTCTGTACTCCGCACAGACCAGCAAAAACACAAGCACGAGACTCCAGATGTGCAGCATCCAGGAGGCAATGCACAGACACATGTAAGGCTGCAACTAATTGAGTTGATTTGACAACCACAGGAACATATTATCTACTCCAGACTATTGTGGTATCTGTCGCTCTCTCCAACCCCCTCACATTCAACACGCAAACTGCATCGCTTACTAATGCTGTTCTTGAGCCTTTTAATGCCTCGTTCATTGAAAACAAAAAAACACGTAACCCGACTGTTCCAAGAGGTGACTCCAAATATTGCTTGAGAAGCAGAAGGGCCAAAATATAAATATGTTTTTCATGCGTTGAATCAGAAGCAATTGTAATTTCTCATCAGCAACAACATATAGTCAGCGACTTCCACCGCATCGAGTCTGTGGGCCCACACCACCTGGGGAAGTGGCCTGTGTGGGTGCCAAGCCCATGAAGCGGCTGAGCTGAATGCGGGAACCTTTTGTGGCAGCAGGTGACGTTCAACATCGTCAACCAGTCCTGGCATTCAATGACAAGTCCTTAACCCAGTGGAATAAGTGAAAAAGTACAAGAATGCAAAGTGATGCTGGTGAGAGCCAGAGCTGGGTGAAGCTGGAACACTTGACATGGGCCTCGGAGGTAGCAGACTGCACGGTGGCGTGTCATATAAAGTTTATGTCTCGCACAAGATTATGCTTCCTGCTTGGGCTTTCAAAGGAAAGCCTAGAATATTTTGGGATGAACTGTTGGGACAGCAGAAGTCAGGTTGAGTGGGCTAGTTGCCAGCTTTTGGGTGCAAAGACCGCTCGAGCTTACATTAAGCTGTTATTTCCCTTCTGGAAAGGAGAACTTTGAACGCGACCTTTTTGTAAAAGGTGTTATTTTTCAAATCTAGCAACAGTAGAGCTGTTGTATTTATTTATTTTTTATATTTGATATTTGATACACTCACCAACATACTTATTCTGCGAGTCCCTGGATACAGATGATGGTGTTCTTGTACTTATCTGGGCCCTGACTGAATTGTCCCAAGGTCTCTCGTTCTTTCTACGCTACACACGGGGCTAAATCAGTGCAGACAGGTGAGGGATAGCATGTGGGTTTGTTCTGCTGTCAGCTATTGGCTGGTGTCCCAGTGTGATCCCAGACGTGTTATGATTACATTTATATAGTGCTTCATACCCGTGAACAAGGCACATCTTTATGGGTGGACGAACAGGATGCTTCTAAAGTGTGCATGCCATTACTGGGAGCACAATTTTCTGGGTTACCCAGATGTCACTGACTGATAAACACAGCACTAGCACAGAGAACTCACTGAGGAAGCACAGTTCTTTCCTGGCGCCCTCTCTAAAAAAACCTTTACATTTAGTAGCATGCATGTTTACAGTCCAATATAATACTCACCATATTCTGGGGTCCAGAATGGAGAGGCAAAGCAGACAAGAGAACTGTACAACAGCATCCTTTCCACACTTCACCTTCAGCTAGAACACAATGACAGTTCTCATTCACTTTGAGACCTTTATTATTGAGCTAGGCTGTCCAAGGTTCACCTCAACTGGGACATTCTGATGGCCCTGCTTATGACTCATCTGATCAGCGACTGTGCTGGTTTAGATCTGGAAGAGTAGCTGGAGATGGACAGGATACCTATTCACTGGTCAGCACCAAAAGGAAAAAGCTCAATTGTCAGGTGACCATTTGCACCACACCAGAGTGTGTCAGCTAAACTAGGTATTTGGTCATCAGGCAGACAATTTACTAAGAGCTATCAAGAGGACCAGCTGCGCCCAAAGAGGATTCTCTTGGACCAGAACCAGGCTCTTGCTCCGAAGAGCACAGTTTACTTAGCCCACACCAGGCTAGCTTCATGGGCATCCACCTGAGCTGTCTCAGGCTCCCATTCACCAAATACATCGCTAACCAGAAGATGGAGGGGGCGGCAGTAGCTTAACAAGCCTCAGAGTCACCTGAGGAAGAGAAAGCTGTGAAAGGCAGTGGAGCGAAGGGTTCACTGGTTCCAAACTATCCTGCGCCGTCATCACTTCTGTCCCCTCCAGTCGAGCCACCTCAGCGCCTTGCATTTCTTTTTTAAATATTTAATTTGGAACAGAGTGGCTGCCAAGGGGACTGCAGTTTCTGCTGTCTTCAACACTTTCTGGCATTCTGCAGACAGCCGTCACGCAGAGTGACACCAGATTACACAAGCAGCTTCACTCTTGTGGTCAAACACAGTCGCTCTGTATAGCATGTTCGGTCAGTGGAAACTAGCCTATGGTGAGAGCTGGAAGAAGGAAAGTGTGTGGCCTCCTGAGGTCTATGCTGTGTCACAATGAAACTGCAAGCCCAAGGGATGCTCCCTGCAGAAGGAATTTTGTGAATGAGCATACAAGCACTGAAGTGCCAGGAGTCCTCTAGTGACTGCAGTTCACTGGATACATCTTTTTAAAGAAAACCTATACTGCTAATACCCACCTTTTAAAGGCAGGATCTTGCACCACGGGAAAGGTTCTGTAACATACTGCAGAGTAATGAATACAAAGTATTTCATGAAGGCGGTCTATGGAGGAGAGAGGCTGTTCTCCTGTTTCAAGAATGTAGAAACTCCTGCTTGATTAAAGTCACAAATTACCAATACTAGACATGAAGAGCACGGGAGCTGTACCTTGCATTAAAGTTTAAGCCTATCTCTGAAGATGAGCGAAGAACAGCAGCAGATATCTGGTACCATCTATCATAAGCAGTAGTTTAAGTCAACCAAACTGTCTATGCGCAACAAGAATCACCTCAGCACTTTTGTTTGAAAATTTCATGAAGATTCATCAAACAGTGCCAAAGATATAGGCAAGTAAAAAAACAAAAAACGCTTTTCCTATGGAAACTAGCTATAGTGCTAACTATAACTACCTACTGACAACCGCCAGTAAGTAATACACACACACATTTATTTTACATGCTGAGGCTCCTGTAATACCCGAATGGGACCCAGCCCTCTAAGTCCAAAGGTGTCCTGCTTAATGAGAAAAAATAAATGTGGGGTAGGTCTCTGAGTAGTTGGCCATTAAGGGTGAATTAGGCCCAGGTCTCTGCTGCACACAGCTGAAGTATACATAGGTAAGGTTCTAAGATTGTAACTTCCTTTAAAAAAAAATTGAAATTCACTGAAAAAAACAAAGGTTAAAGTGGAGTTATATGTAGGTCTTATTATAATGTAAAACATATTTAAAATAACACTCAAATTGAAGTTGTTATACATCACTGACCTAAGAATACTTCTAACCCTTGTGATGCACAGCTCAACTTCACATATCACCCATGAGATGTAAAACCAGCACTGATTGCACCTCAAATCAATGGGGGTGCAAGTTATACTTAGGAGGCTAGTTATGTACAACTGATGAATTTCCTTTTTTTGTGTGAGTGTGTGTATATACATATATATATCTATAAAATATTTTTTTTTAATCACTGTTCTCTCACATTAGTTTCTTATCCCCGCTCTATAGCCCTAACCATAGTTCGGTTTGGCGGCGGTTGGAGATGATATCGTTCATATCATATATGGGTGGAGGTAAAGGGAAATTCGGATACTATTAAATTTCTAAGGAAGTTCGTCTCATCCATGTAGCTAATTATCACAATTTTGTATAAGTGAAGATTAACTTTAAAATAACCGGTGCCTCCGTCAAATCGCAAACCCCAACACTTTCAAGGACCCCCCCCCCCCCCAAAAGTCCTGTATTCCTGAGAATAATGTGCTGGGAGCAAAGAGGGAGGGAACGGAGGAGACTGCGCTCGTGATGCATTCACACTTTCACGGGAACAGTGCTCCATGCTCTGCTTCCTCGCACAACCAACCTGCATTCAAATCTTGTTCACACTTTCAGATGACTGATTTAAAAAAAAAAATTACAAAAAACTCCAGTTACACTGTTTGTCATTGAGAAAAACGCATCCGTATGACTTCCAAAAGGAGGGGAGCAAGAACAGCGAGAGGAGACGTCAACATCCCACAGCACACGCGCCGTTCCTTCGATGCCCCCTTCCACCCCAAGAAGAAAAAAAAACATCAACGACTTTATTGCACAAATAATTGTAATAGGAAGCTGGGTCTCCTGCCAAAGGAACAAAGGGCTAATTGTGCTATGTTTCAATTAGAGGCGCAAGTCCTGGGGGACAAAGGGTTGCTTTCAGAGCATGATCATTGAGGTTAAAGTCTGCCCCTAGTGAACGGCGAGCATCAGGCCAAACCCCTCCCAGAACTTTATCACCCCCCCCCCGTTAACCACGGTCGAGGAGACCTGAGCGAGGCAGGGGACCGAACACCCACTAACATCCCCCTAAACAGGAAACAAGTATTTGGGAATGCAGCAGCAGAAACGGCATTCTACACACGTTTAGCATTTTTTATTTTCTTACCCGAAAGGTGGGATTTGTTAAATCTGTCCTCAACAGAGTATTGAGTGTAAATGCATACCCCTGTGATGGGGGTGGAGGGTGGAGAGGCTGGCCCTTCAGGGCTCCGTCAACCCTTGATGGAGCCACTATTAAGCCTAAGGTGGTGCATGTGCATCCAGACAGTGTTTGCATGCTGAGAAAGGAGGGAATGGCAGCCTTTTTACAGGGCATTTATTCTTTTTGTAGTGTTTGGGATGGATGCCTTGCAGAACCCCTTTGGCTATTACCCCTTTGCTGGCAGAGAGTTGGTGTATGGAGCATTTTAATCCTTACCAATAGTCCCTGGAAAGGTAAGAGTCTTGGTTGGTGCAAAAAAGCCCATTATTCCAAAGGCCCAGAGATCATTTCAAATGCCTAATTTCTTTCAGCTGCGAGGCCAAAGTTTTACACCAGCCAGGAAGCCTAGTATGGTGCTGCAGTGACACCACAAAGTCACCTGTGGAGCTGTGGATGGTTTGTTATCAAGACCTATCACTGTTGCAAGGATGTCAGACAGATGCTGGCGGTATCATGACAAAAAGTAATAACTAACCGCAAGTACCAACAGCAAGTGGTGAAATGGTTTAGAACAGTGATTCCCAACCTATGGTCTGGGGACCCCTGTGGGTCCGCAAAACCTCCTCAGGGGGTCAGCGACTGCTTAGAAAATTAAATAATATTAACGTATTAGGTCCCCAGCTTTCAGTAATGACTCATTGGGGGGTCCCCGAATTTTAATAATGATTCAGTGGGAGTCCTCGAATTCCAGTAATGATAAAGTGGGGGTCCACAGAAGTCGAAAGGTTGGGAACCATTAGTTTGGAAGGCCTGGGGCTATTAATGGACTCCAGAGCCGATATCCTTGCAGAATGCGGGCGGTACTGTACCCAAACTCCCCTGTCTTTACGTAACTCTACAACAAGGTTGGCTGCAGATACTGCCACCCTTTGTTGCTTCGTTAGGTGTTCAAGAAGAGGCAAACGATAGAGGGAGCTTCTGGCTGTGCTCTGCATATGTTCCATTTATGCAGCACTAACTCTGCTTTCCTTACCAGGCCCGCTGAGCCATCAGCTTCCCTTTCTCGGTTTGAGGTGTATTTAGCCCATCATTAAAGTCTGTTTTGCATACAGTGTTCACAAACGAACGAACTTGTTGAAGTGTGCCAGCCCCCCAAAGCCTTTTCAACAAATTATCTTTTAAAAGGTTTCTTATTTCAGACTTTGGGCTTCATCTATTGGTTCTGCTGCAACGTTTCAAAGGCAAGCAGCATCACTTGATCAACTTTAAACAAAACATGCAAACAATATTATTTATTAAAAAGGCCGCCTTTGAAATGGAAAGGAACTGGTGCAACAACAGTAGTTGGGTTCTTTTGAGAAGCGCAGATGCTTCCCTTTTAAACGACTCTGTTCCTCTAAAAGTGCTGTAGTCGTGTAGAAAAGTGCGGGCCCTGTTCAAGTTAACGCCCGAGGAGCTACAGACTAAAGTCCAAGCAGAACTGCAAGGATACTCGTGCGTTTGGATTGCGCCCATTACTGTTTTGTTCCTTCAATTATCATTTTGTAGGTAGCTAGCATCATAGTCAGAACTGCATTTCCGTCTCTGCACACATTAGTGAGTGTGTGGTCTAAAAGTCTTGCTTCGGGCTGTTTTTTGTTCTCAGAATTAGCTAGTTTTACCTTTAGTGTTTTCTGTTCATATAAGCAGCAATGCTCCTGCGTGTGGACGCTTTTTGCTCCTGTAAGTAGCAGCGATCCTGACTGTGGACGTTTTTGTTCTGTAAACAGAGATCCTGTTTGTAGATGTTTTCTGTTCCTGTAAGCAGTGGTGATCCTGTCTGGATGGTTTCTGTTCCTGTAAGTAGCAGTGAACATGCTTGTGGATGTTTTCTTTTCCTGTAAGTAGCAGTGAATTTGCTTGTGGATGTTTTCCGTTTCTGTAAGCAGCAGTGAACCTGTTTGTGAGTGTTTTCTCTTCGTGTGGGTAAGCAGTGATTCAGTTTGTGGATGATTTCAGTTCCTATCAGCAGCAGCGAGCCTGCCTGTAGATGTTCTTTGATCCTGTAAGTAGCAGTGATACTGCTTGTAGAACTTTTCGTTCCTGTAAATAGCAGTGATTATGCTTGTTAGGTGTTTTTTGTATTCCTGTAAGTAGCAGCGATCCTGCTTAGTATGTATTTTTGGTATTCCTGTAAGTAGCAGTGATCCCGTGTGTGGCCGTCTTCTGCACCTGTAAGCAGCAGCGGTCCTGCCTGTAGATGTTTTTTGCTCCTATAAGCAGCAGTGGTCCTAGTTGTGGCCATTTTAGATCCTAGCAGTGATCCTGCTTGTTACATTTTTTTCCTGTAAGAAGCAGTGATCCTGCTTGTAGAGGTTTTTGTTCCTGTAAATAGCAGGACCACTGCTTGTTAGGTGTTTTTATTCCTGCAAATAGCAGCGATCCTGTTTGTGGAGTTTTCTGTTCTTGTAAGTAGCAGTGATTCTGCTTATTAGATTTTTGTTATACCTGTAAGTGCCAGTGATCCTGCTAGTTTGCTTGTATACGTTTTCGTGTTCCTGTAAGTAGCAGCGCTCATTCCTGCACATGAGAATCTAACATGTTGCCTGGAAGGCTAACATTTCTTCTAGATACCGATCAGAAAAGGGGAGTAAAGGGCACTGGGACAGCGATGTTTATTGACCTGTCTTATCTCAACACATTTCAATAGTCCTCTGTCAATAAACCTGCAATTGAAAGGCCAGTTACCGGATGGGGAGCCTGTTCATCTCCTGGGAACAAACACATTAAACAAGTAAGAAAACGGCTGTCCAAACAGATTCGCCTGCTTCAAAACTCATGCAAAACTTCTACTCTGTGCACAAACACAGTGCAGCTTTTACATACATTTCATTCCAATTAAATGCAACGAATTGATCAGTCGTTACCTAGATAATTATAATTGTCTCTATGATGCGATGAATATATGTAGATATGTGATTGTGTATGTTGAATTAGAAGCGGTAATGCTGGTTCATGCGATATACTAGTGTTACCTAGATCGTTACTATTTTCTGTAGTACAATTGCTTTGTAAGTGGGGGTGGGGAGGTTCCATCTTTCAGGATTTTCACTGTAACTCATATGATCCATTTGTTTTACGAGACCGCAAAGGATGCTGGAGTCAGCCGGTACTGAGCTCCTGTGATGTCATCAACACAATGCTGATCCTTAGTGGAGGAGTTAACTGAAAAGCAGGATAGTAAGGAGATCCGTGCCCAAAGAGATGCGAGTGCAGGTGTGACAGCTGGGAAGGAGGCTGGAAGCCACATGATGCTCTGTGGTAACCTGGGTGGAAACCTTTGTAGAGTTAGACCCTTAAGTAACCAAAATTTGTTAACTTATCCATGGCCTTTCTTGGGCATGGTCTGAAAGAGGCCACAGGTGTTCTAGAACACCCATGAGTGCTTCAGTGGACCACAGTCCTTTTCTCAATGATGAGAGCTATAAATGAGAGGAGGAGTCCTGGATCAAAAAAGTGTTTTGGTGAACTGCCAGAGCTCAGAGCAGAGCGTAGCACGGAAGGCCAGTCATCCCTATGACAGAATGGAGTTACAGTGAAACTGACAGGTGGGAGTGAAAGGCATTAGTGAGGGTAGTGTGAGAACAGAAGAGATCAGGTCAGTGATATACACCCTTGGCAGTCCACCAAAGGGTAAAAACACCTTAGTCATGAAAGGGAAATAAACATTTATTAAACTGAACATCAGTATTCACTAAGATACTGTATTATATGTTAAAGAAGGATGTTCTGTAATTTCAGTCTCAAACTGAGACCTGTGATGGCTCAAAAATAGATTTAGGGTTGTGTGGTGTCAAGCCTGGAATGTGGAGCTCAACGGTCGTCGCATGAGTAGAATGTGGATAGGATGACCGTTGAGAGGGCAGGTGAAGCGTCCGGGAGTGGTTGGCACCGCTTATGGCATAATCCTCTGAATAAACCCCGTTTAAATACTCCAACGCGTTCAGAGTATAACTCGACATTGGTGACGAGCGGGAGATTTAGCAGTGTCGCCATTCTGTAACAGTCCGTGATGGGCGGAGGCCGGGGTGCTGAGGACATTGATGGATCAGCCTAATTGTTGCTGAGAGTTGAGAATATTGCCGGATCTATTGAGGTGCACTGTGGAGGTAACCGGCATTCAGTAATTTATTCCTGTTTCCTCCTGTTATCCTCGGCACACAGAAGGCTCATTGGCTCGCGTCTGTGTTGCCATGGTGACACAGTGAAGCGCGAGCCAGCACCATCGCACTGCCTCGCAAGCGCTGGTGGTTGCTAAGACGCGGTCTAAAGGGCAACAGTTCATGGCTTTAAGCGTGTTGCCTGTGCACTATTATTACTGTGTGATTCCAAAATGCGTCCTGGAAGGAATTTACGTTATTTCCATCGCCTGGCAAACCGTGTAACTCTTACTATCAATTTTTATAGTACCGCTTCTGGGAATATAAACAACAACAGAGATAAGTTACAACTTCGACATACAAGTTAAAACTTTGTTATTATATGGTGTTTTTGTGGTTTTTTTTTTACATTTCAGTAAGATCTTCATTAAAAAGGCCATGTCTAGCATTCAACCCCCGCCATTTTTTTTTTTTATCAGAACCTGGGGAACCACCCATACAATGGGAATTGTGGATTGATATGTTTGAGGCATATGTGGAAGTTTTGGAAGATCAAGAATGTTCCCCAGAAAGATACTTGGGATTATTGAAGCACAGACTTGGTGCAGTGGTTTACATGAATTTAAGAACCTACACCAAGTGGATAATACTAAAGAAGTGGATGTATACCAACTTGCTAAGAAACAACTACAAAAGCGTTACGGAAGGAAAATTAACATGGAGTTGGAACGATATAAATTTTATTCCAGGATACAGCATGAGGATGAATCCATAGACCAATTTGTGGCAGCACTGAGAGGATTAGCTGTTACTTGCAAGTTTGAACAGATATCTTATGACCAGGTTTTAAGGGATCAACTACTAATGAAAACCAAATCCTGCAAAATACAAGAAAAATTATGGTCATGCAGCAGTGATCTTACACTTAAGGGAGCAGTTGATGTAGCAAGGACCATTGAAGAATCCGAGAAGTGTATCCAAACTGTCAAGAAAAACTTACATGACTCTGAATCAAGTGCAGTCGCGGTTAGCTCTGTGAACAAAGATTCCAAAGGGTCTGGGAAGAAATGTTATTGGAAAAAAAATGTTGTAAAACAGTGTTATAGGTGCGGTGCTGGGGATCACCTAGCTAATTTTAAGAAATAAATGTCCAGCGCTAACTAAAATGTGCAATGCGTGTAAGAAAATAGGTCATTTTACAAAGTATGTAAAAATAACGCAAGAGGCGTAAGTTATGTATCTGAACATGATGAAATGGATGAGCATGGGATTCAAGACATAGTCCTGTGTGTTAGTAAGGATAACAATGGTGTTGGGTGTAATTCTTACCCACTTGCAAATTACTTATTGATCAAATTGAGGTTATAGCAATGGTTGGTTCGTGTGCTTGCTTTACCATTATGTGTTTAAGAAATTGTGGCCTAATAGGGAATCAATTCCAACTAAGGTAAATCCTGGTAGTTATACAGGTCATAGAATTCTCATAATGGGGTATGTGAATGTGCATACTGAATTTCAGAATAAGCAATGCGAGGGGAAATTGTATGTTGCTGAGAAAGGTCAATTAATTCTTGGGTGGCCACATATCAGGAAGTTGGGGATGAAGATCGACGCTTCAAGATTACCTCCAGTTTATGATGTACCTAAACATGATTTCCAAAAAGAATTAGTCTATGATGAGTTGGATAAAAGTTTTCCTACGGTGTTCTAGCAATCCTTAGGTAAGCTGACTGGATTCAAACACCGAATTATTTTACAAGAGAATGCAAGTCCTGTTAGACATAAAGTGTGTAATGTACCAGTGAATTATAGAACCAAACTGAAAGAGATGTTGAAGGATTTATGTGAAAGAAATATTATCGAACCAATTGAGAGTTCAGACTGGATCTCCCCAGTTGTAATATCTCTTAAGGGGAATGGGGATCTCAGGCTATGTGTCAATTTGAGGTCTTTGAATGAAGCGATCTGGGTTGACACATATCCGTTGCCGAACTTACAAGACTTGGTAACATCTGTAAGTATTTTCGACCATTGATTTGTCCAGCGCTTATCATCCAATTGAATTGGATGATAGTTCCAAACACTACACCGCATTTATAACGACGGAGGGTGCATTTCAATATAGAACAATGCCTTTTGGTCTGGCCATTGCTTCTGCTGTCTTCCAGCAAGAGATGAACAGAATTTTTGGAAGGGTACCGAATGCAAGGGTATTTCAGGATGATATTCTGACTTATGGCAAGGATAGAGGCGAACATGATAAAATGTTGGAAGATGTTTTAATTATACTTCATGCGAATGGGTTGACCGTAAAGAAGGAGAAATGTAAATTTGGCCAAAGCCAGGTTGAGTATTTGGGTCATATCATTTCTCAAGAAGGGATCCGTCCCAAAATAAGTCATGTAAGAGCTATTGCGGATGCACCTGAGCCTAATTGTAAGGAGCAATTGATGTAGTTTTTGGGTCTCAAAGAATTCTATTCTAAGTTCACAGAGAACTATGCAACTAAAATAGAAGACTTGAGGAACCTATTGAGAAGAAATGTTCCATTTGAATGGGGTAAGGATCAATCTATATGTTTTGAACGTATTAAGCATTAAATAATTCAAGCTCCGTGTTTGAAACCCTTTGTAACCAATACGGAATGTGAGATCGCTGTAGATGCGAGCAGTTATGATATAGGGGCTGTTCTTTCCCAAAAGAAAGGCCAGGAGAAATGGATTGTAGCTTATGCTTCACGGACACTGTCGCAATCTGAAAGGAACTATTCTGTGATCGAGAACGAAATGTTGGCAGCATCGTGGGCAGTACAAAGATTCTGTTTGTATATATGGGGAAAGAAATTCAAATTATGTGCGGACCATAAACCATTGGCTAATATTTTACATCCAGCGGGTGGGAAGAATTTGTCACCAAGACTTGCGAGGCTTGCTTCTAAATTGCAAATGTATTTTTTTGAGGTGGAGTACATTCCTGGGAAATGCAACGTTGTAGCTGATGGGTTGTCACGATTGCCAATTGATGGGGAAAATGTTGATACGGAATGTGATGTTGCTTTTACGTATGACGACGTTTTATCAGGTTTGGAAGTGCATGATGGGTTGGATCAAGAAGGTTTGACGGAACAGGAATGGAATCAGGAAATGGTAAAGGACAATGAGATGCAAGTAGTGAAAGGTTATATACTGAATGACTGGCCTAGTGAACGTGTGTTGAGACGTGAGTGCAATTTTGTGGAAAATGAAGGATGAGCTTGGTGTGTGTGGTGAAGTGATTTTAAGAGGTGATAGAATTATTCCTCCGAAGGGAATGTGAGGAAAAGTCACATTGATCATAGTGGTATGTCAATGAATAAACGGAAAGTAAAGGAATTTTTCTGGTGGCCTGGGATTGATGTGACGATAGACATATTTGTGAGGAATTGTTTGGTGTGTGCCCAGAGAGATAAGAGTGCGAAAGCATCCATAGCACCTTTGGTACCAGTAGAATTACCAGATAGGCCTTGGAGGAAGTTGGGAATTGATTTTATGGGGCCATTTTCTACTTTATCACCTAAAGAAGTGTATGCTATAGTTATGGTAGATTATTTTTCCAAGTGGCCAGAAGCAGAATTTGTAAACAAAATTTCCACGGAGACGGTGGCGCAGGCGAAGAGGCGAGGCGTTCAGGAGTGGTTGGCACCGCTTATGGCATAATTCTCTGAATAAACCCCGTTTAAAAACTCCAACGCGTTCAGAGTATAACTCAACAGGTAGTCATGTAGAGAAATACCATATTGAGTACACATGAGAGGAGACATCTATAGAAAAATTGAATTATGCCCAGCAGAGTATAGTGCCTATAAAATTTTAGGCTTGCTCATTTAACTTTAATAACAGATGCACACTACAATCAAAATACTGGTGCAGACATGTATTAACTGTACCAGTACTGACATCGTATGAAATAGTTTTGATGCCTTTGTCCATTTGGCTGGTAGATAACCAAACAAAAGTGATATCCGAGACAGAATGGTTAGGTACAGCAAACAACAAGGCAGTAAGCTTATGCAGACAAAGTATAGAAATCATAATTTTTGTAATCCTATTATCACGCAATGTAATAAGTATTATTTGGACTGCTCACGTGATTCAGGCAAATTTGTCTTCAGTCCACTGTTGAGAGCGAGAGACGCTTACCTTTTTTCACACATGGATCTCCAATATGTAATAAAACAGTGAAGGTGGAAGTTACCATTACATGGACTGGTAGGAGCTTCTAGAAACATTTTATGTGATGAGAACACAAACACACTAAGGACAAGTTTGAGTATGTGGATGTATATATATGAGATACATGCTGCCATTTAGGTGCATAGTGCACGTCCATAGCCCCTAACACAGTTTTTAGGTCTCAGTTCTAGATGGTACGCATGCGCTGTCTCGAAAAGAGGCCTATTGCATGTACTTTGTGGGCTTTACCCCACCCAACGGCTTGCCATTTGCAGGCTCCCACATCGCTCCATTATTCCTTCTCCCCATGTGCCCATGACATGCATGCGTCATGCCCCTTCCTGTCTTTAGCCCTCCCCGAGAGCGGAACCAAGTACTGTTATTCATATGCAGTGGCCATTTTATGGAATTTTTTTGGGACTACTTTTATCTTTAACAGTGTTTTTCACGACCTCACATGTTTTCACTCCGGGTCCCTTCTCTGTTTGCTGTACTTTTATGTTTGCATGCACTGCTAATGCTCGACAAGCCACAGTTGTCAGTGCTACAAAGTCGGCTCCCATCAGGCGGGTAAACCTTTCAAAAGATGCATTTGTTGTTTCCGAGCACGAGAACCCTCAAACACTTTCTCCTGCCAGGGGACCACCGTCTCTTTCAGGCTTCACATGAGATAACCATCATGTTCGCCTCCTCCCCTTGTTTTAAAAACTTTCAGTTCCTGTCCTTCAGAAAAATAACAGTATTGCTACGCCTTGACAGCTTCTGTGAAAACAATCTCTATCAAAGAGCAGCACCCTGTGTAGCCAAAGGCTATAAGAACTTGCATTCTTTGCCTCCAGCAACAGCAGTGCTTCATACACTTCATAGGCTGCTCACCTCAAATCAGTGCCTCCCAGAGAGTCTTCAGCAGAACCATTATTCAGGTAAAAAAAGGTTATAAAAACTAATCAGTGCAAAAAAGACAGACTGTTACACACACAAAAGCATAATAAGATTAAAAACACTTCAAATCTATTCCTTCCGCGGCCACACAGCTGTACTCCTAATGTAGGCCCCTTCTTGCCTAAACATGACCAGACAGCAACAACTACACTGCCACCTAAGTGGCGTCTTAGTTGGCCCAGTGAAGAGGGGAAAACATTTCCAAAAGCCGGCTGGTGCAAACTCCGCCTCAGTCCACTCAGATAACTGCAGTCTTTGAAAACAAGTTTCACAAGCCTCCCACACTGGTGCAATCACAGAGAAGCACCCCGTTCAGCCCGAGGCTTAAAGAAATCATTAGCAGTACAGCTTTCATCCCAGCCATGCAACTAATAATAGGAGGATATCCAGATGATTCCTGGTGGACTCTCTCTGAGTCATCCTTACCATCAACACAACGAGATAGGGATTCCTATCTGTACTCATGGCTTTGGCTCGCATTATCCTTGAGCTGTTTTGGGCTTCTGAGAGAGTGACAATAGCCTGTATAAGCATAAGATTCAATTTCTACTACTAATCACTACTTCTTGCAAGAACTGCCTCAAACTCCTGATGCAACGTGCATGTACCATCTTATACAAACAGAACTATTTCATATTGTGTAAGACTATCCCTTCCATGTATATTTGATGGCTCTTATTGCTTAAGAGTAATACTAAAACTATACATGGGTGAGCCCATATGCAAATCATTGTATTGGGTGGTGATACTATTAACTGAATTGCCTACAAATAATTAGTTGGTGTGAGTTCTTATTTTATGCTTGTTTACAACAACCCAGCCCGTTCCACAATGGATGCCTGCAATGTATTTACTTTGTCTCCCTCATGCCCTGCTCAGCCAGTTCCCTTCGAATTGTGTCTTCTATTTCCAGGAGGGGCCAGGTTTTCTTTCTGCGCCTGCACAGTACAGTCACCTCACACGCCAAACGCATAAAGCTCTTCTCACCAGTTTTGCATTCAAAACATCAAAAACGACCCATTCATTCACAAAGACCCAAACAAGGGAAATATATATTCATATAACTAAAGGGGTATGTGTTCCAGGTCGTCGCTCCCAAAACATTTTTTTCATGTCAAACAATCAGCCTCTTTCAACCAAATCATGGGCATATGCACGTGCCAGCGCTATAGATTAGAGAGCTACATACTGTGGCAGTGAAGGATGGCTGTGCAGTGATAGCAAATCCATTTAACCTGCGTAAACAACATTGATATTGACAATGCCAATAAGCTCTGGGATTGCTGAAACCGATTGGCTTTCCCAGTGCTTATGCAGCCTGTGGCTGCAAGCTCTCCCAGTTTGCCTGTGGCAATGCCTCGGAATCTCCAATCTCTTAAAAGATTCTGGGAATCGGTTAACAAATGATAAAGAGTTGCAGCGTGTCTGACGCAGAGGTTCTTCTCAGCATAGAAGCAGCATGCAGGATAATCATGTAAACAAAGCAGAGGTTACAAGTAGATGTATTTCTTCCCCGTTCGCGGTCAGTTTCGGAAAGCAGCGGAGGCCTTCCCTACAAGTTTTTCTACTTTCAAAATTGTAACACAAACAAGGACTTCCAGAACAGCACCGTGGCATCACTATCCTTTACATGAATGCTCTACTGACACCAATGTTAAAATTAACTCAAACTTTTAACGTTCCAAATGAAGGGGAAAGTACTATCATATAATATACCGTTCATCATTCAGTCCCTAAATGCTCTAAAATATAATTTGATTATTGCCAACTGCCGTGAACATATTTACATTTTCACTTGTATGAAATTAACATTCTTCAGTTTCATGCAAGGAATACAGAATTGTGTTTGTGGAATATACAGGGAGGGGAGCGGGTTCACAAAAACTGCACTTAAAATCCAATTAAGAACAAGCATTTGCAATGCAATGGGTCTCGCATTTGCTCAACTTAACACCTATTAGCGTTGTAAAGTCCTATCCGGACTTTTCTTGCCAAGACAATTGAAAATAAAAAATAAAACAGTTTCACATAAGTGAGCCGATTTAAAGCATGATGGCATGAGCGCGGAGGAGAGACAGAAAAGGAAGAAGTTTGCTCGCCGTCAAACCTATCGTCAGTTATGCAATTATCTATGTAACAGGGTCGATGTAATGCAAAGCGCTCTACTATTGACCAGCGAGATCGCGCTGCATAGGAAATAAAAACAAAAAGTAGTCCAGAAGCTATGCAGAAAACATGGAGCCTCTTATGTTTTCAGTAGTTGGTCAGTGTGCTCCAGAAGGGATAAATACCCCGGAAAAGGCATGACTTATGCATGCTTTACACTAATGAAATCAAGTTAATTTTAAAAGGCAAGCCCACGAACCAATGAAATTGATGGACGTGCAGTGGGAGTCGTTAAAAGTCCAGAGTGAGAACAGCAGGCTAGAGCGCTTGCACGCTCAACCCTAAAAAAGGAAGCAGAGCTATTAACTTCCTCCATCACCTAACTATATAACGCACAGGTCCCCCCTCAACCTTTATGGAAGGAAATACCTAGCAAAGACTGAGATCCACAGGTCTGAGCATAATCGCATGTCTCATGACCTCTTCAATTGTTTACTGTACTCCTGAAACCCCCTGCCCCCAAGAGTGTCACCTCTGACCCACTTCTAAACCTCCTCCCTTGATATTACCATGGCTGCCTTTGTACCCCGCCCCTGTTGCCCATTGTCCCCTGTGACCCTCCTTTTCCATGTTACTTCTGTCTCCCCCATTTGACTTGTAAAACCTCTGCCTGCCCCCTCACCAGCTACGTCCCTTCCCTGCTTTATCTCCTGTGCCCCTCCACAACGTCTCCTAGCACCCTTCTGCTGCCCTCTGATTTCACTGCTCTCCTACTCTGCCTACTTTGCCACCCCCCTCCAATCAATCACCTACCGGCCCCACTTAGACTCTTCTGCCCCCTTCTTCGAAGATCTCCTGTGGCCCCCCCCCCCCACACACACACACACACATTTTGTTTACATTTGTGCACCACTGGAATGGAGTAGGTTTGGTGCTAGTGATGGCAAAGCTTTGAAACTAAAATCTGCACTCACTGGAGATAGGCATCCTCCTGTCCAAGGCATGGTGCTGCTGGGGATCGTAAGGTCACAGTTTATCACTTGGCAGAGTCCCCAACAGTGTTAGCCAAAGTGGGTAACCAAGGTGTAATTTTGCGACAGGCATATTTTCTGCTTACTTCAAAAATACCACAAATGTGGGGGTTTAGGCCTCAAATATTGCCTTTTTTTGCACAAAATTTGCCAACCCAGCCCACCAAATCTTTAGGGTGGTAGGGGCCTGTTAAATAGAGGACTATGAACCCTTGCAAGGTCACTGTACTCTTAGATAGCCCTCGCCTGTGTCCACAGGCTCTATAAAAACACAGTCACCTCTCTTGGGGCCCACAAATGTATACTATATACCTCACCTGCTTGTCAATAGGTTTTTACATTTCTCAACTATTTACAAATCTTACGCCATGTTAATTAAACCATATATCTTCTCACTGCTTCTAATCAGGGAACATCATAAAGCTGAGGTTTGCAATGACACCCCATTTCCTCAGAATCATACTGAAACAAGCTCTGGCAAAGTCAATAGGTCTGGTTTAATGTGCTTTGGCACATTAGAACAAGACACATGGGATTGAGTCATCAGAAAGGGCTACAGTTGTAAAGCAGTGTCTCATTTCAGTCAATCCAAGCACTCGTAGAAGTGGAAGGCTACACCCAAACAACCAACAGGATTATGAACAAGATTAATACTTCACTGGGCCGAGCTAAGATCTCAAGCCACAGATGAAAGAGGCTGGGAGAGGTAAGGCGCTTTATATATAGTTAACAATACGTCATTAGACAGCTATGATAACAAAATGCAGACCTGAAAAAATATAACGCAATGCAAACCAATCAACCAAACTTCACAGCATCTGGCGGCTTTAATGACAATAGCAGACTCTTTTTGTAAATTAAATCTATTCTTGCAGAGCAAATACAAAACAATTTGTCAAGTAGCATGATAAACCCACTGCATACACAATCAGGCTGTACACACAATCTGGCTGAAAGAATGCGGGTGATGCAGCGCTCTCTTAAGAATATCATTCATTTTCAGGCCTTATCTAAGAACCAAATGACAAAGGAGTGACAAGGTCATCTACACCATCGCTTGGGTAAAAAAAATATATATATATATATATATATACTGCTTTAGTTTGTTGAGCAAACATCACTTCAAGTCACAAAACTGTACTCAAGTAAGACCTTTATTTTATATCCCCAAATGTGTTATCAATTGGTTGTTTACTATATGCACATTTAATGCAGATAGTGTTTGCTACTTTGGGTACTATAGCCGTTGCCGATAATTAGAAAACAAATTATAATAGTTTCAAAATCTAAAGCAAATTTTTAGAATTTATAAATTATGCCTGAACACTAGTATATTTGTCTTGTTCTAAGCAATCCAGTAAACATTGACTAATCTGTCTGAACTGCACTATCAACATGTATTTTTGCAGGCCAAAGGCCTCAATCCATTCACTACAATGGATTGGTTGTAAAATGAATTTAGATTAGATTTTTCAGAAAAGGCCCATTACAAAGTTAGAAACTCAATAGTGTACCATACTACACTGATTGTGTGAGAACTGGTTCTCAGGGCTATGCCAGAAAAAAGCAGTTGAAGGAGAAAACATAACAGAGGAGAAGATAAAGCAAAGTCCAACAAAGTTTGTGTACTTTTTTAAATGAAGAAAATGTTTCAACCAAGGGCAGTAGAAAAGGCTTTTTCAGAGCTCTGCGCATCCATGTCAAAAAGGGATCTTTCTAACTAGCTGTCGTTATTAAGGTGAGCCGTCATTGCACCTTAACGAAAGGGGAGCTTGCCATGGGGGTCAGCGCTTATGCTAACACAAGGGACTCAGGCTTGTCAAAGTTAGGTTTCTTAAAACTTCCTAATATACATAACTGATTTACTTGAAAGCAACAAGCTGTATTGTTTCTGGGCAATGAGAACAGAAGTGAGGAAGGTTAAAAGGGCATTATTTTCGTTTGTGGAATGTTACAAGGTTATATTTAAAACTAACTCAGAACAGGAGATTATACAAGTGTTTGCTTTTTCTCAAAACCTTTTACATATACTGTTTAAATTAAGTATAAAAGGACAGACAGACATGCAATCCTCCCAATGTTTTAAAAGAATGAGGGATACAATATAAACTAGTCAGAGTTACCATGTATTTTGAGAAGATATAAACGTGTACTTGCCGCAAAGGGTTGGTAAACTGGAAGGTTTTTGTACATACTTATTAAATTAGTTTTAAAGCTAAAACGTACTTGGAATTTCAAAGTGGGCTAATGCAGTCAATAAAGCTACTTGATGAAACTGTTTATGTATCTATACGAGGGTATATCACAAGACATGGAGCACGAGGACAAGGTACGGTGAGGTGTTGGAACCCCCTCCCCCCCCACGGACACTGGTGAGGTATGGTTCACTTGCCTGGTCCAATGGTGGGTTCAGGACGCGGCGGGATCCTTGGTTGGGTGTCAAAAATTGAGTAATGATTTTGATTTACAGGTTATGCGTTTTTGCCTTTGTTTACAAGTTATGATATGATTTAATTAATCTTGCACAGTGTGTATTAAATGAGTGTAATCTTTTAATAAACTCTCCAACAGGCAAAGACACAGACTCCGTCGGTTTACGTTTGGTGGGTGTTGGGGCGGGGGCCTACTGGGGGCATCCATGTCCTAAATGGGTAGAGGGTGGTGAGCCACCAGAAGCTCGAGCCAGATTCGAACTTGAAGCCTCGCTCAGCTCGAGGTCCTGTTGGAACCTCAAACCCATAATGAGCCAAGGTTATCATGAGCCAAGCTTTGATTGGACTTCTGCCTGCCACCCTCACTCACTCACGTACCCTGAATATGGCATTCGGGCCAGACCTGTCGACTTTAGACCTGGGGAACTAGGTTCGAGACTTGGCGTCTGCTCAACATCCATGATTCCATTACAAGGCAAATGACTTCATCCTCCCCCCCCCCCTCCCCCCCAATCCCTATACACAATGAATGGTGAGCTTCTGCAATGTAACAGGTTTCTATGTAAAACGTTTCATTAGCTTTGGGTCACATTTGAGCTATATGAAACTGCTGAAAGGTGCATAAAGGGGTACAAACAAAGCCTTAACATCAGGTATGTTACTCTATAGCAAACTGGTCAATGTATAGAGTTTACATGACAATTGCCTTTCCTCTTAGTTCACTAATGGTTCATGTTTAAAAATTATCATTTAATAAAAATACTTCTCAGTTCAGGGCTATAATGTGATGTATTAATGTCAACACTTCCACACATTAAAGAAATAAACTTTTTGGATTTTGAAGAGACTATTGTATTTGGCATGATTTTTGGTCTATTATTTACACAGCAAACATTCTTAAGTCTCAGCTTGAGCCAGACTCTTGGCTTGCCTCTGGCTCGGTACTCCTCAATAATTTGCTGGCTCACCCACCTCTATAAATGAGCCTTTATTACTACATGCAAAGAAGGATAGGGCAATCAAAGTGGAAAACGTGACAAAAAGTCAAGGGCTAAAGGGAATTTAAAAACATGCTTTTGATTTGCTTGTGAACTTGGTTAAAAGTTACTATAAAAAGTCTTCTTGTACTAACCGAGACATAAGAAAGTTGAAGAATCCAAAGCAAGTGTTAATGGTTAGCTTTGGTAAGATCCGATATGCTCAGCCACACAGCAACAGAAAAATATGTGCTATTCTTAGGCAGATAGCCTACTACAGTTTCTCTGGCGAAGAGAGGTGACACCCACACATCCAACAATCAATCTCCACAGATGCTACTTAGGATTGTTCTAAGACCCTCACCCCAGTAGAGCTCCTTTGCAACTGTCAATATGTCCCAACTTATGCTGCTTGCCAACACAGTCTCAGACAACTATAACTTGCTGCTAAATCAAAACGACATTGTTCTGGGTTTTCCTGTCGGATCCAAACGAGTTATGCTCCCATGGCCATCATTATAACCAAAGTTATCTTTAAAAAGATGGCAACACTTTTTCCCCAGCACAACTGCGGCTTAAAAAGGCATTTGTCAGGTTAGAAACCTTAAAAATGCTTTGGTCATAGCTGACACACTCCATGGTGAGGTCATTACACCAACAATTATGTTAAGTTAAATAATTGTTGCATGCCACTAACGTGGTTTTTGAATCCCCACAAAAGAGGAGCGATAAATAACAGGCTGTGTAGACTAGTCGTTGACTTTTTGTAAAAAGCAGGTTTGTAGCCGACATAACCCAGCAGTAAATTATTTAATAACTCATGCAAAAAAAGGTAACACCTGCTCTTTCTTGCTTTAAATCGATGAAACCGGTGTAAGAAAGTATGTCTCAAAGTATGTGCGTGAATGTCCTCAGAAAGCTAGTTTTTTTTTGTTTTTTTTTTAATGAACCGTTGAGGAAAACTGAAACGTGCAAATTCTAGGTTGTCATGGCTGAAGCTCTGGGCGAAGAGTCCAGCATTCTTGGCAGTTTCACACAAGGATTTGCAAGAAGTTAACAAGGTAGGGAAACCAAATATTTCTTGCCTATGCTGGTATCATAGATCACTATTAATGCTTGTGCAATACAGTAGAGAATGGCAACTGACTCGATCTAGAAAGGAGCCCTCTGTGGACAGGTGGGGGACTACAGGGAGACCGGTCGTACCCCAACCAATCATACAATTACTCACCTTCATATGGCAAATTATACAGGAAGGACCCAATGCAAGCAAATTTTCTTGCATTAGAGAATATAATATTCTCCGGCCGTACTTATTACAATTCATAAACACAACAAATATTTTGTTCTCCAAATAAATACCACAATAAGTATAGTACAGCATAGTTTTTGCATGGGCATATCTAATACATAAAATCTCCTAGGAAATACTTCATAGTTAATACATGAATACATGAAATTTCATATCAAGTTAAGGAGTCATGATTGACCATCCCTCAGGCCCTTGTGGTGCTGACCGATTTAATTGACGTAAATTGACTTGGACCCAGGACAACACCCTGCTAGTCCATCCATAAGTTGTCTTCTACAAGGCGAACTCACTTGCCCCCTCAAGACAGAGGGAGCTTGGGCCAGCATAACAGCTGTACCCCCAAACAACTAAGCCAGAGCTACTCAATACAGGGATTCCCCCTGGCATCCATTGGGAGGTGGGCCTTAGCCAAACAGGCCATACCTTGGTCCCTATACCAGCCCACCAGCCCACCATCCCCTGTATCCCCAGGGCTTAGTAATGGAGTACCCCAGCTGGCTATGGACAATCGTGGTAGGAGGCGTCCCCAGCCTTCCAGTAGTGACCGCAGTACCCCTGCCCCGGATTGAGCTAAATGCTTAAAAATCCAATTCCATCCTGAATTCGCCTACACAGTCGCATATTCTTGATGCCAATGTTGTCTACCTGTTTTTAGTGGCCAAACATGACTCCTCCTCCAACCCTACTGACCAGACACAATGATCGAATGTACCCCTCCAACTGACTTAATACAGGGATGGGAGGGTGGGGGAAAAAAAGGAAGCACTCAGGTGCTTGACCACGCACAGGGCGGCATCCGCGATCATCAGGGGGGGCCCAGGCAGCAATGTGTAATCTGGGCAACCTTGCCCACTACTTAACATGTCCTGCCGCCCCTGACGACCGCCCAGGAAACCCCGCCACCGATAAGAACAGCCAATGGTTGTTTCCCGAGGAAAAGAGGTAAATTCAAAAGGTGGCCACTGCCCCTGACCGGTCCGATCCGGCCTGCACCCGTCTTCGGTGCCTGCGACCTGGCGGCTTGGCTCCTAGTCCAGTCTTGATGCAAGAAGCTGTAAATGAAACACTTATTTCACAAAAGTCACAAGTATTTTTTTACAACAGCAAATTAGTATTTAGCTAGACTGAACAGAGAACTTATTTTAGACTATTAAATGAAGTGTGTCCTTGTTTGAATTTAGCTAGATAGTTGACTTTAGTAAGAGAGCTGATCTAATTTTTTTCTATAAGTAGATTGAGGCAATAACTTCAAGGGAAGGACTCCTCAGAGGAACTTATCACAAAGCCTCCTAGACACCGTCATTAATATTCCTAATCACACGATTTTGGCTCGAAAGACAAACAACTTGTGCCTTACAGAATTACAGTCAGGGATCAGATAACACAATCTTCCAGTTTCCTGTAGCAGATGCCGCATGTAAGCTACCCACCTTCCTTAAGCAGAACTGAAGAAATAACGTGAAATATAGTAACAGCTCGTAGGGGGAAGGGATACAATGACTCCAAGAGCATATTTCCACCATTGATGGGAATTTCGAAAATAGTTTAAATAAAAGGACACGATAATTGGCAGACTTATTTCTGCAGTGGCAGGTGGCACCCGAAAAAAAAGGCTACAAAATATCTTGTATTGTGAATTAAACACATTAGAAGTTCTCTGTGTAATTTCATGCATCACGGCAGCAATAAAGGAAGGACTATGACTACTCCCACAAAGGGCAATTCATTAACAAATGCTAGCCCAAAGGTTTGGGCATTCGCTAATTAAATGTATATGTAGCAGGTTTGACAACATCCCACAAAAGGCCTAGGCTGATATCTCAGGACACACAAATGTGAAATTCTAACGTTTGCAACATTCCATTTTCACAAGCAGTTAATAGTCATTGCTACTCTGTATAAAAATATTGCAAACCTGTTGGATTTTCTTACAGTTTATTTTTAAGAATGCTGAAATGCGTAATTGAGAGTCAAAATCAATCAGCATACATAATGGCCAACGTGTCTTATTCGCACGCATGATGCACCCTTTAAATGTACAGGTGACGTTGTCCTTTTAGCATTCCCCAGAGCCAATTTTTGTAAAACCACTAACTATTTAAGAAATAAAAAAGAATCCAAAGTGGTAATGGTAAAGGGGTTTGTGTTTTATGAGGCCTACAATATCGTGAAAGACAGCAAGAACATTCGTCCCTGAAGATACCGAAAACGGCTTAAGTTTTTCACAACTAAATTAAAAAGCTCCTGCATCCTCAGTTTATAATGCAGGATTAATTGAAGACGACGAGAAAAGCTGGTTTCAATAAAGCACCCAAAACATATGTGCATATGACAATTCTGGTGAAGTTTTAAGTGTAATATCAACATGCCCCCTCCATCTTGAGCGAGTGGCTGCAGCGCCAAGGTTACTGGCATAGGTGCTGAGCGGGTGGGGTCACTGCTTTCATCAACTGACAAGGTGGCAAGCCAGTGAAACTCTAATCGTTAACTTCCTTGGCTACCTTCTAGTCATGAGTTTGCACCTTAACTACAGCCTTTCCACCTTCATCAGGTTGGCAAATTGAGAATTAATGCGTTGTGTAATAACTTTTGTTATTAACAGTGCTTCGGACATTGAAATCTGGAGCATGAATACGTATATTGTTGTTGCCATGCGCTTCAGCTGGCCCAGGTAGGTGGCACTGTAGGCCCAGATGGAGTGAGGAAACTCATCAGATCTCCTAGCAAGGGCAGTGTGGGGTATAGGCCTAGACAGAGTGATGTAACTCATCAAGATCCCTTAACAAGAGCAGCATGGGGTATTTAAATGGTTTGCTAGTGCAGGGCATGTCTGACCCTACCTAACATGTAGAGAACAGGGATGCATGCCTCAGCCAAAACATTCTATAGAGAAGGACTCCGTATTTGTCAGAGTGCGCTAGAGTTGTGGCTGTAAATAGTAAGGCAGGCGCTTGACAGCCTCCTGGTGTCTCCTGAGAAAGGTTCTGACCTAGGATAGGCCGGCCCTAGCATGGAGCAGAACCCAATGAGGAGCCCTAAAGATGGACAAGATGAAACCAGGTCTATTCTGAGTCGCTGACAGGTGATACTGAGTGGTGATCTGTTCCACCAGAACTATCCCGGAGAATGGGATTACACCCGAGCCTGGCAGGCGACTCAGCTTTAAGACACAGGTAGAGAAAAACAAGCCAATAAGCAATGCACATCCAAGCAATGCACATCACTACCACAGCCACAAATCCGGGTAGAAGGTTGGGCACAAAGGGAGAACTCTACTGCATGGACTTGTGTGCTGGCTGCTGTCCTAGCAGTCTCCCCGGTGAAAGCCTATAACTGGGAGTCTTTGGTAGCCCAATCCCTGAGATCATTCCCTTGGAGTGAAGACGGGAATGACTATTCCCTCAATGTGACACTTTGGGGATATGACCTGCAGGGATCGCTATCCAATGTCCCCAGCTAGTGGGCGAGGCCCTAGAATGGAGAAGCTGCAGTAGCTGTTATGAAGAAAACCTCAAGAAACTCATGTTGGAATAATCCGGGGAGTCAGGAAATGTTCTGCTCGTACCACCACAAACCTCAAGCACGTTGCCACCAGAGTGAGACTGTAAAGGTTTCCTCAAACCAGTAGGAGTGTGACCCTAACCATTATTTGGATAGGTCGTCTGGGTTAACCTCACAGCTCAGAAATTATTCTCAACTGCATAGTTCCTCAATGGGTCTGTTGTCTGCACATACAAAATGTATTCTCAGAATAAATTGGGTTTGTGTGATAAGTAGTGTCCATAGCCCCCGGGAAAACAAAGGCCTCTCTTTGCAGGCATTTTGTTACAGTGATGATGTGTTCAGTGCGATGCTTGAGCCGCTTGCACTTTACAAACTGACCATGAGGACTGAAAGGCCACTAGTCAGGACTCAAGCACTAAATAAGACCTTATACCACATGGTTTAGTTAACATGAGGCACCTAGAGCTCAATGTTAAGTGAACTTAACCTAATCAAATATAGCAACTGTGTTCATCTATAATGACTTTTCTATGAATATTTTTATAATACCTCAAAGAGGTGTATTTGTGATTTTCGTGCTTTAAGGGTAGGTGCAGAAGCAAGGTATTTCCGATCTCTTTAGTGACAAAGCTTGTTTAAATTGTGCTTTATTTTATTTATTTTTTCAAACAACCTTATATACTGTCTAGTTAGTCTGCACTTTGAGCGCCCATTTAGATAGTGGTTTATTTTCAGATTCCATTTTAAAGTTGGTGTAATAAAGTTTTCAAGGGGCATTGAAACCGCAAGCAACTTTATTGCTTGGTGTGGTTGCAATTTATTTTTATTTCCTTCACAAATACTAATAAAATACATGGCACAACTGAAAGGCTTGATATTTAAAAAACATCACTCCTTGTTGATTTTTTTTGTGAGCATAAAGGCAGCCACGTTTAGGTGGCTGCATGCATTTTTCCCCCATTCTATTTTGTGACATATGCTTGCATTAAAAAAATGGTTATGACACCAGAAAAGGCCAGAACGATTAGTGTTGTCAATATTTGCTCACAGATTATGTGCAGCTAGCTTGCAGCCAATGTAGGTTAGTAGCTTCTGTTACAAATATTGCTGTGTTTTTCTATGAAAGGGTTCCATAATAAAAAATGTGATTAGACTAAAGTTTTTTAAAAAATACATAAAAATAACTGACAAAAGTTACAACTGGCACTAAGACAAACACAGGAGAACTAAAATCCAGACAAGGCAGTTAGGAAAATGGCCTCCAGTGAATACCACTGAACCAATTACAGCACAAACTGAACAACCTTGACACCTCAAAGCCACTAGAAAAATTAGAAGGTATATCAGGAAGACAAGAGTTTGTCATAGCACAAGGAGGAGTAAATTAGTAATGAGCATTGAGAAGAGGAGCCTTTAAAGCCCGAGAATCTTCCACATTTGCTAGCTTCCTTCCTTCCAATCCATAACAAAGTAACAGAGGGCTTTGCATAGATGACCTCTGGTACAATCTGAGGGTCAGAGGAGCATTACATGTTTTGCTTTTATCTACTGATGCTCATGGGTTGTTATTTAAATTCTTACTTGTTTGAGACCACCGTTCAGAAAACAGAAATAATTGCGTAGCCCAAGGGTTGCTGCACTTTAGAACCTGAAGTATACACAAGTATGTTGGGCACTGAAGACACCAATGAAAACGAACAGTATTATAAAAAATTTAATACATAAAATAACACGGCCTACAGCAGCCACAACTCTATCAGAGGATATTCCAAAATTATCACAGAGCAAAACTAAAAGAACAGCTTATTTAATGGCATAAATAAGGGGTTGCCTGTGATCCCGTTGTCATATGTTATTTCATATGAGGTTTGCTTAGTGCTTATGCTGCGCAAAGACTGCTTCATATTACAGAGGGTATCTTTAAGAACAAGGTGGGACACACTAATGCACGGTTATGGTGAAAAGATTAGACATAAACATGACCACAAGGTGTATTCAGGGTGTGCTGGGTACACGTAGTTCAAGACACTGTGGAAAGTCCCCCCTTCTGTTGAGAGAGGTTCTGTAAAGGGCTACTGAAGATGTTTACTAAAGGTGATGGTATTTTAGGAGTTCTTCCAGTCTGTTGGGGGTGTGGGTGAAACTAGTTTTTTTCTGTGCGTAGTAATCATGACTTTTGTGAAAATTAAGAAAATTAGGTAAAATAAACTTGGGAAAGTCATATGCCTAAAAATGTAAATCAAGTAGGCCCTAGTGTCATTTGAGATACCTTTTCAGTGAACACTGTTAGCGTAGTGGATTCAGACACAGCAGACATCTAGTTTCAAAGTATCTGCAAGACATTTTTGCCCATGGTCAAAAATTACAAAAAAACATAACTGGGGGAGAAACAAACATGGCAAAATAAAATAATCGACCCGTATGCAAGATTTCATTCAAATAAAAAAAAGAATAGCCAGGACTAACAAGTAGCTAAGATATAGCTAATGTTCCCTTAGTTATCCAGTTACACACATGCCAGGAACTGATTTGTCAAGGGACAGAAATGGACGCTGCACATCTCCAGGTATTTCAAAATTGTAGGCAGGAGATATCCGTGCACTCCTATACTCAGTGTGTTTTATACACATCAGAATTGCACCTGCATATCTTTGGGTCCCTGTATTTCTGACCGGTACGCCGCACACCCGTGCATAAAATGGCTCTAATATTTGCATGCATTAATTTACTAAGTATCTCAAGAAATTATGTAGAGTTTACATGGACAGTTCATGGTGTGCTGCAGGAGTTACGTGGTGGTGGTTAGACATTTCTACACGACAGGAGCTATGACATTAAATATGAATAGAGCACACTAGCCAAAAGAAGAGCTGTGAAGAGGCGTGGATCCTGAAAGCGGTGGTAGGCCACTATTTCCACACTGGTCCACGCAGTATCTGTAAGATGCGTGGTACCCTAAGTATGTAAATTGAAAGTAAGTCTGTTAGAACACTTCAGCATGTAAAGTGCACTGAATCTGAAAGGCTGGATCTGGTGGACAGCACTGGATGGGGAAACAGAAGCAAGCTGACCACTTGGCACAAAAGGCAGATACTAAAGAGGAGAGAGAAGTTTTAGGGCTGGTGTTTAGGTCCCAGTGACTCTCCTACCCTTTGATTGACGTTTGCAGGGTGGACCTGCGGGACAGGGTTTGGTTTGAAATAAGTCACTACTGGAAGTGGGCGAGCCATTGAAGGATCAAGTAAGATGCTTGGCTCAGTTTGAAGTCCTCTTAGACTCCCTCGCCCAAAACGAGCCAAACTTTCATGTGGCTTCAGCTTGACACCCACAGTGTAACGTCCTGCACCAAGAATGAAAAACAGAGCATTTATCTGCAATTTAGGACAGTAAAGTGTTTCTAAGTTTAAGTTTAAAATCTATTTGTATTTTAATAATTACCCCACAACTGTTTTGTCTTTTACATTCTGAAGAACGTTTATCATTTTGGAATGGTTTCTATTAACTACCAAATAAAGCCTTCACACACCCCGGGATCAACACTTTCTCAAGGTGCGTGTGTGACTATCAGTTTTGCATGGCATTTGTTGCAAGATGTGCAAAGGCCGCCCCCGTAGGGGGCATGAAGGGCCGGCGCCTTAACGGCTGCCTTGGCCCGGAAGGGACCGGTCAAACCGGTTGGGGGGGGGGGCGCACCAAAAGGTTGGAGGCGCCCCATCTCTCCCCCCATGGCAAAAGGGGGTGGAGGGGTAGGAGGTGAGGGATACTAAAGCGGGCCAATGGGTGAGTTCGGTATGGTTCAAACTCTCCAATGGCCTCGCACCAAAACACAACATGGGGGCTCGGGGGTGTCCATTTAAACTGCACGGGTCACAGCTGCTGGCAGTTCGTGACCAGGACGACGCGCTTGGACACCAAACCGAACACCACCCACCCACCCAAATGATATGAGCATATAGTCGCAATGCTGGACAAGACAAAAGGGGCAAGCGGTAATTAAACAAAGTTTTACCAAAAACGCACCCAGTAAGGGGGTATAGAACAAAAACCACACACCTTGGGATGCCTCACGGCAGGGTGTAAGGTGGTCAACTAAGGGGAGTAAGCGGAACACGGCACTCGCAGCCGGGCATAGGTAGCGAGTTGGGCCTAATCCAAAGGACTTAAAGCTACCCCCTGCAACAACCACGAGGTAAAACAAACTCTACTGGAGTAAGCCCCCTCCCAAAAGGGAAAGGTGAGAATGCCAGCAAAAGAAGGGCAAAAGGAGACTTGGCAAATGGAGGCCAGGACTTGAAAGCCCACCAATCACTGAAATTTGTCAAATGTTTGAGTCTCAAATTTAGTCACTGTATAAACTGAATGTTAATTGTCATAAGTACGCATTTCATGGGCAGTGATTTACACGATAAGATGTAACCCATCATGGTCAGTCGCACGTTGTCCACAGTAATAAAGCGGCCAAATTTATCCATATGTTAAACCAGTGTCAAATGTATGATTTCAAGCAGGCCGCTATGTCACAAGTTACATAAGTAGATGAATGTTGTTCATGATGCTCACTCTGGAGTGAGCCAAGTGCGGGAGTTGATACAAGGCAAACATGTTCAGGGTCGGCTCGGGCACAGGCTCTTAAAGCCGAAGAGAACTTAGCTG
The DNA here is from genome assembly GCF_031143425.1 of Pleurodeles waltl. NCBI lineage: Eukaryota > Metazoa > Chordata > Amphibia > Caudata > Salamandridae > Pleurodeles > Pleurodeles waltl. The sequence goes on from NC_090440.1 coordinate 513,264,025, forward strand.
GGCTCTTTATTAATTTGCTGGCTTGCCGAGCTCAGCTTCATCACTTGTGGGGTCATCCGCGAAGGGGCCTGCGTGCAAGGCCGCGGCCTCTGTGCTTTTCGTGGACGGGCTCAGCTCGGGTGTGCATTCAGCGTAGGTCATCTCGCAGCTGGCCTCGATGAACTTCACGTTAAAACAAACAGTAACACCTTTACTTCCAACAAAAGACGTGTGCGGTGTGGTTTATTGCAGGTAATTCCCTTAACATCTTGTCTGCGGGTCAGTTAGCTATGGCACAGCCACGCCATGTTTTCTTGCTGTCCGCAGAGACACCTACCAGTTCACGAAGGAAACGAGACATCAGCCGTTCGCCTGGTGCTGCAGACACGAGGGTCCCTCGCTTCTAACTCTCAGGATCAAAGTCACGTGCTACACCATCTGTGGGCCCCTTTCATGCCCGCCGCCTTCCTGCCCTCCCCTGTGTAAGTACTGCTGCCCCTCTCAGGCACTTGATTATTTCCTGGAATGCTCATCCCATTGAAAACACAAACAGCTGTAAGGCAGGAGGTCTCCTGCAAGCACTTCCCCTGGCTGCAGAGCGCGGTGACAGGCGGGGACACGTGAAGGCTGACCACTTAACAGCCTACCACCCACGCAGGGAGCCTTGCGCTCCAGGTCCCTTCAAGGGCAACATTTGTTCGGCTCCCTAAAGCTTTTAGGGGCCGAAAGTGAGTAATGTACCTCTCTTCTCGTTAAGCGCAATTAAAACTTAAATACAGTTTTTTTTTGTTTTTTTGGGGGGGAGTGGAGGAGGCGAGAGACGAGACTAATTCCCTGGGGGACTGAACCTGGGACTGAACCTGGAACATCAAAGGGAATGGCGGAATGTCTCGCCTAACAAAACTAAAAAAAAATCTGGAAAACAGTTCAGTACCCAGTGTAGCCATTTGAGGGAATAACTGAAAGCCAACTGCTTCACGGTTACCACGAGGGGCCAAAACGACAAGGGTACTAGATGTGTGGCCGTGTGTGTGAGTGTAGGCGTGTGGGGGGTCGAGGTGGGCAGGAGTAACAGGCTGTGTGAAGAAGTCTCACTGCAAGGGGTAGTTTGTCTTCCTGTGGAAAACCCTGATCGGAAGGCGGGCACGCTAACTGGTGCCATGGGCACGATTACTAGCATCATGGCCACTCTCACTGGCGCCATGACCACCTACTCTTATCGTATTACTTCGTGGCATGTCCTGGAATTCAAACCACTGCACCCCACTGCTTTTCTTTGTTTGAGATACCTGCATATGAAGCAACATGGCGTTGTTATGACCATGCAGAGCCACCAAGGGCTCCGGGTGACTTCTCCAGCCGGTCAGAGGTTCCCATCTCCAATTAAAGTCCGATTTAGAAAATACAGGACTTCTTTAATGGCGCATAGGAGACAGACTTCTGCCACCGGTTCACTGAGTTATTGTAAAAGGCGAACAAGTAGTAAACTAATTCAAAGCAACTGTAAATAAAAACGTTTTGATAAACCGAAACTATGCATAGCTGTTAGGCGTTGGATTAGATGCACGGAATACGATCAAAATAATGTCATCTGATGGATTTTGGAATGTCGAAGGAGAACAATGAAAATTAGTACAAATACTGCAAACGATTCATAAAACACAGAGCAGACAGCAACAGTTTTGCTCTGATAAAACACAGATATTTCGATTGTTTGCTTCAGTTAACCACTGAACAACATTCCCATTTTTATGGCGACTACGCACTTCCTGTTACTTCCAAACATTTATACTTTCCAGATGATGGCTCACTTAGTTCAAATCTGAACTATTAGTTCTGGGGCTTACATCACTATGAGAACTTGTACTCCTAGGTTATGATGCTCAGCTGTAGCGTGTCTGCTTCTGTGTAAGAGGTAAGTGGCACCCCCTTGAAGGGCCAAGATCTCTTGGACAGCTCTGTGGCTACCAAAGCTGAAGCACCGCTGCATTCATAATCCAGTTTATATGAGTTTTCATAATGGGCGTTTGGGAGGGCCTTAATGCCTTTTATGATAGTTTTGTTGCTGGTGCTCTTAATAGCATCAGATCCAAATTTAATAGGATGTCTGATTGGGGGGAGGGGACCTAGAATACAAAAGTAGATTTAGGAAATTCTATGTGCTTATCCTGGCCGGCCTATGCTGGTCACCCTCTTCGCATACGCTGGTTTGACAAGACCAATTTTCAGCAGATGCACTTCTCTATAAATGTGCAGCCTCCATCTTTGCCACATAAGGCCCTACAGTTCTCCTTGACAGTCCTCTAATGCCTTCCATCACCTCCATTTGCACTTTTTACACATGCTCAAGGTTGACCAGCAGTGTGAAGTGTTGCACCAACTGTAAGCTCACGCAATCAGGAACCAAGGTAAAAGGCAATATAGAAGGGCCCGACCTACATAGGCACTCATTATTGCTGAAAGCATGTTTACAAATATAGTAAGATTATAGTTGTACGCTGGGTACAAAGGCCTACATCATGTTTGCCTGATTGAGCGATTTGTGATCGGTTGCTAATGGACACAATGGCCCGTCCTAAGATGGTTGGTTTGTTGTGGCTTAATGTTTTTAATAAACCTAGTGGCTCATTTTAAGATGGCTGCCACTTTTATACTGTTATGGTGTGGACGACTGATGCTCCTTGCCCACCCAGCGAATTATGGGTAATTGGAGGCGGGAGCTTTAAATCCAGGCAAACTCGTGTAGTCGGGTTTTTCCTCACACTCCCGATCTAGGAGTGAGGAATGGGTCGACTACATTGCCGTCCATGTCAGGATGCAAGGTATGGACAAATAACTGTTTACGAATCGCTATGTTTGAAGTTTGCCAGTCCCGTGAATTGTTGGTAATTGGGGGGGGGGGGGGGGGGGGGAGCGTTAATTCTATCTGAACTCGCGTTTTCGTGCATTTTCCAGACTTCCGAGGCAAGATTGCGAATTACACTGTAGATTGATGGTCGTGGATAGAAGCCTCCTTGCACTAGCACTGATTGCCGCATTTATGCTTCGAGATATTTGCCAGATCGTGTTATTTTCAATTTGTTGCTAACAGTCGGCCAGTTATGGGTGGGATCCTTAAATTTAATCAAACTCGCATAGTCGGGGTTTTATTTACATTCCCGATGCAGGAGCAAGAAATGGTTGGGCTACACTGCCACTTATGTCAGGATGTATGGTATGAACTAATAACTGTTTACAAAGCGCTAAGTCTGCAATTTGCCTGTCCCGCGAAATGTGGGAAATTAGGGGGTATGAGATTTAATAAGAATTATGATATGCCAAATAGGATGCGATTATAAGTATAATAAGTTCTTGGCACTCTTACGTGTGGGGTGCGTTTTTTGGGGTATTTCTAGGATTTGTTTTTAGGGTGGCTATTTTAGGAGTTTAGGGATGTTTACTTTTTAGATAGCATTTGACTGGCTGTGTTGATACCAGTGGGTCGAGGTAAATATAAAATACCTCATTCCAAAATCTACTATGTGCTGTTAATTGATGCTTTCATCTTTTATATAATATTGCTATTTGGATTATATAGGCTGTTTTTTAAGATGTAATGTAATTGTTTATTCCTAATTAGGTTGTGATACGCAATGCATTGGATGTTCTGTTCGCAATATGAATAAGAATATGAATGCTTAATATACGTTGAATTTATGGGTATGTTTTATCTTTTTTTTGTATTTATGGTTGGACTATTTGGGTGTGCACACACTTGAGTAATCTGATATGTTACAGTCTTGCACTATTGGGTGTCGATGATTGGATTTTTTTTTAAATAATGTTCTGTTCTTGCATCTCCTTTTTTGTGTTTACATTGAAGATTGGTCTTGCACATATTGTTTTCATATATAGCTACACTTGGGCTGTTGGTTTCTGCTTTTGCCCTCTTTCTTTTTCGTTTTTCCTCTTTTTCTTCCTCCTATTTTTTCCTGGTCTTTGGTTGTGTCCTAAGTGAATTCTCATTAGGGACTATTGTATATACATTTATATGTGTCCTGTTTTAAGTGTTTTATGTAAATATATTTATGTTATTATATATATCTATATGTATGTTTGTAGTAATTTATATGTATTGTATTACAGCCCTGAAGTCCTCTTATGGATCAAACGCGTTGGCTGTGGCTGTTTTTTTTACTGTAATGACTGGGTTATTGTAAAGAAAGATGAGAAGAATAAAGACTTATATTGGACTCTTTGAATTTTGCTGAAGGTGGTGCACTGTCAACAATTGATTTGTACATTTCCTCTTGCAGGATTGCACCTAGGCAGCAGGTGTTTGAATGTGTGCACACATTTTTCCTACTTCGAGCGTTTTAATACTAAATAGGAGATAGTGGTTAGGTGCATGGAGCTATAGCCCGCTGCCTTCTGTTACATAATTTTCATGTCTAGAAACGTTTGCTACGCTAATCAGAATTTTATGTGGGGAGGGTAAAACCAGTGTCACGTGACAACTGTTCACAAATTCAGAAAAGCTTTTGAAATGAGTGACATGCGTGTCACCATGCAGTTTGTGGTAAGGAGTGCAGTACTGACAACCAAACCAAAGTTTCTTTACTGGCATTCAGGAAAGAATCTAAACTAATTTTGCAGTTGCTACTTCTTACCAGTTTCACTCAAACTCCTGTTATAGCTCTCTTTCTATCATATACCCACAAGTTGTCCCCTCCCCAACGCCTCTGGACACCCCATAGTCGGCTCTTTTCCACCTTTACTTACCTCACTAAAGTGACACCTCCACCAGAATCTCAGTCAGCAACTGATAATTAATCCATCCACTTTCTCTACCTACTTTCACCCTCCATGAACCCTTCTGTGCAACTACAGCTCAACCGTTAGCTACACTGTGCTGTATTGCCCTTGTGAAACACCTCATACCCCCGAAGAGGCTCTAGCTGAGCAGGCAGCATACTACCTTAGGAGTATGGACCATTGCTGAGAGCTTGCTGTGATGATCCTCATACACTGTCATAATGGACGTTGCTTACAAGCCTCTCCCTCGTAACAGGTCTATTTTATCACTCTAACTTACTTGTTGAGTAAAATGTGTGTGTGAATCAGTACTTTAAATAGGCCGGTACTGAGTAAAGGCACCTTTTTTTTTGGAAGGGAAAGTTCCCACACTTCTCAAGGAAAAACGCAATACTTTTAATTAGAGAGTACCGGCACGTCTCAAACAAGTACGTACCCACACTTCTATTTTTCCATTTGAAACACGGGGGTGAGAGAAGGATCATGTTGCCATAGGCAATGCATTTTTGGTTTGCTTATATCTTTGATGCTGTTTGACGAATGTTCACAAAACTTTTTATGAAAAAGAAAAAAAAAAAAAAAAAAAATCACACCTCCACGCCTAACTGGAAAGTTTCAGAGGATCCGTCAAGCCAAGGAGAAAAAAGAAAAAAAAGGGGGGGGTGGCAAAACACTTTTTTCCCATGCGTTTTTCTATAGGAACTTTAGAAACAGCTGCAACCCAAACCACTGAACAGATTTACACTAAATTTGGCAGAAAGCTACATATTGGTCCAGAAAGAGTGCTGTTTTGTTATTTGGTGTAAAAACGTTCAGTTTTTTTTTTAGAAATTAAGGCTCAAAAACTTGGAATATATCATGCTGCAGAGGATCAGTTGGCCAACAAATCTCAAGGAGAGATCTGATTGGCTACCACCACATCAACAACAATGTGTTGGCAGCCATCTTAGGAATCAGGACTTCGCCCAGAATCCTTTATAATAAAAAAAGGGGGAGGGGGGGGGGGGGGGGGGAGGATGTGGTAGGGGCAGGGTAAGGATATCCTGACCTCCCTCTACAACGCCTAGTGCTGGGCTCCAAGAGGGACTGCACATGGGGCCAGAAACATTTTTTTTATTTTTTTATTTTGCTGCAAATTTGCAGAGGATCCACAAATTCACTCCATTTTTTTTTTCAAGAATCCAGACTCCTGCGCTTCTCTTAAACCATGCCAATCACCTATTCCTCCCTCACCACATCACCCACAGGGTGAGCCAGGGTCCCAGGAGGCAGCATGCAATTTTCCTTTTGTGAGAAGGGGGTGCATGGACCAAATTTTAGCCCAGTTGCCCAGCCTATCTATCTGCTTGTTATCAGGGGCCTTGAGCAATCAAGAACATTTTGGGGAGGAGGGCCTTGCACAACATCAGATGGAGTGTCTGAATGGTTTCCAATATGGAGGGAGAAACTGCAGATGAGTCAAAACCATGACCTCATTAACTGTGCATAGGGAGGGATGCATTGTTAAGGTTTTTTGTCTAACTTTCTCTGTTTAAGATTTCAATTCATACATAATTTTAGACTAATTTTGAACTTGTCATTTTTTTAAATGTATTCTTGTAGTGACTGAGCGTTAAAAGATAATTTGATAAGAGATACGTCCTGTGGTGTTTCTCTCTAACCAAAGTCAGTATGCACTGGACTGGTTTGTTCTCCAGACGAGTAGTGCTTGACCGGTCCCATCCATATTCGCTCAACAACTTCACAACAAAGGTGATGGATGGATCTACACCAGGTCAAGACACATTGAACTTCTGATATGGACTATTTAATTAAAAAATAAATAATCAGGGGATTGCAGAAAAGCCCATACCTGCACAATTTGCCTCTGCATGAATGTGACATTTTTGGTTGCAAGAGGGGAACCTGGTGTTAAACGTCAATTTAGTTATTAAAGTCTCGGATACCCCCTCAGAGCCGACTGACCTGAGCATGCACGTGAGAAACCTCCGATTCCTAAAAGTTGGCAATCTATGGTTTTACTACTGCCTGTGGCCTGGTAAGTTACAAACAACATTAGGTAAAAATAACTTCAGCGACTGATATGATTAAAAGTGAAGGATAGTTTTTCGATGATGTTAAGTGTTTGCACTGCTGCTGGGATTCTCTCTCCTCCTGCATCTTTTCATAAATAAGACATTACATTTTAAGATTTGGTTTTTCACAGAAATGCATTGAATTCCTATTCTTTATGAAACGTTAATCTTTTTCGTGTGCATTGCCTTGTTTTAAAAGGCTGCTAGACACAAATATAAACTTTACTCTTCTTTGATATTTTCAAACCAAATTTACAAGTACTTATTGTCAAATGAAAAATAAAGGTGGTAGATGTATATTTTGAAAAAATATATCTTCAACATTTTAAGGGCCTTGGAAACTTTAAGTGATTGCAGGACTGGTGGTGTTCTTTCTGTACAGCCCTGCTCATACCCAATGACAGTTTGACATGGATGATTTTGACCAGTGAGTGAGTAAATGCGGAGAGTTTGGGGTTTTAGGAACAGGGTGTTCAGTGAATCAAGTGGGTCTAACTTTGGGGAGTGGGGCACTTCGGACATAGGGCACGGGCACAATTCATGTGATCTGGAAATGCACATAAAAACTAACTTGTCTTATTGATAGTGAGTCACAGCAACCTTTCACTTACAAATATAAGTCGTGTTCAGATGGAGTCTGGCGCCCTCTCATCATAACAAACATAAAAGAAACAAGCATGTATCATAGAAGTTAATATTTTACGAAAATGATTATTTGGACTGCGCGCTCAAAGGACGCACAGACTGCAAAGGTGCAATAAGCAGGTTGTTGTATGTGAGGGGAGATACGCGTAATGTCAGTCCTGGGGAGCACACAGTTAATATTCACATTCTGAAGCATGTGCTTCTTGAGTCCCTGCTCCCCTTGATGGTTGCTGCTAAGCCTCAATAAATCCCACGAACACTTCTGCTTAGCGTCTATCGCCACTGGGAAGAAGCAGTGTACCAGTACACTGATTAATTGGCCGGCTGATGGAGACACTCCTGTGAAATTTAAAGCATTTAATTGCGTTATGTACGGCACACTGCACATTACGAAAGGTTCTGTAATTCGCTTTGCGTGTCCTTTCATATCAAAGCTTAGTCGATAAACCGGCAGACATCAAAGGCCGGTGTGGGAGGCCCTGGGTGTACCCATCCACTCGTGCCCGCGCCGGTCACACGGCGGAGCCATGGCACCAGTGTCTTTCTGCGCTGCGCCCGAGGCTAAAACCGGGCCAATGACCGGCGAGGTTCAGAATGTAGAATAACTCGAGCCGAGACGTCAGTTTTCATGGCGACCGCTGCCAAAGGCCTCTCGTGTTGCATTGACCGCAACCCGATCCCTCCTCGTGCTTGTTTTTACTCCCACCTACGAAGGGCGCGCGCGAGCCCTGGTGGGGACCAGGGGGCCTACCGCGCTGCTGGCCCTCGCGCCCCCACCAGACCCACTGGCGGCCTCCTTTTCCCATCAGTGTACAAACCCGACGGGCCTCAGTGACGAGCCACGTGACCCTGAATGCGGACAACATGTACATGTTCAGAGCAGGGCGAGGAGGAACGAAAGCAGGGGCTCAAACCCTGCCAACTGGACGTGTTCCGGTGCAAGTGTATTCAGGATACTTAGCAATATATGGTAGGTGCCTTCAACTGCACGTGCCAAAACGCCGTACCTCCTGCTTACAAGTGTACCGTCCACATTACTGTGCCAGAAGCAACACTTCATCTAAAAGTTATATAAAATACACCAAGTGTCCTTTGTCAACATTGTGCAAAACCGATGAATGCCCTTGCCTTCAATGAATACTATTCTAGCTGTGCTCACTCAATCTTGCTTGCTGCCCCTCCCAGTACACTTAATGTATCGCCTAAAATAGTTATCTAAACTCGCCCATTCTTAATCTAAGCACATTTAACATAACATCTAAAGCAGTGGTTCCCAACCTTTTGACTTCTTTGGACCCTCCCACTTTGTCATTACAGGAACCCGGGGAATCCCACCGAATCCTAACTGGAATCCAGGGACCCCCCCACTGAGTCAATACTGAAAGCTGGGGAACTAATCTGTTAATATTATTTAATAAGCAGTCACAGACACCCTGAAGAGGTTTCGTGGACCCCAAGGGGTCCCCAGACCACAGTTTGGGAACCACTGTTCGAAAGTTCTTTGTCAAGTACCCTCCAGTGTGACGTATTATTTAGGGACACTCACATGTCTTCTTAAAGCTGCACCCTAACTTCATAACAATTCTGTACTATCACAGCCATCACTGCAGTGCTACGAAAATAAGCTCAAAGTAGCCTACTCTGTAATAAGCAGAAGAGGTCTCCTGCTCCACACCTCCTCAATGAAAGCCCTTAAAGATACCCTGGTCCCTCGTCTAGATGAGCCTGAACACTCACCGGCAAAGGCACACACAACTCAGCTAGTGACAAACATGTATCAAAAGACAACTGAACTTCGACTGTGCACCATATGCATTAAGCAGCTCTGAACCATGAAGTTATTCTTTTCCTCGTATCCACAAACTACTCCGTATACCTGCCCACTGAACCTTTCTCAATGTTGTGCAAGGAAATTACTCAATCCTACCCAACTGCACTTACTGGCCCTACTTCGATTCAGCTGTTTTGCAGTTCCCACGCACAGCACTCCGCTGCCCCTCTGGCTAGGCTGCACTATGTGAAATTAAATGAAATTAAATTAAATAAAGCAAATTTGTAGAGCTCACTAAACCCAAAGGTGTCGAAGTGCTGAGCCAAAAAACTTAAGATATCACTAAGTGGGCATTAAATAAAAACAGTCACCCCCAATGAAATGCCACACAAACATACAACAGTATTTATCAGTCATACAAACAACACAGGACGGAGATGCTATTGCTCAAACCTGCTCTGGCCAACAGGTTACACCTCACACAGACACATCCAACAGAAGACATTAGAAAGTAAATCTCTCAAGCATCAAGGTAGGTCAAGGATGGCCCATGGCCCACATCAGGCCTAGACCATCTCTCATTGTCAGGAAAATTGTATGCTATAAGACTACAGCAACACAGCTCATCACTGATACGCACCATCACTACCATATTTCACCTGTTTTCAACTGTCCATTAAGAGTGATTTTCAAAACTTTGGTAATCATGCATCTGGTTACACGTGATAATCACCTCCTTCCCTCCCTCCCTCCGTCCCTCAACCCAGCACTTTGTGCCAGCTAAAATCCATCTACATCACATTTAGTGTGCCCTATGATCTACCAGTCAGTTTCTGCTAGATATCCCTAAAGACAGCACAGTAAGGTTTGGTTACAAAGTGTTGTCAATAGCTGCTGCAAGAGAATGGATCAAACTTCCAGCCTCTCTACGTCCCATTCTCTTTTACTGTTTTCTCAATCATTTTGAGAACTCTCCTTTTTATTCAATCATATTAACCTAGTTTTATTTCACTCATATGTCTGGGTGCTAGGAAATAATAAATAACATAAAAAATGGTGCAAGTCCTCCAGCAGACCTGTCTGACAAGAAAATCACACATCCACATCCCAGTGAAAGCAACACTGCTACCCAACTTATGAGGGGCCGGAACACAATATCTAAAACAAATCACCAAAGGATGACTCAAACTTTGGTCTGCAAGGCAAACCCCAGATTTGTGTGATAAGGCATCCTCTGACAGACAAAATGACTACCAGGACATTTTCAACATAGGCTTCTGCACTGCACAAATTCCCATGCTTAACGTAACAAACAAATACAACATTCATGTATTTTTTGCCCATGGGAAGCACTTCCTATCTACTCTTTTTTGCCATGGAAGAGATGTAACAACTCTAGTCAGTTCAAATTTATATCACATAAATGTATTTCTACAGGTGACATAATATTTTTCTTATGGTTCATTTATTTTGATCACCCCCTGACTACAGACAGATTGCCAAGATTTAATGATTAACATCTCATCAACTGTATTCTTTTATCATGAGGCAAGGCATGTTTCATGGAAATCGCTTTCTCAAGGATTAATGTTCTTACCTTTTGATTCACAAATTCTAACAGTTTTCATAATCCACATTTTGTTCAATGAGGGGAACTTTGTTAAACACACAAAAAGGTGATGGGAGGATGCTTGCAATAAACCTAACTACTTGCAATCCCTTAGAATAGAATTCCAACCCATCCTTCTTTGCCCATGATAAAAACCTCAGATTATAAACAGCCAGAAGCAAATCAGTCTTGATCCTGCTCCAATAAGAACAGTTCAGCCTGAACTGCAAAGCCAAGCTCTCTATGAACCAGAACACAAGCAACCCAAGACCAGTTTAGCTCCGACTGGGGCTCTTCAGTCGGGTGTGGCTAGGTTACAGTGGCATATTCAGTAAGTAACCCAAGTCTGAGCATACCCTTTGCTACTTGAGGCGGTACATCAAATGCACAAACATTGATGCTTACAATAAGTCTAACCACTGGCAATCGCTCAGGGTAGCATTCCAACCCATTGTTCCTTTGCCCACCTTGCCACCTCAGATTAGCCCAGATGAACGAGTTACTTACCTTCGGTAACGACTTTTCTGGTGGATACATTAGCTACCTGTGGATTCCTCACCTCATGAATACTCCCATGGCGCCAGCATTTGACGGAAATCTTCTTACTAGTCTCTGCACGTCGACGAGGACGTCACTCTAGCCCACGCGACGCCGTCTGACGTCATACAGGCAATAAGAAGTCCTCGCCGACGTGCCGATGACAGTACCAACATTTTTTACGTGCATGAGAATAATAATAATAACCCAATGCAATGAAAGAGCAAAGCAACATCTCTTAATATTGTAAATCACACAACATTGCAATAAAATAGCTGTAGATTTAATATAACCTTTTTTTTTTTTTTTTTTTAAACAAATAAATATATTTATACATACGAATCATGTATATACCCAATATATATATAGATTTATATATACATATACACATATATACAAATATCATACATGCAAAATGTATTGCAACTTTGAAGACCAAAAGGAGCACACTCAAGGATTGCTTGGAGAGACCAAAAAGGCAACGGGGAGGCGGGTGGGACCGTGAGGAATCCACAGGTAGCTAATGTATCCACCAGAAAAGTCGTTACCGAAGGTAAGTAACTCGTTCTTCTGATGGATACAACTACCTGTGGATTCCTCACCTCATGAATAGAGTCCCAAAGCAGTACCACGCCCGGCGGTGGGTGCCTAAATGGTCAAACCAAGAAATCCTGCAGCACTGACCGTGCAAAATGACCGTCCCTTCTGACCTCAGAGTCCAAACAGTAATGTTTCACAAAAGTGTGAAGGGACGACCAAGTTGCGGCCTTGCAGATGTCAACCACAGGAACACCCCTGGCCAAGGCCGAAGAGGCCGACTTAGCTCTGGTGGAGTGAGCTCTAATGCCCTCAGGCGGATCCTTCTTTGCCAAAGAGTAACAGATTTTAATGCAAAGAACAACCCACCTGGAGAGTGTTCTCTTGTGGACTGCCTTTCCTCTCCTCTTGCCCACGTATCCGACAAACAGCTGATCCTCCAGCCTGATATCCTTCATTCTGTCGATATAGAAGCTCAACGCCCTTTTTGGGTCCAGGCGATGTAGTCTTTCTTCCTCCTTTGAAGGATGAGGCGGAGGATAAAACGTGGACAAAGTGATTGTCTGAGCCAAATGGAAGGGTGAAACAACCTTCGGAAGGAAAGCAGCCTTGGTCCTCAACACCACCTTATCCCCATAAAACGTTATATAAGGGGGTTTAACCGATAAGGCCTGCAACTCGCTCACTCTCCTTGCAGATGTTATAGCTACCAGGAATACTGTTTTAATAACCAAATACCTTAAGGGGCAAGAATGCATAGGCTCAAAAGGGGACCCCATAAGGAAAGTCAGGACCAAGGACAAATCCCATTGAGGCATAACGAATGGTTTTGGAGGATATTGATTCAGAAGACCTTTCAAGAATCTGAGAACAATAGGGGATTTAAATAACGATGGTTGGTCTGGAAGACAAATGAAGGCTGACAAGGCCGACAAATAACCCTTAATGGTAGCTACTGCACAACCTTTCTGCGCTAGAGACAGTGCAAAAGACAAAACATGTGACAGATGAGCATGTAAGGGATCAATCTGTCTCTCTCCACACCACATAACAAATTTAGACCACCTATTAGCGTAGATAGATTTAGTGGAGTGTCGCCTGGCCGCTAAGATAACATCCACTACATCAGGCGGGAGAGAGAAGGAACTCAGGTTGCCCCGTTCAATCTCCAAGCATGTAGGTGCAGACTCTGGAGGTTGGGGTGTAAAACCTGCCCCTGCGACTGCGAGAGGAGGTCTGCCCTGAGAGGGAGACGGAGCGGAGGGCACAGTGAGAGTTGGAGAAGGTCGGAGTACCATACCCTCCTTGGCCAATCCGGAGCTATTAAGATGACTTGGGCCCGGTCTTGGCGAATTTTCCTCAACACTCGAGGAATCAAGGGTATGGGGGGAAACGCGTAAAGCAACTGGTCGCACCAGGTTATCTGAAACGCGTCCCCCAACGCTCCCTGCATCGGATACTGGAGGCTGCAGAATAACGGGCAATGCGCGTTCTCCCGAGTGGCAAACAGATCTATCCGAGGAAACCCCCACATCTGGAAGATTAAACAGACTTGATCTGGATGGAGACGCCACTCGTGGTCTGCCGAGAATTGGCGACTGAGACTGTCCGCACGTACATTCAAGACCCCGGCCAGATGATTTGCCACCAAGCAAATCTGATGGTCCTTTGCCCAGGACCATAGCCGAAGAGCTTCTCTGCAGAGAAGGTACGACCCTACTCCTCCCTGTTTGTTTATGTACCACATCGTGGTAGTATTGTCCGTCAGGACCTGTACCGACTGACCACGAAGGGATGGGAGGAAGGCCTTGAGAGCCAAACGTACAGCCCGTAACTCCAACAGATTGATATGAAACACCTGTTCCTCTGGAGACCAAAGCCCTTTGATCTCCAGATCCCCCAGATGAGCTCCCCATCCTAGGGTGGAGGCATCCGTTATTACCGTGGCCACTGGTGGCGACTGCGCGAACGGCTTCCCCTGTGAAAGATTGTTGCCCGCAATCCACCACTTCAATTCCACAGCAGCATCTCTGGAGATCTTGACAGTACCTTCTAAATCTCCCTTGTGTTGAGACCACTGCCTTCGGAGGCACCACTGAAGAGCCCTCATGTGCCAGCGAGCATGCGTGACCAACAGAATGCAGGAGGCGAACAGACCGAGCAGACGAAGGACCTTGAGGACTGGAACTACCGCTCCATTTCGAAACATTGGAACCAATTCCTGAATATCTTGAATCCGCTGAGGCGGAGGAAAGGCTCGACTCAATGTTGTATCCAGTACTGCCCCTATGAACAGGAGGCGCTGAGAGGGCTCCAGGTGAGATTTGGGCACGTTCACCGAAAAGCCCAGGTCGAACAACAACTGGGTTGTTGACTGCAGATGATGCGACACAAGCTCCGGGGACTTGGCTTTGATCAACCAGTCGTCCAAGTAAGGGAATACTGCTATCCCCTTCCTTCTGAGCTCCGCCGCAACCACTGACATCACCTTTGTGAAGACTCGAGGTGCTGAAGTAAGACCAAACGGGAGGACCGCAAACTGATAGTGCTGCGACCCTACCACAAACCGGAGATACTTCCTGTGCGACTTGAGTATCGGGATATGAAAGTAAGCATCCTGCAAGTCGACAGACACCATCCAATCTTCCTTGTTCAACGCCAAAAGCACCTGTGCTAGGGTCAGCATCTTGAACTTTTCCTGTTTGAGGAACCAATTCAAGATCCTCAGATCCAGGATTGGTCTCAACTGACCATCCTTTTTGGGAATCAGGAAGTATCTTGAGTAACAACCTCGACCCTTTTCCTGCTCTGGGACCAACTCTACCGCGCCCTTTGAAAGGAGGACTTGAACCTCCTGTTCTAGCAACAGGAGGTGTTCTTCTGAACAATAAGATGGGCGGGGCGGGATGAGGGGCGGGAACTCCCGAAAGGGAAGGGCGTAGCCTTTTCCCACAATGCCGAGAACCCAAGTGTCCGTTGTGATAGACCTCCACTTGTGGAGAAAACGCTGTAATCTTCCCCCTACAGGAGAGGAGTGAGTGGGAAACGGTGGAAGCCTAAGGCTGCTTCCCCTGCTGCACCCCTCCAGAGGACGAGGAAGAGGCAGAGTGCTGTTGAGAGGCTCCTCTGGTACGGACCCCACCCCTCCCCCTCCCTCTAAATGACCTATAGGGGAGGGAAGAGGCGGGTTGCTGGAACCTCCCCCGAAAGGAAGAGGAATAAGAGCCACGCCCAAATCCCCGAAACCTCCTGAAAATTCTAGAAGAGGCAGAGGAAGAAGGAGCTTGCAGTCCTAACGATTTGGCTGTGGCTCTGCTCTCCTTAAATCGTTCCAAGGCCGAATCTGCCTTGGCTCCAAACAGTCTGTCCCCATCAAACGGGAGGTCCAGCAGGGTCGACTGCACATCCGCAGAGAACCCTGAGTTTCGGAGCCAGGCCTGTCTTCTTGCCACCACAGCCGTGCCCATCGCCCTGGCCACCGAGTCGGTCGTGTCCAGCCCAGACTGGATAATCTGGGTCGCGGCAGCCTGGGCGTCCGAGACCACATCCAAAAGACCCTGGGGAAGCTCCGTGAATGAAGACGAAATATCATCCATCAGCGCATGGATGTACCTCCCCAGAATGCACGTGGCGTTGGTGGCCTTCAACGCCAAACTGCATGCCGAAAATATTTTCTTGGACTGCGCATCCAGTTTCTTGGAGTCTCTGTCTCCAGGCACCGTCGGGAAGGAACCAGGCGCTGACTTTGAGGAACAGGAGGCTTGCACCACCAAGCTCTCCGGCGTAGGGTGTCTAGAGAGAAAGCCAGGGTCAGATGGTGCAGCTCGATACCTCCTGGCCACAGCCCTATGAACGGCCGAGGAAGACACCGGCTTCTTCCACACCTCCAACACCGGATCCAGCAAAGCCTCATTAAATGGCAAGAGAGGCTCAGCTGCAGCAGAGGCCGGATGCAATACCTCTGTCAGCAAATTCTGCTTTGCCTCTGCCACCGGCAAAGGCAGGTCCAAAAAGCTCGCTGCCTTCCTCACCACAGCATGAAAGGAAGCAGCCTCCTCCGTATATTCCCCTGGAGATGAAAGGTCCCACTCAGGGGAAGTGTCCAGCCCACTGGCTGTATCCAGACCATACAGTCCGTCTCCAGAGTCCTCAATCTCTCCCTCCTCTAGGACTCGCTGGTACTCTTGCTCTTCTAAAAGACGGAGAGCACGCCTCCTCGAATGAAGTCTCTCCTCGATACGCGGAGTCGACATGGCCTCCGCCGACGTCGAAGAACGGCGCCGATCTCCAGAAGCATCTGACGCCGCGTCCGGCGCCACAGGCAGCTTCGGCGCCGAGGCAGGAGCCGGAGGACGAGGTCTTGGAGCCGATGGACCAACCGGAGTCACAGGGCAAAATCCTGACTTCGACGGAGGGGCAACCTCCGGGGCCGAAACATCCGAAGCCACCGGAGCGGCCACCGACGCCGGCACCGGCGCCGAGCCCACATTCCCAAAAGGGAGAAAGGGCATAAAGGGTGCCGGCCGAAGAGGCGCAGGATCACCCAACGAAAAGGCCAAGGGCCCCGAAGGACCAGCCGGAGCAGCTCCTGGAGCCATCTGCTGAAAGATGGTATACATCGCATTAAGAAACGCGGTACTATCGGCTCCAGGAGTGGGAAAAGCCGGATACTGGGGTGCCTGGATCGAAGGCGACCCCGACGCCGGCCTCGACGTCTGCGACGCCGGAGAAAACACAAGAGGCTGCACCACCTCAATCACTGACGCCTGACCAGGTGAAGTCGGTGACGCCGGAGAGGGCAACGGCGTCGATGGATGCGGCGTGACCGTGGGGCTGACCTCCCAAGTCCTCCGACGCCGAGCCGAAGGTGACCTCGAATGAGACTCCTTGCTGGAGTGACGTCGTGAGTCTCTACGGCGCCGGGAGTCTCGATGACGCCGGTGAGACCTTGGCGAAGAAGACTTCTTATGATGTTTCTCCTTCTTCTTTGACTTTGCCATGAATAACTTGGCCTCGCGCTCTTTGAGGGCCTTCGGATTCATGTGTTGACATGAATCGCAAGTCGAGACGTCGTGGTCGGAGCTCAAACACCATAGACAGTCGGAGTGAGGATCTGTAACTGACATCTTGCCCCCACACTCTCGACAGGGCTTGAAACCCGACTTCCTCTGAGACATTGTTACCGCAGAGAAGACTACGCAGCAGACAATACACTGTAACCACGAAGGTAACAGTAACTCCCTCGAAGATAACCGTTTCGAATGCACGGAAAAAAGGGAACTGTCATCGGCACGTCGGCGAGGACTTCTTATTGCCTGTATGACGTCAGACGGCGTCGCGTGGGCTAGAGTGACGTCCTCGTCGACGTGCAGAGACTAGTAAGAAGATTTCCGTCAAATGCTGGCGCCATGGGAGTATTCATGAGGTGAGGAATCCACAGGTAGTTGTATCCATCAGAAATATGCAAATCAGACTTGACCCTGCTCAAATAGGACCAGTCCAGCTGGTCAGGTCCTCTCTGAACCAGAACACAAGCAACTCACGGGCAACTTTGTTACACACATTTCAAGTTTCAATTTTTTCTCCTTCCTTTTCACACAGTCCAGTTAAAATCCAAGCCAATATCTGACTCTAGAAGTTAAAAAACTGATGAAACTCTTAGGATTTTGACCCATGATACTGCCATTACCTCCAATGCACAGCTTCTCAATGTGCATAAATAAGAAAAAAGATACTAAGTGTCACCTGTAGAAATGATTTAATCTATGTGATATACGTTTGAACTGATTGGAAACGTAATATATCTTGCTTAGCAAAAAAAAAAAAAAAAATTTGAATACATAGGCAGAACTTCTTATTTGTCAAAATTGTATATGTCAACTGGAGTAAGTCAATAAACCAAACATTCAGTACATATTCAGTACAAACCATGGTCAATGCACACAATCAGTTAAAGTAACGTTTGAACGAGGAAAGAAGGGCACCTGCCTCAGGAGTTGAGGATACTACATAGGAGACACACTGTGGCAATTTCCGGAGATCCCACAATTTTGGGTGAGAGCAAATAAGGGACTCAGAGATGCCACAGAATGCAGAGCTGATTATGAAACTACTAGGAGTATGGGGCGACGAAGACACCTCAAGGTATCAGTATTTGCGAATACTGGCCTTGTGGCTGCAAAGAAGATATCCTGTACACAGATGGGGAAGCTCCCGAAGGCACACAGTTGGAAAACGGTTTAGGAATATTAAATGATGTGTGGAAGCGGTAAGTGCGGTATATGCTAGTAGAAGCTACCCACAAACTTGACGAAATACGGATGTCCAGTGCTACGAAGTGGCTGGAAGACAACAGGCTAATGCTCTACAAAATAACTGAACCAATACATCTTTTAGAAGTACAGTTTATGAATGTAACTTGTATAACACTATGTTGCATTACGGGAACTTTGTAAACTTAACAGCTTCCTAAACCCAGTAGTAGGTATGTTTATGGAATGTACTTTCCGCGACACTACGGTATAAAATGACATACTGTGTGACTTCTTACAATGCTATTATGCGAAGCACAAACACAATAAAAAAGTGAATACTAGACTAGAATATTGAAGTACAAACTGTTAATTTCTGCAATACACACAGAACATGCAAGTATAGTCTTTTAACTTCCGTAATACAAACCGAATACGTACGTGTAATCTGTTCGTTCCGCCATTGTTATGTTTTAGATATTATGCTGTGCATCTAATGCAATATGGTGCTATGTGAAGGATAGGCACTTTAGTGCGCGGAATTTTGTCTTTTAAAAGTTTACTCTGTGGGATGTCCACAATACTTTAGTACGCAACTTTACTTTGTGTACATTGTCACCCTTCTGGAGCGTCGAGGTTCTCCAAGCTCCACCGACTCCGAGGAACATCAATGAGTTTCAAAGGGAGGTAAAAATAATTTAAGGCTGTACTGCTTCTTATTGGATGAAAAGGCTACACCCAGGCAATGGTGACACTCAACGTCCAGAGTAGCTGGCTGACTCATCAGGATGGTAGGGAAAAAAAAAAAAAGTGGTAGCACTTTTCAATATTCGTACTACGCAAATGGCAACATAAAAAATTAATGCAGCAAATGGAAAATGCAGCGATTAAACTGTTGATTCTACGTTGATGAACAAATGCTGGGCGTGCAATGAAGAACGGAGAGTAGGTAATTAGGTTCCTGGACTGCAGTAGTCGCTGCTGCCCCAGATCACACAAGCAGCTGTCCGCGGGCCGCGCGCCGCTTTGTATCCAGGTTTCGACAGAGGCTCAATTGTGGTCAGGACAATGGAGAGTCTCTTTATTGCACTGTGAATAGGAAGCGAAAAGAAGACGCGGTCACAGGCCTTCAATTCAGTGACAGACAAAAGTGTTCTGAAGTGTCAGTTAATGGCAGCTACGACCAGAAATCAAGGTGGCAGCAAAACCTGAGGGCAGGGCTTCATCTGTGGCTTTTGAGCCAGCAACTCAACCTGAGCTCGCATTTATAACGCCAAGGGGCCTTTTTAGATTGTATGTAGATCACCTCTTTGGTGCATACACAAATCTATTCGTACGCAGCTAGACAGCTCAGTAGACAAATGCACCTGCGGCATACACCAATGCATATAACCTGCTGATCACAGGTCCTGCCTCAGCTGAAATGCCACTACGACTCTGTACTTAATTTTGGCATAAATGGTGTATAAAACAGAACTATGATTATTAATACTATTCAACAGCAAATGATGATTAGATGTGTCTAACCCGCGTTCACACACAAAACAGTTTTCCTCACCAAATTCTCAGCAAGAAAGCCGGTGCTCCAGGAGCTGTTTCAACATTATTCTTATTCCACATATATCACCTTTAGCCTATGAAGATAACACATTTTGACTGAAATGTCATCCTGTGTTGTGGTTGTCAACCAATCAAGGGTGTTTGTAAGACTGGAGGATACTAGATTAATCAAGTAAGTTCCCTCACTTGAGACATGTCATCAACGAGTTCACAGATGCCCCCCCCCACCTCCGAAGCCACCAGTATCCAGCCATCACAGGACCTCGCGGACAAACTCGCCTCCTTTTTCCACCACAAGATCCAGGACATCTACAACAGCTTCCTCCTGGAAAATCCTGGCAGCGGAACCTGTGACCGACTCTCCCCCCCCCCCCCCTCCCTCCCCACAGAACCCACCCACACCATCCACAGCTGGTCCAAGCTCACCACAAAGAAAACAATTAACATCATGAACAGCACCCACTCCTGAGCCCCATCAGACTCCTGCCCGCACCACATATAAATCAGAGCCAGCGCATCCATCGCCCCAAGCTCTGAAACACAATCAACTTTTCCATCAACACGGGCATCTTCCCAGAGGACTCCGAATACTCTGAAATACACCCTCTCCTAAAGAAACCTTCGGCCAACCCATCAGAACTAAAGAATTTCTGGCCCATCCCGCTGCTACCCTACTCCGCCAAAATATTGGAGAAAGCAATCAACGCACAACTACGGAATTTTATTGAGGGCAACAACACCCTGGACAGCTCCCAGTCTGGCTTCCGCAGCAACCACAGCACGAAGACAGCCCTCCAGGCAGCCACTAACGACATCAGATTTCTATTAGACTGTGGCCATCCCGCAGCACTCACACTCCACGACCTCTCAGCAGCATTCAACAAGGTCTCCACATCACTCTGCGTACCAGATTTCACAATATTGAACTCGCTGAAGAGCCCTAGAATGGATCCACTCCTTCCTCTCCGGGAAGAGACAGAGTGTCAGACTCCCGCCCTACACTTTCGGACCCATAGGAATCAACTGCAGAGTCCCCCAAGGATCCTCACTTAGTCCCACACTGTTCAAAGTATACCTGGCCCCTTTTGCTGCTATCATCAGAAGCCATGGTATGAACATCGTGTCATATGCCAATAAAACTCAACTCATCATTTCCCTCACCGAAGACCAAGACACAGCCAAAAGGAACTTCCACTCAGGAATGGAAGCCGTCGCTACCTGGATGAGAGAAAGCTGCCTCAAGCTCAACTCCGACAAGACTGAGCTCATCATCTTCGGAAACGCCACCTCAGCTCGGGACAACTCCTGGTGGCCCACATCCCTTGGCGCCCGCTGCCCCCCTGCCCCCGCACCGACTGAGCACACCTGCAACTTAGGAATCATCCTCTACTCCACCCTATCCATGAACCGCCAGGTAAACTCTGTTGCCTCCTCCTACTGGTGCACACGCCGCAAACTTTGGAAGATCTTCAGATGGATCCCAGCAGACTGTCGCAGGACAGTCACCCAAGCCTTAGTCACTAGCAACCTTTACTACGTCAACACCCTCTACTCAGGTACCTAAATCAAGAACATAAAAAAACTACAACTTATCCAGATCGCCGCCACCTGACCCATTCTGGGCCTCCCTCGCCGAGAACACATCTCTCAACACCTGAGGTCCCTTCACTGGCTACCAGTCAAGAAGCGAATCACCTTCAAGCTTCTCACCCACACATACAAGGCCATACACAATGCAGGACCAGCCTACCTGAACCATCGCATCTCCTTCCACACCCCGCCAGTTCCCTCCGCTCCACCCAGATGGCCCTGGCCACCATCCCTTGCTTCCTTAAAACTACAGCCAGAGGACGATCCTTCACCTACACTGCAGCAAAGAGCTGGAACAACCTCCCCCTGCACCTCAGACAAAGCTCTTTTGATGAGGCCCCTTCCCTCGTCCCCAGCCCCCCAGCACCTTGTGACCCTCAGGGGTGAGTAGCCGCGCTCTACAAATACTGATTAATTGATTGATTGATTGACATGGTCTTTCAATCAGAGGGGACCCGAATAAGAGTAGCAATTTTTAAAGACAAAAATAACACTTTCTAAAAGCCTTCTATTACCAGTCATAACTTACAAACAGCATACTTTCATCAAAGCGTTACTTGGGGAAAATAATTTACTCCAAGCAAAGGCAATAATGTATAGTTTTATGTATTGTAAGAAATTGGATGGTTAATTTGGGTGCACAACTACCCACCTCAAGAAATAATCACAACCCTTGTCATGGTGAACCATCAAAGTCACAAAAATAAAGTGAGCTCAACAACATGGTAACAATGGCACAAAGCAGACAGGCTTAACTTATGGCAATGTGTACCGTATTTATTCAGTACCAAGAAAGCAATAAAGTCAAAATGCAAAACAATAATCTCCCAAACAAAATTGGAAAAATACAGGGCAATCTAATAAACAAAATGACACCAAAGTGACAAAAATCCCAATAACGACAACCATAGAACTGAATTTTTAACTTTTTAAGAAGGAATAGTGCCAAGAAGGACAAAGTGCCAATGACAGTCAATGATCATGGTAGACTGGGACATAAATAAAATTTGAGGCTGACTGTGATGGAGTACGGGTCAGACACACCAACAAGGTTCATCCTAGTCAAAGATTTAAACTTCTGATAATGTTTAAATCTGAAGCCACCACAAGAGTACATGTCCAAAGCTCCCCAAGACCACAGGTTATGCCCTTAGAGACTCACAGGGTGTCAGGTGCTGGCCAAACAGACGGATACAGTTCAAGTCGAGTTTCCACTGGTCAGCTAGGCAGTTAAATTAAAGGCCTCCTGTAGCTTGTTGGATCCCTGTAGCTTGAACAAAAGGTCAACCTTCTGACCCTTGGAGTCCACCTCTTTGTCCTTGGTACAATCTGACTTTACCCCTGTACTGGATTATTAATAATTGTTAAGATTAGTTTATTTTTCTAGCTAGGTGCATTTCTGACATACAGTAGTAGGATTTTTATCTGTACTCTTAAATATGACAAATAACTTTTGGGAGCCAGTCACTATAAAGGCATGTTAACATTAAATATATTCATGTCTTACTTTTAAATGTCATGCACCCTGCCTTGTGGGCCATAAGGTCTACTATGGGTCACTTATTATTATTTAAAAGAGAGGTTTGATCTATCACAATAGTTTAACAGGTTAATTTGCAGCTTTTATTCTGCTACGCCAGGCTATAATGGTGGATGTGAAGCCTTGTTTGCACTGCTACTGTAGTGGTTGGCACAATAGGTGCTGCAGTCCACTAGTGGCATTTAACTTCCAGACTCTGGGCACATCTTGTACCATATACTAGGGGCTAGTAGGTAACTCGAATAGTCTAATTGGGTATATTCTAGTTTAGCCATGGTTAAAGGGAGGAGCACAGGCACTTTACTTATGGTTAATAGTAGTGAAGTCCTCAGAGGTTTAAAGGTAGCAAAAATATAGGGAGCACCAAAGGCTAAAAAATCAAGGGTAACTAAATAGAATCGCGGATTTCCTACATATATAAATGTAACTGTTGTTGCTAGTCCTAATGGTTAAAAGAAAATCAGAGGTGCTATTACTCAACAGTGACTACCTCTTTTTGTTCACAAAAATGTTTCATGATGTTGTATCAGTTGCCTCTAATGCTTGATGGAAGGAACGGGCTAACCTTTGCATTAAAAGAGGATCCCACATGTCTGGAACCTGTGGAGTATGTGTGGGTTGTCTATAAACCCGCACCCCTTCCCTGTCCCCTCTATGCAGGAGAATCATTCCCGTTTTATATTATTAGCGCAATGAATTGGATGGGCCGGAGCTCGGCAGATTAAAACTTCATGTTGCTTTTACAAAAAGATACACATCTATCTAAAAACAACTCTCTGTAATGTTAACACCATCCTTGCACCGGGAATCCAACCGTCAACAACTCAGCAGGAAAGCAAGCCTGGGTGGTATGACTCAACCGTCATCTACGGCACTGTGCGAAAACAGCATTTGTTCCCCACATTACACAAAAAAAGCTGCTTTCCGCGCAGCAAAAATAGGGGAAGAAAATGCTATTTTGGATAATAGGCGCGAAATGGGGAGGAGGCAAATAATAAGCACCGTTTTTTGTGTTTTTTTTTTTTTAAAATAAAACACCAATTAGACTCGCTGCACGTAGAAAGAGATTGGCAAAGGCGAGCCGAGCCCTCCCCCTTCAGCTGGGCCCCATTCATAAAATGTCCGCCCGGCCGCCGCAGCCACAGGAGCCGGGCACACAATGGAAGGGCGCGGGTGACTCGCAAGCAGCCATACACCACGAGGCTCATGTTTCACTCTGTCTTTTCTCCCCTGACCTGCTCGCCCGAACACACAATTGGCCCCGCCCTCCACGAGCTCCTCCCCTATGTTAATCAGCCTGGTATGTCGTCTAGAAGCGCAGTCACTCGAATGTTTACCAAATACACCGCGACATCCGCGTCTCTGCGGTATATCTTAAATAAAATATATATATATGACTACACTGTCATGGCTAAAGGCAGAACGTACATGGACTATTCCGTTTAGTTCCCAATGAGCCCTAAACAGGGACGACTTCGAGTCTGTGGCCGGGAAACCTTTCTGATTAATGTTTGCGGGTGTCAGAGTAACAACGCTTAACCAGTCTTACACTACAATATGACACTATATAAACAATTCCTTCAAAACGGTGCGGCGAAAATAGTGGCGCTCCCCTGCAATAACCTTAGTAAAGCAGCCCCTGCTAGTATTTAAGCTCCTTTCTCAGGTAAATCAACGGACAAACCCGTGGGGATGCACAGCACGAGGAATTTTATATGGGATGCATCTTCTACGAGATTTATGAGAAAACAGATTTTCTTAACTATTGTCGGACATTTTTATTCTTTTTGCTTTTAATGTTTTTTCCCTATTTTTTCCATATTGCCTCGTTTTATTCAGTTATTTTCAATCTAACTTTGCCCTGACGTCCTTTTCATGTTCTTTGACAAGTTTCAACTTTTAATAAGTCTTTGAAATTAACAATTTTTCATTGGTTTACAAAAATAATCAACATAAACAGGACATTACTGCAATGTGAAAGTATCTCCGGCACAATTCTGTTGTAGAACTCACTGTACACGGAGGAACGACAACCCGGACAAAACACTGCACACTGTTGAAATAAGATGCACTCTGTCTTCCTGACTGCAAGGATCCAGAATACCAGTGAGATTGTATAGTTCGATTTAACCTTTTCCCCACCGAATTATCCACTGCATTCGTTAGCAAGGCTCCCTCCGTGGAGCGCGGAGCGCGGCGCGCGCCCATGATCTGCGTCGGAAGCCGCCACCACCCGCAATCCACGGTAAACGCGATACACTATGTAAGCAATGCTCTAGGAAGATATATGTGTAACCCGCCACGAGTCGCGATAGGAGGAAAAGTAGGCGCCGTAGAACTCTTAACTCACAGTTGTAACTGCACCATATTCCGGCGGGATACCCAAACCACATACCGGTCTAAAGCCCATCAGGGTGGTCACTCACTGCACATGCAGTTATAGTGTCAGCAGTTGTGAGGACCATGGTGCTCAGAAAACTGGATGGGCAGGCTGCGGATTAGAGGGCCCTGTCAATCCCATACAAGTGAGCGAGTTTTGCAGAAAATAAAAGTCTAGGCAAATTAAGGATGCTCTAGGGTTGATGCACCAAATCGCTCATTCCTTCTCATACAGTGGAACTGCTCCCTCCTCGGATCACGCAGCATATAAAAATGGCGTAACGTAACTGATTAACGATGCATCCGGATATCATACTCTACTATGGCTCACCACATTCCTAGGAAAATAGGATCGGTGGGGGATAACTGGCAATTTTCTCAGAATCCCTGTCGATTCCACCTATACTGGTTTAAACTGAAGTACACGTCAGTGTGTCAGAGGATACGCTTTCTCCTACTTCCGTCCTGACAAGGAGATCACAGCTTCCTCTACAACTGTTCTTTGTAGAACTTCACTGCTCCCTGAGTGACCTTTACACTTTGGGTTTGAGGTGTCTTCCGCTGTCCCCTGCACAGCTGCGAATCCCATCCTTGCCGCCAGTGTTGAAATGAAAGACGGAAGGATCACAAAGTAGAGTAGACTTCATTAGTATTCAGCATGCAACCGCCAGCGTGACTTCACGGGCTTAACTGGCCAACAATGCAGCTGTCAGTGATACCTGGAGCATCCCAAATAGAGGAACAGGGGTGATGGGCGACACCACAATATGGTACCAGATAAAACAACGGACACTAAGACATATAAACCTTAGGTATGTGTAATAATATAATGAACTAATTATACCACATACATTTTCATTCATCTCACCCACCTGCATGTATCCCTCTCACACATCTCGAATTGTCCACGGAAGGACGAAGTTCCGAGTGAGCCACGCTGTGATTCAGATCTGTAGTTTGCGCATTACACAGGGATGTCTGTCTAGCCCACTAAGCTCTCGCACAAAAAACGGGAAACACCACCGCCCCTATATTGATTTTTTTTTCCTCGGTGTCTTCAATGCTATATTGCGTTTATTTTATTTCCGTCAAGGGCGAAACTCTGGTTTTATAAAAATGAATGACACCTAACATCATAAAAAGCTGTCCAATAGTAAAAATGTGCTGGTTCACAAGGTGTGTTTGTTCCTTTTTATTTTTTATTCTCATAGTTTGCTTCTAAAAGTTAACCCCACTAGCTGTAAACCAGTGTCTTAAAAATTCGGGTCTTAGAGATCTCCCCAGCCTCACATTTTCAGGATGCAGAGA
Source organism: Pleurodeles waltl (assembly GCF_031143425.1). Lineage (NCBI taxonomy): Eukaryota > Metazoa > Chordata > Amphibia > Caudata > Salamandridae > Pleurodeles > Pleurodeles waltl. Next base: position 513,290,600 of record NC_090440.1, read on the forward strand.
TATGGTGCCCTGGGGCATTGCCTGCACATTCAGAACATTAGCATAGTCCACACCCTGCAGAAATGCACTAAAATGGACAATGCTGAAAAGGTACCTCCACCTCCTGGTGCACCAATGAGATTGAGGCGCCTCCGAGGAACAATCCCACGCGGTTGCAATGAAATATCCAAATCAAACACCTACCATCAGGCTGGCCTGTTCATAAGTACTCCAGGTGTGCATGCCCCAATTGTGAAGCTTCCCATCACATTGAGACAGGAGACCGACTGACTCAGTCTTGTCCCCAGCTAACTCCCCATGCTTAGCAAGAGGGAGGGTGGGGGGGCGTATGGGCTTTCATCTCTATGACCCTACAGCTGGGACGTAAAGTCCTAAGGCGAGCATCTCACTGCCAGTCCCGAGGGGATTGGTGGCCGGACCTGCGTGATGGAAAGAAAAATATTCAACTGCAGCAAGAGAGTAGTACAGTCAATGCCAACTGTTTTTGGTAATATTCAAACGGGGGATATGCCAATAGCGTAACTAGGGTTGATATTAAGCTGGTGGACTAGTAAGCATGCACCCGTTGGTTTAAGGATTGCAGAGACACTGGAAGGACAGGGAACTATACATGCACACCCTTGTTATAGTAGCCTAGGTGTTCAAGAAGCAGTGCTTATAGTACGGGTGTATGGCAATTAGTGACAGATAAGCTAGTTCCCACAGAAAATTGCTTCCAAAAAGCAGATATATCAAGAGACCATTCACCTTCCCAGATTTGCCTGATCATTTTTAAGGTCAATAAAGGGAGCACGAAAGGCAAAGAGCAGGATCTTTGTACCCCGGAATCTCATTTGGCCAAAGCATCAAAGTTGATAGGCAGAAGGTGAAAGATGGAGTGCAACCCCTCGAAGATGTACACTACCCCCCCTCTAATTATTATTTTTCAGCAGGATGTCTCTCCCTAGGATAAGGATGATAAGGATAGGGAGCTGAACATTTCTGGCGCCACACCCTTAGGAAACATATCCCAAAAGTTAATAATAAAAGTAGAACAACAGAAAGACCTAGGGTGGAGTGGGAGACACAGCAGCGTGTTGGAGGCTTTCCATATGATAATTCCACTGATTGCTCCAGGAGACTTCCTTGACCCCCCTAGACTAATGGATGCCTACTTCCAAACTACAACCAGACCATTATATGCCAGGGCTCCACGGGAGGGCCACCACCAAAACCAAGGTACATGCTCCACTGCTGTTTGGATGATTGGCTTGTCTAATCCACAGAGGAGAGATGCTGGGCTGGAATATTTCACAGGTGTTGGATGCAAACTTAACAATTTGCACTAATCGTCCTAAATGTCCTGCAAAACATTATGCTAGTTGCAGTTCTACTAGTTTACATTACTCATATTCTAATTGTTCTAGAAATCAGGATTTGCTCAGCCAGGGCTTGAAACCTTCAGACAGCGGTACCTGCCATTCTTTGGAGTACATCACACCTCAATTGGGGATACACATACACTGCTTTTCAGTAGATGGGAAGTACCAAACAAAACAGAGGATGGAATATGCATGCAGCAGCCTTCAGAGAAATACAATGCAGATCACCTGCAGTCAATGTCAATCAGTGTCCATCGTTGGGGGTTTACTTGCAAAACACAGCTCTAAAGCACAACACTACAAAGTACAATGGTGTTTCCAGACTCTGAAAGTGAACACAAATACTGACAAACATTAAAGCAGCAGAATATTTATAGGTAGGTGAGCCAAAGAAGGTGCGAGGCAAATATGTACACACTTGGGCTTCTTTGAAACAAGCACTGGCGAAAGCCAATAGAGCTTGTCTTTATGATGAGTGCCAACTCATTGACTTTGCCAATGCTTATTTGTAACTCGTTGTTTTTAAAAAGTAAAGGAGACAAAATAATTTCAAAATACTGGAGGAAGCACCTGCTGGCGACTTGGCAGGAACAACTACAGGTGAAGTATGAAGAGGAAGACTGGGCTGAGCTTCTAGAGAACCATGGCCAGGTTGCATGGGAGGTCGGATGAAATTCTGCCTCTTTAAAATCCTGCAGGGGTGGCACTGGACTCCAGCGAGACTCAAGTCTGAGGAGCTACTGCCTCATTCCTGTTGCTGGACGTAGGGCCACATGTACTGCGACATTGTTCATACACTCACCGACTGCCCGGATATCCACACCTTCTGGGTTGCGGTGGGGTCTATGTTGAGGGACACTATACTTGTGCCTGTTCCTTTGCTGTGCCCTCTGGCTCTGTTCCATGATCCGGCAGACTCTCCCCAGCTGACCCATCATGACCGAAGACTGCTCACCACCACCATGACAGCAGCTAAGCTCTGCATTCTAAGCCAATGGCTTTCTCCAGTTATGGACGCATGAGGAATGGCTAACAGCTATATACAAAACGGCCTCCTATGAGAGAATCATTTACAGTTTGCAAGATAAAGCCAAAACATTTTGTTTTATTTGATCTCCTTTCTTGAGAGTGTATTAATGTTGTGTGACCGCTGCAGAGGCAATGTCCCTAGCCTGTTATGCCTTCCCACTGCCCCTCCCGCCCACAAAAAAAACCAAACCTTGGGGAGAGCCTGCTTGGCGGCCTCCACTGTTCTGTCACGCCTGGACACTGGGGAACCGGCCACCCCTTCCCAGCCGTGCTCCTGTATTATTATTGACGAACATTTTTTTTTTATTATTTGTAATTCTGAATCTTTGCATTTCTGAATCCTTGTTTGGCATTATTGACGTTGCTCTATCCTCAAGATTTAATAAACAATTGCAAAACAAAATACTGGAGGAAGAGAGGGTTGAAGGGGGAAGCAGCACGAGGAAGAGATCTAGAAAACACATGCACTGAGTGTTTAAAGAAAACGAAAAAGTAACAAGTGAAATAATACAGGGCATCCAATCAAAATGATGGTAAAGTGGCTATGTCCAGGAGAGGGACAAACAAGAAGATAAGCCACTGAATAACAATCAATAACATGAGAAGGGTAATTAAGCTAACTAATAGTAGGCAATTGGTGAGGCCCAAGTCCACTATACGTTTTTGGTATGGTCCTCAAGACATCTTTCGTAACCACAGTGAAAAGTTGTCTAGCAGGCGAGCCAGAAAAAGGTTTCACACGACCCGAAACAGGGCACGGCACCCTCTCCAAAGTTTACAATGCAGTTTTGTAACAAAAGAAAAAAAACTGCAAACTTCAGTTACATGAAAGGAGCTGGCAAGCAGGCTATACTGCAGAATGGGCACAAATCAAACGAGTTTTGTTTTCCTTTGATTGATATTGCAGCTTAAAAGAATAAGAAAGTTAAAATATGTCTGGCCACCACAGCAGAGGCGAACTATGCCACCTTGAGACCCTTAATCCGGGAACAGGCTTCGTAAACCTTCTGACACACAAAGAAATCCACAGAAAACATACAGGTGAGAGGGTGTGGTGGGGACATAAGTCGAGTTCTGGCTGGTGTCGATCTCTAATTTACTTTTGCAGGCCAATTTGGGAGCAAACTTAGGCGCTTATAAGTGGGTAGGTGCATAACTCAGTGTAATACCCCAATATTATAACACTGCAATATGGAGTAGAGATACTTCCACTAGTTTCAGAGTCCAGAGACAAGCAAGCATTGGCAAAGCCGACAGGTCTGGCCTAAGTGCCATTATAAACAAATTAAAACAATTGCTAAAAATATTTTTTTGTTTCAAACGGATACATTAGTGGTTTCTGGCACTGAACACAACTGTGTATGGGAAGCACTCCTTGTGAAAGAGTAGAACGCTGTAACTCTTTATTAAAGATAATAAATGGTCGAGTGGGCTGCTCCTTTGCCCCATGCAGTTGTGGGTAGAGAAAAAATCTCAATGTCACAACAGACCAATTGGTGAAGCAGGCTTACTGAAAACACACACGTATATAGTATGCAATATGAAATGTCATTTCCTCACCTACATAAAATACCCATCTACGCATTATTTTGTTTCTATGAGCCTTGTGTAGGTTTGAAACATCCATGTTATTTTTCTATGATGTCACCGGTATTACTGTGTTTCTCTAAATTAACGTAAATAGTGGATATCTGCGAAATCTTCTCTGCCCATGTTACCAAGGGCTGATCACCGAACCACTCCTGATGAGTCTTCCTGGGAATGTTTCTCGATTGCTATCGGGAACAAGCCCGCCAAATAGGTGAGATGCAGCGATAGGCAGCGAACTATCAGTGACTTGTTTGGTAATCCAGGCAGACGCTAGTTGACGGTTCGCTTCCGTCCGCACAAGTGCTTCCGGGTCAGAGAGAAGTGCCTGAAAGTCATAAGATGTTAAAACTGCAGCACAAATGCTTTGGATGCGATTGTCTTTAATGCTATCAGGCGGTTTTGGTCTTGCAGCTTGAATAATATGCAATTCTCAGTAAAATGGCAATGCTAACCTTAACATTGTTATTTCGGAACTTAATGACCTATGCAATGCAAATTTGGAGCTTTAATGGTAGATTACAGTAATTAGGTGTACAGTCTACTTGATTAATAAATACTCCCATAAGTTTTTTCCACAAATTACAGTGTCTCTATAGTCTTCGGGTCGGGAAACTTTGCCAGATTTGCTGCCTAGAAGTAAGTTAGAATTTATTTAAGAGATTAAAAAAGTGTGCTGGAATGTTTGTTTGAAATCGACTTTTCAGGAACAGAAGCAATGGACCAGTAACCGTCAATTGGCTAGAAAACTTCAAAGAACCATTCACAGACGCCACAGAATCGGTTGTGCTCCGAGCATTTCCAAGCTCACCAACAGAAACAGAAGCAAGTAAATAACTAGAAATATTGCCTGAAAAAAAAACACGCTCAGAATCATACACACCATCCTACCATTGGCATTTAAAGTCAGGTTCCCAGACTACAAAATATTTTCCTTGAAAACCAAAGTCTTACTGTGCTTTCTCCAAATGTATCTATTTTGGGTGTTTTATAGAGCACTGAGTGTCCGCTTGCTTGTACTTCGAAGCGCTTTGGGGCGCAAACCCGTACATCATGCACCCTTGACAGGCGAGGAAGTTGTTAGGATAAGCGACCCCTATCCTACGTGGGACCCAAGCGGCCCGCCGTGTGCCGGGGCTCGCGCCTGGAGGGGGTTAATGGTGCCTTTTAGTAAAGTCTAGCGCAGCCGCTCGCGCCGGACGCCTCTGGGATAACGTGCCCGCGAGCTACGCTACACCCAGGTGCCATGAAGCACGCACGTCAGCTTTCTCGTAAACACCAACTGCAGAGCTCTCCTTTCCAGCAGGAGACATTCCTGAACGATCGCTCAAACGGGGGGGACGCAACAGAGTCCCTTAACAGCACGTATCGGGTCACCCACGCAAAGTCTCACTTGTTCGAATTTCCCGCGCACGATCATTTAAGAGATGAGAGTTACGTGTACTCAGTACCGCCACGCGGTTCCCTGTAATGTTGATCATGAATGGTCTGCATAAGGGGCGGCAGCACATTTGGAATCTCGCACATGAGAAGATTCCACAATGCTGCTATGAGCGCGTGCAGCCACGAGCTCAAGAAGAACTATACACACATGTAACATTACATGAAAACAAGGGCGACACACAGCAAAAGGTATGTATTTTACATGGCTCCCCGAGATTAAAACACCCAGACGTTTGTTTCTAAGAGCCGCCGTTCGCCAAATGATGCCGTTTTTTAAAACTCTCGATCAAACTTAGCCTTACATATTATTTTTTTCTCTATTTCTAGTGTGTTTTTGATATACAATTGTGTTTGGTACTTTCCGTTCACAGCAGGAATAACCATGACACTTTCCTTGAGTATGTGGTGTTAACAATTGCAGGATAACAAAACAACAACCAGTAAAGTAACCAGTGCAAGACAGCACAACGCACTCGGCAAGTCAGTCGCCTCTTGAGCTGCTGGACGCTGTACTAACGCATCATGGGATGTAGACTTTTGTCTGCAGCCATCAATAAAGAGTACATTAACCATCCATGGAAATTCATGTTTACATCTCAGACACTTCTTGCAGCAACAGCTATTTCAAGAGACCACCCCGAGTTCTGAAGAAGCCTGAACATTGTACATTGGATCTTACTGAGACTGGTACACCATAAGCAGCGCCACTGGAATAATGCAGCAGGAGACGGCTAAATTATGCGGCAGGGGTAAGTAAATTACGCTGCAAGAAAAAGTAAATAATGCAACATAATGGGCACATTTTGTAATAGTATTACTTCTTTATTTGTTTTACTTGGTAACACTATATGGGCATTGACTGCACCTCATTAGTAACAGTTTCACACCCAAATATAGCAGTAAGCAACAGAAAGGCGACCAGTCCAACTTTGCAAAGGCCTCCCACTGCACGGCAATACGAGTCACTGCTTTTTTTAATGTAGCTTTTGTACCATTTGAGATAGAAACCATTTTTTGTTAAACTCTGCAAATTAGGCAGCAGGTGATGGGTTGTGTGGTAAATGCAACAAATCTATAATTATGTGAAAAGTGCCACACAATCGCATAATTCCAGCATCCCTCATAATAAGTAAGAGCTGTCCTCCCTGTACTTCTCTGCTGAGCTGCCAGTGGAAGAGGTGAACCCAACCGCCACCCCCAGTCCCTGTAGTGCAAATGGCCTTCAAACTGTTTAACGTCACTCCAGCCCTTGAGTAAAAGCAGTTTCACCAGGGCAACCAGAACAACAAACATTTGTTTCACAATTATTCTATAAAATTGGCAGTTCTAAATATATTTAATAGTTAAAAACACTGCAGGTATGTTCAGTTACCCCTCTGAAAAATGCAACCGAATACACAATTGCCAACATGCTATAGAAGCCTGGTCTTCCTTAAAGTATGACAGTAGCCACAAAGTGATCCTTTATCAGAAATCAGGAGGTAGGAAGTTCGAGGGTTTCTTTTTGCCTCCCTCCTTTCCCTGATGCCATTGCTTGTCATGGCAATGAGATCCCTACTCTGTCAGTGTGTTGAAAACAGCTAGGTAATAGTGCCACACAATTCGTCACATAATCGACCTATCCTTGTGCAACACCCTGCACAAGTTGCCATTCCTATGCTTTATAATTTAGTCAATCCTAGGCCATAATTTGACCTTTTATTGCTGAAAGAGGGCACCTACGCAAGTTATAGATTTATGTTGTAGATGGTATGAGGATTCCTCTTTTTGCATCCTTTAGAAGCAAAACTGAAAAAAAGTGATGAAATGAGCCTTTAATATATTTGCAAACTCATGAGCTGGCATATGTCCAAAAGATACAGCCTAAATGGAAGAACCAAAGACTTATATGCAGACAGGTAAAACAGGAGGAAATACAGTAAAGTTTGAAAGGTGTCTGTGAACTCCCACTGAGCTGCACAGCAGCACCATGTTAGTGGAGTGAGAAGAAAAGCAGCAGCTATTTAGGGAAAGACCAGCACACAATGCAACGTGGGACTGCGGATAGCGCACGGGAGGTACTGCTTGAACCAGAGACTGAACACTGCACAGAGATGAAAAGACCAATTGAACCCAATAGAGTGGCAGCTGTAGTTTCACTAATATCTGATCAGATCAAAGCACAACGTGGCCATTTCAGGTCATCACCAGAGTATTAAAAAGACTTCCAGTGGAACAGCTGCCAAACAGATCCATGTCATCAAGGAACCGAGCACGATCATTATTTTGTAGTTGGGCAATTCTTTCACAAATTCCAACATGATTCACAAAGGGACACAAGCACTAGTTGGTTCTGCGACAGCTGCGGCTGACTTTTGGCTCTTGCCAGTCAGAGGAAGCCAGCTGTTGGTCTGAGCATGTTTATCTTCTTGAAGGCGTTCTACAAGGAGCGAGCGTCTAAACGTATTGACCTACTACCCAAAAGGGGAACAAGGTGTGATTCTGACTGACTGAGCACTGACTGTCTGCCTGACAGCCCTCGGGTGAACGTCAGAGCCAGTCCACCACAGCCTGATGTGGAGGCACCAACGTCCTGGGAAACACAGGTTTGCTTTTACCCCCACAGCATGACAGCAACACCCCTATTGGATACTGCTTGATAATTCGCACAATGGCATCTGAACACATATGCAGGCTGTCCACGAGACCATACTCTGGAGTACATTTCTAGCATGAAGATATGCACTTAAGCAGAAAAGTACAAAACTATCAAATATATGTGCACTTTATGCTTTGCAGTCTATCTGCAAGATGCAACCTATGAAATTGACCCCATATGTCACAGGATGCAAACCATCAAACTAAAGCAATCTATGGAAGCGCATGCAACAAATGTTTCATGTGTAAAAGTGAAACTGACAAAAACGTTGAAGAAATAAATGTAAACTGGAACACTTGGCAACACGTGTTGGGTAGGCATGGCCCTAAAAGACACTCTAGTGAAATTAGGATGTAAGTGAAGGTTTTCAAGCTATCTCTGAAGTCTGGCATGGTCATCGCCAACCACAGGAAGCGACCAGTGGTGATGTGAGATTAACGTCATTGGTCTCCATTGACCACGAATGGTGCAGTGTAAGAACAAACAGGATTATTTTATAGATGGATGGTTAGGCGAGCCACAGAGAAGCCTTCCAGTAGGTCAGATAATGTAAGAAACAAAGGGAGAGGAACAAGCCACAAGGTGATCTCAGCGGTTGGAGCGCCAGCAACAAAACTGATCACCAAGCGTGGTGTGCTGCAGTACACAGCAATGTAGGTAGCATAGACTGACACAGTGACTCTTCTTTATGCAAGGGAGAATATGATTAAGTGCATTTCCTAAGCATGAAATGTATATTTTCCACCAACAAAAAAATAAATAAAAATTAGAAAAAAGAATGCTTTCTCAATTAGGTTTCCAAATGTTATTCAACCTGCACTGGGCTACCAGAAGGCATACAATGCACAGTTTCGCATGGATACATGGTCCAGGTGTCCTACCTTAAAAGAAAAAAACAACTCCCTCTCAGCACATTTTGGCATAGTCCGCAGTCTAGGACCCAACCAACCCTGGATTTTAAAAGTAGCCGTGCAGTCTGCGCGTTTCCGGAAGCCTGCGGCAAAGGGGCCTGGAGTTTGTATATGTGTGGGTGGGAGAATTAAATCCAGGTCCGAGGTAGAGTGAGGAAGGGGTAGGAAGGAGGAGGGGGGACCTTTTCAAGAGAGCAGAGAGGGCGAAAGAATGAAAAGGCCTTGCTGCACATGTGGAGCACAAAGCCACATCTGTTTACAGAGCCACATCTGGCTGGGATACTCGGTCCCACTCCCATAGAGGCCATGCAATCAACGCAGGGAGACTCAGAGGCCCACTGGTTACATCCAAAGGCGGCCACTGGCATGAAATACATCGGCATGACGGCTCGAATGAGAAGTAACAGGTATTGTTCTAGAACAATGGTACAAAAACAAGAGAACAATACAATACCCCACTTGGACAACAGGGGAGGTGTCCTGGTTGCAATCTATATGTTGTGGTCTCCCTTAAGTATGAGGAGGAACTTGAGGAAAGAGGTACTCCTGCAAATTGACTAAAGAACCCTTTGAAGAGAAACAACCAAATTCTAACATTCTTGCAGAGAATGAAAATAACAACCAATGCAACAAGTGAGAAATGCTTTTAAACACCGAACAATAAATAAGTAGCAACCTGGTTCCGTTCTATAGACTGCTTTTCAAATGAACCCACAAAAATGGGCCATTTTAAGTAGAATGTAGAAAAAGTGAAGTTCTGCGTTCATGCCCTCACAGGACAAGCTGGTGATGAGACCAAAGTCTCATGCAGTATCAACCTGTGAATTATAAAACAAGACCTAAAAAATTGGCTTTTCCACCCCATTACCAAAGGTCTATGGGAAACAACGGTCAAATATCACAGCAGGCAATTTTTGCCTGCTTGCATATATGGATACAACTACCTGTGGATTCCTCACCTAATGAATAGAGTCCTAAAGCAGTACCGCACTCTGTGGCGGGTGCCTGAATGGTCACACCAAGAAATCCTGCAGCACGGACCATGCAAAATGGCCATCCCTCCTAACCTCAGAGTCCAAGCAATAATGCTTTGCAAAAGTGTGGAGGGAAGCCCAAGTTGCAGCCTTACAAATTTCATCCACAGGAACACCTCTAGCCAAGGCCGAAGAGGCCGACTTAGCCCTGGTGGAATGGGCTCTAATTCCAACAGAAAGAACCTTCTTTGCTAAGGAATAACATACTTTTATGCAAAGAATCACCCACCTGGACAGTGTTCTTTTGTGGACAGCCTTGCCTTTCCTCTTCCCCACGTAGCCAATGAAGAGCTGATCGTCCACCCGGAACGCTCTCGTTCTCTCGATGTAGAAACTTAAAGCTCTCCTCAAGCCGATGCAGTCTCTCCTCCACTTTTGATGGATGGGGAGGAGGGTAGAAAGACGAGAGCGTTATAGACTGTCCCAAATGGAAGGGTGTAACAACCTTTGGATGGAAAGCCACCCTGGTCCTCAGCCCCACCTTGTCCGCATGTAAAGAAGTAAAAGGAGGTTTAACGCTAAGCGCTTGAAGTGGACTCACTCGCCTAGCCGATGTGAGGACTATAAGAAAAACAGTTTTTAATACCAAAAACCTTAACAAACACGAATGAAAAGGTTCAAACGGCGAACCCATAAGGAATGAGAGAACTAAATTCAAATCCCACTGAGGCATAATAAACGGAGTGGGAGGAAACCTATTGGTAAGACCCTTTAAGAACCTTATAACTATAGGGGACTTAAATAAAGAGGGTAAATCAGGAAGGCACAGGCCGACAGTGGCGACAGATAGCCCTTAACAGTCGCAATTGCACGACCCCTCTGCGCCAAGAACAACGCAAACAATAAAACGTCCGACAAATGGGCCTGTAAAGGATCAATTTGCTTCTCTCCACACCAAGCAACACATTTTGCCCATCTGCTAGCATAAATAGATTTGGTGGAGTGTCGTCAGGCCGATAAAATAACGTCCACCACTTCTGGCGGGAGAGAAAAAGAACTCAGATTGTCCCATTCAATCCCCAGGCATGATGGTGCAGGCTCTGGATGTGGGGGTGAAGAACCTGCCCCTGCGACTGCGAGAGGAGGTCTGCCCTGTGAGGAAGACGGAGCGGAGGGCACAGTGAGAGTTGGAGAAGGTGTGACACACACTTCTTGGCCAATCCAGAGCTATTAAGATGACATGGGCCCGGTCTTGGCGAATCTTCCTCAGAACCCGAGGAATCAAGAGATTGGGGGAAAACGCTTAAAGCAACTGGCCGTACCAGGACATCTGAAACGCGTCCCCCAACACTCCTTGCACCGGATATTGGAGGCTGCAGAACGACGGACAGTGCGCATTCTCTCGAGTGGCAAAGAGGTCTACCTGAGGGAATCCCCACATCCGGGGAGATGCGAAGGACCAGGTCTGGATGGAGACGCCACTCATGATCTACCGAGAAGTGCCGACTGAGACTGACCGCACATACGTTCAGAACTCCGGCCAGATGGTTTGCTACTACGCAAATCTGATGGTCCTGTGCCCAGAACCAGAGCCACAGAGCCTCTCTGCAAATAAGGTACGACCCTACTCCGCCCTGCTTGTTGATGTACCACATCGCAGTAGTGTTGTCCGTCGGGACCTGAACCGACTGACCACAAAGGGAAAGGAGGAAGGCCTTGAGAGCCAAAAGTATTGCCCGCAATTCTAACAGATTGATAGGAAACATCTGTTCCACTGGAGACCAATGACCTTTGACCTCCAGGTCCCCCAGATGAGTTCCCCACCCCTAGAGTGGAGGAATCCATTACAACCGTGGCCACTGGTGGTGGTAGCGAAAACGGCCTTCCTTGGGAAAGGTTGCCATCCACAGCCCACCATCGTAGATCCGCTGCAGTGTCCCTGGAGATCTTTATCGACTCTTCGAGATCCCCTCTGTGCTGAAAACACTGCCTGCGGAGGCACCACTAAAGAGCACTCATGTGCCAGCGTGCATGAGTGACCAACATAATGCATGAAGCAAACAGACTGATCAGACGAAGGACCTTGAGGACTGGAACAACCGCTTCACTTTGAAACACTGGAATCAACGCCTGAATCTGCTGAGGCGGAGGATAGGCCCGATTCAATGTTGTGTCCAATACTGCCCCTGTGAACAGAAGACGTTGAGAGCTGGGTTTTTTGGTAAATGTGCCCAAATCTCACCTGAGATCAAACAACAACTGGGTTGTCATCTGCAGGTGATGCAACACGAGCTCCGGAGACTTGGCTTTGATCAACCAATCGTCCAGGTAAGGGAATATCGATAATCCCTTCCTCCTGAGATTTGCTGCAACCACCGCAATCACATTTGTCAAGACTCAAGGTGCTGAAGTAAGACCAAAAGGAAGGACGGCAAACTGGTAGTGTTGCGACCCTACCACAAACCAGAGATACTTCCTGTGCGACTTCAGAATAGGGATATGAAAGTAAGCATCCTGTAAGTTGACAGACACCATCCAATCTTTTGTTCAACGCCAGAAGCACCTGTGCTAGGGTCAGCATTTTGAATTTCTCCTGTTTGAGGAACCAATTCAAAACCCGCAGGTCCAGGACCAGCATCAAACGACCATCCTTCTTGGGGATCAGGAAATATCTTGAATAACAACCCTGACCCCTTTCCTGCTCTGGAACCAACTACACTGTACCTTTCGATAAAAGGACTAGAACTTCCTGCTGCAACAAAAGGAGATGGTCTTCTGTTCAAAAGGATGGACGGGGAGGGATGGGAGGGGGAAATTCCAGAAAAGGAAGGGCATAACCTTTCCCCACAATATTGAGGACCCAGGAGTCCGATGTGATCAACTCCCACATGCGGAGAAAATGAAACAACCTTCCCCCTAGAGGAGAAACAAGGGATGCAATGGATGGAGGACTAAGGCTGCTTTCCCTGTAGCACTCTCCCCCCCCCCCCCCCCAGAGGAAGAGGCAGGGTGCTGCTGGGTAGCCCCTCGCGTTCTAACCCTACCCAGCCCTCTGTAGGACCTATAGGGAAGGCTAGACGGTTGTTGGCCTGCCGGTTGGGGTCTCCCCCGACAGGAAGTTCCTCGTCCAAACCCCCTGAATGGGGTGGTCGTAGAAGCCTGCAGGACTAGGGACTTGGCAGTAGCCCTGCTCTCCTTAAAGCACTCTAAGGCAGAGTCAGCTTTGGAACCAAACAAATTGTCCCCATCAAATGGCAAGTCCAGCAGGGGCGTCTGTACATCTGTTGAAAATCCAGTAGACCTCAACCAATGCTGTCTACTGGTGACAATGGATGTGCCCATTGCCCTGGCCACCGAGTCCTATGTATCCAGCCCCGACTGAATAACCTGAGTCGCTGCCGCTTGCGCATCAGACAGGAGACCCCGCATATCCTGAAGCAAATCAGGTAGCACAGCCTTGGTCGCGTCCATCAGGGCATGAATATACCTGCCCAAAACACAAGTAGCATTTGCAGACTTAAGGGCCATACTGCAGGAAGAAAAAATCTTTTTTGGCAGACTGCTCCATCCTTTTCGACTCCCTGTCCGATGGAGCCACAGGGAAGGAACCAGGAGCCCAATGAGGGGAGCACAAGCCTGAACCACCAGACTCTCCGGAGTTGGATGCCGAGAGAGGAATCCTGTGTCCCCAGGAGCCACTCTATCTTCTCACCACTGATCTGCTTACAGCAGTTGAAGATACAGGTTTCCTCCAGACTTCCAGGATTAGTTCTGCAAGAGCCTCGTTGAACAGAAGGAGTGGTTCCGCAGCAGCCGAAGCAGGATGCAAGACTTCAGTCAGAATGTTCATCTATACCTCAGCTGCCAGTAGCGGAAGGTCCAGAAAGTCTGCTGCCTTCCTTATCACCGTATGAACGAGGCAGCCTCCTCAGTAAATTCCCTAGGAGAGGCTAGATCCCACTCAGGGGAAGTATCGAGACCACTCGCTGAGTCCAAACACTGAAAGTCCCCCAGGGGCTCAGCGATCTCTCCTTCCTCCAGGAGCTGCCTTCTATACTCCTGCTCCTCCAAAAGCCTCAGAGCCCTTCTTCTTGAGTGCAGCCTGGCCTCAATCCTCGGTGTCGACATATAATTGGCCCATGTCGATGACCTCTGCTGACGTGGCCCAGGAGACACACCCCGGTCTCCGGATTCGACCAACGCCGGATCCATTGGCGCCATGGATAAATGGGCTCTCTTTCCCGGCGTTGACTGGATTTGTGGGGAAGTCATCGGCGCCACCTGATCAGCAGAAGCCACGGGCGTCAAAGCTCTCCTCGGTGACGCCAACGGCACCGGCGCCAGACTAGCACCCTCTGCTGGACAGAAGGGCATGAACGGTGTTGGCCTGAATGAAGCCGGAACAGCCAATCCAGAATCCAAGGGACCTGAGGGACCATCCGGTGCACCGCCAGGGGCATGGAGCTAAAGATATTAAACATAGCATTCAAGAATGCCGCCTGATCCGCTCCTGGAGCTGGGAATGCTGGATACTTCTGCGGCGTTGGATCAGGCACCTCTGACTGCGCTGCAGGCAAGAAGCAAGGACTCTGGTGAGGCTTGACCACCTCAACGACCGACGGCACCGGAGAAGCCTGAGGGCTCTCAGGCTGAGGAGTCACCGTCAGACTGACATCCCACATTGGGCGACGCCGCATAGATGGTGACCTCGACCGGGATCGGTCTCTCTCCGAATAGCGCCGGGAATCATAACGACACCGTCTCTTATGTGACCTCAAGGACTTCCCTGAAGATGACCTCCGATGCCCATGCTTCTCTTTCTTTTTAGTCTTGGCCAAAAACATCTCGCTCCTTGAGCGCCTTCAGGTTCATTTTTTGACACAAACCACACTCCTCCACCTCGTGCTTGGAACTCAAACACCACAGGCAGTCATTATGCGGGTCTGTCACCCACATACTACCCCCACACTCTCTACAAGGCTTAAATCCTGATTTACGAAGTGGAGACATTTTAACAAAGTAACACCTTCGAGAAACAGTAGCTCCCCATGAGCCAGGAGAAAAACCACTATGCTTCGAAGGCACGGAAAAAAAGGGAACTGACGTCAACACGCCGGCGAGGTCCTCTTATTGCCACGATGACGCCAGATGGAGACGCTTGGGAGTCGGGCAATAGTGACGTTCTCGTCAGCGTGCAGAGCTGGGAAACACATTTCTGTCGGATGCTGGCGCATTGGGAGAATTCATTAGGTGAGGAATCCACAGGTAGTTGTATCCATCAGAAATGAAACTTTTTAGAGATATCTTACGAATGTGATGTAAAAGGGGCTTAATTGCTTCGATTTAGCTATGGGCATTAATTTAACCTTGCTTTATACCACATAAAAGCCCATCTAATATTCAGAGCCCAGGCTTATATCAATAGGCATTTAAGTTCAGTATAACTGCTCCCAGTTCTAGTTCAAACAAGGTAACCCCGAGCAGACTGCGTGCCTCGGGTTGATTTTGCAGGGCAGCCTTAAACATCGCCATAAAAATACAGTTGGCCCAAATACAGTTTATTTCTCAGAATACCACAGCAAGGTCCTCACACCTCTGGCAGGGGACACGAACACTCAAGAATTTAACCGAGTACAGCATAAATACTGGAGAGGTGCAGGGCCAGTTCAACTTCTAACTCTTTCAAACAAGCGGCAGGCACATGTTCTTCTATTCAGCCCGCAACACACTGAGTTAACTCCAGTCAGAAGACGAGAACTTTAAGGCACACAATATGTTTTGCTTACATGTGCATGCTTGCACCCAGTCGGCCATCAGAGAGATGAGAGTATTTTACATAGTGAAACGAGAAGTCAACAACTTTTTTTTATGGGTAAGAGGGCTGAAAAGGCCCTGTCGGTATGGAAATGATAGAGGTGGCGAGATAGGGACAGCAGACAAGGATTTTGGCCCAGAGTACTTATTTACCAAAGATGTCATCCAGTTGAAGCAACTTCTATATCCTCATGAATACATCATATATTATTTGGGTTCTTCCAAAAAGGTTATAATTTCTGGACCATTTCTAATGCATTTATGTGGAAGTCAGCGGCATGGACTAATAGGAAGATTTGGACAACATAGGACCTGGTTGCAAATTATAATTCTTCCTCGACCGATTCTATGTTTTACTTTTGCAACCTCGAAATAGTAAAAAGGTTAACTATTTCAAGCTTTTACTTGACGTTACACCTTTATCAACTCTAGGAACAGAACCCCGTTTTAACATACCTTCTCTTTTGTGTACTGTTGCCACTCATCAGAAAGAGAGAATACAGACAGGTCTTATACAATAGAGTAAACTCAGACGAGGACACTCAACTTCTGGAGAACAGAAGTTGCACAGGATGATCAGAGGTCCAGGTCCAAGATATGACTGGACATCATGTTAGGACACTTGACTCCCACGAAGTCTGCAGCCCTTGATGCTCGACAGACAGACTACGAGGTTGTCGTTAGAAAAAATATGCACGGAATAAGGCAGATTAAAAGAAGACAGGGTTTGAAGAGCATTGATGGGGTGCCAAATGGTTTCCACCAGGTACATTGGCGGCAGTGGCTGAGAGTTATCAAAGAGACCTGCTCGGTCCACCTCACTTTTCTAAATGTAAAGGCTCACTTTGCTCCCCTGCAACAAGGTGACAAAGCCTCAATATCTAACAAGAGACAGGATTGAAAACGCGTAGCACACTCACAAAGTCTCATTCCCCATGTACACAATGTTCCATCAGACATTTTCTGCTAATAAGGGAGTGTTTTCCTCACTCTAGCTATTTTTAGCACACAACCCTGCAGGGAAATTTACAAGGTCATAAATACATTCATAGCTAGAAGTGGTGCTAATCTCCTCTGGGAGACAATTACAGACTCTCAACCAGTGTAGAATTGGCAACTCAATGGTTGGTATTTATTTTCATCTCACACCGTTACACCAGTACTCAGGCGGGACCTAGGCAAAGTGGCCTGAGGTCACTCTGCCTGCCTTCCATCTCCTTCACTTTCTACCCACAGCCTACCCCTGAAGTGAAGCGAGGCAATCCACCCCCATACTTCTCTTAGTGCTTTGCGCTCTCTCACACATGTGAGAAAGATGAACAGGCTTCATGTATGGGACGAACCATGATTTCATGACCTTAGAACAGTATATGAAGTAGTCTTTTAGTGATCCGGATCACTTGCCAATGAAAGATTTAGTTCCTGAAGTGGTGACCTTTTTGCAATTTTGATATAGACGTGCTTAAGTGCACAGACTTTTCCCTGATAGACATAATCCCATGCTTTCATATACATGTCGATTTTTTTTACTTCCCACAAACACTGCATTAAAATAATTTTTATATCACTACTATGCATATCTTTTCAAACTTTTACACCTCACATAAATATATGTGCAGAGTGTAATATGCACTTCAAATTCTCACAGAAAACGCCTTCCTGCATTAACCACACCCACACACCTTACCCCCCCCCACCCCCACCCCCCAATGCACGACTCAAATGCTTACTCAATAACTTAGGTGGTGTTTAGGCCTCCTTAGGGGCAGACAATAGCACCGACAGCACAGTTCTGCAGTGGGGCAAACAATTGGTGAGCACTCATTTATGAATCGGAGCATTGATCAAGGGGACACAGCTGGGTTGAGCCTCCTGGGAGATCTTGACCTTCAAATGCATTTTAAAGTGAAAGTGTGGAGGCACGGATGATTAAGTCACACCCGCAGCACATTTGAACAGAAATGAATGACACTGTACAGTGGAGTGACCACCTGTCCCTCAAGGTCCATAATTTCAGCCTGATGTCAATTGTTCGTTATGGATCTGATAACGGACAACAATTGGCCATAATTTCGACACTATTACTTTTTCCAGCTTTCTGGTTCATCACGCAGTCAAAGGTCAATCAGCACTGAATGGAACAGATATATTTTAACAGAACACAGTAACACTGAAAGACATTTGAAAAGCTCTAGCTTGTTACTTGTATTGCCTTTTTCTGGCTTTTATTATGGTTTTGCAATTATTTTTAAACTATGTTCCGAATTATAAACGAGTTTTACTTATCTAACTTGAGCACCTTGATGTTTCAATTATTGTCTGAGGTGAACAGATGTTGGATTGATGAATGGATGGGTCAGCAGAGGGACACAGATGAATATGTGGATGAATGGATGATGAGTTTGGGCATGAATGGAGAATGTGTGAACTGGAGAATGGCTGAATAGATGGTTGCATCGGTCAAGAGCATAGATTTCTCAGTGGATGGATGAATAACATGGACGCTTGATGGGACAGGTGCTTCGGTGGATGGATGAATGAATAAGGGTAAACGGAAGAATCTTTGTGGGTGTGTGGATCAATAGATGGATGGGTGGCAATTGGTGGGTGCAAAGATGAATAGATGAATGGGTGGCGGGTTGGGTGCTTGGATGATGGACATATCCGGGTGGATGGGTCTAGGCTTAGTGGATGCATCCTGCAGGGTGCATGGATGGACAGATGGATGGACAACGGGTGCTAGGATGGACTGATGGATGGATGTTTGCTTGGATGGATGGATCCGTGTAAATGGGTGGATCTTTTTGGTTGGACAGCTGGATGGGCAGATGGGTGAATCCTGTTGGATGCATGAATGGCTATATGGAAGGATGGACGAATGGGTCCTTGGATGGATACAAAAAAGGGGTAGTATCATCTGACAATTGTCCCTTATACCAGCTGTCGAACTGTTCTTAGTGTGCATATGTTTGCTATTTTTATTTTTAAACCAGTCGAGTTACAAGTGCATTTTTGCTAAGCACTGCTGTGTATTATACAAGACAAAGGCCATAAGCTTATTTTTAATTTTACTGGAATCAGCTGCCTGTGTATTCACGTTCACATTATTGAACCTACGCTCACTTGACCTATCCTAATGTGTCCGTACAATTGTCATTTTGTCCTGAATTTTTAGAGTCAGTGTCCAGAATTTGCCTCAGTGCCAGGTGGTCACCTTACTGTGCAGAAATAATGTCAAACCCAAATAGGCCAGGTAGAGTTGAAACTGTATCTAAACCTTTAGAAATCTGTATGAATGTAAGTAGGCATATCAGGTATCCAACGCAGCAGTTTAAAAGAAACGTCAATGTATCTAGATCGTTTACTGCCTGCTGCATTTGAACTTGAAGTTATAAAAATATACATACACAAAAAAACATTAGAACTAAGAACGTAACTTCCAAGAGCAACCCTCATGCAAAATAACGAGACCTAAAAAACAAGCAGAGATCTCGCCACGTTGATATGAAAATCTGGAGGTCATAATGTATTGGTAGATAGGTGCACACAGAAGCTGGAATGCTTCTTTGCACTTCGATACAATAAGGCGCTATCAAGCGGCTGAACGATGCGCAGTTTGGTAGACTGTAAGAAACAAGGACGTCCCGGGGGGTGGGGAGGGTGTTGGGATTGCCGAGTTACAAGGCTTAAAAAAAAAGGGAGAGAAAAGTTTGCCCGTACCTCAGTTGGAGATTTAGCGGCAGGGTGTTTACGTGGTGAGGAGCCAGGCGTAGTGTGCGTTTTGTCCGTTGGTAGTAGAGGGGCATAGTGCAGAGTCATGGCAGCAGAAGCGAAAGTGCAAGAAGCGCTCTGCTTGTTGGAGGAGATCGTCCGGTTGGACTTGGTGCGGGTAGAGGCTGCGGTAACCTCCCGGCCTGCAAGGAGGGCAGCGAGTGGGGTGGCCGCAGCCATCCTGGCATGCACGCCGCACGGTAGCCCCGACAAAGGCTGTAAGTGTGGGTAGAAAGGGGAAGGTGCTGGCGCTCGGGACAAAGGGAGGGGGTGGGGAAGGGGTGTAGCCGCATGGCTCCGGCAGCTGCGGCCGGCACCGAGCGGAAAAGCGGAGGTGTGGCCAGGGAGGAAAAGGCCCCTTCGCGAGGGGCAGCATTTGTTTGTCAGGCGGCAAAGCGAGGAGCAGGAATCATCGGGGGAGGAGAGCCCCATGGAGGGTACAAGTGCTGGGGGCGGGAGGGAGAAGAGAGGGGCGGGGTCGCGTTTGGTGGAAGGGACTATGGATGAGCTGTCTTCGCCGGGCAGCAGCCCCGAGGAAGTTTTTGGGGACCTGGGTGGCTATGAGGCCCAATGGCAGGACACCGACAAGGAGGTGCGGGGGGGGGGGGGGTCTGGGTATAGCTCATGGGAGGGAGGTAGCAGTGGGCAGGTGGGGGGATTCTGACAATACCCAATTTATATGGGAGTGGAGTGATGAGGGTGAACCGGGAGAGGTGGAGGAGGACGGTATTACCTTAAAGGTACGTCCTCCTCGTTGTACTTACGAAAAATGTAAGGTCCCCAGGGAGCAGATGGGCAGGGAAGTGGGCACAAAAAGGTCAGGGGAAAGGAAGAAAGGTGGGGCTCAGGCAGATATGGGGCGCAGGGCAATGGACAACGCAGGATTAACAGGTTCAATGGACAGGCAGGGCAGCAAGACAGGACAACGGGACCTGGGACGGGCAGGGGAAGCTTATAGACCCCAGGAGGAAGAGAAGGCGGGGCCCGAGCAGCTAGCTGGATGGCGGCGAAGAGGACATCGGAGGAGGAGGTTGGTGAGGTTATGGTTGCTCTGCGGGGAGGGCGTAGCAGAGTGGGTGTTACGCCCCCTGCTGCAGCGGCCCTGTTGGAGCGGCGACCTAACCAGACACCACTGGTGCAGAGAGGACCCTTACAGGGTAAGGTGGTCGTGCACCCCAGAGGTAAGACGGGTGAAGCACAGGCGAGGGATCTGGGGGGCGCCCTGCCTAAAGAGACGCTAGCACAGATGGATGACCTTGATTACGAGGAGGATAGCATGAAGGAAGGGGAGTTGAGGGAAGGTGTGGAGGAAGAGTGGTGGTGCGAGCGGGGGGGGTGTCTAATGTTGTTCAGTCGTTGCAGGAGACGACAGCGAAGGATGACGGATGTCACCGGACGGGACGAGTGGCTCAAGAGCGGCACCGGCCCTCGTTGACAGGTTAGAGGCCTGCCACATCGGTTTCAGTGGCAGTGGAGGCAAAAGTGGAGGTTGAGGAGCGCCTGCATAAAAGGTGTTTATGTGGCTGATGTAGGTGTTGGGCCTGATGAGACGGGGGCACTGGGTGCGCCTCCATGGGAAAAGGAAGAAAAAAAAGTGGAACCAGGTACTGGGAGGGGAAAACGAAAAAAGCTTCCCTACATGGAACAGCGAAGCCACTGGGTTCCCATTTGGTGATGGCCACTAAAGAAAAGATCTGGCGCGGGGAATATGTGGAGACGTTAACATTACTACATAGAGAGGTGTGTTCTAAGGAAGGGTCTACAGAGGAGGAGTACGAGTTGGCTAAGCGGCCAAAGGTACCCGTTACTATTGAAAATTGGACGACAGCATTCCTAATTTATGCCAGTGTGTATTGCGAACGCTTCCCAGAGAGGGCTGTAGCGCTATTAAAATACATGGATGTGATCAGGAAGGCGCACTTGAGTTATGGCGGCTATGCTTGGGTTCAGTACGACGAGGAGTTTCAGGAGCGTTTGGCGGCAGAGGACTCCGTTTTATGAGGCGAAACTGATGCGGACTTATGGCAGCATACCATGGGTCCTGCAAAATGCGGGAAGACGGTCTTTACGGCTAGCGGCTTGCCCATTACGTATCGCCCTTTCGGGACCACCCCACCCAAGTGGGGCAGGGACAGCAACAAAGCATGGCATGTCAGGAGTGGGTGCGGCAGGGACCGTCAAATAAGGGGCTTGTTGGGATTACAGCAAAGGGTTGTGCACCCTGAGAGTACTGCAAATTCCGACACGAATGCTCACGGTGTGCCGGGAAGCATCCATTCATTCACTGCTACACTAGGTACAGAGGTGGTCAGGGTGCGCTGGGAAAGAGCTCGTACACGCCAGATAGGCAGGACAGGTTGAGTTTTTGGCTTGACCAATATGACGACGAGGAAGAGGCGCGTTTGTTGTTTAGTGGTTTTTTTGGAGGGTTTTCGTTTGCAGTACATGGGTCCGCGGGTGCGTCGGTGGGCGCATAATCTTAAGTCGATCACGGGACGAGAAGCAATTGTGCAAAAAAAGCTGGATAAGGAAATAGTAGAGGGGAGGATGGAGGGTCCGTTTGAGGGTTGGCCTTTGGATAATCTCATTGTTTCTCAGATTGGGGTGGTCTCCAAAAAAGAAGCCGGACAGTTTCGGCTCATTCATCACCTCTCTTGGCCGGAAGGGGGCTTGGTCAATGACTTCATTCCGGAACATCTGACCAGAGTATCATATGCGTCAGTGGACGTCGCGATAGACATGGTGGAGGTTTTTGGTGAGAAGGCCTTGATGGCTAAGACAGATATAAAGTCTGCTTTTCGCCTGCTACTGGTGCACCCAGACAATTTTGAATTGCTGGGCATTCAATTCCAAGGGCGATGGTATGTTGATAAAGCATTGCCCATGGGTTGTTCGGCAGAATCGGATCATTGCGTGGTCATTCTTTGGGAATTTCAAGACATTATGGGGGACCTGGGTGTGCCCCTGGCCCCCGAAAAAACAGTTGGACCATCCACAGCACTAACCTTTTTAGGGATTGAGTTGGATACCAGTCTGATGGTTGCCAGGCTGCCCCTAGAGAAACAGAGGAACAGGATTGTGGCGATTACACATATGGTGCAGAAAAACAAAGTCACTGTGAGAGAGGTGCAGGTATTGCTCAGGCATCTGAATTTCGCTGGTTGGGTGGTGAGAGCGGGTCGGACTTTTTGCAGGCATTTAGCACTCTCACTGGCGGGGAGGCAATTACCGCACCATCACGTTTGGCATCGGGTGGGAGTGAAGGAGGATTTACGGATGAGGTGCTTATTTTTGGAGCAGTTCAATGGGATTCCCTTGTGGTCCTGACGGGCGGTTAATTGGGATGTGCAGATTTTTTTGGATGCAGTAGGGGCTTCCGGTTTTAGCCTGTATTGGCAGGAGAGGTTTTGTGCCGAATCTTGGCCGGCGTCGTGGACCAGAGGGGGGAGGAGCATAGCATTCTTGGAATTGTTCCGTATTGTTGGTTGCGGCAGTTATCTGGGGGCCGTTACTGGGGGAGCATCAAAAAGTGCTTTTCAGGATGGACAACTTAGCGGTGGTGCAAGTAGTGAACAGGCAGTCTTGCTTGCGATCCGCATGTGCTGCTGGGCGTTTTTGTGTTACATTGCCTGTGCCACGATATTCAATTTAGGGCGAGACACGTACCAGGAGTGAACAATGACATTGCTTTTGCTTTGTCTCATTCACAGTGGGAGTGATTCCATGGGCTTGTTGCGGACGGGCCCTTGTCCAGGACGAGGATGCCAGTAGCCTTATGGTCGGTGGGAAAGAGAGGATGTTCAGGTTGGTTTTGAATTCTCTGGCTCCATCTACGAGACAGGCTTATGTGCGAGCCTGTCAGGAGTTCGGGTAGTCAGGAGCACAGTGGCATGCTGATGAGAAAGGGAGAGTGGAGGATGTATTGTGTTTTATTATGGCGCTGGTGGAGGGACGCCAGTTGCGGATTACTATTGCAGGGAAGTTAGCAGGTATCGCCTTTTGTGGAAAATTCTTCTGTTTGTACTCCCCATCTGCTGGTGAACTGGGCCAGCGGATTCTCGATGGTTGGGAAAAAGAGGAAGGAAAGAAAGGCAAGGGGAGACAACCCACATCATTGGCATTGTTAAAAAAAAAGTTTTGAACAGTCTCAGGACTGTATGCTATAATGCGAGGGAGACTATACTATTCAAGACGCTAAAGTCTTGGATGTTTTTGGGGTCGTTCAGGGCGTCAGAACTTCTGGAGCTTGGGAACACGCCGGGTTTGCGTTGGGATGAAGTGGATTTTCGGGGGACTTCTGAGGCTTCGGAGTTCTAAGACGGATCAGCTCGGTTCGGGTATGCATGTGGCGTTGGTGAGGTATCCTGTGCTTGATTTGTGCCCGGTAAGGTTGGGTAAGGCGCTGCAATGGGTTGGGCACGTGGAAGAAGAGGTGTTTCAACACCGCAGCGGGGGTAAGGTAACAGCGCGACCGCTTTTAGCAGTGCTGCGAGCGAGTTTGCAGTATGTGGGACAGGATGAATCCTGTTTTGGCACGCATTTTTTTCGCATAGGCATGGCGACAGAGGCCGGGTTAAAGGGATGGCGTACAAGGCGAATTATGCGGTTGGGAAGGTGGAGATCAGATGCGTTGAAGCAGTATGTGAGATGTGGGGGTTCCGGAGTGTCGGAATGAATATTAACATATTTTTCTCATGCTGCAGGTTCGGTGTCGGGTCCAGAGACGCAATTCCTCTCCATATGGCTCGTCGGACATTCTTTTGTCAAGTGGGCCCACAGACAAGCATGGCGCACAGCCATTGGGGTTAATTTGGGTTTAGATACAGAACGATATAGAGTGCGATGGTTTGGGAAAGAAGAAATGCAATGGGACCAGTTGCTGAGTACATTGCAGGCGGAGAAAGGGCGGGGTTCTTGTCCTGATGTTTTATTGCTACACTTGGATGAGAATGACTTAGTGAAGAAGACGGGACTGGATTTTCTCAAAGCCATGAAGGCAGACTTGTTGGCGATTCGGAGACAATGGTACGGATGTCATTTGCAATGGACAGCGTTTGTCCCGCGTAGAATTTGGAGAGGGGCACAGAAACCGGGGGCTATAGAGAAGGCTTGGCGTAAGATTAATAAAGAGATGAAGGTTTTTTGTAGGTCTTATGGCATTTCAGTATTGGAGCACGAGGATCTTCGTTTCGAGGACAGTGAAAGGAGTGAGCTCCTTTTTCTGGTGGCTGGAAAATGACAGTGCACAGGGCTTTGAGAACGGGGGGCAACGACAGAACCGACACGGCATTGACAGGTGGAAAAGGATTGGACGGCAGCAGGGCAACTCAAACAAGAGGTGGACATTCAGGGTTTTTTGCGGAATTGCACGCTAAGGGGGTAGGAAGCAGCAGGAGACTATTAACATGACAATGGACTTTAGCAACGAATCAGTACAATGTAATGGGTAATAAGAGGCCATGTGGTAAGGAATAGGAGGGGTGAGGGGAGGGCAATGGAGGGGAAGGTATGATAGGATAACTTGATGTATAGTGAGTTGTTAGTTTTGTGAGGCGTTAGGCCAAGGGCATTTTGTGGTTGTAAGTGCACCGGTTTCCAATAAAGCGGCCTTTTACACACAATAAGGCGGTATGGCGTCCTTCTTCCCCAAAGGCTTAGTGGGCCCCGCTGACGTTTGAACTTGTGGCCTGCAAGTTATGCACAGTTGGCTGCAGTGGGTTCGGCCTCGCGAGATATTTACAAGCCCAGGCGAACAAAGAACGAGGAGCCACGAGGCTAAACTCAACGCTGTGTAGCTAATGGCGCTCCCACAAACCACGTGGTCAACAACGTCATAGACAATAAAGGACAAAGTAACATTTTAATTGCGCTTGTGTGAGGCTTTTAGCCGCTTCAAACTTGACTGCTGTTTATTTCGCAAACTGCGAAGATTTCTGTGAATTAGGCTAGAAAGACAACTAGGTATATAATTATAATTTAAGTTTCTTAGCTCATTGATCCAAAATACAATGCAGCTTGCATTACTAAGTGAACTTGGTCAATTGTGTTTTTGTACCTGGGTGTAAAAAAAAAAAAAATCTCAGAGCACATTCCCTCCATACTCGCGGTAGGCCGCATATCTACAACTATGAGAGTGGGTGGTTCCGAACTTTAATCCATTTAACAGTTAAAACACAAACAGCCTTCACTTGTGGAAATAAAGGTTAGTGGCTCTTCCAAAACACTATGCAAATGGCACACGAGGTGAGGGAGTGATTTCCAAGTACCCAATTCTCCCCTTCCCCCCAAAAAATACAAAATTAAAAAGTGTTCCAATGGCGTCATGGCTACATGGTGTTATTAAGGCTGCCATAAAGTGTATCTTGCATCATAGTACTGTGCCCGTCAATGACGCTGTGGAGTCAGTTCATTACATGCTAAAGACAAACATATGGCTAGTTTCAAAGTCTTCCTTGGCCCATCCTGTTCTTCTATACATTTTCAATAAAGTAATTATTACTGGTGAAAGCCACACTTTCCTATGACGAACAGTTTTACATTACTATTTAGAAAGATGTACTTGGTTTTAGGTATGGAAAGTGAAGTATAAAATGCAGTAATACTCCTACCATAGATGTTACTTAATGTAGTCCAGGAAATCTCTTAAAGGGGACAGATCCTTGTAGCTAAGAGAACACATGAAGGTCTTTACCCTTCAAAGGTAAGAGGCCATGAAGTAGGTCGGTGTAGTCAGTGATGGTGGCACGGAGGACAGGGCGAGATTCCAGTTTCGAAACAGAACTGGCAGAATTTTGTATGTGTTCTCAAATAATCACACATATTTACAGAATTGTATAAGGGAAAAATACAAATTCTTCCGATTTTCTCCAGGATTTCTTTAAAAATTCAAATATGCCAAAGCCTGGGCTTATCAGCTCTATAACTCTATATGCATTATGAGTAAACATAGGTCACTGCTGAAATTGGAAATATAAAATGGCTTGCAGTCCCCTCTTACTGGGAACTTGTAGCCAGCATTCCAGCTACAAAGAGGACGGTTTTTGCAACATCTGAAGAATTTCTAGCAATGAGGGAAAGAGTCACGTTACTGACAACACATAGGGCACCCAATGACGCCTTGCCAGACTATTTTTAAAGTTAGGCTAAAATAGTTATTTTGCTTTGAGGACAGTATACCACCATATGTGGCTAGATGATAATTTTATTTACCTCATATGATGTACCGAAGCATTCTGTGTGCTGCCCGAAAGGTAAAGATAGTTATGACATGAAACAGTGAAAAGACAACAACAAACTACATTTTACAGGTACAGCATTAGTAAATCACAATAGAAATGCCTTAAGGGCATAAAACAACCAATCAAGAGAAAGTTTAACTTGGCTACAGAATATTGAAAAAAATATGATGTAACCGTATGGCAGAATAGTAACAACTCCCACCAAATCTAGATGTAAATTTTGAGGGGAGGGTTTGGGGGGGGGGAATAAACTTAAAATAAATTCAAATTATATACCTTTCATGTCCAAATGTTGAACTTTTGGCCTAAAAGACACCCAACATTTTTCTTTCAGTACAATCAGATCAATACAAAAACAATTTTTTTTGGATTTATGTCAGGATGCCTATAAGTGTTATGCTGCATCCAAGGTACAACCCACAGGAATAGCTGAAGTATCGCTGAAGTATCACTGGAATATCACTGGACTATCATGGAATCATGAGATCTGAATAATTATCGACCTGCTGCCCTTGCCATATAATCCATCACCTGCTGCGTAATCTGCATATGCTAATAAAAAAGTATTTGCTCGTGGCTCAAACGTTGCTAAAAGCACAGCAACGCATATTTCTTCGCAGGAGAAGGTCCTTCGTAAATGTTGGCTGGTCATTTTTCTGAAAAGCTTTGCCCAGACAATATTTACATGTGTAAAAATGACAAAATCGTGAAGTAACTATCACACATTTGAGTATAATACCGCATAATTTGTCTTTTTGTTGTCACTTAATTAGGCTCTCCCGTGCCGCATAATTCCAGGAGCCCTACTTTTAACCGTACTTCCCGGTGGTCACCTCATCTGCTTCCAAAGGCCGGAAAGCCGAATTAAAGGAATCTCTTCATCATTTGTAACTCTCTCACGCACTTGTCTCTGCACGACAGATCAGATGGTGATGCTTGGTTGGACCGGTACTTTGAAGACGAGAAAATTCCACCATTTCAAGTCACTCTTCTCAAGACTCGTAACTCACATTAGTTCTCCTTATCGAACTTATTTTGTGGTCCTGCTTCTATTCATATACCAGTATCTAGCATTAGCGTGGTGAACAGCGACACAACATTATACTCATCGAAAAGCGCTTCGACGCCTCGTCAGGGGTAGTAAGCGCTATATAAATACGATTACAATACAATACAATTATGCCTCAAGATGGGAAAAACCGGGGGCAGCTCAGCTGAGACGTGGGTGAGACACAGGGAATGCAATGTACCAAACACATGCTGCGTGGTACAGTGAAAGCACACACACCCTTTGTACAAGGCTCCAAAGTCGGGCCTTCATTTAAAGGACGGATCTTCTGTCCACTGCGCGTGAGGCCAGGAATGACTGCAGCCCCACATGCTTTGAAAGGGGTATCTCAAGGACTATTGGTTATCAGCGGTTTTACATTTTCAAGCTGTGCACCACACCTTTTACACAATTTTCGACTCTCCTTTACTATACACAGCTGCAGTTTGGCTCATTAATTTACACACGAAGCGTGGGTTGTGAGAAGGGGGGGGGGCTGGAGGGGGGGGGGGGCAGGATGATGCTCCCAAGGCTCTTGTTTACCCTGGGCACACTGTAAACAGGCATACGGATGGACACTGGCCAATGGGAAGTTAGCAGATTTTAACAGCGGCCTGAATAAGAACAAGCTTTCCTTGTTTACTTGTGTTTTCAACTGCCTCCGATCCCTTGGGGGTCACAACAGCTTGACTTCCGCACTAAAGAAATCATAACATTTC
The DNA here is from genome assembly GCF_031143425.1 of Pleurodeles waltl. Lineage (NCBI taxonomy): Eukaryota > Metazoa > Chordata > Amphibia > Caudata > Salamandridae > Pleurodeles > Pleurodeles waltl. The sequence continues at coordinate 513,319,133 of NC_090440.1, forward strand.
AACACTACGATCAAAAGAATAATAATTCTGACCTCTGCACCCTTTCCAAACAAGGAGAAAACGGTCCAATTAGAAATGGAAGATCCCAGCTAGACTTAGGAAGGACTCAATGCTTACTGAAGAAGTGAGAGTTCCTCCATCATGGAACCTTGAGTGCAATCTGCAAAGATCTATGTAGAGTAAAAGCAGAGGTGATATTGCATATCAGAGCGTAGTAAATACCCTATTCCAGGTCCTTATTCTTTCACGCCTGCCAGTGCTAAACTCCTTGTCATCACTGAGGGACGAAAGCACTTCTAGCACAACATAAAAAAAAAAAATACTTTACAAACCCAAGCAGGCAGCACTTACTCATGATAACAGGAATAATCATGACTTGTTTTTATGGGCGAGCACAAAGTGCCCCGTCCATTCTGTAATCTCTCTTTGGGCTTGAAACCACGCCCATGCCATGTCAGTCACTTACATTGGTTCGTCGGCTTGCCTTTTAAAATCCGCTTGCTTTCATTTGTGAAAGGCATGCATACGTCATGCCTTTTCCAGTGTTTAGCCCACCTACACAGCACCGGTAACGTACCAAAAACATACGAGGCTCGATGTTTTCAGCCTGGAGTCCGGACTACTTTATCTGTTTATTTTCCATACTGCATTTTACATAGCGCAATCGCGCTGTTTGTTTTTTTTTGCTTTACAATGCCAATAGCTTTAACTCGAACAAATGCGAGACCCGCTGCATTGAAAATGCTTGTTTTTCATTCATAGCACTTCTCATTGCACCTCTGCTGTTTGTGCATGCTGTGAAGAGGAGCAAATACTCTTGTTCAGTTTAATGTTACTCACTTTACTGACCCCAGAAGTGTGGAAGGCAGAGCTTGCCTTGCTAGTATTCACCTACTGAATTTGTAGATCACTACAGCTGTCGGTGTGGAGGGTTAAGTCACAGAGCCATTTGCCAATCCCTAAAACTGGTAGGCAAGACTATATATTTTTTCAGGAGCGTTAGTAAGTGTGAGCACTCACAGCCCTGTATGGTGTCAGTGAAATCAACCGCTTTCGTATGTTAGGTGGATGAGTATAGAGCAGCGATTCTTAATCTTTTGACTTCTGGGGACGCCTAGTTAATCATTACTTGAATACAGGGACCCTCACTGAGCCATTATTTTAATCCTAAGGCACCCGGCCAAGGCAAATTCAAGGATTTAAACTTCAAATACTCAAAAATACTGAAACAAGTATACAACAAATACATACTGAAAACTTGTGTTTAATTCAAAATCAAAGAGATGGTTTTCAAAGTTTCAGTGTAGCTTCTTTATTTGTACATACTTTATTAATTTTAACTTATGAATTGTAATACTATTTAATGTTGTAAAAACAGTCACAGGCTCAATGAATAGGTCGTGAGGACACCCAGGGGTCCTCGGACCACAAGTTAAGAACCACTTGTGTAGAGCATTTTCACGATTTGTGTGGTCCCAAAGCATGAACACATGATAGACTTTTGCGCCTTCGAGTGGCTATGTCTGAAATACTGATGTCATTGAGCCACACGTTAAACCTCAATGCCCAGAAAAGGAGGCATTGTCAGCCTCAGAAACAACTCCAAGCAACACAGTATAAGGGTGGGAGGGATGTTCCTGAGGCAGTACTGGAGGTAACTGGGGGTGTAGTGGAGGGGGTTGGTGGCACAGCTAAGGTCCATTCACCTCTGAATTACTGTTAAGAACTTTGGGGTTCCTGGAGGAGCATGCCTTGCAAGCAGCTGTCCCCATGCAAGGTCTTCACGGAGATCGGGCGGTAGAGGTTCAATGAGGACCAAATGAAGAGTAGCAGCACCTGCAGGATCTACCATCCACCTTCTGACAGGGCTCGGGCATTATCAACAAGGTGACCATAAAAAGATAGCATGTCCATGGCGAAAAAGGCAGTCTGAGAGATGCCCTTACTGAACATCTACTAAGTAGTCCAGTTCGCAATATCTGGGTAAACGTAAAGACTCACTATCAGGAAACGTAAAGACTCACTATCAGGAAACGTAAAGACTCACTATCAGGAAACGTAAAGACTCACTACCAGGAAACGTAAAGACTCACTACCAGGAAACGTAAAGACTCACTACCAGGAAACGTAAAGACTCACTACCAGGAAACGTAAAGACTCACTACCAGGAAACGTAAAGACTCACTACCAGGAAACGTAAAGACTCACTATCAGGCTAGTCTTGTGTGACCGGACAGGCACAGCAAGTGGTAATGCATAAAGTCAAAGTGAGCAGAGTTCCATTGTTTCGGTATAGGTATGAACACACAAGAGACTCTGCCCTGGTACAGGGCTCTTTTAGGTCTCATTAATGTCGGAAACGCGATCAACCAGAGGATTCCAGTGCCATGCTGTGTCAGCGCACTTTTACACTGCCTTAGACGTCCAAACATTGCTTGGGTGGACGGGGGTATGTGGTACTGAGAATAGCACTACGGACAAGAGAAGGGGGGTTGTTATTCGGAAGAGAAAAATAACTAAATCATATGCCCGGTTTAAAAGGTTACTTTTAAAAGCTGCGAGAAAGACTTAGGTGGAGACGATGTCCTTTCCCAACTCCATCTGCATTTCACTGCTTCGTATCATTTTTCTTATGGCCAACCTGGGTCGCTGGCAACTTAGGGGAAAGCCAGTCGCCTCAAGGGAAACTAGCCCTTATTTCGGAATCAGCCAGATACACTGTCCATCAATTGCAGGGCAGACCAAGTTGTTTGCTGGGTGATGAGAAGAAGATGCAGTTAGGCACGCACCAATCACAGGGAGCTGCTGCTGAAAGACTGTGCAGCCTTTAAAGCTGGGCAGAGGAGAGGAGGCCAGAGCACACCAAGAAAAAAAAGAAAAAAAAACACACACACACACACACACACCGCGCGCGCGAAATAAAAGGTGGCATAGTAAAAACTGTCAAAGTATTGGAGTTCCTGTGGTCGACATGAAAAAAAGCTGCAGAGTAGTCTACAGCTCTACGGGTGAGCCAAAGAATTAGAACCGATGGGGAAAGAAAACGGGGGATAAAGAGAGGAGGGAGGGGGGCACTAGGCCGGCACACGTGGCTGGAAGGTTCCAAGGCACGTGCGATAAACTGAAGGACATACATTAGGGGATGAACACACCTGCCAGTGAGCTGCTTCCACTCCACCTCCTTCTCACTATAGGCTGTTTTGTTTCGGGTTTCACAGGTCTTATATCACGCCTGTCAGCACAGAGAGACCAGCTCTTTCATAAAGCAAGCACAGGAAGACTAAACCTGCGGGGCTGGGAGACCCTCAGCCACCTACTTTCAAGGACCTTACATGAAAGGCATCTCACATTGCAGCAGCTGCTAAGGGCAGGCAGGGCCATCGCTCAAACTCGTGTTTATGGAAGCAGTAGGAAAATTGGGCGGGAGGCTCGAAATGGGGCTCTCTTAAGAACAAGGAAGTACAATGTGTGCCGGGTGGTTTGTCATGTGTAACGTATTAAGACAACTAAGGTTGTGCGGAAAAATCTTATGGGAACACCATGGGCTCAACCCAAGGATTTCCACTGGAAGACAGCAACATCTTAATTGATGTCACCAAATCAAAGGAGTGTGGACAAAATAGCACACCAAAATGACATATTACACTGACTTTTGTCTCCGTGTTGTGCGAACAGCTTTACCACCCATCATTTTCCTCAGTATTCAGGCTGATCTTTTTTTATACAAGTGGGCTGAGCATCTCAAAGCCCACTCCATGTGTTTAATCAGCAAAAGCACCAGTATTTCTGGACCAGTGAGAGATGTACACCCACTGTCCAACAGTGTTAATGCCCCACGCGGACCAGGTTCTGGGGATACCGGCAAAGTCAGATAATATTCTATTGAACAGCACATGCTTTTTACCTGAACCACTGAGACCGGGGTCTACTTATCCTTCCAGGTAAAATCCAATCAGCTCCTACCCACTCGTCTGAGGCTTAGCAGATCTGCCTACCACTACGTTCACCCTCCTTGTATATCCTTCCCACCCACCCACTTAAAGCATCTAAGTTGTTGGAAGCCAATCCAGACTAGGTGACCTTCTATGATATCTGCCCTTTGTGATTTGCTAAGTATTGTTTAGAACTCGAAGAGAGTCGATTATGGGGTCTGCACTGCCACTCCAGGAATTCTGATTTACTGGACCAGCCTAGTGCCGGTCACTCCCTTTCTTAGTGAAGCCTGAGGAAACAAATCCTCCATATATACCCCTTTTATTAGTTGACATGAGTTTTAATTTTTTAGGCATATGTAAGTATCACTACCTTGACTGATTTGTATATAACAGCTCTTTTTTACTTATTGGGGGGGGGGGGATCATATGTGTACCGTATAGGTCGGGCAGATTCTTAGACATTAACAAAATTATAGTCCATTAAATAAAACAAGACAGGCTTTGGTAAAGCACACATCATGAACTCTTGTATTTGAAGGTACTCTCATATGTGATAATGAACTAAAAGGAGGCTTGCGGAAATAAAAGTATTTGCCTATGAGCACAAAATTTGGCAAAGCATAGAAGTCTGGATTGAGCCCAAATGTTCCAGTTTCACGCTGTGCAATTCAGCCACTAGATCTTTCTGCAAGCACATGTTGATGCTTTGTCCTTAATGCCTGGAAGAGGACAGCGTGACAGTCAGCATCCACGTTTTATTTTTGAAAGTTTTACACAACATTCATTGCCTATTGGTAATAAGAGCACTGCACAACACACACAGAGTATTTTACAAGTCTATTTTTTTCGGCACAGTGAGAGCTACCGGATTACTGAGAAGATGCTGAGATTGGAACTGGTCGTCCATGTTACACCTGTAGCCCACATAGTCTCCATGTTTTTGGCTCCATGTTCCACGAAGACTTCTACCTGCCTCGAGCTTTCAGTGGCTCACCCACCTCGACTCAATCGCTAGTTTTTTCAGCAGCATCTTTCAGACGAAGAACAGTAAAGTTTCTGAGAGTTGTTAATGTCAGAAAATCAGAATCCTTTGTGAGTGGACTGCGGGGCAATTTCCTTGTAGTCCTGTCCATCACAATTATATAGCAGGAAGAGGGGAGGGTGGGAGGTAGGGACCAAGTCTGCGGGTGGATAACATTTGGGAGAGTGGGAACAAAGGGTCCAGAAGAGAAACTTCTAAGAGTAAGAACTGAGCAGGAGGAGAACTTCCTCACGCTGCTGCTGCTGTTCAGGCACACTGACAGCAGAACTGCCCACATCCGCAGCATTTATCGACACGACAGCGGCGCCCTAATGTTTGATACAAACAAAGGAAAATTCAGAAATAGTATCTGCTTTCTAAACTGGGAAGGAAACTGTGTCACTTGACCAAATAAAGCCAGGAAGGTTGGTGAAATAGATCTACGAGCTGTGTGAGTGGCTTGCTGTCCTTTATTTCATGCTTTTTAACAGCACCGGCTTTGATGTGCAGAACAATAAAGAAATGAGCATGTGGAAGTTTTGTGTCAGGGGAAGGAGGAGGTCAAGTCCCATTACTTACCAATAAATCCTTACAAAGGCATTGTCGCAGCTGACAACAGTCTAGACAGTGGGCCAAAGCAACACCCACCCACCAGCCCACAACCGGAGCCTTAAAACAACACGAGAACCAGGAGAGGAGTGTTCTTAGTTACCTCCAAGTGTGAAGGGAGCTCCTGTTTCCTGTGCTCAGGGACCTAGGCCCTGGGGGATATTGTCATCACTCTGTAATGATGGGGTTGCTTGCAATTTTGGGACATTTCTTTTTGCAATTTAAAATGTAAAAAAACTGCACCCCCATGAAAGGAAATCTAACACTAGACCGACCTTTCCATCACTCGTGAGTAATTTCAGAAATGGAATTAACTGAAACAGATTTTCCTATCAACTAAAATTCAAGGTGATGGTTGAAGGAGAGCTGCTGGCAGACCTTTCTATGCGAGTGAAAAAACACGCAGCTTCTCAGTTTGCAGAGCTTTTCGCTTTACCACATTTGAATAAAAGTTGCGTCTTTTGCGGCTGTCACACATATCTTCATTTAACGCTAGTAAAATGTCTGCATAAGGTGCATTCCATAAAGTAGAGCTCTCCATCGCAAGGTCATTGAACATTAAAACGCTCTGCAAGAGATGAACTCGCAGAGAAACTCTGAAAACAATTGCTGTTGGGCATATCGAGACTCTACAAAAGAACCTTGTACAGAAAAAGGTTGCATATATTTTCTAGCTTGGCTGGGTTCGATTCAAGAAAAAAGAATTTTCACGTTGTGGTGAAAAAGATCTCGCACTGCAGAGAAAAATGAGGCGTGGGGTCGGGGAAGGTTTGCACAGCTCTACAGGATTTGCAAAATCTGAGGTGCTCTCATTAATTCCATTGATTCCCAACTCTCAAACACAAATCTTGGTGCTGCACTTATCATATAAGGCATACGTTTCGTGTACCAGTTGCCTGTTGTCCGCTCAACTGTGTTGCATATTGACAACATCAACTGTGCATAAAAGCTCTAGGCCAAATCTGTGTTAAATGTGTATTCTGATAAGGTAAGTTGGCTCGGACTCAAAGAATGCCACCAGGTAACTGGGCTAATCACTTTTGGGAAATTTCACAAAATTAATTAATGAGAGCGTTCAGGACCACAACACTGTTCTCGTCAAGACCACAATATACTAAACTGGACATAAACCTGCAGTGGCTCGGACTATAATGGAAACAGCACTACGGGACAGGTGGAATGTCTTCCTGATTGAAGAAAGTAAAGACCCCTAGAGGCTGCTGAAAGGCAAGTGTGGAATGGATTCCAAGTCAGGAGAGGAGGCAAGGATGATGCTTCTCTTTCTTTCCCTTTTATAACTCAGGAGCATTCAAAGATCAACTACCTTTCCCATAGCTCCCTGGGAAAGGACCATATATTACTCCCTGCGTCTGTGCACCTCCTCTTCCTTTCCAGCTCCAGAAAAGATAAGTGCTTTTACATTCCTCACTCAGTTCGGTGTTATTTGTGTTTTTTATCTCATTACGGCGGACGCGAGGTGTGGCGTACTTCACAGACACTCGCCCGCGTGGCCCCATTTCTAGCCCTGTGTTCTACACACAACGGAGTGCGGTGAGGTTCGGCAGCCCGCAGAGGCAGTGTGCCATCTGACATGCACATAGCACGTCTTTTCCTGTCGCAGGCCAGGTGCCTCTTTTGAAACAGAGATGCTCACCATGTGGCTACTTGTGCCCCACAGCGCTGGCACCCTCGAAGGGTCCGTACTCAGTGTGAAGCGGCACCGGCCACACGTGTGCAGGTCGGTATTCAATGGAAAGACTTCTGCGGGATTATCATTCTTCTTGCTTCAGCAACTGCGCACTGCGCATTTTCTTGTCACTGCGGGTCAGGCCCAAGGGCTTAAGAGTTTCTGCTATTCCCCATATATTTAGTGGGAGTTTGGCCAAGGGGATTGACCCATGGGCTAGGCGCGGAAACTTGTTTGCGCAAGCTCCCTGGCTTGATCCAGGCATAGATCTTGCAGTGACTTGCCACTCTTTTTTATTCCTGGCTACGCCAAGGACGTTCTAGTGATCAGCACGACTTTAATGGGGGCTATATCATAGTCCACTTGTTTGATTAGGCATTGACAAGAAAAAAAATAACAATATATATATACCCATCCACTGGGCTGACTCCCCAGTCTCCTGTACTCGTTCCCTGGAGCTACCCCTATAATTTTTCACTGTGGGTGATGCCTGTGTGGGGGAAGGAGATCACTGTGGACACCTATATCCATCAAGCGGTGGCTTCGGCCACCAAACCCCTGGAAAGCCATCTCCTACAACTGGCATTTTCGTGCCCAGTTCCCTTTACCTTGCCCCCCCCTCAAACACCAGGGGTGTTTCACTAGACCAGCCAGCGTAACACCCCCCGAAACGCCAGATTGAGTCTGGGTGGACTTAATGGCTTTCGACAGAGTTAGCAGGCCTTCCTAGATTGTGCCACTACCCCCACTCTGGCAGACTTCTAGACGCCTTGGGCACCCCAGATGAAGGTCTCCCAGTTCTGCCCTCAGAAAGCACAGACGATGAGGACTCTCCAGGGGATTTGCCAGACAAATCACATCCTTCAAGGCCCTGGCATCCGTCTCCTGGGGCCCCAGGTCCCCCTCACGGGGTTCAGGAACCCTCAAGTCCTTTTAGACCCGGATGAATTAGTCCACCCGCTCCTTGGAGTAGTTCCCCTCCGACAAAGTGGGTGCATGTGTTGCACATCATCTCAGGAAGTCCCTGGACAAGGACGTGCATGCAAAGCTGCTGGCTGAGTGTCCTCATCCTTACTTGCCAGGGAAGGTCTCCTGCATCCCAAAGATCGATCCCATGATGGCCACCTTCCTAAAAATGTGTGCGTGACCCCAAGAAAGGAATCAATAGGCCCTGGAAGTCCTGGCAGGACAAACTGATACGCAGAGCCTCTAAAAAACGCTAGACCTGGCTGAACAGGCTAAAGCTTATGGCACCCAGCTTTCCTCCAAAAGAGTTTCAGGGTGAGCCCAACAGGCCATTATTTTTCCAGGAAACGTGAGGAGGGGCGCAGGACTTTACTTATTAAACTGGACCCAAACTTGGGGACCTGGCTGCCACGGAGGCAGAGGCTGTGGCACAAGATGGCCTCTTCGCCGAGCCTTTTATCAAAGAATTATGCAAATTAGTCACCACCTTCACATCCCTCAATAAGGCTCACTCCTCAATCAAATGTGGTCTTCCACCCATACCTTTTTTTTGGGGGACCGATCGTGACAGAGGGCGATCGACTGGCTGCTTCTATGTGCAAGGCCCCGCAAGAGGATACGTTTCCTGAAAAGGGCAAGACCAACCCCATACAGGCGAGTTCTTCCCCAACAGAAAGGGCCATAAAGGAAAACAGCTTTAGGAGAATTCCAAAAGGACACATCCAAGGAACCCAAGCCGGTAAGTGTTCTCTCCGATTCTTCCTTCCCTGCAGGAGGGCAGTTGGCACGGTTCTTCCACAATTGGCAGTCTTTTACCTCAGACACCTGGGTTCTACAAACTGTCCGCGGTTTTCGGATCGAACTTTACAGCACCTCAGTCCATCTCTCCAAGCCATGCCCAATATTTTTCTCACAGGACCAAAGGGCCTTGGTGGAACAGGAGGTATGGAACTTGCTCTCCAAGGAAGCAATAGCCCTTTCTTCCCAGCACTTTCAAGACATCCTCAGCAATTTGTTCACAGTGGAAAATGGGATGGCGGGCAACGTCCTGTCAATATGAGGGAGTTCAATGGCTGGTTGGTCTACTGTCACTTCAAGATGGAGGTGATCCACCTGCTTCGTGACTTGCTCCATCTGGACAATTGGATGGTGTGTCTCGATCTTCAGGATGCTTATCTGGCAGATTCAATTTTTCCACTGCATCGCAGTTTTATACAATTCCAGTGGGGCGGCTTGGTTCATGAATTTAAGTCCACGCCATTCAGGCTTTCCTCAGCTCCTTGATGCTTCACCAACGTACTGAAACCAGTGGCGGAACACCTCCGAGCATGAGAATGTTTATTTTTCTCAAGGACCTCCTCCTTATGGATCAATGCCCATTCAGGCTTAGGAACCACCTTCAAAATGCGATTTCCCTCCTTGGAAATCTCGGGTTCCTCCTCAACGCCCAGAAGTGTCCTCTGACACCTTACAACCAATTTTTCTGTGGTTTGTCATCGACTCAGTGAACAAGACTAATCTTGCCACCGCAAAAGATAGCCAAGATCAACAGGAAACTGCAGAAGACTGTCTCCAATTCATAGATCTCCTTAAGTCGCGGCCAGGATAGTAGGGCTCTTGGCCTCCTCAACTCAAGTAATTTTTCCAGGCCCTCTATACTACAGAGTAGGGGCTTTCAATATTCCAAACATATTCCTCTGATGGAGGGGATAAAATCCAAGATGATCTGGTGGTTGAGCCTTTTTCAGCTCTATCCCATACCTTATCATCGAGTCAGACGTCAGCAGTTACGGTTGGCGATTAAGCTGCGCAACCTCCTTCGCTGGCGGGAAATGGTCTCCCAAGAGAAATCCCAATACATCAACTGCTTGGAGTTGATGGAGGGCTCTTTCATGGTGCGCAGTTGGACCAAGGACGTGATGAACAGTTGCATACTGTTTAAGATGGACAATCTGTCAGCAGTTCGCTACATAAACTATAAGGGCGGCCCCAGGTCCAAAGACCTGGCGAAATAATTTTGGTCATATTGCCTGAACAACAACATCTCAGTCACAGCGGAGTATCTTCAGGGGTCCTCCAACCAAACAGCGGACTGGTGTTTGAAAAAGTAGCCCGACAAGTTCATGGCAACTAGATCCTCGAGTTTATACCATGCTCAATTCCCATTGGGGTCTTTTTACAGTGGATCTTTTCACCTCCTGACTGGATCACCTGGATACTTCAGCTGGAAGCCAGACCCTCAGGCAGTAGTGACGGATGCATTCCTTCCGGCTTGGTTGATGAAGAAGAAGGGCTATGCTTTCTCTCCGGTCACTATGATCACATGGCTGACAACACAACTACGGAGACAGAGGGCTCAGCTGGTGGTCATCACACCAGTATGGAGATCTCAAGTATGGTTTCCAGGTCTTCTGGAACTTTCTTGGGATTCTCCAATCCTTTTCTCCATGGTCCAGATATCCTTCAGGATCCAACGAGCCAGAGACTTCCCCTCGTTTTCCAAAGCTGTCTACCTCTGATGTGTTATAGGGAGAGATGGAGAGCCCAGGGACTATCACGATAAGGTAAATACCTATTGACGTCAGCTGGGGCAGAAGTAACGTCCAATCGCTACAAATCAACATGGACCAAATGGGTGGGTTGGTGTCCAACACAAAGGGGATCCCATGGCGTGCGACACTGTGCACATCCTAATTTTTTTGTTGCTTCTGTGGCCTCCAAGGATAGCATATCATACGGCCAATTCTTATCGGTCTGCTACTTCTGCAGCTCACTTCCCAATTCAAGGTTCCCCAATGGGAGAACATCCTTTGGTATGCAAGCTCTTGAGGGGAATCCGTCTAGCTTTGCCTCCGGAACTGAAGTATACCTATTTATGGGATATAAAACATCTTTTGAATCCATTTCTATATTGGCAGAGGAATGAGTACCTTTCACACAAAGATTTGTCGGAAAAACTGGCAAAGTTGTTATGCCCGATTTCATGCTGTAGGGTCTCCGACTCCGACCTGAGACCCCTGGAAGTTTCAAACAGAGTTTTCTCTCCTCAGAGAGTCACCTTCTATGTTTCTCGAAGAAACAAAACTGACTCTAGGGTAATATCCTACCCGTCTGTTGATAAAGTCCCGAAGTTGTGTGCCGTACAATGCCTTAAAGGGTGTGAGAACATGATGGAAGAATTCCACCCCCTCAGGAGAACGACAACTCCTATTCTCCAGAAGGAAACCTTTCAAAGCAGTTTCATCCCCCACCATCGTTCGCTGGGTTTGCTGGGCTATGCAAGAAGCTGGCATTAATGTGGCCCTCTTTGGGGCTCATTCAGTCAGAGGGGCTTTGGCCTCAAAAGCCTTTTCCTTAGAGACTTATCTGGAGGACATTAATGCAGCTGATTGGTCATCGGACTATGTTTAAGAGGTTTTATTTTAAACTAGTATTGGATATGGCGTCTTTGGTGGTGGATAAGCTTTAAACTAGCATAATCCTCACCTCCGGTGTTGACAGAATATATTTCCTACCTATTGTAAAGAAAACTTTCAATTCTATAAAGGACATGGAGGCAAGATTATTCACACCCATTTTGCCACACATTTCCCTTCCTTGCAGAAATTTCTCGATCAGAGACAGCATCAAGAGTGAGTAATGCGGTTTTTCCTAACCCTGGTTTGCAAGGTTTGAGCTATTACAAATTATGTTTGATACGTGCACTCTGCTGTATTTAGTATATGAATGATGCTTGATAAATGCTCTCTGTTGCATTTGGTAGACTGAAGGTATTAATCAAGCTTAGTTTGAATGGCTGGTGAGTTGTCTCTTTTGTATTGTTTTCAGGAACCAACTCCACCAAAGGTGAGTAATGCAAAAGGAAGATTTCTGGCACGTCAAGAAAGAGGAAGTGCACGGAAAGAAAGAGGAATATATGGACATTATTGGACAGGTTTCATTGGTTGTTGTTTCTTCTGTATTCCTTTTCCCAGGGAGTATTGAGAAAAGTAGTTGATCTTTGAATACTGCTGAGTAAAGAAAGGAAAGAAAGATAATCATAATCCTCACCTGTGTTCATAATAGAACTGGAACTTTCCTTTAAGATTGCGAGGACATTTTATAGTCTCTGTCAAAGGCTCTCCTCAACGCTATGGGAGCAGGAACCACAAGTGTTTCCTATAAATACACAGGCCCTGCGTCCAGCATTTAGCGGTAATTTTATCAGTAGAACCTTGAATGTGATTCTTTGGTGTTCTGCAATTAAGTTCGTTTCAGTATAGGGCTGGAAAGGGATTACCTGAATACAGTGACAAAAAAAGTACCTAAAATGCGATTTTAAAATAGAAGGGCCTCTTAAGCAGGATAACTGGAAGTGAGGTGGGTTTGACATTTGATAAAGCATTTCACACAAAAACGAGGGAATAATAGGTACAAGTATTGTTTTTGCCTGTTTTTGTTTGTCCTGTGCTCGGGCTTTCTAACAATCTGTGGTACAAGTGAGGGCATATGTCCACCAGAAATATTCAAACACTCAAGATGCAAGCAGTGATAAAGCACACATATTTTTAAACTGCTTTTAAGTTATTGCCTGTGCCTAAGCGAGCCTCCAAGCAGATGATAGGAGGACTGTCATTTCACACGGATGCAATTTTTATTCAAAACATTTTGGACGACATACGATTTTCTGACTTTTGTGCGCCTGGGCTTCTGGAGCATTATTAGAAATAGCATCCGGGTTGGTACCCCAGTGGATTAATGCCAAGTTCAAGTTAACATTGTGCTTGCACTTTTTTTGCCTCTCTCTCCTTTCATTTGCTTTTATATTTAATTACATGAGGGTGTGTTGAGATATAACTGAGAGAAACTGATGTGAAACAAGAACCGTGAAGTCCACCCAACTATTCCACTTTGCCTTCCTTACAACAATATTGGCACAACAAGCAAGGCCTCAAACGATTTATGAAGCAGTATCACCACCTTCTAGTTGTTGTTGGTTAATCCTCTCTATGCACCTCAACATTCCTCCTGTTCAACACAGTGCTGTCACACTTATTGAAAAATTGATTTAACTTGAAAAGCGTGTAATCAAAATGCTACTTACGCTACTAACATGAATTTCTAGGCACACTATCCTGTGTCCCAAAATCACTTAGTTGTCCACAAATTATTAAGACAATACATGAAAGGATCAATGACAAGCATCTGGATGGTTATGAAGAGGATTCTGCAAAGCGATAACGGAAAAAAGATGCCTGTGGTAAATACAAGTACAAATGCAATGAAGGTCCACAAATGTGCAGGGGGGCCTCCAAACTACTTAAGATGAGGACCTACCCTTGGAATAGCACTGCAAGTAAAATGCACAAGACACTAGATCACAGAGCACTAAATACTGAAACACTGTCTAACAATGTCAAAGGAAAACTATATAAAGCAAATTATTTATCAGTTATTCTAAGAATAACACCAAATAGACACCTACGTAGAGGTTATCCTTTAATATGCTCCTATATACAGGTATTCCTCTAGAACCATGAATAGGTACTTACTAAATTCTACATTCTCAACCCTATAATTGCCACAGGTCATTCTATAGCTCCACAGGTCATGGACCTTCTCTATCCCAGGCACAGGTTCTTCCAGACTTCACTGCTTGAATGTTCCAGAGAGACTATCAGGTGCAGCAGGCCAGCTCCCAGAACAAGAGGGGAATTATGGGGCCAGCATGGAGGTTAATAACAGGAAAGTGGGTCTTTCATGCATGTGAAGAATACTAAGAGCCCTGTGGCTACAAATGTTGCCATAGATGGTGGGGTCAAAACATCAAGGAAGACTGGACCGGTGCCAAAAGGAGGGATACCAGCATGCAGGCAAGCCCACAGAAAGTGTCATGAGGGGCAGATTCAGTACGAAAGGGGTGACAGACTGAGCCACAAGAAGGGGAAATAAAGGGGAGCTTATCTACAAAAATGAGATATCAAAAGAAAAAAAAAATCAGTGCACAGAGGATATAGTTAAGAGCAGGGCCAGCGTGAAGGGGTGTCCAGAGGGGCAGAGCCACAAGAAAAAGGATACCAGGCTAAGTGATTGCATGAGGACGACACACTGAGAAGCAGGGCCACATGAAGGTCATGCCTGGAGGAGCAGGGCAAGCACACAGGCGAGGCAGAGAAAAGCCGAACAAGCATGAAGGGAAAGCAGGAATAAGGAGGCCAGGATGCAGCAGGTCTTCTGTATTGAGGCAGACAGTACCTATGCAGGCAGACTTAACTTATTTAATGAGGGCAGGCATCCATTGTAATGGATATGGGCCCAGGGGGCAGCACTGAAACTATTAATCACTATTTCCTCGACAAAACGAGGGGAACCTGTGCTGGAGGCATGTATCCATGAGTTACAGTACCACTACTAGTTGCAGTATGTAGCTTTTCCTGTCTCGGAGGTCGTCACTATCCAAGTGTGTCCTTGGTGTTTCGTTGAGATGCTCTGGCTGAATAGCAAGATGAAGCAGCCATTCTGAGTGACATCTGAAAAGGAGGCATACTTAGTTTGGGATGGAGGGTGGCAAAGAACATGATTTATAAAATTAGTTCCCGTCTTGGAAAAATATGTTTGCTTTGGGTGGCCTTCTCGTGTAAAAGGTAGGTCCAAACAGATGGTTAGGAGAAAAAAGCCTTATAACAGTCCCCCATAAAATAAACTTATGCAGTAGTTCAAAGCCGCTACACAGGGTGCCTGACTGCATTTGGGAGAATCAAAGAATTTCTTATTTTTAAGCGTTTTTCTTGTTCTTGAAAAGGAAACAGACGAGCATAAAAGTAAACTTTGTTTATCATGAATCACAAAGAGTGTTTCCTTTAATACAGTCGGGATCAAGAACCTTCTCATATCTTCCAGGGCGTAAAGGTCCTAACACAGGATATCATTTTGACATCTTATGTTTTCCCAACAAGCACTTTGCAGGGCAGGAGGAGGTGCTGACACAGCGATGTCCCTGTTTTCAGAAGAAGTTTATCATCCACAGTGTGGAGCTACATTTCCTCATGTCTGGGAACAAAACGTCTCCAGATATCGGAGGTCAAATCTGAGAGCCAAACAGATTTCACAGGTGCGCCTTCATAATACAGCCGAGAAACCCACAGCCAAAGATGCTTCAGTTAACAAAGCCTCTTTGTACTGGATCTCGGAGCCATCCCTGATCCGTTGTCTTTGGAGTCACACTCCCGTCTCTGAACCGCCTCTTCAAACATGCTGCATAATCCATTCTCCTCAAAGCCCAACTCCCAAAATACTTTCATCCACACTCCTTCAATCCCATTCAGTCCCACTAGAAGGCAAGCAATGATGCTGTGATTGTCTAATGCAGGACACGAGTCCTAAAAAAGAAGTGTGGGGATTAATCAAGTTAGGTGGTGTGAAAGTGACATGATGTGTGACCGAAATTACATAGTAGGGGTTTGCCCATCCAACCTCACATTATCTGGGCAGAAGCTACACTAAGAAAAGTAATGAAGGAACCAATCAGAATAAAGAAAATACTTCCATTGTGAAGACATTTAACTCGTCACCGATATCATGATGTATTAATCATTCACTATATGTATTTGTTAATTCTCTATTTACAAGCTCAAAACCCAGTTCTTAAATTGCTAATTCCTGGAGATGTCATACATAAAAATAAATAGGTACATACATAAATAGGTACATACAAAAACATAGGACATAATCTAAGAAACATAACATTGAATAAAAGGCATATCTGGGGTCTTCCATCACTTAAATGTGGCTTTTCACAATGTATATACAAAGTCCACAATCAAAGGCAGTCTGAATCAAAAAGTACACAAATAGAAGACACCCTTGTCTTCTGTTTCGATGATCTGTGTACTGGTCACTTTCCATAAACACTGAACTTTGTGTGGACTCCTCCAGATCAAAGGGTCCGATTGGTTCCTCCATCACCTCCCTTTTTTTCTCAACATGGCGCATGACATCACAGCAAGTTACATCGCATGTGGAATCACAGAGAATGGCATCACAACCCATGACCTCTCAGGAACTGACATCACAAGAAGTGACATTTGTTTAGCAGATCTATCATAAGTACATCTGAGCACATTACAATATTTATCAAATGAGATTATGCATAGGGTTGTGTCATAAAAATTGACGCAAACCCCATGCAAAATCTGGGCCTCCAGTTCTACATTTTTTTTTTTTTTTAACTCTCCCAAAAAGAAGTAGGCAACAAGAAGAAACGTGGCAGGTAAATATGTTCAGCTTAATTGGTTGCAAATTCTGCATTTTAAAATATTTTATGGAGTTAAGGTACCTGCTGCAGAGATATTTGTGTGCCAACAATCTCCGGGAATAATAGTAAAATTAGGCTGGAGGTTAATGTATTTGCTGGAGAGATCTGTGTTTTGTCTAGTACCAGTTTTGAATGAAAGTAGGATAGAGAGTTATTGTTTCCTGCAAAGCACATTAAGTAACACACAGGTAACTGATTTTAATTTTAACACAAAGATCCTTTTGTTAAAAGCAGTAAATACATTGTAAGTCGCAGTAAGCTAAGGACATGCGACTCCTACATGCTGTAACCCTAACAGTCCATCGATTGACACACATATGATTTATGGTAAATGTATAATATTTATGCGTAATGTGAAGCTACTGCAATATAAAATAAAGAAAATAGTGCTATTAAAATTGTTGTTTGTGTAAATACTGGTTCCAAAACATCCGACATTTTTACAGTGCATTCGTATCTCTCATATATAGACTGAACAAAGTCAAAAGCATGACCTTCGTAAGTACCCGTAAAGAGATAAGCGCGTGCCTTGGTTTCCACAGCAAGTTTAACAAACCTTCTGTGAGGAACAAACTGTTAGCAGAGTAGACGGAGTCCACCCTGTGAAAATAGTGGGTAGACGTCTCCTACCCACATGTAACCTCAAGTAGGGTGACCACCTGGCACTGAGGCAAATTCTGGACAGGACTGTAAAAAATTCAGGACAAAGGGTCAAAATTCAGGACAAAAATTCAGGACAAAGGGTCAAAATTCAGGAAAAAAATTCAAGAACAAACGTCAGTTTTACAGACACACGCAAGAGAGGCCATGCCTCACTATGTTGTCAGTGCATTTATTTACTCTTTTTAAACATAGCACTATAAATTCACTGTGGACTTTTTGTGATTGCCTCCTGGTGTACTACATTCAGGTGTCGCATTACGTCCTTGTTCAGTAGTAAATTAATGCCCTTCACGGCAAGGCCATCACCCCTACCCAAATCTACCCGATCTTTCCTGAAGAGAAAGTAACAGCAACATTTTGATTATGTTTCTGAACATTTCAAAACCCCTGGCAAACAGTTTGGGAAACATTAAGGTAATTAACCTTATGCTAGTTTAAACAAATTGAACAAAAACATCTGGCTTACCCCAACCGCCCATGGACTTTCAACCTAATTTTTTTTTAAAGAGGCAGGGCAGATGGGGTGCGTGACAGTCTCACACCTAATGACAGGATGTGATGTACCCATAACTAGTCTGTAGTCTCACTGCACTAGAGTGTATGTTTGGGTCTCTACATTTATCTCAGAAATGGGAGCCCGGACTACCAATCAAAGATAATAAAAGAGTAGGATGAAATCGAGATCAAATGGGAGATCCACGGCAAGTAATTCAAAGAGTTGTTGCTAACAACTGGATAAATAAAGAAGAGAAGAACAAGGTGGGACAATTCCTAAAATCAGACAAGATGGGTCCACCAAGACTATTTGAAGGTATTGGGTACCTGGGGTGTTGTCTGAACACAGGAGCAAAACAGAAGGGGCACTGTCAAGTGGTTGAACAATCAACACCCATCCACCTTGGCAAACTCTTCTGGTGCAATGGTTCGCAGTTAGTGCTTGTGAAGGGTGAGCAGGGGCCAGACCCCTTGCAAGGTTGTGCAAGGCAATTGCCCATTTAGTCCATGTCTTTATATGGTTTTTAAATTGAGTAAAAGCCAAACTAGAGATCTGGGTTATCCCTAAGTGTCAAGTACACATAGAATCTTCAAAATATTTGGGATGTAAATTGCACAAACAAAATTTACAAATTTTAAAATTTAATTAGTGTTTCTTTAACATATGGCACTGTTTTCACCTTCATACACAATTAGAGCTCAGATTGAACTGGGAACCAGTTACCTTTCGACACCTAATGATTAATATCTACCATTCTTACACTGATTTCCAGGATGAAAATCTCGGCAGAGCGAACGGTCCCTCCAAGCCCAGTTTGCTTTTTGGTCTTCTCTTCTGCTTTCTGTAGAGGCCATGTGGCACTAGCGAAGATGGGGTGCTACCACAATGATAGTATTATTTTGCAAACCTTCCCCTGCTCGTCCTTCATTCCTTCTTCAGACAAGCTACACATCTGATTTGGTCACTGCTGCGCCATCGGGAGCTCTTTCCACTCTAAAGCCAACTGTGACTGCGGGTGGATTAGATCTTCTGGACTTAGAATGCTTTTATTCAGCTGCAGATGTCCAATGGGTGGCTCACTGGCTTTCTGCCCACCTCCCTGCATGAGATGGGGTTTACCAGTAAAGACTTTTAAGGAAGGCTTAATGCACTGCTCATCGTTTCCTACTGACCATTCTATGGATCACCATCCGGGGTTATCATGCATGGCTTTCTCTTGCCTTGCCAGAACCTGTAAACTCACTGACCCGAAGAAACCCTATGCTCCTGCACTACCTTTGCTAAGCCTTCCCACTCGCACAGGATGGCTGTACTCAGAGCAACTCCATCAGTGGCATGTTGCAGGTATCTTAAAATTGGGGACTTTGTTTCTGAACAGTGAGCTACTAAATTTCCAAACCCTTGTGGCAGTCTACCATCTTCACCCCGGTCAACTCCTTACTTACAACCACCTTAAATAATCATTAAGTGCCCTATTTCATGTCTGCTACCTAGCTCTAACCCTACAAGAGGTGTGCCAGAAGCTCTGTACCATAGGAAATGGTGGCAAACTGATGGAATGGGTTACAGACCTATCCTGCAACATGGAAACCACTCCAGGTCTTCTTGGCATACTGCCTGGGTGATTGATGTACCAAACCACTGCAAGATATGGACTAAACTACTGGACTTTCCCCACAAAGTATCCCACAGCTGTCACTTTAAGTAAATTCATAGTGCTTCCTTGTGAATGCATTCTGCCCGTTGCTTGCCATTGGCCTTGTGGTTTGTAACTCACAATTTGTTGCTTTCAATTTGCTGGCTTTATTTGTTTTATGCTATGCAGCTTGAATTCCTCCCTTCCCTTGCCAAAACCTTATTTACAGTATCCTGCTGAGTGCTCCCTTTCTGTAAACAGGCCTGTAAATCTTGTTCTTATCTTATTATATTTGCTGTGCATTCAAAGAACAAAGTCAAATGTCAGGCTCTGTCTTAGGTGGGAACTTAGTGTTTACTTTCCTTTCTCTGACTTCAAAGTGAGAGGATTTATGAAACAATCTTGCTGGATACTGGGGTTAGGAAAGAGTTTTTTCCATCACATGACAACATTTAAATAGACTTCATAATATATCAGAATTCGAAGTACAAATCAAGCACATTTTTGTTAATTCTGAACTGTGCTGGAAACAAATACCTTTACATGATTAAAACAAATCATTGCATTAGGTGATGCAATTTCCACACATCATCGTCTCTGCACAATATAGTTTGATTTGAAAAACTGTATATCTGTGCAAATGTAATGGTCATTTCAATCAAAAATGTGTTGTCTGTAATGGCAGTGTGTTACTACACCATGCATGCTCCACTCCACTCTACACCACTCTACACCACTCTACACCACTGAACCCTACTCTGTATCACTCCACTTTACGCCACTCCATGCCACTGCACTCTTCTCTATTCGGAACCACTCCACATTATGCCACTGCTCTCTATGCTACTTCACACTATGCCTCTCTACTCTACTCTGTACTACTCTACTCTAAGCCACTGCACTTTACGCCTCTCTACACCACTGCGCTCTGCTCGTCTGCACGCCATACCACTCCAGTCTAGGCAACACCAATCTAATCCGCACAACTCCACTCTCTGCCACTCTGCAACGCTGCACTGTACGCCACTGCACTCTAAGCTAATACACTCTATTCTAATGCACTTTACTCTGTAACACTCAACTCTATACCCCTGCACTCTACATCAATACACTGTACATCATTATAATCTACTCTGCACCTCTGAACTCTATGCCCCGGCACTCTACACTACTTTACTCTATGCTATCACACTCTATGCCACTTTATGCAACTCCACTCTAACCTGCACTTCTCCACTCTAAGCCACCTCACTCTACTGTGAAATAATCTACTTTATGCCACTGCATTCTATGCCACTGCACTCTACCCTGCACCTCTCCACTCTATGCAACTGCACTATACTCTGAAACAATCTATTCTACGCCACTGTACTCTATACCACTCTGACCACTGCACTCTAGTTCAATGCACTCTACACCACTGCAAGCTGACACTCTGCAACACTTCTCTGGCCGCCACTATACTCTACACCACTCTGCTCTGTACTACTGCATTTTGCACCAATATACTCTATTCCACTGCATTCTATACCACTCTACTCTGCCCAATGCCACTCTATGCAACTGCACTCTACACCAGTGTACTCTAAACAACTGCACTGCCCTTTACTCTGCACCACTGTACTCTATGCCACTGTTCTCTGTACCACTCTACACCACTGCACTGACACTCTACTCTGCAACTCTGCACTCTACACCACTCTACTCTATGCCACTGCACTCTAGGCACTATACTCTACACCTCTCTACAATACTCCACTCTGCACCACTCTACACCACTACACTCTATGCCACATGAGTCTACTCTGCACTCTATGACACTGCACTCTCTGCTACTCTATTGTATGCCACTTTACTCCACTGCACTCTATGTAACTCTACCCCATGCCACTCTATGCCACTGCACTCTGCACCAATGCACTCTAAACAACTGCACGCCACTGCCCTCTACTCTGTACCACTGTACTCTACGCCACTGCTCTGTGCCACTCTACTCCACAAAACATCACTGCACTGACACTCTACTCTGCAGTGTTGCACTCTCCACCACCGTACTATACACCAATGTACTATGTACTACTGCACTCTATGCCACTCTACTCTGCATCACTCCACAGCACTTTGCCCTACTCTGCACCACTCTACACTACACCACTGCACTCCCTGCAACGTGAGTCTACTCTGCAATCTATGCCACTGCACCACTCTACACTACTGCTCTCTCTGCCACTCTACAGGGAGTGCAGAATTATTAGGCAAGTTGTATTTTTGAGGATTAATTTTATTATTGAACAACAACCATGTTCTCAATGAACCCAAAAAACTCATTAATATCAAAGCTGAATATTTTTGGAAGTAGTTTTTAGTTTGTTTTTAGTTTTAGCTATGTTAGGGGGATATCTGTGTGTGCAGGTGACTATTACTGTGCATAATTATTAGGCAACTTAACAAAAAAAAATATATACCCATTTCAATTATTTAATATTACCAGTGAAACGAATATAACATCTCAACATTCACAAATATACATTTCTGACATTCAAAAACAAAACAAAAACAAATCAGTGACCAATATAGCCACCTTTCTTTGCAAGGGCACTCAAAAGCCTGCCCTCCATGGATTCTGTCAGTGTTTTGATCTGTTCACCATCAACATTGCGTGCAGCAGCAACCACAGCCTCCCAGACACTGTTCAGAGAGGTGTACTGTTTTCCCTCCTTGTAAATCTCACATTTGATGATGGACCACAGGTTCTCAATGGGGTTCAGATCAGGTGAACAAGGAGGCCATGTCATTAGATTTCCTTCTTTTATACCCTTTCTTGCCAGCCACGCTGTGGAGTACTTGGACGCGTGTGATGGAGCATTGTCCTGCATGAAAATCATGTTTTTCTTGAAGGATGCAGACATCTTCCTGTACCACTGCTTGAAGAAGGTGTCTTCCAGGAACTGGCAGTAGGACTGGGAGTTGAGCTTGACTCCATCCTCAACCCGAAAAGGCCCCACAAGCTCATCTTTGATGATACCAGCCCAAACCAGTACTCCACCTCCACCTTGCTGGCGTCTGAGTCGGACTGGAGCTCTCTGCCCTTTACCAATCCAGCCACGGGCCCATCCATCTGGCCCATCAAGACTCACTCTCATTTCATCAGTCCATAAAACCTTAGAAAAATCAGTCTTGAGATATTTCTTGGCCCAGTCTTGACGTTTCAGCTTGTGTGTCTTGTTCAGTGGTGGTCGTCTTTCAGCCTTTCTTACCTTGGCCATGTCTCTGAGTATTGCACACCTTGTGCTTTTGGGCACTCCAGTGATGTTGCAGCTCTGAAATATGGCCAAACTGGTGGCAAGTGGCATCGTGGCAGCTGCACGCTTGACTTTTCTCAGTTCATGGGCAGTTATTTTGCGCCTTGGTTTTTCCACACGCTTCTTGCGACCCTGTTGACTATTTTGAATGAAACGCTTGATTGTTCGATGATCACGCTTCAGAAGCTTTGCAATTTTAAGAGTGCTGCATCCCTCTGCAAGATATCTCACTATTTTTGACTTTTCTGAGCCTGTCAAGTCCTTCTTTTGACCCATTTTGCCAAAGGAAAGGAAGTTGCCTAATAATTATGCACACCTGATATAGGGTGTTGATGTCATTAGACCACACCCCTTCTCATTACAGAGATGCACATCACCTAATATGCTTAATTGGTAGTAGGCTTTCGAGCCTATACAGCTTGGAGTAAGACAACATGCATAAAGAGGATGATGTGGTCAAAATACTCATTTGCCTAATAATTCTGCACTCCCTGTATTGTATGCCACTCTACTCCACTGCACTCTATGCCACTCTACTCTGTCCCATGCCACTCCATGCCACTGCACTCTAAACCACTGCACTCTACGCTGACGCACTCTAAACAACTGCACTGTACCCCACTGCACTGTACTTTGCACCACTGGGCTCTACGCCACTGCTCCTATGCTACTCTACTCCACACCACTATGCCACTAGCTTTAAGCCATGCTGAACAGCAGCTACTCTGGTGTATAACATGGCTAATGGCTAAAACACATTTGCAAAGCCAATAACTCTTTCGTAGATGAGACCTACTGGCTTTGCCAATGTTTGTTAGTACTATGAGGTACTGAGGTACCTGAAAGAACTGTAAAAAATACAATTACACCATAATAAAGGCTGCTACAAAATGCGCAAATACATTTCGGATAAATTAAAAAAAAAAAGCGCTTCTCAAATACAGATTTGAATAATATACAGTTTCTACGTAGTGCTAAAAAAATGTTATAACACTCCATTAATACCACACACTCCACAGCTCACCTTGGAAAACCATTACAATACCCCTCTGAAAGAAATATCTTTGCCACCAGAAAACTTCAAGTGGCTCCTTTTAGTAAATTCAATGCAGGTTTTCAAGCCCCTTTGTATTTGCAGATTTACCAGTTGCCCACATTTGCATGTGTTTAGGGAAGGAGACCCCCTGGCAAGAAGGCCTTTTCTTATCTGTCTGCCACTCCCTCCCTCAGAGCACAGGAGACCCCTTGCCTTCCAGCTCAGCTGGGGAAACTCCTCTGCCTGTAATTTCGCCCTGCATCCGTTGCCCTTTAGGTGAAAGGCTAAAATTACGGACAAATGCCGTCCGTTAAAGCTTTCATCACAACGGACAGCAGGGCGAAATTACGGACAGTCCGTGAAATTTACGGACGGGTGGTCACCCTAACCTCAAGTCGGGCCCTGGTCTTATGTGTAATACGAGGATCTCTTGTCAAAGTACACGTTCAACAGAACACCACACAGCCATCCACCGACGCACAGGCACGCAAATTCAGTCGAGTACTGTGGTCCACACAACACTGTGCATGCCACACACACGTCTTAAACAGAACAAAAGACATAACTCTGACCATTCACCCGGCACTGCCCATAAATAGAGCTAAGCAGATACAAGGCCACAGAACAGCCCATGGACAAGAACATGGGCACACGGAGAAGCAAGCCCTCCAGACTCTCAGTGTTAGCTTTCTTCAAAATACGTCTGACACACTCACCTAATAGAGGCCATTCCCTTCACCCTACGGACAGGACATCACCGCAAACACTTTCATATTCTATTCTGCTAAAACAAACTCGGACAACTAAATGCGCTCCAAAGTCATAATTATGGCCAATTGTGCCCCACCGAAATCACGAGTAACAATAACGTACCTGTTGCAAATTGTAACATTAACTTCAACTATGGAAAAAGGCCCAAGTCTGAATGCTCATGAAATATAGTCTGTTTTCGAAGAGCAGCTTGTGCTCACTCAAAAACACAACATGCCACAAACAACATGGGCTATTCAGATTCGGAGACGCGGGAACTCTTGTTCCGCGTAAGTTGTACATTCTGTTCGCCAAATGCAGTACGATTTTGCCCCATCCCATCTTTGGCTTGTGCGCAAGGGGGCCTTGGGCCGGTACTCGGGAACAAAGACCGCATGGTGCGCAGCACCGAGAAATCTCATTTTCCCACCCGCCCCGGCCCCCGTTCAACAAACACACTTAAAAAATAATTGCATGCAGATACATCTGGCACAGTCAGACACGCGAGTCTGGAAAACATGCGCCTACGGTTTGTTTGTGGGCAGAGTTTGTGCCATGCTAGTCAATGGAATGCTTTCTCTGTCCCATTAATGCACATGACTCAGAGCGCAGCACCTTCCCAAAAGCTGACAAGCTTCCAGGCCTACCAGAGGGTGGGTCCGAGCAGGGGCACATAAATCCGCTCCAAGGCCAACACAGACCTGGGCTGCACAGAGGAGCACACATCACACCCAGACTCCCCAAACACAGGCATCACGCTGAGGACATAATGTTGACCGGGGAAAAAAGGCCCCAATAGGCGACGCAATAAACACTGTGGCAGGGAAGCGATGGACGGGTCAATCTACGGAAACGATGAGAACATGCGTTGTTGGATGCACTGCTGACCGGTGGAGCATATTTCGCAAAGCTCTTGAATGTAATAGCACATCTTTACATTTCTACTAATAAAGCAGCAGAATTCCTGTAGGTCAAAAAAGCATAGAAAGCTACATCTTTTATTATGCTTACTTATATTACATTTGTGTATCCTATTAGATAATTAAACGCATAGTTGAACCTAATAAAATAATAAAAAAAATAAAAAAGGACCAGAACTTATGCATCCTCCCTCCGCTGACAATAGGCCACAAGATAAAATCTGGAGCTGTTAAACTCGCTACTTTATTTCATTAAAACAAATTACATACATCTATGAAGTATCTACATGTCTAAACTATCTGGCCCGAGCAACATAGAAAGTCTCATGTGAAATGGCACTGTTTGAGACAGGCAAACCAATGCCAATAGGTTTGCATATAAGCACTGTGGACTAACAACACAGGCCAACATGTAACACTTAAACTGACCCACTACGTGCACTACCCACCAATTAAATAAATATATGTGCTTGTTCATTTAAATACGTTTTGTCCCATCAAGCAGTACATATAGCCACAAAACACATGAACAGAAATGGCAAAATCTGAGTTGGGGGGGCAAAAAAGGCAGACGGGAAAGTCTACAGGTTAATGGGAGATTTACTCACATAGTTACTTTGTGCGACAACTTTCACACTCTGTTGACGCCCACTATGTGGCCAAAAAGCTGAAAAACTTAAGAAAGCGCTGAGCAGCTCCGCAACTCTGCCACTCTTCTTGAAAACTCTCTTGAACAAAACACCTGTCTCCAGTTGTGAGCCCAAATGTCTGGCTTGCTATTAAACACGGTACTCGCTCCACCACATCCAAACCTGCTTTTAAAATATAATTAACACTTTTTCTTTTTGATCACCATTCCCAGCCATCTTCTCCTTAGAGCCTGCAATTTTACTGAAGTCTCGCATCTTGCTTTCAGTGTTATTTTAGTTTGATCCAAGCACAGTGGGCATCATGTTATTTTAGGCTAACTTGGCACTGAGTATGTGGACGGTAGATATTGCATTTCCAAACAGATCCTGTGTGGAGCTCCATTGCTTCGGAGCTAGGTGTGCACTCTATAAACGCCCATACACAGGAGCTTACCGTGCACAGTGTTTTTATGTCTGGCATTAGCAAAGGTCTTTTGATTTTCCTAAAATGAAATGCAAATTCGTTTTTTTACAGTAGCTTTTAGCCAGTCCTTTTCATCCATTTGTCTAGAACCAACATTCACATTGCTTCACCCACTACAACCTACAGAATGGGAAACGGCTAAGCCCTCTTCAGCCAATGAATAAGTTCCCTGAGTGATGTCATTCGGCCCTTTCACATGAAGCACATCTGTTCAAAAAGTAGATCGCATCAGTGTCCGGTAATACTTTACAAAATATGTTTGGACCTCAAAAAGAATAGATTGCAAGTTATTTTTTTAGGATTGGGAAGTGTGTAGCAGCTTCTTCAACAATAAAGCTTTGTAAAAACGATGACAAAATAAAACTAGCATCAATAAAGCCAAAAGTAATACAGATAACACCAGACTTACTGGCTTTGCCAATGCTTGCTTTCTTTACTCTTTCTGGTAATATTGCTGCATGAAATACATTGACAGCTGACGCTTGCATACACGGGATTCCACAAGCACCGTCCGCTCCCAGCTCACTTTTGAAACTCATGAGTATTCATTGCCCCGGCCTCAGTCTACTAACTCGCCTAGGGATATCTAACTCGGATTGTCCTAATCATCTTCACATGTAGAAACAATGAGCTATGTCACATCCTAGCGTCCCTTTTACAGTTCTCATATATGTTTCACAAAGTGACCTTCAAATCACGGATGCCACAGGAAACAACAAACACCGAGATGCATGCATGAGTAAAATAAAACCGATCGCAGCAATGCAACAAGCAGCGCACTTGGAGGCAGACATCTTGTCTGCAGGAGAACGTATTAAGGCAATCAGGAAAGAGAAAATAACTTTACAAGCAGACTGTAAAGTCATGGGGGGAAAAACAGCATTGATTTTCAGAAACTGAAAACATGTATTACTCTATAGGCACATTCTTTTGTTTCCCAGTGTCCTTAAAACGAGGTTAAAATGTTTTCACGTGTAAGGAAAAATCATAACACAAATATTTAAATGTGGGTGGCTGGTTCAGCCTCAACATTCAGTTCTTCCTCCTCTCGAAACCCCCCGAAAGCAGTGCGGAACGCGCTAGAACAGACTGACTTGTCAGTGGCAAGTCGGTGCACTGACACCATTTTTTCCCACCACATCCAAATTTGGCTATTTGTAAACAAAGGTGCGAAATCAATACCCAAGTAAACAAATACTTAAATAATCGTTGACATTTTACAATGTGCTCACCAAGATCCAGTGGCATTTGGCTAAACATCATTCACCCGTGCTCCCAGGGCTGAAGGTTTCAGCGCATGTGCTTTTAGCACCATCATTTCATTATAACATTCCTGAAGCTCTCATAAAAGGGAGGGTCATCGCTGCATTGGACAAGTAAAATATTTTGAAAAGGGTAACTCAACTCAAACTGAATTGCACAACTGTAATAAAGCAGACAAGGTGTGCCCTTGTACCTGGTTAAAGAAAATGATAATGAATACATTTGTGGCACTCTATGAATGAAAAAATGAATTTCTACAGTGAGTGCAGAATTATTAGGCAAATGAGTATTTTGACCACATCATCCTCTTTATGCATGTTGTCTTACTCCAAGCTGTATAAGCTCGAAAGCCTACTACCAATTAAGCATATTAGGTGATGTGCATCTCTGTAATGAGAAGGGGTGTGGTCTAATGACATCAACACCCTATATCAGGTGTGCATAATTATTAGGCAACTTCCTTTCCTTTGGCAAAATGGGTCAAAAGAAGGACTTGACAGGCTCAGAAAAGTCAAAAATAGTGAGATATCTTGCAGAGGGATGCAGCACTCTTAAAATTGCAAAGCTTCTGAAGCGTGATCATCGAACAATCAAGCGTTTCATTCAAAATAGTCAACAGGGTCGCAAGAAGCGTGTGGAAAAACCAAGGCGCAAAATAACTGCCCATGAACTGAGAAAAGTCAAGCGTGCAGCTGCCACGATGCCACTTGCCACCAGTTTGGCCATATTTCAGAGCTGCAACATCACTGGAGTGCCCAAAAGCACAAGGTGTGCAATACTCAGAGACATGGCCCAGGTAAGAAAGGCTGAAAGACGACCACCACTGAACAAGACACACAAGCTGAAACGTCAAGACTGGGCCAAGAAATATCTCAAGACTGATTTTTCTAAGGTTTTATGGACTGATGAAATGAGAGTGAGTCTTGATGGGCCAGATGGATGGGCCCGTGGCTGGATTGGTAAAGGGCAGAGAGCTCCAGTCCGACTCAGACGCCAGCAAGGTGGAGGTGGAGTACTGGTTTGGGCTGGTATCATCAAAGATGAGCTTGTGGGGCCTTTTCGGGTTGAGGATGGAGTCAAGCTCAACTCCCAGTCCTACTGCCAGTTCCTGGAAGACACCTTCTTCAAGCAGTGGTACAGGAAGAAGTCTGCATCCTTCAAGAAAAACATGATTTTCATGCAGGACAATGCTCCATCACACGCGTCCAAGTACTCCACAGAGTGGCTGGCAAGAAAGGGTATAAAAGAAGGAAATCTAATGACATGGCCTCCTTGTTCACCTGATCTGAACCCCATTGAGAACCTGTGGTCCATCATCAAATGTGAGATTTACAAGGAGGGAAAACAGTACACCTCTCTGAACAGTGTCTGGGAGGCTGTGGTTGCTGCTGCACGCAATGTTGATGGTGAACAGATCAAAACACTGACAAAATCCATGGATGGCAGGCTTTTGAGTGTCCTTGCAAGGAAAGGTGGCTATATTGGTCACTGATTTGTTTTTGTTTTGTTTTTGAATGTCAGAAATGTATATTTGTGAATGTTGAGATGTTATATTGGTTTCACTGGTAATGAAAAATAATTGAAATGGGTATATATTTTTTTTTGTTAAGTTGCCTAATAATTATGCACAGTGATAGTCACCTGCACACACAGATATCCCCCTAACATAGCTAAAACTAAAAACAAACTAAAAACTACTTCCAAAAATATTCAGTTTTGATATTAATGAGTTTTTGGGTTCATTGAGAACATGGTTGTTGTTCAATAATAAAATTAATCCTCAAAAATACAACTTGCCTAATAATTCTGCACTCCCTGTATATCACAGCTCTGCCAACGAAAACACCGCACAGCACAGTGACTAAAGCTGGGAACAGGTATGTAGTAAATTCTAAAACCATCCTGCGCTAGTAAGGAAAGCTAAATAAGCAAATATTTACAGTAGTACACACAATTATGAAAATTTCTGCTTCAGAACAGGACACAGGACAGTAGTATGGCTGTGGGATGCAGGTTTTACCTCCCTTCGTTCTGAGTGCTTGTAGGCTTTTCTATATGGGCCCAATACAGACACACCTGACACAATTACCTTCTATTGAAAAGGTTAAATAAACTTCGCAAACTGAAATGAAAAAATAGTCAGGATTCTAACCGTGCAAGTCACATTTCAGGCCGGTTTCAAATCCTGATACGGTCACGACCATGTCAAACGAAAGGCTGCATGGATCCCCAAAGACCACAATGGAACCTGTGGGTCTTTAAAGCTTCCTATACTCTTCTGAGCAGCTTGCTCCAGCAGCCAATGCCAAAACAAGTTGTTTAGATATGATGGAGGTGGCAGAACTGGCACTCCAAATGAAGAAACTTACACAGTGAGGAAAAACTATTGGAGATACTGTATAATAACAATTATTGAAATGTAACCGGTAGCCTTAGGTACAGATCTTTGAGTTTACCTCTGGGCAATAATGAGATGATTCACATTTTGGAAAAGTTATGAAGATTACTGACATAATACCAAGAAGCCATTTTGTTTACCTAATAAATGCAATATGTGACCCAAAAGACATGCATTGTTGGATATGATACATTATTAGTTATTTGGCTATATATTGGACACATTGCTACATTTGATAAACAGTATTATGTGAAAGAAGCAAACCTACAATACAACACGATGGTCCCAAGGATGATCTTATAATTGGCTTTCAAGTAGATCTTATTGGTCCTCCTTGCGGTTAGCTGGCTATAGTGCCCTAGTATTTTTATAAAGTAGATTATCTACTACACCCATCTTGTATTGTACATGTTTTAATCAGACTCCACTTGCCAAATCGATAACGACTTTCATAAAATCCACTACTGAAAATGTTAATACATTTTTTCCCATCTATAATCCCAAGATTATTTTATATGGAAAAGACTGAAAAGGCACTGCAAATAGAATCCATTGGGCAAAATATGCATTCCAAAATTGTTTTTTATGTTTACAACTTAGAAAAAAGGCAAAGGTGTTAAAAACGTTCGGTGTTCCTATGCAGGTATCAGGGAGAGGGAAATCGTAAGTCCTTTGTAGGCCATGCTTGCTTTTCCTACTTACCAAAATCATTCAGAACAAGCACACTACATCACGTATTGTTTAAATATTAACTTTGAAGAGTGGAGATGAACAGACTTTTTGGCCTGCCAGAGCAACAAATTGACACAGCAGCCTTCTCGCCACAGCGCCTGTCATCAGCCAAGACTTCAATTAAATCTCTGCCGCTCCACTCTTGACCTGAATTACACCAAAGAAACTAACCACAATCTTGACATGTTTATTCCTGAAGCCTTGTAGGAAGGCATGGCAGATCTGTTTGCAATGCTGGGCGAGTCCCTTCCGTCGCACCTCTGCCACGACCCCCTTCAGGTAACTGGCAGACTCTGCATGGCATTTTTGCCAGGCACACAGCATTGCCACCTCTGCCTGGTCGCTCATCTCAGATCTCAGTAATGTGGACCACACTTATTACTTAGCAACAGTAAATTCGCAGTTTCTTGGTTGCTTTCACTAACAAGCAAGCCAACATATTTTACTCTGTGCTATACATTTAAAGTGACAGTTTTTATATTGTTTCCCCGTGGGTAAAAATTCAGTGGTACCCACTTCTGTTAATCAGGCGTACCAGGAGGCTGTCCTTTTCTGATAGCTGCGACTCAGTAAGTCGACACACCAAGTGGCCAGTGGCCACATTTCAGCTGTCACAATCACACACAAACCATATTTAATTTCATCTAATCAAAGTATGCCGGGTGGTCGCCCATTTCTGGTAACCACACCTCAGTCACTCAAGCATACCAAGGATCGCATCTACAGAACCACAAAGAGGGTTCTGGAGGACGGCAAGGATCCAAACACCTTAACGTCCCTCATTTTATTGCCTGAAGGGAGTGGGTGAATTCCCTGATCAGGAGGAAATTGGAGGATGGGGGCTGATCCTTGCAACACTTTGGGCAAAACATGTGTACCCTGCTGGAGCCTGGGTGAGGGGGGGTCCCCCTCCTGGGACACATTAATATCCTGGCCCTTTAATGGCCCCTGCCACGGGCATGCTAGGATCATTTTGGGGACACCAGATCTAGTATGTAACTTGATTTGCGCTGCCTTGAGTTTTCTGCCAGGTCTAACAAATGTTGGGTAGACAGTTGTCCCAGACAGATTAATGTTGGGTACTTAGCCAGAGAGACGCAAATCATTAAAACAGAGTGAATAAAACAAACAGCCTAAACAGGAGCATCCAAAACCCACTACAACCAGAGGCAAACAAGAAAAAATGGCCATTATCACAACAGGTGGCACTCAGACTTGTTAGCTGTCCTATGGTTAAGTCACAGTAGACATACTGTTAAAGACCTTGAAGCAATTTTACCACACATAGTGTCTTAAGGAGGCTCAAGTGTCATTATAGTACTGTGTCTGGTATTCAAACGGCAGCCCACATACACAATCGCACTCTCTCTGTTATCGGCTGTGTCACAGGCATGAAGGCCATCTTCATCCCTGCGGCCCAGGAACAAGCTGACCCCAAGGAAAAAGATGCAAGCACCGAGCCATTTGACAGCCTAGTAAATGAAGCAAAAATAAACCTATCAATCACAAAAGTACAAGCTGAGGGCAGAGAAGGGATGGTCAAACGTTAACTGGACCTGAAGCACAACTGCCACAAAAATAAATCCAGGTCGTTCCACATCTCAGCAACAGTGTGAGTTTCGGTAAATGCTGAAACACCCACAAAAGGTACGTATTTCAAACCAAAGTACAACTAAAACTACCTTTATCTAGAGTTTTTTTTATATGTTGCATCCATGCAGCTCCCCAAAGAAGCACCTAAGCATAAATGCATCTGCAAGTACCTTTTTAACTTGATGATAATTTACTAGTCCAACCTGACCACACTATATGGCTTTCAGTCCTGCCAAGTGCTTTGAGCCTGGCTTCCCCATCTGAGAAACCGGTGACTTCCATGTCACTGCACACAAACCAGGTCACACTTAGAGAAACAAAAGAAATTTCAAAAAGATCGCTCATGTCAGACCTTGTTTGTGTAAAGGTTGTATCCAGTGCAACTTTCTATTCTAGCAAGAAACCGTCTCTTCTATGCATGCCAACAAGAGTGCCAGAAGGGCTTAGCGAGTTTCTCAAGTACAGGATTTCAGTAGACAGGCCCTTTCAAGTGTTTCTACCCACAGGAACAACTGAGGCTCTATATAGAGGCAAGGAACAAAACCTTGAATTGTTTAGAATGGTAGGTTTAAAAGCTGAAAGTGTTCGAGGTGGATCTACATAAACTTGTCACACCAAGAATTATGAATAACCGATGCACTGTTTTCGTAGCTTGGTTTTATTAATTGGTTATACACAGAGTGGTCATTCCAGGAGAAATACCCGGGATACGCTTTTTAAGGTGTGCCAATCTGCAAAAGCCTTGACAAACAGGGTTTTGTGTGAATCCCTCACTTCTAGAGGAAATACAATTCAAGGGGGTCATCAACCCTGGGTACTCGTAGGGCAATGAGAATCTGTGAGAGCTGCTGAGTAAAGTGAACACCAATAGCATGTTACAACCTGTGCACACCAACAACACCCCCAAGCACATGGCCCCAATGTCATGCTGCCTAGTACCCCACAAATCCATTTGTTTAAGTCCAGCTTGACAATGCAGTTGGCTGTATGACCTATTGGTACAAATTATTTAACATATATAAAGAGCAGCTTTGGCTTCACCCACAGGCATTTTACTCTCTTACTTCATGCTATTTATGCTACCTTCCAGGAACTGATTCTATTGGAATGCACTATGGACTGTTTTGCATCAGAAAATACACTCAATGGTCACAAATCTGAAAAGTAAACTTAATGGTGACAGTTGGTCACATTGAATTCTATATCTCTTATATGCATTCTATACATAGAGTAATTCTTTTGAACTGCACGTGTGAATGCCTTTCTTGACATATGTGGTCACAATAAAGCTGAACACATCAGCTTTGATGAGACTTGTTTATTTCTTTGGTCGATAAAGGATGCGGTTGGAACTCTGCCTTTGTGCCATCTTAGGCATTTTTGTCTCTGTGAAGTCCTATTCTAGGAATTGATATTACTGCGGGATAACCCTCATTACCAGTCACCATTATTGTACAGCAAATATATTAATTTTTTCCAGATCTGAGGGTGAGTTGCACCCGATGCCTGTATGCCTGATATCGAGAAGAGGATTATAAGCACCCATTGGTTCCCTCCAGTTGAGCCCTGCTAGACAAATGTGCCTACGCCGAATCCTAATGGTTGAGGGGCATCTGTCTTTTTGAAGGACTTTCAACAAAAGAAACAACATTTCCAAATCAATTCATTATTGGGGTGAATACTTAAAAGGGTTAGCAACACTGAAGGAACAAATTCAATATGTATGTCTCTCATCCACAGATTCAAAGGGTAGGCTATTCATCATCTAATGTGCTATAAAGAAAACTCAATTACACCATGGCAAGCAGCTGTAAACTCTCCAACTACAGCAAAAGCGGGAGGCTTGGCAGGAGACAGAATAGGATACAGGTGAGGTGTCTCCAGTCAAATGTGCCTTTCTTATCCTTCACATCTGTGCCTAGTGGTGTAGTTGGAAGGGAGGAACTTCTTACAACAGTCAGGCGGACTGAAGGGTGAGGCAGGTTTGTTATTCCAGGTTAGGCCTTTAGGAAACAGCCACAGCCTGATAGGCCTTGTTAGGGTCATTATCCCTACAACTGTAATTCACCTTTCAAGCTTCTACCACCACACACACACTAGCATTTCATGCATCATTAGATTGTCACAGTATCCACACTCAATATACTACAGCATGCCAACTCAGCCAACGCATAAACAGACAAATCACATCACTCCAGCCAGTTCTGTTAAAGCATTTGCACTGTCTGATCAAGCCCACTGGGGAAGAGCAGTGCAAAAGCTGAGCTAATATTAGTAGACACCACTTTTCCTGCACAGACACTTGAAGTGCAGAGAAACCGTGTGAAGCCTGCACTTGCACATATTGTAATGTAGAGGATACATTACTGTATTAAGGGAGATCTCACATCCTCACCAAGAAAAGGTGTCATTTTAGAATTAATTACTGAGAAAGACGTGATCCTTCCACTTTACTGTCATTCAAAACAACAATTAGGTACACAGATTTTGCCCAGTTATCCATGGAGTCTCTTTGTATACAATTCCAACTGAAAAGAGGCATGTACCCATTGTGAATTTACTAAATTTCATTTGAACTTAGATGGTCCATTCTTTTTGCATACAATATCTCCTATCATATTTCCTGCCTATCTTTCTAAACGCCAGAGCTAATATACACCAGTATGCCTCTATGCTCAGGCAGATGGAGTGATATTAGAACGTGGTTTAACAATGGTGAACTTATATATACACCCACACACATGTATGTGTGAATGTTCTATATGAGTGGTTCTTAACCTTTTCACTTCTGTGGACACCACACTTAATCAATGGGACCAGGAAACCCCCACAGAATCATTATTGGAATCTTTTTCCATAGCTTTTTCAATGATTTGAACCACAAAACAATACATAAAAATACTGATACAAGCATTCATCAAACAAGTACATAAATGATTACATATTTTATTTAATTCAAAAAACAAATATAGAAAAAAACATTTTAATTGGAAGCTTTGCTAAATTCAATTCAGGCCACTAATCACCCATACTATATTCTGGTAAAATCATAGGACACGATTATTTGAATTACTCCTCATTTGAATTAGAAGTTGCATTGCACTCTATATAGGATGTTGGTGTATTTCGATATTTGAATTTTACCTTTCATCGCGAACCAACACAGGTTTCACACCATGTGTGCCTCTATGGCTCGCTCTATATCAGAAACATGCATACTGGCTTTTTTTTTTCCAAAACATGCATATGGGCCAGTACATTATAAGACTCGGATGACGGAACAAATACTCTTTCAACACTAAGAAATAAAGGCCAGCAAAGTAGCTTACAGCCTGAAAACACAGGACTATTGATTGATTGCTTGTACAAAAAAAAAAAACCTGAATAAATTAATCTAAAACTATGACAATTCGAAACTCGAAATACGAATGTGGCATCACTTTCTTCATTGGAATAAGAAGAAACTGCACTGTTCTTCAGTGCAAGGGATGCATTATTCCCAGTGCACAGAAAAGATGTGTCTCACAGTGTCAGAGGATCACAAGAATCCCTCTTTGTACAAACAGGTTTTCAATTTACTAAAAACTCCGCAATAAATTACAATTAAGATGAACGAACAAAGATATACTTTCCTCACAGCATTACCATACATATTGAAATACCACGGGCATACGTGTTAAAGAAAAATGGCAAAATACCCTTAGTACTGCACATAAGCAAAATATTACAAAATTGTTTCTTTCTTTTTTTTTTTTTTCAAACAGCACACAGCCACACTTACTGCAAAACAATATAAATTAAGTCTAGTTTGTTAACTTTTTTGGCAACTGAGGTCGGACATTGACTTCTAATTCCCAAAGCATATTATATATTATTTCTAAAAGTTAATGCACTTGTCCGTCAGGCACATTTAACACCAGAAACCGCAAGCAGAGTCCTAATGAGACACAAAAAGCCCCTGTTTACAAATGATCGTGCTGGGTCACCCCCATCCGGCAAGTTTAAGGTTTCTCCAATCAGGACAGGAAGTGGCACTTGGCTGAGTTGTCTGTGTGGCAAAGTAACCCGAAAAAAAGTAACACAGGTCTTTAGTTCTAACCGGGCTTTTTAAAAACGCAGCAGACATCCTACGGCAGTTTGTTGTAGGGTTCCAGTTTTAAGGGTCCTGTTTCTCTCCACTTCAAGTAGCTGCACGGACAAAGCTACCTGGAAACAGCATTGGTGACACAAAAGGAGCCTGTCCGGCGGCCTGTCCACCACACTACTCATACTCACAACAACTTTGCCCATACTTCATCAATATTAGTACTGGGTCTTCTGGACACGTTCATACGCATCTTACAGTCATTCCAACAAAAGGATGCATCTTACATTCACTATTCAAGTTTTAAGTAGGACAATAAAATGAAGTTCATGTATGGAGAGAATACGTTGAATACCGTTAGAAATCACCAAACCAAACGTTTTCTTCAAACCATATTTTGTAAAAAGGTTTTTAACCCTCCTTAGTAAATAAAATGCGTAATGCCTCATAAGATTAAGCAAAAAGAACAGCAAGTGAACGAGCTGTCTGCAATAGAAGCCGAGCAACCTGTAAACAATCTACACAGAAAGGCAGCTTAATCCCCTGAATGAACAAGAGCTGCCTTCCAAAAGGCCGACAAAATGGCCGCCGAGCCCGGGCTCGCTCTGCAGCGGAGATGTAAATCCGTTGCGCTTGGGAACAGAGCCCCAGGTATGAGGTTTGAACTATATAATAAAAGCTGCAGGTGGGCGAGGTGGCCCGAGGGCCCTTCTGGGAAAGGAATGCTTAAAGCCACATGAAGGCAAACGTTAGTAAAGAAGTGCGTGACTCACACAGCAAACAAAGGAAACTAGAGGAGGCAGGAGGTGTAGGGCTGAGAAGTCCCCAAACACGACACAACAAGGATGTCTTCTTCCATTGGACGGGTCCCTCCGCCGTCATGTGAATCGCCCACATCATTAAAGGATACAACACTATGGCGCCGGACCAGTAAACGTAGTATCGGTATGGAAGTCTGAAAACGCTACTGAGACGAGGCGAACAAAACGAGGGCTGCAAACGGATTAGCAGGCCCACCAATATAAAACGTACAGGAGGACTTAAAGATTTCGGAACTAAGGTTTCGAAGAGGTACACCCATTGAAGTGATGAGGTCGAATTCAAAGCGTTTCTGACCATCAAAGGCCTTGCAACAAGTGTGAAGGGGTTACGGTGTGTGGAGCGATGGGGCACAGGACCTCGCCTGCATGTAGCAAGGACTAAACTACCTGCATTCTAGATCACTAAAAGGGACAGGATGCAAAACACAGCATAAGCACATTTTCTACACTAGGGATGTTCTGATGCATTCGACATCGGAGCATAATCCTTTCTACCCGGCAGAACAGTACCAGGGCATTCCCAGCATTGGTGGAATAAAATCGAATTAAGAAATGGCTCACATCAAACTGCCATTGTGTCAATGCAAACAATATTAATCCACTTTATGTGCCCCCTCTCCTTGAATCATATTGCAACTGTGAACACTGCAAACTCGCAAAGCAGCTACTCTGTGCATTCCAGTGAGATATGCACAAGGACAGCCAACCCACAAATCTCCCATATTTTCAAACCCATCACATCTTTCAGTAGGCCAAGAGAGTGGATCCGCATTAGGCAGTTTACCCGGCCACAAACAAAAATTCACTTTTGCATGTGCAATGCTCTATTTCACACGCTGCATGCATTCTGCCGAAATTCCAGTGTGTGAAACAGGTTAATCTAATTTCCGTTAAGATCAATGCATGTTTTTCAACTGGGCCATCCCACAAACCTTTTCTTTCCAGAAAGAGCTATTTTCCATTTCATGCTATATGGTGCAACACAAGCAGATGGGAATATTATTTTCACCATGTATTGGGAACAAGGGGAGATTTGCTGCTTCCTGGAACATACGCCTTGCTGAGTATGATACATTTCTGACATTCTTTGTTATCAGTTACACAATAACACAGCAATAAGATATCGAAAGGGCACAGAAATGTACAAAAGAAGACCAGATATCAAATAACCTTTTTTTTAGGGCAGGAGCTTGGCAGAAAATGCGGGTGGGATTAAGATTTCAAGGCCTCCCTCTTTATTGTGATGCAAAATTGCTGAGATTACAAAAAATGGGTGACGCATGGTCTTTGTCACCCGATTGAAAGCAGCAGTTCATGGAAACGGGCATGGTCAATGAAAATTATATTTGCATCTGCACCAAACTCAAATTTATTAGTGCCCCAAAGTGCATTTACATTGTAAAGCGCTGAGATTCCTTCAAAGTTCTCTATTAAACAAATAAATGAATCTGGTAAGGAGGCTTGGTGTCTTTCATTGGATGTATCCTCGTGCCGGAACAATGCACTTTCCTTTGATTCTTTAATTTACATGCTGTTTACATGTTATAAGTATCTTTTCATTGCATACATGACAAATGGAACTGCAATACAAGACCACTTGGCTCAATATAACGGTAAGAATAAAACAGAAGGCATAATTCACACCCAGGTTAACAGCATTACCACACTTCCCACACAGCATCTGCTCGAACAATGATACATTCCACAGAATGGGGCAGATTGGGGAGAGGGGTGGACATGGGTTTATACAATTCAAAGCTGGGACACTACAGAAACCTCAAAACCAACCCCCCTTCAAAATGCAGTACATCGCTGTAGACCCCACATTTAGAACTGCAGCAAATGGAAACTAGAGCTAGGAACGGTATTTAAATTCCAACCCAACGCTCTTTGTTGCTACCATGCCTATGACCGTCAACGTATTTAGCAGCTGCCTCGACGTGGGAAATACGTTTTATCCCTCAAGATCAACGTTTTATCCCTCAAGATCAACTTAATTTCTGCGAGGTGCAGGACAGTCTCGCCTCAAAAAGAGCAACGAACAGATTTGATTTAGTCCAAATTATAAACCTGAACTATATTCCGCTCTGTGTAGTTCAGCTAATATACCCAAACATGACACCCCCCAAATCTGCAACTTCACTGCCACTTACACGGCAGAATCCGCATCTTTGATAAATTAGCAAAAAAAAAAAAAAACTATTCAAGTAAAGCAAAAGCCATTGCTTCCACACATTAAAATACTTTGTTTACGAAGTAAATGCAACATGACACCAGTGATGTGTGTGTTCTCAACATTGTATTATTTAAATCATGTTACAGCAGATTAACCACTGACATATTTCCCCGTCTTCACATCTCCGACAACAACATTCCCACGATACGAAAAATGGCTCTTGGGAGGTCGCAGATGAAGTTATCGTGTTCCATTTGTGCGGACACAAGCCGCCAATGGGGGCAAACACAAGGTGCATTATTTATCACAGATAAAGTTACACCGTTCGCAGCACTTCGGAGAAACACATTTCAAAGCCTTAAAGAAAAAGCCAAATATGTCAGATTTCAGGCTGATCCAGCACAGAGTCTCAACTGCAACAACTATTATGTTTAACACTGTGTAAACTATACCCGTTGCCTCATTAAGATGCAGAAACACTAAAGAGCCTGTTCCAACAGTCAGAGGGATTCACACCAGTGTTGCAAACCACCTTTAGAGCTGACTGGGCAGCAAAAAGGGCTGCTGGCATCCAGGAATGAGGTCCAAATTCGTAAAGGTGTAAGCTTTTGTTTTCAATAACATAGCGCTACTCTACAACCCAAAGGATGTACAGCACTTCACAATCAAACATATACTGTGTTCTCCAATAAATATACTTACTAAAAGAAAAACAACGAGCCGGCATGTAACTTTTGAAAGCATCAAAATCAACGAGCGAGCGGAGCGAGGAGGTAGCACAGAGAACGAATAGCAGCGAGGAGGAAAACGGTCATTCAGAGGGGCAGAGAAAGGGGTGCTATGTGAAGAAAAAAAAAAGAGGGCAGAGGGTGGCAGTCAAAAAAAGGTAAGATGATTCTTGATTTTTCTAGAGGGAAAGAGGGGACAGTGAAGCTCACAGGTGAATGCCAAAAATATCTTTTTGTGAGTAACTGTCACTAAGTTGTGGCTCACTCCTAAATGTTCAGGCGCAAAGTACACTAACTTAAGGAAAATAACTTGGTGAATCGAGCCCTATAGACGCTTCAACATACACAACTGAGACAGTAATTAGTTATTTAGGTCTGGATTTTGACAGCACACTTTCGAGAACACCTACTGCCTAAAATATACATAAAATGGCTGTAGGGTCAGTCCCTCTCAGCCACCAGCTTTCTTCATCCAGCATTTATCAGTCAATGGTTTAAACTTAGTCTCCAACACTTGGCTCAGCCCAATGAAATATTGACCTCGCACCTATTTCTTCTGGCGGTTAGGGTGTATGCTTCAACAGTGCTGGCCTCGCATGACAGGACTACTTTACAAATATAACCCTCTCTATCCACTTCCACTGACTCCCTCATGAGTATCTTGCTCCAATATGCTGCATAGATTGGTATATTAAACCTAGACGTACTGTTTTTGCTAATGATTATATATATATATCCTATATATATATATATCCTGACAAAAAAACAAAGGTTACATAGATGTTCTAGTTAGGTTGGTGTTTTAGCCATATAAAACCATAGAAATTCAGCAGTTATAGTTATACTCATGTTAAGAAATTATAACTGTGCCTAAAGTAAATTTCCTATAGTTTTTTCAGATTAGTAGAACTGTAATTATAGCTATAACTGTTGAATTTCTATGGTTTTGTGCAGGTAAAACGTCAACCTAACTAAAACACCCCTGCAACGTTTGTTTGTTTTTTCAGTGAATTTCGATATACATATTTTCTTTTAAAGTGCATGTTTACATAACCACCACCGCGCAAAGCCTAAGGCTGCAGTGGGTGTATTTTTTCCCCATTTTTGTTTTTTTGGGAGGGGGGGGGGGGGGGGGGGGGGGGTGTTGGATCCGCTGATCCTTCACGAGTTTACACTGCAGGGGCCACGCATTGAGCCCCACGGTAGATATGCGGATCAGCCAATGTTTAAAAATAATAATAATAAAGGGGGGAGGGGCAATATTTTGCCCATGAGGGGTACCTAAGGGACCCCCTCCATGTGCCCTATGGGGTCAGGATGCCTGTATCCTGACCCCATATATATTTTTACACTCTTGTTTTCCCACCCTCCAGTCTATGCAAGAAACAAACTGCAGCAGCAACTTTTCTGTCTGGTTGCGCCCAGCCAATCACGACCTTGCTTTTCTCCAGGATCCGCGGATCCTCCACGAGTGGATCCACACACCTATATATCTATACTTGTAATTCTTAAATAACTCTACTGAACAGATTTAAACCAAATCACAAAAAGCATAATCTGTGGACCAATATCTAAGCCTCCTGCCATTTTTGGCGTAATTCCATTCAGCGGTCTGAGCTGTAGCCGTGTCTAAATAATGCAAAGTCCCCATAGACACAGAATGGTGAAAAAGGGTTTTAGAGACAATATCTAGCCGCAGATGAGTTATCTTTGAATTTCCCAGGCATCCGACTGGATCAGGAAGATTTCTCATGAGCAGTACTCCTACATGTCAGTAGGTGGGTTTGATTGGCTCTGTGCAGCGGCATCCACGTGACGTCAATGTCACCTATAGAGGCACCACCTCAGCATGCTAGCGTCAGTTACTTTTTCACGACTTTCCACGCCAAGAGCACAGAGCCATGAAGTGCACCGACACAGGTGTGTCCAAACTAGGGCCATGAAAAGGACTATCCTTAACCCTATAAATCTATCTGCAGAGCGGGGAGGATGGGTGGGTCCGCAAGGAAACTGACTAGATGTTGTCTCTCCCAAATAAGTCGTTATCAAAGGTAAGTAACTTGTTCATCTGATAAGAGTTCTAGCCGCATATTCTTTACCTTTGAATAGATACCCAAGCACTACCGTCCCCAGTGGCCGGCTGTAGACAAATTAGTTACACTAAGATGCCCAGCAGGACCGAACAGGCGAAATGCCTATCTCTATGGACCTCACGGTCTAGGAAGTAGTGTTTCGTAAACATGTGCAGGGATGCCCACGTTGCTGCCTGGCAGATGTCCAGGATTGGGACTCCACGTAGTAACGCAGTGGTTGCAGCTCTGCTCTGGTCTAATGAGCCCGCATGCCCTCAGGGAGTTGCTTCTTGGCCAATGCGTAGCAGTTTTTGATGCAGAGAAAGACCCATCGGGAGACAGTTTGTTTGCTGCACCACCCGACCTATCCTCACACCAACATAAACCATGAATAGTTGTCCATCCACCCGAAACTCTTTTGTGCAGTCAGGGTAGAACGACAATGCTCTTTCTTGGTCCAGATGGTTAGAGTCGATCCTCTTCTTTAGAGGGATGCTGTGGAATGTAGAAAGTGGGCAAGGTGACGAATTTGCCCACATGAAATGGCGTCACCACTTTCTGGAGGAAAGAGGCCCAAGAGCGAAGCACCAGTTTGTCTGGAAAATGGACAAGTAGGGAGGTTTGGATGACAAAGCCTGCAGCTCACTCATCTTCTGGGCAGATGTGACTGCCACAACATATGCTGTGTTGAGCGTGAGCAGCCAGAGGGGACTATTGTGTAAAGGTTCAAAAGGAGCACACATTAAAAATTTAAGAACGAAATTAAGGTCCCATAATGGAAGGCGAAGGTGGGAACACATGTACAAGACCGTTGAGGAATCTATTTACAATAGGGGACTTAAATAAGTAGGGTTGGTCAGGAAGCCGCAAGAAGGCAGACAGAGCAGAAAGGTAACCCTTCAGAGTACTCAAAGCAGAGCCCTGCTGGGCAAGGGTAAGGATAAGAGGAAGGACATCAGAAAGAGAAGCAGAAAGCAGGTCGATAGATTAAGTTGTACAACAGAATACATACTTTTTCCATCAGCAGGCGTACACCATCTTGGTAGAGGGACGCCTGGCTGCCAGAATGACACTACAGATTTCGAGAGGAAGGTCAGATGGTCGAAAGGTTGAAAGCTGTCAACTGCCACCACTCAATCTCCACTCAAGAAGGCGGATAATAGCAGTAGGGGAGGGTCCTCCACCCAAACCGGTCAATGACAGAAGATCCTCCCGAAGGGGCAGCCTGATTAGAGGTTCGATGCTCAAGTGTAGACGCTCAGGATACCAGGCTTTCAGTGCCCACTCCGGAGCCAAAAGGACCCAGTCATTCCTGATCTTCTTGAGGGCTGGAGGGTATGGGCAGAAAGGTGTACAGGAGGCCTGAGCTCCAATCAAGGCGTTTCCGAGCGAGAGCAGCATTGGAAAATCCAGTGCACCAAACTGTTGACATTACGTGTTCTCAGCGGAATCAAACAGAACTAACCAAGGCTCTCCCCACTGCTGGAAGAGGCCTTGTGCCACTTCCGGATGGAGACGCCACTCGTGATCCCCTAGGCATCGACAGCTGAGCACTTCCACTCTGTCGTTCAGGGAAGCTGCCAGATGTTGAGCTACCAGAGAGATGCATTGCTGTTCCAGCCATGTCTCGAGACACAAAGCCTCTTGACAAAGAGTCCACGACCCCATCCCACCCTGCTTGTTGCAGTACCACATGGTGGTAGTGTTGTCCATGAACACCATCACTAGCCTTCCCTTGATGGAGGGTGGAAAGGCTTTCAATGTCAGTCAGATTGC
This sequence comes from Pleurodeles waltl, assembly GCF_031143425.1. Classification (NCBI taxonomy): domain Eukaryota; kingdom Metazoa; phylum Chordata; class Amphibia; order Caudata; family Salamandridae; genus Pleurodeles; species Pleurodeles waltl. Next base: position 513,363,203 of record NC_090440.1, read on the forward strand.
TGGAAGCTCCAGCAAGTTGATGAGGAGTGTGGATTCTGCCGGAGACCAAAGTCCTCTGATCTTCACCTCTCTCAGGTGGCCACCCCATCCCAGGAGTGACGCATCTGTAACTACTGTGAAATATGGTTGGGGAAGGGAAAGATTAGTTCACCACCCCTGCAGTTCCCTTAGGATCTGGACCATGTTTTGGAGATTCCCTGATGCTGCGCCCACAGGAACTTCAGGTCCCACTACAGAGCCCACATATGCCATCTGGATGCAAGATGCCATTATGCCCAGCAGCCTCAAAGTCGTTCTCATTGAAATCTCAGATAGAGGCTGAAACATTGTTGTCATAGCCTGAATATCCTAGACTTGCTGCACCAGAAGATAAGCCCGAACTGTCCAAAACAGCTTTGATGAAAGGGAGCGTCTGAGAGGAGGTCAGGTATGACTTCGGTACATTTATAGTTAACACCAGCAAATGCAGGAGGTCCACCCATAGTCTAGAGGTGGGAGATGACAGCCTGGTAGGGGCGCATCTTCAACAGCCAGTTGTCGAGAAAGGGGAAGATTGGCATCCCCGATTTCAGCAGACATGCTGTGACCACTGCTATCACCTTGGTGAACATCCAAGGGGAGCTGGTAAGGCCAAAAGGGAGCACGGCAAAGAAAGTGCTTGTGGCCTACCGTAAACCGCAGGTAATGTCTGTGGGCAGGCAAGATGGGAATAGGGAAATCAGCATCCGGAAGTCCAATGCTACCATCCAGTCTCCTGGGTCAAGGGCAGACAAGACCAGAGCCAATGTGTGCATACTGAACTTCTTCTAGATGAAGTGATGGAGTGTTCGCAGGTCTAAGACCTTTGTGCTTTTTGGGTATCAGAAAATAGTTAGAATAGCAACCACTGCCTACTTCTGACATCGGAACCCTCTCTAAAGCCCCCTTGGCCCTCACAGAGCAAGGACAAATGATCCTCCGTAAGCAGTTAGTGAGATGGAAGTATAAAAGGGGGGAGGATTCGAAGGGGAGAGAGAAGCCCCACTGAATGATCTTTAAAATCCAGCTGTCCGATGTTAAGAAATGCCAGAGGTGGAGATGGGGGCTGATTCTGCAAACAACTAGATGCCCTTGGTCTTGTAAGGCAAGATTAGGTGGTTTTAGGGCCCCAGCTGCCCTGGGGTGGTGGTTGTAGCAGACCTCTAGCTACCTGACCCACGGGGCCGGTATGAACTGTATCCTCATCTGTGCAGAGGCTAGGTAGCTTGCGCAGGCCGGTGGCTGGGTTAAGGTTGGCACAGTTGAGAGCCCCAACCTTAGCCACAAAAAGAGCAAAAGGCAGACTGGGGATGACGTGGGTCAGCTGAGATGCCCAAGGACCTGGCTGTAGCCCTCAAGTCCTTAAAGCGGTCCAGCGCGGAGTCTGCCTGGTCTACAGAGAGACTACTGCCATCAAAGCGCATGTCCACAAGAGAAGTCTTGACACCACCTGAAAAGCCATATGTTCTCAGCCAGGAGTGGCGTCAAAGCGTCACTGTCACGGAAACCGCTCTGCCTAGCGAGTCGGTCATGTCTAGACCACATGTAACTGTGAAATTTGCTGCGCCTCATGCATCCTCAACCGCTTGGGAGAGAATGGTCTGGGCCTCCTCCGGGACCTGTGGCAGCACTTGTGCAACTGTGTCCCACTAAGTGTGGGAATAGCAGCCCAATAAGCATGCCGCCTTTACCAACCGCAAGGCCCGGCTTGTGGAAGAAAACATCATCTTTCCAAAGGTATGCAGCCTCTTGGATTCCCTGTCCGGGGTGTTGATAGGTAATACACCATGGGAGGAAGATGCTTGGGCTATCAAGATCTAAGGGGTGGAGGGGGTTGGGTGAGAAAGTTTGGGTCCCCAAGTGCAGGTTTGGTGGCTGCAGGCAATTGTCCTATTCACAGGAGCCCCTGTGCTAGGCTCGGACCGTGTTCCCAGTAGGACATCTGTTAGTACTTCATTCAAAGGGAACAGAGGTTCAGAAGAGAAAGCTCCAGGCTGTAGCACTTCCATCAAGATGTCAGTCTTGACTGCCACTGAAGGCAACTTGAGGTCTAGGACCTCAGCTGCCCACTTCCCCACCATAGCATATGTTGCCCCCTAGCCACGGTAGGGGGATAAAGCATGCCAGCATCTGCAGACATATCCAGTCCACTGGCATCACTCAGTTCCTCACACCAGTCCATGCTTTCCTGGGCTTTGGCCTGGTATTTTAAAGGGTCTAGTGACTCCTCCAATTATTCCCCAAGGCATATCCCTTCAGAATAGGGCTCTGGCACTGACCTAGGACACATGGTTCCTGTTGGCATAGGAGTCAGTTGACTCCATTCTGGCTCCATGTCCAAATGGGGTTGGTGCCGGGAGCATTGGGACCTCCGCTGGGGGAAGGCTGCAGTGATACAATCGGCGCTGGTCCAGATCTGTGATCGGATCCACGGGGACCCGCTGGAGCTGCCAGCACGGAGCCTGATGGGGCCCCCATCTGACCCCTGCAGGGATGGAATGTGCATCGCAAGGGTTGGCTTGCTCAAATACGTAGCGCATGGCCTCATACAATTCTTTCACCTGAGCGGTAGTCACTCCCACAAACACCACAGGAGCAGAGTCGAACCTGGCCACCGCTCTGAAGAACCATGCCTCGATCACCAACGTTCCACCATTGCGTCGGCCGACAGATAAGGAGAAGTCAAAGCACACTGGGACTCATTGTGTTTCTTATGCCTCTTTCATGAATGTCCTGAGGACTTGGAGTTGATGGAAGAAGAGGACTTGGGGCTCCTGGAGCAGTCCTGCAACCTTCCCCTCGATTGGGACTGATATCGCTTAGGAGTTGCGTGGCATCACCTGCCATGCTCCTAGCAGCTTTACGGACCACTTCCTCAAAGCCTTCGGTGCCAAGGCCTGGCAGTCCGAGCATGACTTGGAGTAATGCTTGCGCTCAAGACACCACAGACAAACTTGATGTGGCTCTGTAACCAATATGGAGCAGTGACAGGCACTGCATGGTTTAAAGCTTGTCTTTCTCGAACACATCCTCGACACACCAGGAGGAAAAATTCCTCAAAAATACTGTTGATAAAACATTGAAAAAAGCCGGTCTAACAACAACAAAGGGGTAGCTCTTCTCTGGATCAGAGCTAACTGCCACAGAAAGAAAAGAACTGACATCAACGCGCCGAGGTGATGCCTATATAGATGACACAGACTTCACTTTGGGAGCGGAGTCCATCAACGCCACCTACCAGCACACAGGGGTACTGCTCCCAAAAAAATGTCCAGATCCAGTCTGACACTTGGGAAATTCAAAAGTAAGGAATCTGTGGCTAGAAGTCTCTATCAGATAGATAGATTTTTTTTTTTTAACTAAAGGTTATAGGGACATTATAGTTAGGTTTACATTTGTCAGCAGTTATACTTCTAAGTAACTATAACTTGTGCCCTAAGGCAACTATAACACACACCCCATGCACAGTTTTCTCATCAATAATTTTACGGCTAATGTTGAAGTGATACATTTCTATTGTTTGAGCGAGTAAAATGTAAACCTAACTATAACGTCTTTGTGACCTTTGTATTTTTTTTTTTAGTGCAATTGTTTTTTTTTTTTAACGTTAAGTAATATTTAATTACTTTACACTAATCCAACCACCACTCATGACCTTTGGCCCTGTGGTCAACCCCCAGATAAGCAACCATCCCTGCGCTATACATGGCCTTGGTCTGTCAGTGGGTATGAGAGTGCTTGTATAGGTTTCTCAGTGGGTGCATGAATATCTAAGTATATTCATTTGTTTTTACTTTTTGCCAGAGTTCGCAAATTTGCCGCAATGCTATACTGGTCCCGCCGGACTTCATGAATCTGCCACGAAGTAACAGGACGCTGCGTTGAGCGTCGCAGTGGATTCACGAATCCTCGCACATGGGAAAAAAACATTTATAGGCATTTTCTTGCCCATTAAGAGTCCCTCAAGCACCTCTATATTGCTCCCAGGGGGATCAGGATGCCTCTATCCTGCCCCCTTCCACAACATTTCATATTTATTCTTGCTGTCTGGGACCGTTCCCTAATGTCTAAAATGGTGGCCACAACTTTATACTCAGGTTGCGGCCAGCCAATCACTGCATTCCTGTTGATATGAGGATTTGCAAAAGCACTGCGATAGATTAGCGCCTCTAGATATACAAATTTGTTTTTCCCTAATTATCTCAAAAACTACTGAACTGATTTACACCAAACAACAAAAAGGTTGCTTTCTGAACCAAGACCTGAGGTACCTTTCTACCAAGATTGGTGTAATTCTGTCCAGCAGTTTGGGCTGTAGTCGTGTTGAAAATCCCTATGGGAAATTGCATGGGGAAAAAGCGGTTGGGATTTGGCAAATCATCCCAAAACTTTCAACACAGCAGCTAAACCACCTGTCTTACTAATTTTAAAAATGTTGTGAAGATTAGTCAAATGGCCCCAAAGTTTTTGCAAAACAGAAACGTTTTTTCTATGGAAATTAGGTCCTAACGTTAACTACCCACTGCCAGAAGGAGATATATATATATATATAGTCTTAAGATACTTTATTACGATTTACATGGGCCCAGGCAGCCCTATTCCAAACCCTGATGTCCTGACATGTCCCTAAAGCTCAAAAAAACCATCTACACCAATAAAGTGGTTAGAGTTAAATCTGAATTTTAAATTGATTACTGGAATTGAAGATAACCGCTGGTAAGGGTGGCCTGTGAACTCTAATGCAATCATTCACAGGATTTTATTTACTTATTGTTGCCATCCGTGTATTATACAGCTAGCGATTCTACCACATTCCTGTGCCTGCCTAGCACTACAGTGGTAGGTACCCTGCAGCTATGCGGAAGAGTCGATATGCAGAGCTGTAAAAGAGACTTTTGCCACGCAAATGACAAAAGCCATCACTGACTGCCGGTCGAATTAAGTGGCTTCAATGCGCTGTTTATTAAAAGCCTATTTCAAAGACGATCCTAGCCACTTTCAAACCCTCTTCTAACTCTTGCTCAGGTCAGATGGCCTGGCTTAAACCTCCTGGACGGGAGGACCCTGCGTACCAATGGTACAGGCTACACCAAGCAATTTTTCTGACCACACCTTACACGCAAAAAAAAAAAAAAAAAAAAAAAAAAAAACACCAAGTTTAGACAGCAGCAGAAAAACACCTGTGGTGGTGTTGGCGGCCTGGCTCTATCCACGACGGCATCAACCAAATAACCCAGCACCGACCATACCTGTAGAATATGGTTCGGTGCATCTATTGTACGCACTATATATGTATACTAGGTATGTGGTTTCAATTTGCTTGAATACTAGGTATGTGGTTGCAAATGCTTCAGAGTAGCTATTAATTTTAGTTAAACAACACACACACAGACGTCATTTCTTGAGCGGACAAGTCTCCATACAACCCAATTACGAAAGCCTACACTATCCAGCAGGGGGCGGGGCCCTATTTGACTTACCTTTATCAGGGCACACAAACCCTTTCTTAGGTCACGAACGTAGTTTACACCTAGATTATGGATTTGATTGCGCGAAGTTCAAAAGCACCCCTAGAGTTGTTACCAAATCATTCATCACTGGACACGCCTGGAGACGTTCTGGCTGCTTCTACTCTCTCAGGTGCCCAATGTTTTTGTTTTTGTTTTTAACTGAACAGGCCCCATCTTCCTTAACTAATGATTTGTGACACTAAAGGACGGTTCGAGCTGAACGGGCCTCCCCTCTCAGCACCCCCCTGAGAAGAGCGTGCGTGTTACGCCCGCTGTGTTTAATGTTCTATTTTGCAAGGTACTCGGAGAGCCCACAGAAAAGGGCACAGTAACAGGTTCCTGGAAGACTCGGGCACCGCATCAGTTCCGGTTCATTCTGCGCCAGGATACAAAGTAGGGCAGAAGGCCCGCTCCACTTACGAATCGTTAAAATGTTCCGTCACGTTTGACATTTCCCAATTTTTCCAAGAAGGCGGCTTTTCCCGTGTCCCCTCCTAGACGCAAATCCAGAGACAGTTCAACTGAATAAACAATCACCTTAGTACCTCAGGGATAGAACAACTTTAAAAAACAGCATAATTAAAAGTTCATCAACGAAACCACTAGGCACCGCAAAGCACGAATAAGGCATGGATCGAAATTGAAGCGCTTCAAGCTGCGTCAAGCCGACAGTCTCTTCAGGGAGGCGTTCCTACGATAGTGGCATATTCACTGCGCCTTGACGGACTGTCATGGGCATTTGACTAATTCTAAGCTTCCAGAGAGTATTTCTATTTAAAATCAGTGGTTGCGTAATTCAAGTTAAAACTTAGAATTTTCTAAAGGAAACATTCCGCCTGCTTCTCCGAAAAAAAAAATCTCGTTTGAGCTGAAACTTCTTAAGTGGTTTCTTAAAAACCCTGAATACTTTAAAGTTTATAAGTTAACGCTAGAAGGCGAATAATGCACAGCATATGAAACTAATATACCCTCAAAATCAAAACTGTTACAGTACATAACCCAATTCCACTGACATTTGGTGCAGGGTTTAATAAATAACCATATTACTGCATATCTGGCCAATGTGGATCACATGCACACCATTTACTGTGTAAACATTTATTGACACAAAAGAACAGCAGATGAATGGATGGTCCCTTCTAGCGCATGAACTTTGGGTCGTGGTCCACTGCCAGTGGTAGTCATGGGGGCTTCTCCTTACAATTCTTTAACGCAGCACGGCAAAAAGGACATTCAAATCGGGTATCGCTGAGCATAATGTTTAAGGGCCCACAGACCTAGAGTAGCAACAGCGCATCTCAGCTCACCTCTTTTGGCTCCCCACTGTGTACTCCGCACCCAACTTACGCTAGGCCCCGAAGCATATTCGACTCCCCCATAAGGAAACAAACACCACCACACAAAAACACTAGAACAAAATTACAGACGAGTTTTGTCCCAGCAGCTCACTCAAAATGCTATATCTCCCCAAACTTCACCATTTGCTTATTATCTGCTTGCCTATGGAGAGACAATCAGAGTGAAAAAAATCCTAAGCATAACACACTTAAGCCATAAATGCAAGTGTGTGACTCTATCCTCGCGGTTTTCACCTGCACATTGGTAGAATGAGTTCGATACGTCTTAGTATATTTTAAACCTTGTGTTTCTCCGTTACATATAATGCTCTGTACCACTGCTGTGGTAAAAGATGAACTACAGTGGACATACTCCAGAAATCACCTTCTGCTAATGTAAAAGTAACGAAAAAGACATGTCCGCTTCCACAAACTGTGGCGAAGTAGCAGGCCCCCAAATACTGGGAATATTCACACCCTCAAGTTCTTGTGTAAATGTTTCCTTTGGTTTCCTACACATATGCAAAACTATAGGGCGCTATGATTTGTACAGGGCCGCATTCCCATTAATATTTCCCAAAATGCTGTCGGAGTTCAGGTTACTCTCGACCTAAAAATCGTGCCACAGTCTGGGTGTTTTGGGTTGCACCATGAACTGCACATAGAAGGGAATCTGGACCAAGTTGCAAAACCATGACTCCATTTATATATACCACCAGCATTTTCCTGCGATGTGGTAAATGTGCATTAAGGTGATACCCCCGAATCAAACCCTTCACATTTTGGAATACTTTGGGCACAGGTTTTAAAGGGAACCTTCTTGTGACAGCTGAGGGAATGCTGAATCGAGGACCAGCACAGACACTGCCGTTAGGTTTTACTCCTTGGGTTGTACAACAGACACACCACACCGTACAGCGTTTAACCCCCATGGCGCCGGGATCTAGAATTACAGCTTCTGAGCGGGAATGCTAAATCCATCAGTGCTTAGCTTTAGGAAACCCGATTCCAGGCTCCCACGTCTGCAAAGCCAAGGCTAGCCTCACATTCTATCAGTCTCCTACAACGCTGCTGGCATCCTGGAGTAACCCAAATGCCACTTTTATAAGGCTGAGGACACAGAAAGCACCTGTACCACATGAAAACATTCCCTAAGGGATGCGTGAGCGATCCTAAATAGTCTTAGACACCCAAGACCTCTCAACTCAGCAGCAACTGCAAGCAGGGTACAAGGTCAACATGCCACACACACTGGGAGATCTCTGGAAATCTGACCAACCTGAAACGTGCAAGCAGGAGGCTGAAAGCAAGCCTAAAAGGCAATTTATTTAGAAGAATGAGGTGAAAGAAAAAAAAAGGGTTGAAAATCCAGTATAAGAGGAAGGGAGGGGAGCTTGGTCACACTGCAAGCAAAATGTGACCAGTAGGGAGGGGGAGGTCGAGGTCATAATTAAGTATGCCAATGCTCAATGTATTTGGTACAAGAAGGTCTAACGGGCAAGGAGCGCCCTACACTACTTAATTAGCATTACTGGCTGTTTTTTGAGAAACAAATTCTATTGCAGCTCGTACAACCACTGCTTTTTTTGCATTTCGACCTGCACATAAGTGTTTTTTTTTTTTTAAATCCCACGTGGTACAAAAGTAAACCAGTCCTTGGTGATGTTTTCGGCCACCGGATCAATACGCTCCTTTAATTATTAAGGCACAAACACTCGCAAAAGGACCATAGTAAGCACTCACTATACAACGAGTATTGGCAAAGCAAACAAACTCGCGTTTTTTAACTTCTAGATTTGGCAAAACATTTTGCCAATGCTGTGCAGCATCAGAGGAAAAGAAAAGGCACCATGACAAAGCTACAACATTCTGTAAGCGTGCACACGCATGATGACGTTACTTATTTTTTTTAAATTCCTGTTCCAAGACAGCAGACACCACTTGAAGCGGTAATAAAGAAAATTAATTTCAACTTGAACCAAAGTACTATTGTGGAAGGTGGAGCAGTCCAGCAGCAAACAACAACTGCAGGGCCCGCCCAAAAAAAAAAAAAAATATATATATATATATATATATATATATATATATATATATATATATATATATACACACATATATATATACACACATATATATATACACACATATATATATATACACACATATATATATACACACATATATATATACACACATATATATATATATATATATATTTTTTTTAAAGGACCATGAAAGCTTGGGGAAGGGACGCATGGGGATTAGTAATGAGGAATGGGTCAAGGGGTGCTACCAACATGTTTAAGGCCTGGGGAGAGGGGTTATAAATAAAATTAAATAATCCAGAGTGGGGGAAGCAATGGATGAGGTGAGAGCACAATATGGAGTGAGTGGGGGCAAGAAGCGCACAAAACTAAGTGGAGGATGCAACAGACTACATTGGGTAGAGGAAGAAAGAGCACCAGAGCGCAGGGGTAAGGTATTTGAGGGGGGAGCAGCATACACATGAGGAAGCAAGAAAACACATGCTCTCAGTTTGCCTAAAGGAAAACAGTAGTTCCATTAATACGAGCAGTGGAAGCATACAGGTCATCTACTCAAAAAGACAGTAAAGACGCTGTGCTTCAAGGGAGGGACAAACACAAGAGGAAAAAAATCCACATAATAAGAAGCTAGCAAATGAGTGACAATAAAGGCAACCAATGCTAAGCAATGCGCTGGCTCTAACGGCTGTAAGTTTCTGTATGGTCCACAAGAGGTCTTTCAACAACAAGCATTAGCATTTAGCAGTCTGTGGGCAAGACCTTAAAAAAATAATTTAAAAAAACACTTATGAGTGTGATCTTCTCCAGTTTGATGAAGCTATGCTGTCTGGGACTATAGCTACATGGGGACTCTAATTTAGAAACTGTTTTGCTAGCTATCCCATAAATCTAGTTTCCCCTTGTGGCTGATTAGTTGCCCTCATTATCATCAGGCTTTGCCCAGTAGCTTAGGAAAGATGCATTGGTTCCTGGTGCAAGGAAGAAAAATGACTCCTTTTGAGGTAGTAAAATAGAGCAGTGACAGGGTTCAATGGATCTCCCAGGGCTCTCGTGCACTGCACCTGTTACACTAATGGTAGCTACACCCCTGACTTTCCTTAACATGGTTTTTAGGGGTGTTTGTATTTGCGGATATTCTATATACTTTTAGATTCAATTTCTGTTTATGCAGTTATGCCAAAAGTGTCTCTTTAAAGATCATACAGATGGTGGAACTTGCCTGAAATTATTGTCCACATGCCTGCGGGGTTTGCATTCAACGCCTGCCCTTACTAGCAGAGAAAAAACAATTGCACAGGCTTTAAGAAAAAAAAAAGGCGTGACTAACCAATGAATCAGAGAAGCAGCAACCACCATCCTCATAGGCTAGGCGCACTGCTGCCTTGGACGGATGCCAGTTAACCTCAAAGACGGTGCAACCAAGTTGTAGGCTGGGCAGAGAAAAAGGCACTCGCACACTTAGTTTTTGCAGGTAAACTGACCAATTTAAATTAACTGGTGACCCACCTAGGCTTCTTTATTATCTAGTAAAGCTAAAAAGAGCACTGACTGGCATTAATTTGACATTATGGTACAAGTGCATGCAGAGAATAACACATACAAGAGAATGCTAAGAAGAGGTGCTAAAGTAGACAGATCATGGGTGTCAGGACACAGGGGCTCAAAGAAGGTGTGTCTGAGAGGGAAGGAAGCCCTATGATCATGGCACACATAAAAGGGCTGTGGGAAGATTTACCCAAAGGAATGGAGCCTAAATACAGTGGTTTAAATGGGCTGGTGGTACTCACAAGTACGGAGTACTGGCACTTCTCTGTTTTCTCTCACTTAGAACCAGAACTTTTTCTTTAGACATTGAGAGCATCTGTCGTCCTAGTGGCAACAGGACTCAGGCTTTGAAGAATGGGTACGTGCAGCACAAAAGCTGCTGAAAATAACCCTTTCAGACGGAATATGTTTAAGTGCTGCTCTGCCAGGCAATTGGCAGTTTAATATGGCCCTGGGTTGTTGCTGCAGCATTATGTTCTAACTGGCATTGCAAATGGAATGAGGAGATGTGGTCAGAGCTGCTGACAGTAGAATTGTGGAACCAAGTTCAAATCCTGGCACTGGATCACCATCCTCTGATTCTGGGTAAATCACTTAACCACCTGTGATAAAAAAAAAAAAAGTATGATTTGATGCAAAACTTCTGATTGTCATGCTCAGATGCCTTTGGGACAAATTCACACTACATCAAAACTGCAAAGAACTAGGACCTGCACATACGACACAGAAGCTGATGTCCTTACATGTCTCACAACACACACAAAATCCAAAAGTACATGTTGGGAGCTGAGTGTTCTGTGGCCTGGCTGATTCAGGAGGCGGTGAGGTGAGACACAGCAGTTGTAAACTGGACCTCAGTCACATTTCTAATATAAACAAGCATTTACAATGCATCGGGTCTCGCGTTTGCTCGTGTTCGAGCCGATCGCGTTGTAAACTCCTAACCCGACTTTTCACCTATCGGGCAAAAGTGCATTTATGCACGTAACCCGAAAAAGTGAAATCAAGTAGGTAAAGCGCTCGACTTCTGCCAAGCGAGATCGGGCTCGTAAATTAGTTTAAAAAAAAGTCCACCAGCCGGATGGAAAACAGCGAGCCTCGCATGTTTTCTGTACTTGGTCGCTGCGCTCGAGGAGGGCTAGCCACCGGAAAAGGCATGACCTATGCGTGCCTTCGACTAATGAAAGCAAGCCGATTTAATTAGGGAAGCCCACGAACCAATAAAAAGCACTGACGTGAAGTTGACAGGGCTCGGAGCCCTTTTCTAAATACTAAAGAGTCTCCCTGCTATACGCATGCGCGAGCGCATGCAAAGCAGGCTCGACCCTAAAAAATGGTGTACGCTGCAAGTGCCGATTTGAATATTCTTGTATGTGTGTGTGTGGTATTGCTACTGTCACAGGCCCACGGGAAGTGGAAGAGGCAATCTTATTTACCCCTTTTCACATTCAATTCCATAAGCGCGGGAGGGGGGGGGGGGCTGGGGGAAATTTTAGAAGGTGGTTGTCATGGTGACAGTTTACAACCATCCAAGAGACTACATCACAGAAACGCCTTATCTTTAGTTGTGCTATAGGATTTGTGCATAGTGCCCTTTTAAAATCAATTAGATTTTCTGCAAATCTGTCAAAAGGCAGTACGTGGCATGACAATCAGCAGCCTCAGATAGACGCCAAGAAAAAATGGATATTGTTAAGTGCCTGCCCCACAGCCACGCCCCCTGCCACGCCCTAACTGCCCCTTCAAAGCCCACCCAATCAAACTAGTGAGTACCGGCACTTTTTCCCACTTAAAGCACTGACTAAATAGATACGGTCATGTACCAGGGGTGCAGTTTAACGTAGGTTATTTCTGGTAACAACATAACAAATGTGCATGTGCATTTTCACCTGCAATTGTACAGGCAGCACTTCCACAATAGTTCCACCGACACTTGAGAAATATTTATGGTCACATGTTTTAAGTAGATTTTGAAAGCCGCTACTCATACAGCGAAAGTAAAGATGACGTTCGAAGGTATAACAACGGCTTTAAACCACCAGCTCTAATGGAAGACTTTGAATTTCAGCTTTGTTTTACTGATTTACGTAGCGCACATGCGCCTCGAAAAGCGCCGGAAGGTTTACAACGCGAAAAAGCGTCCAACTTCACTCAACAAACCCAATCTTCGACCAGAGGTCATAAAAGAGCAGGAATCCGGTGTGAAAATATATCCACATCTGCAGGTTTAACGACATAAAACTGCAAGTAAAAAACGCCCCAGGACGTGTTGAAATTTCAAAGCTCCCGTTAAAACCCTTGACTCCGGTGGATGCGGAGCGCCGCGATTAATGTGGGATTAACCACTCAGCCAGTTGACTGGGAGAGGCCGGGAATGCGAAACACGTAAACAACAAAGCTACACCAGGAGACGGTGTTCTGGAAAAAAAATGCTGGATTTAAAAGCACCTTAATTGATGGGCCCTCTGAGGCACATTAAACATTCATGCACGGTCCACTGGGCTCAAGAAGCGCACACGCTCCTCGGGAGAAGGCAAGGGACTGTTGATATTTAACGTTTAAGAAAATGGTAGTCACAGTGAAAGGAATGGAAGCCATTCCCCACCATCAAAACGCGTAACAAAAAATCATCTTAAGGCAAATAAGCGGGGTGGTAGGTGCTCTGCTGATAAGACTGATACTTTAGAGAAGTGCTGGAAAAACATTAATCCGGGGAATCCATAAACTGGGGACAAGGTGCGGCAGAGGGGGTGGAGTCGAGTGGCGCGCAGTCGCAAACACAGAGTCTGACAGTTCACTATGCATTCCTTTTAATGCTCTGGCAAATAATTGGTACAGTAAATCTAGTCTTTCCTAATTGGTCTCAAATGCGGCATTTTAAAACACCTTATGGAGTTAAGCCACCTGCTGCAAAGATACTGGCGAGCCCGGAAAATCTCAGGGGACAACAATAATGGCAAGATAGGTTAGGTGGTTAATGGACTAGCTGGAGAAATCTGGCTGTGTTTCATCTAGTCACAATTTTGACTTGTTAAATGGCATAGAGGGTTATCATAACTCCTGCAAAACACAGTGCCTACCATGTATTACACCAACTTTTGTTTTTTGTTAATGGGTAAGTGGGTTACTGCTTTGGTCACAGTGATCCATTTGTTACTTGCAGTTCCTAAACTTCAATCATGATATAGCACAGTGACTATTTAAATCACATGCACACATTATACACTGATAATAATTCAAACAATTGTGCAAATCAATGTATAGACTGTTACACAAGGCAATGAAGTTTAAACTAAAAAAGGTGTAGGAGCCACATATCATCCTTACTAGCAGGCATTAGATTTTAAGAGTGCATGGTCGGGAGGAAATAAATGTCAGGATTTATAACGTAATAGAGCTTGAAGTAGTCTCTACTAATACAACTTTATAACCCCCCATAATGACCCCTTTTAGAAGCCTTACAAAGACAGACTAAGAAAAAGCTAAAAAGTTCTAAACCCATGCCTTGCAGTTTTGCATGCAGCTAGCTCCGTGATGCCACTTCAGTGCTCTGACACCCTATATTGGTATGATTAGCGTTATAAAGGCCCTGTAAAATTATCAAATAAAAAGTCAATGAACAGGTCATAAGCTGTCATTTGCGTAACTGTTTACACAGACCGATACATCCGACATTCTTCCAGTGCATTCATCTCTCTTATACACAGGGTGAAAACCATCCTCAAAACCGTAGTTCCTTTTAAGTATTTGTGACGTGATAAAAAGCTGTGTGACTGTTTCCTATTCATTGCATTGGCATCTAGGAGATAGGCTCCAATATCTCCCAGCCAGGATGATACTTGAACAAAAGGAGGGTTGGTTGTCCCTTAAATTCAGATTTTGTTTAGGGCCAAGCTGCAATGGCAAAGAAGAAAGCCCCCTCATTGTCTGCAGATTGCATGTCCAAAGAGAAGACTGACAAGGTGGGGCTTGATGGTAGTGTGGTAAGAAACTATAGTTGTCTGACAGCATACCTTAATTACATGTCTTTTGATGTGTAAAATCCCCCAAAATGATATTACTATATAAACATCAGAACGCATGCTTACTGGTTATAAAGTTGCTATTAAATGTGAAAGTTTCAGGTGATGATCACTCGAAACAATGGCACCTCCTGCTCAAATGCAAATAAGATAAATGGAAGCATCTCTGTATAAAAATAAGCCTATAATTTCCTTATTACAGCCAACTTGTGATGCACCTACTTGTCCATAACAAAGAAATAATGTAGCTGCTCAACTGTAATAACTTATTTCAGTTGTGTTCTGATATCACCATGCCTGCTGCCAGGAACAGCAGCAATAGGAAAGGCAGGTTAGACGCATATTTAAAAGCTGCAGTTTTAAAAATTAAAACAAGTGTTTTTTTCTGAGTGAACAGTGATAAGCAAAAGGGAGATATTATGGCAACTTGTTTTCAACCCTTTAGGTAGTTATAAGAAAGCTAAATTATCTTTGCAGGTTTCTCCACATTCTGAGCTATAGCATTCTTTTAAATCTGACGTGTAGTAAACCGATTCTAATAATTTTTTGCAACAAGTATCTGTTTTTTGTGTGTTTTCAATTGTGCACTAGAGTGTCCAATTTTATTCTTCACGTTTAAAAATACTGTATCTCTTTTACATGAAAGAGCAACACATCACAGATTAAAGTGTTTTGTAGGACGCATGAGGTTGCGGCCATGCATTATAAGGAATAATGCCCCCCTGCCATATATTATAAGACTATTGCAAGTCATGATGGAGTTGCATGCCCTGGAGAGGGGGGTGAGTGAGCGAGAGGGGGAGAATGAGAATATATATATATATATATATATATATATATATATATATATATATATATATATATATATACACACCAAAATAGAATTAAAGTGCAGTTATGTTTACAAAACACACCTAAACATGCAAGTTATTACTTAGACTGACCATAATTCACACCCACATCATGACTGCTTATGACCTTACATATGAAATCACTCATACAGGGAGTGCAGAATTATTAGGCAAGTTGTATTTTTGAGGATTAATTTTATTATTGAACAACAACCATGTTCTCAATGAACCCAAAAAACTCATTAATATCAAAGCTGAATATTTTTGGAAGTAGTTTTTAGTTTGTTTTTAGTTTTAGCTATGTTAGGGGGATATCTGTGTGTGCAGGTGACTATTACTGTGCATAATTATTAGGCAACTCAACAAAAAAAAATATATACCCATTTCAATTATTTATTATTACCAGTGAAACCAATATAACGTCTCAACATTCACAAATATACATTTCTGACATTCAAAAACAAAACAAAAACAAATCAGTGACCAATATAGCCACCTTTCTTTGCAAGGACACTCAAAAGCCTGCCATCCATGGATTCTGTCAGTGTTTTGATCTGTTCACCATCAACATTGCGTGCAGCAGCAACCACAGCCTCCCAGACACTGTTCAGAGAGGTGTACTGTTTTCCCTCCTTGTAAATCTCACATTTGATGATGGACCACAGGTTCTCAATGGGGTTCAGATCAGGTGAACAAGGAGGCCATGTCATTAGATTTCCTTCTTTTATACCCTTTCTTGCCAGCCACGCTGTGGAGTACTTGGACGCGTGTGATGGAGCATTGTCCTGCATGAAAATCATGTTTTTCTTGAAGGATGCAGACTTCTTCCTGTACCACTGCTTGAAGAAGGTGTCTTCCAGGAACTGGCAGTAGGACTGGGAGTTGAGCTTGACTCCATCCTCAACCCGAAAAGGCCCCACAAGCTCAACTTTGATGATACCAGCCCAAACCAGTACTCCACCTCCACCTTGCTGGCGTCTGAGTCGGACTGGAGCTCTCTGCCCTTTACCAATCCAGCCACGGGCCCATCCATCTGGCCCATCAAGACTCACTCTCATTTCATCAGTCCATAAAACCTTAGAAAAATCAGTCTTGAGATATTTCTTGGCCCAGTCTTGACGTTTCAGCTTGTGTGTCTTGTTCAGTGGTGGTCGACTTTCAGCCTTTCTTACCTTGGCCATGTCTCTGAGTATTGCACACCTTGTGCTTTTGGGCACTCCAGTGATGTTGCAGCTCTGAAATATGGCCAAACTGGTGGCAAGTGGCATCGTGGCAGCTGCACGCTTGACTTTTCTCAGTTCATGGGCAGTTATTTTGCGCCTTGGTTTTTCCACACGCTTCTTGCGACCCTGTTGACTATTTTGAATGAAACACTTGATTGTTCGATGATCACGCTTCAGAAGCTTTGCAATTTTAAGAGTGCTGCATCCCTCTGCAAGATATCTCACTATTTTTGACTTTTCTGAGCCTGTCAAGTCCTTCTTTTGACCCATTTTGCCAAAGGAAAGGAAGTTGCCTAATAATTATGCACACCTGATATAGGGTGTTGATGTCATTAGACCACACCCCTTCTCATTACAGAGATGCACATCACCTAATATGCTTAATTGGTAGTAGGCTTTCGAGCCTATACAGCTTGGAGTAAGACAACATGCATAAAGAGGATGATGTGGTCAAAATACTCATTTGCCTAATAATTCTGCACTCCCTGTATGTTAAATGACACCACTGATGACATCACTGATTACACCTCAATGACATAAGGGACATCACTGATGACCGCATCCAGAGAAATTATTTATCCACCTTTGACCTAGTCCGGCTTGGGTTAACTGCAGGACCCAACCCTGTGGCCAAGTGTCTGCAAGCAACCAACTCACAGCAGCATTGGTCTTCAGCTGGGCGAAGTGTGGCCATCAGTCAGACCCGACGACCAACCATCTGCAGGTGGCCAAACCCTGCTGTGCATGGTTTGCAACTGTGCACAATAGGGGCTGGCTGCAGGGCATGATCTACACCCAATCTTAGCTGGTCAACAGCTACGGCACATGGTCTTTTGTCAAGAACAACCAGGGGTTGCTCATGAGCCTGTGCCTAACCCTCCATTGATGGCCAGTCATTACTCAGCACAACCTTCAATGATGTGTAGTGGTGAAGGGGGTCTGGCCGTAGGCCAGGCCTTGCACCCATTACTTAGCAGATAGTAACCCCATGCCACGTACAGGTGTATGCCCTTTTTTCCTTTATGATTCAGTCTGTCAGCTGAACTATTATAAATAAAAGTGATGTCATCAATGAAGAAATATAAACAGACATATGTGATGTTAAGGACGGTGTATGAAGAAGGCAAAAACTATAGTTAGTTCACCTAATTATAACTGGTGAATTTTAACTGCTTTTAGATTTTGTTTTGTAATCTTAACTGCACTTTGTTTTTTTTCCCCAATGCAACCAAAGCTAACTGCAACTTCATATTAACCTTTGTTTTTTTCCAGGGTATTTCTTAGGTTTTTGATTATTTACCAGATCCAACTGTATCATGCACCTAACCACAATCTACAGCCGATCTTTGCAAAAGTACAGCCTTCAGGTTTGTGTAGCAGCTATTGGCCACATGGCCTAGCCTTCGACTAAACCCTGTGCCCAACATCTCCTGCACATGACCTTCAGAGGGTTGGCGTAAGGACTTTGCATATCACCAGGTCCTGTGCAATCTTCCACCCAGCCCCCACAGTCCCTGTGGCAAAAGCTTGGCATGTGGCAAACATCCTAAAAACACAGACTTCAGCCATGCACGGTGCGGGGCTGGCACAGGGATAGTGCACACTCAACAGCCAAGCCCCAAGCACACAGGCTTCAACAGTGGGCAGAGGGGGTTGACTGCAGCGCCCCCATCTTTGGATAGGCCCTATCCTCCATGCATTGCCAGATACCTATTCCCTGAAGTGGCCAACACCCAACAGTTCTCTCCCGTCAACCCCACATGAGTGCAACTGTAATGCACCATTTCCCCCCCCCACAATTCGCTAATCCTGTGCCGGATTCACAAAAATTCAAGACCCAAAAATGCCTGTGGGACTCTCGTAAGGTTCTCAATGGTTGATGGGTGAAAAAGTACCCAAATTCTAACAGTGAGCCTTTATGTTTTTTTAATTTGGTTCACAAACCCCTAACGATTTCCAAATCAATTGAGGATCCACAGATTAATAGTCCAGATCTCTCTAAGATTAAGTGTCTTCATTTCCAGACAGAAAACCTTTTAAACACTAATATCTTGAAAAATAATGGTGGTTTCACACCAAACCACGCAAAGGCACTTCCTCAAGTAAAGTTTAACTTTTATTCCGACTTTGGTGTAATTCCATTCAGTTGCTTTTCTTTCTTCAAAGAATAATGAACTAATTGGCAATTAATATGGAATATGTAACTTTTGGGACCCCGCCCTTTTTTTGTGCCTGTTTGACAGATATGCACAGAACCTTCCACCAAGAAAGTGAAGTGGATGAACTTTTTAACTTAAATGCTTTGTGAAGACTTGGTGAACAGCACCAGAGCTATTAGCAAAACAATCAAGCACTGGTCAAAGCCAACAGGTTTCTCTCCTTTGGGGCCCAGTGTCTTTGTCAACAAATTTTGGCAATGCTGACTAGCATCTATAAAAAGCAATGCTTTTTGTGGACGCTAGTTAGCATTGGCAAAAAAAAGTGCAATGATATGCCTAAAGAATAATGCTGGTGCAAATTCCTTTACTTTGTATTGACCAGTATAAGATGCGGGGCAACATTTAGCTGTGTCAATTAAAAAATAAAGATTAAGGTCCTCTCTCTCTCTCTCTCTCTCTCTCTCTCTCTCTCTCTCTCTCTCTCTGAGAGGGTGTGTGTGAGGTGGACATCAACAAAGCTCGGGGACGGGGTGGAATTACACAGGTCAGAAAGCAAGCAGCCAGAGGAAAGGGAGCAAACAGAGCAGGGGGCATCGGGTATTTGGTGAGGAAGAAGGAGAGAAACACAAGGGGGCTGGGAAACACATTTACTATGATAGAGTGCGTAACCATATAGAAAGCAGTAGTTCTGAAAAGTGAGCAGTGGAAGGGCACAAGTCAGACAGTCAACAGAATGGTAAAGAGGCTAAGCTCCACGGGAGAGACAAACACAAAAAAAAAGAGTAAAGTCATCATATAAGGAGCATGCAAATGAGTGATAATAAAGCCAACCATTGGTAAGCAAGCATACGTTTGCAAGGAGCAAAAATTATGGCCAGTAAGACCATTATTTGAAAACAAAGACCTATGTTTCCAGAACCTCACGTGTTCAGTTTGTCATTACCATTGAATATCTGGGCGCACTGAATTGTGCTCAGCGTTCACATATAGGTTCCTTCCTTAGTCTTGCCTGGTGTTTGCCCGTTCCTTTTTCTCCAGATCTGCACTGCAATGAGACCTCCATTCACTACATCCTTGTGATTTCACTAGTGGTATGGTGAAGATCGTCAAGTGCGCAGAAGGAGGCGCGCAACGGCCACTGGGCTGTTGCTGATTCTGGGACACACAGGATTCTTTTATCTGAAGTGTGTGCTGGCCTCGTGTACCTCACAGGTCATCCAAACGTCTGAGTAGTGGAGGAGGCTTTGTTTTTTAAATTTCTTTTTGTGCCCCATGCAGTTTCTCTCTCTTCACCCCACTTGCAAAGCGTCAGATACTTGGGACAAGTAAGCAGGGATGAAAAGCTACATTAAAATCTCTCTCTCCATTGATAAATACACTGCAATGGTGCTTTGTAACAGATTCACTTTTTAAAGGGGGAAGATAATTATTTTTTCTTTAAAATGCAAATGAGCAAGACAGCTCTTTCGTCCACCCTATAGCACTTTCTTAATGCTTGTGAGGCCTGGGGTGCTTTTGTATCAAAAACTGTTAAAGAAGGATTTAACAGAATATAAATATGAAACATTTTTCTTTTCTTAGTGCCTTGAAACCATTCCTAACATAAGGCACTATTGAACTAGAATCTTGAGTAAAACGCTTCCATTCGGTCATAAGGTTCTATCAATGATTTTTATTAATGGCCCAGCCCTCCGCATCCACTGCTTTTGCTCCTAATAAGCCTTCATTTTCTTTTTTTTTTCAAGAGCCCAGACTGGTCAGAGAGCTTTGGGATTACAGGGTCAAATGGACAATGGGAGAAAAAGTACCTTGTCCAATTGGATTTATTATTTGTTTTAATTTGGATCTTTCAGATATTTCGTTAACACAGGTTCACAGACCAACTAACAGTCCAGTTAAGTCTGTCTCCAAAGCTTGACTTGACAGGCCGGCTCAATTTGAGGCCTACAAAACCATTTTTCTAATGTTCATTTCTCAAACGCTTCTGAAGGGATTTACACCAAACTAAGGACTGGTATTTCATGATTAAACGTCTATAGTCATGCAAATTTGGTGTACTTCTCGTAAGCTATTTTGTTTATCTCAGTCAACAGCTTCCTGTGAGAATTAAAATGGGAAACATCACTATTTTAACTTTTTTAACCACTTCTCCATTTGTTTTCTCTTAAGTTGATTGATCACCAAGAAACTTGCCATGCCAAACCCCTATGGTTAAGGGTTTTAATTTTTAACATATAAAGACTAAGGAGAGCTGCAGCAGATTTCATATTACAGTTGCTTTACACTTTGAAACAACTCTTTTTGTCAGGAGGCCTCTTCAATGTGCTTTTACTTTGCAGCACAAATGTAACCCCCTGTATCCCCGTGCATCTTGGTTTTGGTTTATTAGATTTTTTAAACACAAATGAAGAGGTAAACATTATGCACTCCATTCACAATCTCTGGCAGAATCGTGTTCTAGAAAAAGGCACACACACACACACACTTTGGCATAGACAAATCAGTAATGTTGTAAGATTTGGAGTGCTTTGGTTCAATGCCTATCTGAAATAAAGTACTTGGGCATTATCCTCACGATCACTTCATTTATTTATTTGAATAAAGGGCACAGGCTATTATAGCATTGAACACTGTGCGTTGGAGAGGGACAGACTGTTATTTCATGTATGATATACATGAACCACACCATAAGCGTGTATAGGGGTAGGGCTTTGAAGAAAACGGAGGTAGGGAAGTTAATCTAGTCCATACTCTATATTGCAACTTTGTGCAAACATACTACAGGCAAGAATTGTGGCTAGGGCAATTCAGTGTGGCAGTTCATGCAATTTTCATATTAAAACTATAAAATGTAGATTTAGTAAAAGGAGGCATGTATCTTCTAATCCTGTCACAAGAGAGCAAGTCTGTGGAGGTGGATGTTTCTCTTACACCTCCCATGATGTAGCAATAATTGGTATTTATGTTTTCACTGGTTTTATGTTGCTCATTGACACCCCCTGGATGCACCACAGGTGGATAATTGAAGAAGAAAGTTTAGCAGAAATGCAGTCTTAAAGTCCATCTCTTGCTGATATCTCTGGAATATGGGTTAGTATACGTTGACAGCAGACTATAGAGTCCCTGAACTCTGAGAAAACTGATTGAAAAGCAATAGACCCAAACAGTCCTGATTTACTGCATTGAAGACTGTGCAGAAATGGCAATTTTGAGAATTGTTGAAATGGTGACAATTCCCTTTAGCCCCTCCTCACATTGGAGCATAGTGAAAGTCTACACTTTTACTCTTTTACTCCTTTGTTGTGTTATGTTTTATGGATATTTAGAGTGCACTATCACCCTGGAGGGACACAAAGTAGGCTGAGTCTAGATCTGACTAGGGTAGGCAGAATTATTCGAAGAGACGGATCTTTTATTTCTTGAGGAATTCAAGAAGATGAGGAGGCTCTAGGAGAAGCTCTGGTTTCCTGATCCATTTATGTTTAAGCATGGGATGTGTGCGAGCAGAGGTCCAGCTGAGCGGGGGTGTCTGGTAGGTTTATGAAAAGAGGTGCAACTGTTTGGGTAGGCATAGTTGATGGTGTGCAGTGCCATGAAAGTGAGTGAGGAGCTTGAACTGAGCATGTTTGTGTATTAGGAGCCAATGGAGCTGCATGAGGTGTGATGTGATGTGGGTTCTGCATGGGAGGTTGAGGGTGAGTCTGGCTGCTACGTTCTGAATGGTATGATGTCTTCTGGTGAGTTGCTTGCTAATTTCTGTATAGTGTGTTCCCACAGTCTAGCTTGATGGTGACTTGGGTGTGTGTGACAGTCTTTTGGGTGTTGAACTGGAGCCATTTGAATCTTTTATTTAGTATCTTGAGGGTGTGTAAGTAGGATTCTGTAATAACACTGACTTGCACAGTCATGCCCAGTTTGTTGTCAATGATGATCCTGTGATCCCCGGCATGGGTGCTGGGAGTGGGTTTGGGTCCGAGGTCAACCGGCCACCAGGCGGAATATTATGGTGAGGTATTATTTCCAAAAGTCACTACTTCAGTCCTCTCGATGTTTAGCTTGAGATAGTTCAACTTTATCTGTTTGGTTCTTCAGTCATGGAGGCTGTGAACTTGTTTCGTGCCTGAGAGAGTATGAGGTGCATGACGTCGGTGTAAGAGAGGTTGTTGATGCGGGCACGGACGACCCTGGTTAGAAAGATCATGTAAGCTTAGAAGAGGGTGGGGTTGAAGGACACGCCTTGTGGCACTCCACAGGTAAGTTTGTGGGTTTCTGATGACTACGTGGCCAGGCTGGTAGTTTGTGTTCTGCCTATCAGGAAGGTACAGATTCAGTGGACAGCAGGTCCTTGGATGCTAATTTCCCATAGGCATCAGATAAGGAGGTGAGAAACTGTGTCAAATGCTGCAGAGGTCCAGGGGGATGAGGGTCGCTGTGTTTCTTCTGTCCAGGATCATGCATAAGTCATCTGTGAAGGAGATGGGCGTTGTTTCTGTGGTGTGGTGATATGTGGCATATATAGGTTTTCATTGGTCAGTGGTTGCCTACAGGTGCTAAATGCAGGGCTGGTGGAAACTTTGGAATACATCAAGCAGGAATGGTGGGTTGTGGTTCTTGTCTTTTGGTGAAAAAGCATTGTCATGTGTGGGTTTATCTTCAGTGTTTAAAGCCTGATCTCTGGTTAAACTAAGAGATAGCTTTGTCTATGTGAATGCTATATGTAAAATTATGAGTAACTAGAAGCATAAACTCTGCTGCCTACAACAAGAACCTCAATGATAAGTTTCCCATACTGCAAGCAGATGCAGACTTTGGTGGAACTGGCATTTATGAAGAGACAGTACACTGTAACAACAGCACATCCCTTGTATAGGTACTGCGTCACGGAGTCTAGCCTTGTCAACCTGGTGTAGTTTGGCAGCAAAATACTTGTGAACCCTTACTCTGAAGTCAAATTAAACCAAGGCCTGTCAATGCAGCATAACTCCAAGCATAACAGGTTACCAATACAAAAGCATTAGACAAGAAAAACACAACTTTGTGCACAATATGTCCCATTTGAAAAATAAGTGTGTATGTCATACTTCTTCCTGTAATTAGTATAGATATTTAGGACCACTGGTACAGAGAATGTGGACATTCATCCAGAAAACAGTCTGAAGAAATTAGTGACAAAAATATGCATTTTATAAAACACAATGCACAACTAACATTTAACACTAATTATTTTAGTGGGGTTGACACTATGTGGTGTGGGTCGTAAAAGAGAATTGAAAGCTGGTTGTTATAATGTATGTTATTACGCAGTACTGTTCCCGTTTCTTTTGGAATTGGTGGCTTCCTTAGTGGATATAGCTTAATAATGCAGTGTACAAGAGAATTGCTCAACATGGTGTGCTCACATCAACTGTTGTTTTTAAGATAGTTCCAATTCATAGCAAAGCGATTAACTTGTTATAATATTGCCAACTGAGTGGCATTTAGTCTATCACAGGAGGAATGAAAGATGAATCTGGAATCAAACCTGTCACTTGGCCAGTTGTAGACCTCCAACTAGGTGTGTAAACCACTGATCTCAGTTTTTTGTGACTTGTGCAGGAGTGCAACCTAAAACAAGCATATGTTGCAGCAGACAGATGAGCAAACTCTAATCATACCTTTGGTCAACAATCAGGCAAATGCACCTTTCTGGACAAGCAATTATAAATACTTAAATTAATGAGAGTGTTATCCTGCCAAGAAAGGATTGACAAAGTTGGGAAAAAGGGCCAACATTTTTAAATAACTGTACGAAAACTGCCGTAATTTGCTTTGCACTGAAATCTGTTCAAACTGCTTGTTACTTCGTTTCTCTCCAATCCTCCTTTAAAGTTCTCTATAAGAAGCCTACAAACACTGTAAAATCCACACAACATGTTGTTCTAGTAGTATAGTTTTTTTTTGATACGTTCAAAATACACAGCTTGTAACTTTTCTGTTGTACTGGCTTCCAGAATAATTCCCCCTCGCCTCCAATGTTTGGTGTGTTAGCCCTCCCTCCCCAAAGATCAGGTCTAGTTGCACCCCTGCAGAGAAAGAAGGATGATACTTTTAAAACAGGAGTGGTTCATGCCTGCTTCTAGGACCAGCCCCCGCCAAAACAAATGCATGCTCCTTGACTCGAATTTTAGAGAGATGTGCCAGCTTTTTTTTGCTACTTGTGGGAAAATTAAACATTATAGGAGGAGCAAGTAAAGCGGACAACAGTTTACTTACAAATACAACATACAGTTAAAAGGAATTACGCTTGCTAGTGCCAAGTACTTGGTGAATCCAATGACGTTAAACTAGAGAATAAATAACTCCATAATGCCTGTGCACCCACTTCATCTAGATAAACAGGCTTTCTTTAATGATGAGGTGGAAACTATACGACATTGCAAAGTACAATAACATGACGGCAAGGAAAGAAAGGGCAAGAACAGGCTGTGAAGGAAATCTAAGACGCAAACAAACAAAACTACCAACAGAGCGCCCTGCAGCCATTTTTCACTGTCTGTAAGAGGCATTCTGTTCTGAAACGCAGGTCTGCAGCCAGATCTTTCCCTTCACAAGGCCAAAGCACCTTGAAAACCTGGACATAGCGGAACGAAAATGCAATCAGAAAAAAACGTTTTTTTGTGATAGAAGCCTTTAAATATTCTTGGCTAAAAAAAAATGCCCGGGAAGGGGAGCTGTAATTCCACTGTGTATCACGAACCATCCTTGAGAAGCTGGGCACCGTGCTCCCCTGCTTACCTCACCGGACCTCGACACACAGCACAGATGCTCCACAGCTCAGGCAGAGGGCACACTTTATTTCATAAGCTCTTTATTGGGACAACCTTTATAGGAAGTGCAATATGCAAGGGATAATTTACAGTATATGGGGAGTGAGAGCGTTGGTGTAGTGAGGGAGCACCAGCCTGCACAAGAGGCAAAGAAAGCAAGTAGTGGAGGGAGAGTGGACTGGTGGAGGAGGTACAGTAGACCGGTGGTGGAGGGAGGGTAAGTGGACCAATGGAGGAGGTCCAGTGGACTGGTGGTGGAGAGAGGGTAGGTGGACCGGTGGTGGAAGGACAGTGGACCGGTGGTGGAGGGACAGTGGACCAGTGGTGGAGGGACAGTGGACCAGTGGTGGAGGGACAGTGGACCAGTGGTGGAGGGACAGTGGACCAGTGGTGGAGGGACAGTGGACCAGTGGTGGAGGGACAGTGGACCAGCGGCGGAGTATGAGCAGTCATGTGGGTGGTAGGAAGAACGTGGATGAGAGGGTGAAGAAAATAAACGTAAGTAGGAAAGAACAGTCACGTGGGTACACAACATCAGGCATGTGGGGAGAATTAACAGGCATGATTGACAGCAAGTTCTAGGGTTTGAGGAAGGAATAACACGAACAAGAAGTTTGGGAAAAGAAGTCCAAGTTATAAGGAGAATGGACACGTGGGGAGGAGAGACATACAGAGAGGGTCCTTAGCTGAAAAGGATGGTAAAGATGGGTGAAGAAGAGGGTTCCTATTAACAGAGTACAAAATGTGTAGCGAGAATGGAAACTCTTAAAAGAAATGCACAGCCGAAGAAAAACAGTCTGTTGGAAAGGAAGTAGACACACTGTAGAGAGAACATGGCCTACAGGATTGGGATGCTCCCACTCAACAGACGTTGAAGCAGTTAGAGGGGGAGTGAACAGGACATGCCTATTCAAAATGAAGCTGTAGGTTTGAACCATTTAGCTCCTGGTAACTAAGGGTAACTAAATCACTGCAACTTTCAGAAAGTAGCGAACATAATTTTCTCCATTTCCCAGAAAAAAGAGATGTACCAATGTCCTCACAAGCTCTTTACAGGCAGCGATACTTCAACGCATACATTCAGGTATAGCTAAAATAATTCATCAAGGAATCACCCACAAGGTCATTTAAAAGGGCACTGCACTCAATAATGTTTTTTTCATGGAGCTGTTCTAATTTTCCCATTTTTCTTCATCCTTAGCCCGTTAATTTGTTGGAAACTGAATTAAATGTCTACACTTTTTATGGGCGAGCGCAAAGCACTCCGTCCCATGCTGTAATCTCTCTTTGTGCATCCAACCACGCCTATGTCGCGTCAGTCACCTTCATTGGTTCGTGGGCTTGCCTTTTAAAATCTGCTTGCTTTCATTTGTGATACGTCATGCCTTTTCCGGTGTTTAGCGCACCTACACAGCACCGGTAAACTACTAAAAACATACGAGGCACGAAGTTTTCAGCATTGTTTCCGGACTACTTTATCTGTTTATTTTCCACGCAGCGCGATCGTGCTGCATTTTACAGAGCGCTATCGCGCTGCATTTTTTTCTTAAAATTTGTGTGGCAAGAAAAGTCCTGTTAAGAGTTTACAACGTTAATAACTCTAACTCGAGCAAATGCGAGACATGTTGCATTGAAAATGTTTGTTTATATCTTGGTTGTTTTATTATCCACGTCAGACTAATTTATTGAGGGAAACCACTGTTTGTCCACTCAACTAATTAAGACAAAAGACCCTTAAAGTTTTTGATTGCTCTGATGTCTTTAATTGCAAAGCACTGTCAACCTTTGGGTGTAATCCTGAGCACTATAAACAGTTGCTAATAAATAAAATTAATACAAATTGACATTCCTTGAAACGGGCTTAGCAGGTCACAGCTGAAAGACTGGAAAAGCAAAAACATGGAAGTCTGAAAAAGTTCCAGAAAGCATCCTATGAACTGGACTTCAAGAACGCCACATGGTGCTGTTGTAGAGGCCCAACCATCACAAGAGGACATCCAATGAGATATTAAACAAAAGTACCTTTCAGCCTTTCTTCCTCAGAGTTTATTTTAGGCTGGCGGAGGACACCTGGTTTGAAACAGCAACCAGCATAAAAGATCAAGAGTTCTTTTTCTTGGTAGGGTTATGCTAGGGCTTACCTCCACTTAAGCAGGGCATCACAATTCCAAAGCAAGACAGACTCCAAAATGCCACCACAAAGGACTATCTCAGAAAGAAAAGAAACCCAAGATGCAGAGGGAGCAGCCATGCACCTTGCAAGAGCACCCAGGTTTAAAGTCTTCTCACAAAAGTTCACATAAAAACAATAATAAATTAAGAACAAATTCGAAATGGCAGTCTGTGCCAAACTGTAACCAGTAGCTGTTAAACACTTTAGTCCATTGGAATGTGCCTGCCCTCTCTGGAAGGCTGGGAGGAGAACTGTTTTTCTCCAGCGCTCTTAAAGACTCGTTTTGACGTAGGTTGTGCACTTAACTTGGCCTACTCTTGTTCCCTCATGTTTTGCTATTGGAAAACAGTCTGCCTAGAGGGTCTGTGAAATTCGTGCTCTTTACCAGTAAACATGTAATTACATCCTTTCGCACAGACAAGCTGATGTTTAGAGTCGTTCTTTCTCAGTGTAGTTATGGATTTTCAGGTTAACCGGTCATTCTCGGCTTTCCCTTGTTGAGAGTGGAGTTCAGGCTGCACTCCTTATATTCCAGGAGTGCCTCTGACTGTTGTTCTACCAATCAAAATTCGAAGCCTCAGGGCAACTATCTGTGATTTGGAAGTTCGGTGGAAATCTGTTAATAAAACCAACTGTTTTTTTTACTGTACTACCATATTGTTTTTTAATTAAACTGAGAGGAGGCGCAGCATTGGGATCTCAAGTCAGACATATAGAATTGCAAGGAACAAATCTTCCAAAGCTGTAATATAATCATCATAGCTTTAATCATTACTTCACAGATCGCTACCGTCTGAATTTAGATTTCAGGCAACTGAAGTTTCCAACTCGTGTAATCTACAGAACAGGTCCACGTTGACCACCGCTGCTGCCTGCCACACCAGGTCCAGTGCTACTTCAGTGGTTTTGTTATTTGTGTCTGAAAGGTTTTTGAATAATGTATCCCAGAGAGAGAAAATTGGCATTAGTAGGTATCTGTGGAAGTCTACCTTTTGACAAGTCAAAGTTCAGTCCTGCGCTGCATTCTTCAGAGTATTTCTCCTGGCCTCTGCTCTGTATAAACTTATGGGTAGTGCATGTAGAATTGAATACACATTTGTACACAGGCAGTAACAATTAAATGTAACAATATCTAGCTAAAGGCATATGCACCTGTGGAACAGAAAAGACTAAGTGATACAAAGAATGCAACACAGTAACATCGATTCATCAGGATGCATCCCACCTAAATGGAGGCAATGTTCCATTCAAAGGTTTAGCAAACTCCACACTGACATCACTGAAAAATATTATATGTAGTCTCATCGAAAGACCTGAAGGAATTTCACCAGACACTAAAATAACTTAACTGTCTTCCCATTAAGGCCCATATTATGGTCAAGATCAGTTCTATCACCAATAAGGGGGTTCAGAAAATAATCACCCACACAGATGAGACTCACAGCTCCTTTTTTCAATTCTCTGTTCTTGGGAGAGCAGGTAGACAGCAAGTCCCAAATACAGTTATTTCCCGGAGTGAACTATGGATAAAATCACAGCTAGCACCAATACCCACCAGGAAGTAGAAGGGAGGAAAAGGTAAAATTCTTCACATAAGGGGAAGCTGATAGAAGCAAGGAGACTAGATCTTATAGGAAGAGAATACTGTCAAACCAAAACCCTAGATTCCGAACTTCAGGAACTGGTGGGGGACTGCCACAGAGTTCCCAGGCCTATCCACTTGACTAGAGTGAGGGCTGTTTTCCAACTACAACGACTTCTGTTTCATCGTTGATTTTGACAGTGATCTTGTTTATCCAAGATATAACCTCAATGAGGCACTTTTAGAAGTTTGAACAGATGCTGGTAGAAGAATTATTGAGACAAAGCAGAATTTTTGTTTTGTGGTGTAGGTCATCAATTACAGGTCAAAAGATTGAATAAGATGTGCAAAATGGTAAACAAACTTTAAAAAGGGTAGAACCAAGTCATAAACCTATACATACACCTTGGGTAAGTCTCTTGAACCCAGACTGGAAAAGGAAAGTTATAGTGCTTGAGAGCAATTGTGTAAATACAGAAGAAGCCTAAGCCAATACACCTGCATTGCTACAGGAAGACTTCTTGTTACATACAGATTAATTACTATTATAAACAGATATGGATTCCATTATTTCAAATATTAAATATTTAAGAATGTTTTTCTGCTTTCAAATTTTCTCTAATCCATGGCTTATTTTCACGTGAAATCATAGAAAACTACAAACAAACCACAATTTTCAAAAGTGATGCCTACGTAAAATAAAATACAATTCTGAATTCACACCAGTTAGGAAGGCTTGCAGGACTCTCTTTAAACATAGTAAGTGTCCTACTGGCATTTAAAGAAAAATGCCTTTGAACTGCAATTGCTTAATGCTTTATGAGAATAAGCAAAAGCTTTAATAAGGTTTTAATAGCTGGGCTAAAACCCTCTTGAAATAAAATACGTGCGCTTTCTGTTATAAGCTACATTTTTGCTGTTTCCTCATTTCTTTAACCCCGTTAGTAATGGTTCCAACGTGGGGCTTCTTTAAGGGGATTAAAATAGTAACGTCGAAAGGATAAGATTTTCAAAGTACTTTTAACAAAAACGGTCATCACAAAGTCAACTTCTAAAGCAAGTTCCGAGTGAGCAGGTTGGCACCACAAGTACCGCAGCAGTGAGTCCTATAACAGAATGATCAATGAGGAAACAACGCTCGTTCGCGGTACACGCTCCTCACAGCAGACGAGAGACACCCTCAACGCTCGAATCGTTTAAGCTTTCTAACTAGTTTGTAAACCCTGCAATATCACCTAATCTAGGACCTTTCGCATGCAATAGGAGAGAAAAAAGGTGAACAATAACATGATTGATTTCAAGGAGCAACATCCAACAAAGCTGAGACCAAGAACAAATCTGCTTTCATAAACGAAATTACTCACTAGGGGGATCAACAATTAGGCCTGCTTTTTTCTCTCTAAATTCATTTTTAATTGGCTAAAATATATATTTTTATGGCATCCAGAAGAAGCTATAGGAGCTGGGCTTGAAAAGGAGTTATTCACTGCTCTGAGGCAAGAGCAAAGGAAAAAAAAGTTTCGTTTTTCATTTTTCTGCCGTTAGAGTCCAGAAAATAGGTTTTGAATTCAGTATTTGAGCAGACGCTGATTAGTCCCTTTTTCGGGGACCCTAGAGACTCAATGGACGCAACTCAACGCTGATGACAGACCATTATCTATCTCCCTTCTTATGGCTCTTCATAGACCAAAAGGAGGCGTGGGAATGCGGGCACCACCAACCACAATATGCTTAGTCAGCTGTAGGCCTCTGGGGATCACTCAATTTATGGTGGTAGCACCTCTAGCACATAGTACCAGCTACTCATGCTAGCACTGAGCTCAGAGCACCCTCATTAGGTAGGAGGGTCCAGAAGGTGGTGTGCGAGGGTAAAAGGATACTCAATACTGGGAAGTAGTGGGCGGGGGAAGTTCACCAACTACAGAATGATAGTGGAAGGATGCTAAGTGCTTTTGTCCCAAATACTGGGTGGAGGCAGTGGGTGGAGAAGCGTATTAATGAAAGTGTAGGAGGTGGTGATAGTACGGCAAGTATATTTATTTGATGCAGGGACTTAGGCAGGAAGGGGTGTTTAAAGTGTATTAATTAAAACAACTATAAGAAGGGAGGAGGTCAGACCAGTTGGAGAGGGTGGCCGGGTGATTAACCTGCTTATTCTTTCTTAGGGAAGATAATGAGGATGGTGGCAGGTATAGGTTTTTAATCAAGAGTGGTTTGAGGGACATGCAAGAGGGCAAGGAAGGCTATGTTAACACGACTCCCTAATCACTCATCTCTTCCTTCTTCTTATACAAAAAATTACATACAGCAGATGTGAATGACAAGACGTTTTCCCGCCCGAGACTTCCCAATGTCATTAAGAATAACTTGAGCTTCGCTCGCGTCCATGATATCATTTGGACCCCACAGCAAAGAAGAACCCCTTCATTAACAGCTATCAGTTTCTAATTCTAATTGTTAACAACTGTGTTTACAGCCTGAAATCGGAGGCCATGCAAATGACTAGCAATTATCTCAGACCAAAATTACTTGTTTCCTCAACCCAGACAGCCACAATCTTTGCATACCAAATCCTAAAAACAACAAAACTGATCAGACCAAATAAACTGAATAGCACAAAAACTGCAGATACAAAAAGTACACGGTTATATATTTCCTAGAATTACATCCCCTTGTACTTTAATTCAACTGCCTCACCTCTGACTAACTTACCAACCAAGCATGAAGCACGCAGCGATGAACACTTCAATTACTTCACTAGTGCAGATTGGAAGAAAGAAATGTGGCTTTCTCTAGAAATCTGCCAGAACTCGGCTAGATATTTTGATTTGTTATCTACATCCAGGAGACACGGGGTGAAAAACCCTTCCAATTGATAGGCAATGTCAACTAGGACCTCTAATTCACAAAGTTAACCTTTCACACTGGTCATTCGCCAACGAACATGATTATAAGTGGAGAGATACCTAAACTGGGCACTTGTCAACGAACTCAAGAGCACAACCTTGTTCTTGTCCTAGTAAACCCATTCTTTACACACCCCTTTCTGACCACTTCTTTTCAGGAAACTAAACCTTCTCAGAACACATTTCATTTTCTCAGCTAGGAAATGTTTGGTCATCTGCTCACATAAAGCTCCAGGTCTACAACGACTGTGGGAAGGTGTAGCTCAATGTATGCAGAAAGCATGAAAAGATCTGGGCAACAATGTAGAATTTGTTCATCAGGTGCATGTACGCTATTCAGCGTAATCTGTTCTCCCTAATAGGTTCCAAGGATCTGAAATGTCACCCCAGTCTAGTTATTCAAGACTCCATCACCACCTGTATTTTCCCCAAGTAGAAGACACAACATAACATACTTTATCTCATCTATATACCGTATGTGCCCAGATTGCAAAACACCACAAAAGAGTTCCCATCCGCACACTAACAACCCAACCCTGTCAATACAAACAGGGCCATTGCACCACCCACAGCCTTAACCTTCCCTGTTGAAACTCATTCCACTACCCTTTCCCTCTCCACCGTAAGCCACTGTTTGTGATGCAGTATTCCTATGCTACCCCTTCTTCTGCACTTCCCACAGTAAAATCTCAATCATGTACAGCACTCCACTGTATTTTAGATGGTTGTTTTAGGTTGTTTTAAGTACCATCAGCAGGTACACAGAAAGCACATGGCGGTCCTTATCTACTATCACACTAAGTGCCAAATCCTTCTGCAGCTATGCATCCTCGTAGGATTCCACTGAGATTTTTAACTCTTCTACTTGTCACACATACACAAAGCCCTTCATGCCTTCTGCTCACTTTTTTTGGGTTAATGAGCCACAGTAGGTGGAAGTTCATTAGTTTTTTGGGGGATGTAAAAAGAACACACCGCTGTCTTACCGGTTACCAGCAGGATCACAGGCAAGCTTGCTGTGATTTCAAAGGGATAATGTGGGCACGAACATAGAAGGGATAAAGGCATCCCTCCTCCCCCTCCTTAGATAACAAGGTACCATTTATGAACGTAATTTTTGTAAGCTAGGCTGTACAATTTGGCACTTTTAATAATACACATGAGTACATGCCTTCCTATTTTTTTCCTCCAACAATATGTCAAAAGATTTAAAATCATAACATTATGTGGATATGCCACCTAACGATTAAAAATGACCTATCTGTCTCAACCCATATTTTTCGGTCTCAGCTACAAACTTATTTAGCTGTCACTTCGCAAGACCTACTGTTTCAAATACATTGCACACACAGAGTGTTCATTGGATCAGAGACTTACTCATGACTGGATGATTTTGTTGTCCGTCTCAGTTATCTGCTCTTGATTTGATGGCTTTCTTCTCTGCTCGTGTCTCCCCTGCCCAGGAGCATTGAGGTCTCAAAGTGTTCTGAATTATGTGGTAATCCTATGACCCTCACTCATCCTTGCCCATTGGTTTCTCAAAGATGTATTCATGAATGGTAAACCTAAATACTTCAGCTGCAATCAGTGACCATTGATCACCGCAATTTGAAGAAAACAGCTTTTTTCAAGACAACTACCCCAAAATGAACAGGGAGTAGAAAAATACATAGAGTAACATGGTTAATATTGTCCTAGATTGCCAAATGAGGGTTCTGTCACATTTATGGACCACTCTGCCAGTTCGGTCAGTTTCACGGTTTATGTTGTCGCTAGAACTCCTCAATGGCAATATTGGGCCATATTACATGGTTACCCGTTATGCATACTCATATATACATATCTTTATTTTTTTCTATCAAGGACCTGGCAACTGCCAATTGCAGCCAAACCACTTGACTCCCACACACTTATCTTCTTTAACCCCTTCGCTGCCAGGCCTTTTCCCTCTCCTGTGCTGAGCCTTTTTTTGGCTATTTGGGGCAGTTCGCGCTTAGGCCCTCATAACTTTTTCTCCACATAAGCTACCCATGCCAAATTTGTGTCCTTTTTTTCCAACATCGTAGGGATTTTAGAGGTACCCAGACTTTGTGGGTTCCCCTGAAGGAGACCAAGAAATTAGCCAAAATACAGCAACAAATTCCCTGAAAATGGCATCAACAAAGGGTTTGCGGTGGTAAAATCATCATCTTCCC
Organism: Pleurodeles waltl; assembly: GCF_031143425.1. NCBI lineage: Eukaryota > Metazoa > Chordata > Amphibia > Caudata > Salamandridae > Pleurodeles > Pleurodeles waltl. The sequence goes on from NC_090440.1 coordinate 513,397,575, forward strand.
AGCTTTCAGGAACAGGCAGACGTCAATTAGAAAACCCAATTTTTCACCACAATTTTGACATTTTACTGGGACATACCCCATGTTTACTATTTTTTTGTGCTTCCAGCCTCCTTCCAGTTAGTGACTGAAATGGGTGAGAATTCAATGCTGGATCCCAGAAAACTAAACAGTTCTAAAAAGTAGACAACATTCTGAATTTAGCAAGGGGTCACTTGTGTAGATCCTACAAGTTTTTTCTACAGAAAATAACAGCTGAAATAAAAGAATATTGAAATTGAGGTTAAAAAAATAAAAATGCTATTTTTCTCCACTTTTTCCTTCGAGGTCAGATTTTTTAAAGCAACATACCGTTACATCTGGTGGACTCTTCTGGTTGCGGGATATATAGGGCTTGTAGGTTCATCAAGAACCATAGGTACCCAGAGCCAATAAATGAGCTGCACCTTGCAATGGGTTTTCATTCTATATCGGGTATACAGCAATTAATTTGCTGAAATATAAAAAGTGAAAAATAGTTATCACAAAAAACGTATTTCCAAAATGGGCACAAGATAAGGTGTTGAGAAGCAGTGGTTATTTGCACATCTCTGAATTCCGGGGTGCCCATACAAGCATGTGAATTTCAGGGCATTTCTCAAATAGACGTCTTTTTTACACACTGTCTTACATTTGGAAGGAAAAAATGTAGAGAAAGGCAAGGGGCAATAACACTTGTTTTGTTATTCTGTGTTCCCCCAAGTCTCCTGATAAAAATGGTACCTCACTTGCGTGGGTAGGCCTGATGCTCACGACAGGAAACACAAAATGGGCACATTACATTTTTACATTAAAATCTGACATGTTTTTTCCAAAGTGCCTAGCTGTAGATTTTGGCCTCTAACTCAGCCGGCATCTAGGGAAACCTAGCAAAGCTGTGCAGTTTTTTAAAACTAGACACCTAGGTGAATCTAAGATGGGGTGACTTGTGGGGCTCTGACCAGGTTCAGTTACCCAGAATCCTTTGTAAACCTCAAAATTTGGCCCAAAAAAAAAAAACACTTTTTCCTCTCATTTCGGTGACAGAAAGTTCTGGAATCTGAGAGGAGCCACAAATTTCCTTCAACCCAGCGTTCCCCCAAGTCTCCTGATAAAAATAGTACCTCAATTTTGTGGGTAGGCCTATATCCCGCGACAGGAAATGCCCCAAAACACAACGTGGACACATCACATTTTCACAAAGAAAACAGAGCTGTTTTTTCCAACGTGCCTAGCTGTGGACTTTGGCCTCTAACTCAGCCGGCACCTAGGGAAACCTAGCAAAGCTGTGCAGTTTTTTAAAACTAGACACCTAGGGGAATCCAAGATGGGGTGACTTGTGGGGCTCTGACCAGGTTCTGTTACCCAGAATCCTTTGTAAATCTCAAAATCTGGCCAAAAAAAAACACTTTTTCCTCTCATTTCGGTGACAGAAAGTTCTGGAATCTGAGAGGAGCCACAAATTTCCTTCCACTCAGTGTTCCCCCATGTCTCCCAATAAAAATAGTACCTCAATTTTGTGGGTAGGCCTATATCCCGCGAAAGAAAATGCCCCAAAACACTATCTGGACACATCAAAATTATCAAATACAAACCTACTTGTTTTTGTGGGGGGGGGGGCTGCATTTTTGGTCCTGGGCTCAGCAGCCATCTAGGGAAATCTACCAAACCCAGACATTTCTGAAAACAAGGCACCCGAGGGAGTCCAGGGAGGTGTGACTTGTGTAGATCCACCAATGTTTTCATACCAGAATCATCAGCAAACCTCAAATTTAGCTAAAAACAAAATCACATTTTTCCCACATTTCTGTGTGGGATCACAAGCACTGGGACAAATTTCATACCACCCAATGTTCCCCTCAGTCTCCTGGTAAAAATGATACCTCATTTGTGTAGGTAGGCCAAGTGCTTGTGACAGGGAAGAGCCAAAAACAAGTCAAAATTGAGGGGGAACCAAAGCGGGTCCAAAAGGGAAGTTTGGGAAAAAAAAAAAATTAGGCTGACAAGTGCAGCAGAATTTTTATCGGTATAGATGAGACAATGCTGGGTGGTAGGAATTTTGTCAATTCCTGCATATTCCGGAAGGTTCCATAACAAAAATGTGGGAAAAATATGTGATTTCCAGCAAAGTTGGAGGTTTGCAGGGCACTGTGGGTAAGAAAATGGTGCGGGGTGCATGTGAAACGAACCACCCTGGAATCCCCAGATGTTTAATTTTCAGATGTGTCTAGGTCTTGTGGACTTTTCTACATGGCAGCGTCCCAAAGTCCATAAAGTGCAGCACTCACCATTCCAAGTGGGACGATTTTGAGAGTTATCCAAGCTCTCATGGCCCAAATGTAAAACCAAAACCCAAAATAATCAAATGTCCTCTTGCTTGCTGTGGGATAAGATGTTTTAGTGTGCGGGGGAGAGCTGAAAGACTGTTACCCCCTTCAGTTGGGGTGGGGGCATAACCAGGCCCATACTGGTTGGTAGCCACCACCCCACTTTTTTTTTTTTTTTTAATTCCCTTGCATCTAGTAGACGATCTGCCCTCCTCCCCACCTCCCACCCCAGGGTGTGGATCAGGGTTTATTGCTCCATAAGCCCACTGGTGGGCAGAACAACTTTGGCCCCAATTTATTTGGAATGGGGGTTATAGCCATACCCCGACCCTCATATTTTGGGGAACAAAAACTTCCCTGGTCTCTAGTGGGCTTTCTGCCCCCCTCCCCCACCTTGTCGCTCCCCTTGCGTGAAACTGGCGCAAAAAAAAAATTCCCGGTGCCTAGTGGTTTCTGCCCCCCTTGAGGGCAGATTAGCCTAACTAAAAAAAAAAATATATATATCGGCCGATCTGCACCCAAGGGGGGCAGAAATGGTCTAAGTACAATTTGCCGCCCAGGGGAGCGACCCTTGCCTAAAGGGTCGCTCCCCCCCTCTAAAAAAAAAAAAAAAAAGAAAAGATCCCTGGTGCCTAGAAGTTAAGAGTCAGGAACTTGAAAGTGACAAACAGCAGAAGAATCAAATGTAATTTTCAGATGTAAAATAGTCCCTGTGCATTCCAATAGGATCATTGCTTGGAAGGCAGAATGATAACCAAATAGCCAACAGCATGCAGTGAGAATAGAATAGTCCTCTGGGAGGGCACAGCATACTCTATGTATATTGTCAAGAATTTGTTACAATATATCATCTGAACAAGCTGCACTATCCAGCCAGACCTAAAGTCTGAAGAAGCCCCTAGAGTCTGCTTCTTCACATGTGGCATTTAAATGTGTCCTAGAGACGCCATTAAAATACAATTCACATAAATATTAAACAACCAAAAAAATCCAGAATGGGCTCGCGTGATACTCAATTGTAAAATATAGTCAGAATTGTAGAATGAACAAAAAATAAATTACGAGAGCCAGATTGTCCGCATTTTCCTAATAATCAATGTGGCTATCTCAAAACAACTATGGGACTTTACTATGCAGTAGGTCTTAAGGCCTAGAGAGATTGAGTACATACATGAAAATAGAAGAGCAATATTCGCAAAGAAATACAATGACATTTCTTAATAAGAAAAGATGTGTGCTTGGATGAGAATGAGGGGTTAATAGGAGGCTTCAAGCAACCAGAAGACCAACCTAGAAGAAAGAAGCATTTGCAATGCAATTGGTCTAGCATTTAATAGCGTTAGAGCTATTAGCGTTGTAAATTCCTAACTGGACTTTTCTTGCCACACAAACTGAAAATAAAAAATAAAACCGTTGACATAAGCGAGCCAATTCAAAGCGCCGCCGTAAGCATGAAGAGAGAGACATAAGGAAAAAGAAGTTAGCTCGCAGTCAAAGTTATCAACAATAACGCAATTATCCACGTAACACGGTTGATGGCCAAGGCAGTAATAAAACCACCCTAAGGAAGGACAAACTAAAAGCACTTACCAATGATAACTAAGGATTTTCGAAAGGCAAGCCCATGAAACAGTGATAGTGATGGGCGTGCAGTGGGTGTGGTTAAAAGCCAAGATATATACCAACACGTCCGAAAAGCCACGCTTGCGCGCTGCTATGCTCAACTTAAGAAACCTTGAGATTACAAAAACAAGTAGCAGACACGTGATGCAGGCCAGAGAGACAAGTTCAGCAGTGCCATATCTATTGCAGGTTTTCTGGCTATCCACACAAGTTAGATGAATTTACAACGAAATTAATTGGAACTAAATACCATAGGCGGAGGTCATTCCAAAAACCTGAAATGAATTAGGCTGCCCTGGGCCAGTGCCGGATATCCGTGATCCAGTGACAACGAGATTCCCTTGACCTGCCTTACCGTTACAGTCCAAGCTTAAAACTGACCTTCAGCTAAGGAAACCTTGCATGCATTACTAACACAACATGGCAGTGTGTGTTTCTCCACCCAACACTGCACGTTCTGGCACTTAGTTTTGAGATCCAAGAATATTCCCAGATTCTTTCTGCTCTGCCTCACCTCATGCCACCCCGCATTACTACTCCCCCCGCCGCCCCAACGCTTGAGGCTACCCACTAAAAAACTTCTGACCCATCAGTGTTTCATAAATGAGTTATAAACCCAGAAGCTGCTGTACTTCTACTTTTTATTATAAGCCTCTTAGGACCGTTACGTTCAATATATACCATGTTTCATGCATGCTGTTAAATTGATAATATTAACTTTTGCAGCTGAGATGATGCATTAAAAAGTCTGCCTTCCCGCAGAAATGTAATTAGTTTGCATTAGTTTAGTTGTGCAGCAGTGATAGAGGCAATGTGCAGAAGCAGGATATGGATTGATGTAATCAGAAGGCACTCCTAATGGAGCGTACAGTATATTGGTCTTGTTGTACTTCCGATTTCTGTGGGCTACATTCCAACAGCATACTGTTGAACTTCTAAGAGATCTACTACTTCACAAGAGAAGACTCTGTTCTCGCCAAAAGCTAGTGTCGGTCAACATTTTGGTTTGGAGAATCCAGACTTCCTCTCATCAGTGGTGGCAACAGACAGGCACACACACACACACAAACACACAGATGTAGGCAAAATATCCCATACATGTAACTTGTATAACCTAGTTTAGTTAACAAAGGTGGTCCATATAATAAACAATGAGGTTCTTTGGGGAAAAACAGTTTGGCAATGACTTGCTTAAACCACTTTTTCCAATGGGAAATAAAGATAAATAAAGATAAATCCAGAACGGTGCCTGTGATCCTGATTAAAATTTACTGTGGATATTAGTCTAACAGATAAATTGCTTTAGCTGCTTTGCAAAATATTAGTTTTTTTTCAGTAAATGTGTGGCCTGCTTTATTTTTGGACAATTGAGGACTGCTTCTTGTGCCAAGGAGGTGTTCATCACGTTTGTTAAGGAAGGAACGGAAGTGCTTGGGTTTATCACCATATCGCAGGAAAAGGATCCGTGAAATGCAACAATGGTATGTGATCTGAAATACAGTAAAATAGTGCATTTTCAATCTGAGTTACATCTTCAAAAGTTGCCAGATTTGCAGGGTGTGGAAGCTGGTACTGTGTTATTATTCAGAATGGAATTAAACAGTTTGCGATAACAGGACCAAATGTACCCAATAACATCGGTATCCTGATCAGTAGTTCTTTCTTAATAAAAAAAAAAAAGAGAATGGTCTTTGCCTCAGCAATGTATACAGATATGCACGGGCTGAAAGTTTTGTGACACAGACAAATGCCTCCCCAGCAATATGTGAAGAATAAAGTCCCCACTATGGTCGCACTCGTTGTTACAGACGTGACTTTTACAGTGGATTAAGAAATGCACACTGAACACCAATAATTACAGTGCAAACGATAAACAATACCTATATATCATGCCCTACTGACCGTCATCTCCCTACTGACCGGCATCTTGCAGTGAGTAAATGAAGTGTGAGTATCCATTTCAATGGGGCTCATTGTGCAGACGCTCATAAATTAACAAGTTCAGCCTCAAACCAGCAACCTGTGCTACGCAGATGATGAACACAATCTCTTATTACTATACCTTCAAAGAAAGTGCTCTGATACTCATCTGCAAAGGCCATCCAGCTGTTTCAGCTTCCATCTATAAAGCTTTTCTCCCGCTTCCCTTTGAAGCAATGAAGTTCAGCATTCTCATGCGGGGATCATGGTTGTGGTAAGATGCTTCTGTTAAGTCAAAAAATCTGCTTTTTTCCTCAACAAGACTCAGACCGAGGTTGTGCAGTATCTCACTGTATTCTCTCGCTTCAATGCAAGAAGAGATCTGATGCTACGATCTCACAAACAGTAAGATGCCACAACCAGAAGAGTTCATCAATTCAAATAGTTTCTGTGAGAAAATTAAGCAGCAGCAGCAGCCAGGAAAGCCCTCAGTAGAGGTGCCCCATTGTCTGGACGATGTTCATTGAGAACGTGGCCTTCCGGGAACTCAATATATTCTGCACATCAGCTCTGCAGCAGAATAGCAATATCGCAAACAACCTAAAGAATATTCATTTACCTAATGCTCTGCTGTCTGAAAAAGCAAAACAAGTGACAATCTAAACCAGATGGGTTCAGAGGGCAGCATCCATGCCAACTTTTCACGGTAACCAGTGACCATATCATTGTTTTCCATTCAGTCTTACTGTCTGTTAGCTATATCATGTGGATATCCTGCAAAAGTGGCATGGACCTAGCTTGCCAGGCAACATCAGGTCAAGAACATATTCAAAGCTTTCTCAGTTGACCAAGGACCAATACTACTGATACTGAAGACAGACATGAATCCACCTCATAAAGGTGGCTTCTTTCGTCCCTCCTTCTTTTAACCACAATCTACTGGATACAAAGGCACAGGGATTAGAAATGGTCATCACCATTTCTCGTTCTGGAGTCCAGGACTGTGAAAAGCATTAAGTTAGGATCAGGAGAATCTTCCCAGTGTCAACCTTACCCCTCGTTTCTCTAATTTCTTGGGTTAAGAATACCAGATCAAATTTTGATCATTCACTCCATAAACTGGGTCACTTTCTACCTCAACCTACAGACGCTCTTAAAAGGAGAGGAGTGACGTTGCTCTCCTTTTAGTACTCACACAAAATAAAAAATGCAGTTTACAGAAAGCTGCCAAGGAACCGTGGGTTTAAAGTTTCCAGACAATTTATTTATTCTGAGTCACATCTCTGGGAAAGTTTGATACCCCAGTTCCAGACTGCGGCTGAAAGCAGTGGCTCTCATCTCCATAGATCCAGTATTGTGTAGACTCAGACCCACCATCTGTCCAGTGACTCACTATTTCTGATACATCTGTAAGCAGAAATTAGGGTTCAAAACAGTAATGTTTAATAAATTTAAACAAAGAAATTCAAAAGGCCAGCTACTGACAGCAGATTGCTGCAGTACATTTAGGAAAATGTACAGCTAACAACTGGACTGGCCTACTGTCTAAGTAAAAATGGCAGCTCATGTCATGAACATATACTTTTTTTTTTTTTTAAACACTATGCAATGGTCATACTAGTCCCCATATTAATGCATACTTTTTAAACTGGGTTATCAACTGGGAAACTAGGCAGAATCTTGGTTTTAAACTTTTTTACATTGAAGAACGGCACGTGTAGTGGCTCTGTTAGTAACAGGGTAAACATTCTTAGGGTATAAGGTTTCTGAATTTAAAAATATGCCATCAAAACAAATGTGTTTATCGTCTTTAAAAACAAGATTCCTGAGGTGCGAGTGAATCCTCTACCCTTTAAGCATGTCAGTTTTGTCAATAAATGCATTAGAGGGCAAATCGCATGGTAGATCTTTGAGATGATGTCTCAAGTTCTGGCCCAAATGTCCAATGCGTGCCACCTATGTTTCAATCTGAGATTCGTCAATGCCTCTCCTGGTAGCTTCTCTATTGCAATCCAGATTATGCTGTTCAAAGAAAATGACACTCCAGCATTCATTCTACTCCCAGGCTTGGAGCAAAACTAAAACTTAATTTAAACTGCCATTGTATTTGGTTACAGAACAAAACCTTTGACTTCAAAGCATGAGAAGACAGAAATACTCCTCTGGGCTGAGCCACAGCCCACTCTAGGAATACTGTGAAATATTGGCAACAATCAGTCATAAAGGCAAAAATGCGTTGTCACGCCAAACCTAAAAATGTCAAAACGTAATTAATTCTTCAATACTCCATGCCCCTTTTCCCTAAAGTTCTGACCAACACCTTATTTTATTACAATCAATGAAATAAAAAAGGCATTTTCATGTTTAAAATATGCTTTTGGGAGCCCAAATCCCATTATTAGCTAAACGGTATATAATGCCGACTAACAATTGGCTTGAGAAAGCTGCTGCTGTGTGATCATACTGCAAACAACTGACAAACAAATGCAGAAATCTTTTATTTAAAGTAGCATGCTGGGTAAAAGTAAAAAGGTGCCTACCTTCCCACCCCTTTGCAGGAATTGTGGAAGCACATTCAGATGTCTTCCACAAGAATGAAAATCCACGCCAAATCAAAAGTGAGGCTCGATACAAAAATCTGCATTTTAATGTGTTTTCCCTGAGGGCCGAGCTGATACTTTCCACTGTTCACCTGCAAGTCAACAACACTGTTTATGAAGCACCTCTGCGTTTTCTCGGCAAACAAACAGGGATTTCGTTTCCACAATCGTCAGGGTGGTATAATTAATGAGGCTAGAGTTGGTACACACGTCAGGTCTGACGTCCTCGATCTCTAGGCACTCTAACATATCATATACGTCACCTTCTTTGAGGGCTCAGGGAGGCAAAGAGCGGATGTAGGCAACGTGCATGATACACACAATAGATGAATGCAAATGAACATAAGTATGGCTTTGATGTGCAAATTCCTTTGCTAGTTTGGCACAGTGAGAATACTGCCATGCAATTACAGACATTGTCTTCTTCATCTAAAAGTAGTAAGAGGAGCATGGGGAAGGGAGAGCACCCACCTGCCTTGCACGTAAGCCCAGGTTGTATTATTTGGATGCACCAACACCCTGGCCTTCCACCGCTGTCAGATCTTTCTCTTTTCCCCTCTATTTACTGGGTGTACAATGTGCAAGAGACAAAAGACTCTCTTCCTAGAATCCTCAAAGTGCTAGCTCAGTGAGAGGAAACAAGAATGCCTGACGAAACCTGTTCCTCCTCGCTCAGATCTTGTTGCCCCCCCCTCTACCTCGGCTGTCAATGGACAATAGGTCTATGCCCAGGCAAAATTTCAATTACACTGGTTCAATCTTGCATAATTTTAGTAATTCTACTTTACACTTGTTATGCAAAATTCTCAGAATTACGCTAGTCCTTGCAAAAAAAATTAGCACAAGTACATGAGAACAACCAGAACGCAAGATCACACTTAAAGACTAATTAAGGATTCAGAAAAGTTAGGGCCTCATATTACGGTTCCCACAGGAAATAATGGAATAGTAATACGGGGGATGGGATATCAGTCACATTTGTGACGGAGTAGCCCCATCCACCAAGCTCTAAATCAGGCCCTTAGTCTGTTACTTAGGACAGGATTTAAAGACAGCAAGAACCATAGTTACCAATTCTTTCAAAATATAAATAGGACTTTGGCTCCACCCAGGTTGACTACTTCTCTCGCTCACCTCATGCTGTTAGATATTTGGCATATCTATCTGCCGCCTATGGAGTCCCTGCTTTGCAATGCACAAGAGTCTATTTTACAACACATTGAATCGTGTCACATTCAATTCTTTACTTCATATTGATCTTTTTTTTCCACTGTAGAAGGCTTTTCTTTGGTCCTTTAGTCAGGACTCATAATGAAAGCCAGATCTACTGGGTTTTGTGCTAACAGACACTGCAATTTCTTACCTGTAAATTGGGTGTACTGAAAAACACTTTGCAGATTTTGTAAGCCATCATGCCCCAGTCAAGCTTTGCTCTTTATAAAAAGGTGCCCCTTTCGCACACCTAACAATTCTGATAAATATCATACTACAAGTTATAAGACCAATTCATTTTGGTCTCTGAGGTTAAAATACATGTGCCTAATTCTACACTACACTTTAGGGCTTCATAGCTACACCCAGCATGTGACTGCCACAAAGGAGAGCATGGTATGTAGGCAACTCTGCTGCAAACCACTAGGCTTTAAGAGGAGAGCCAAAAGTGCTTCTCTTTTACCCTTCCACATTACATCACATCCCAATGTGTGCTGTGTATGCCTTTACATCAAGCGGCTTGAATAGTGAACATGAAAACCCACACAATACTGTAGACATAGATGAGTGTTTTTAGCATGCAGTACATATAAAATGTATAATGCCTCGTTGTTCACTCTTCCTTGTGTGATTTGAAACTAACAATAAACCGGGTATATTGGGCCTGTGTGCCTTCAACTTAAATAACAGGGGCTGGGGAAACCAAAATAACAGCTGTTGAAAAAAGTTGCATATGTTGTTTCATTCACAAACAGCAACGATTAAGTTAATATTGTGGAAGCCTGCAAGTAAACTTTTACTAGTCTAATTGCCTGCTTTCTTTAGCTGAATGATTACACCCTACCACCACCAAAACTTTACGCCAATGATTGAGGGAGTGGGAGGGACATGGCAGATCACAGTGGGGCGGAGATTACGAGATGATTTCAGTAGCTCAATCCACATTAAATGTAAGACTTATAGAAGAGCAAATGCATCGGACAGAACCAGAACTGACCAAAACCACTACTCCCAATAATTAGGGTGTTGTAAGTCCCATATGCTTCTGGGCCCCAGTGCAACTACTGCCCACATGACAAAGGACCTGAGAAGCAGGCTCTCTCTTTCACCCCTTCCACACAATGCCAAAACATCACTTCAATCTTGAAACAGGCTGCCCCTGTTCCTTTCCAAAAATAAATGAGGTCCTCCATTTTGCCCGCTTTTTTTCATCAAGTGTATCCTGTACCGTAATGCTAGCAAGGAAAATTAGCCCCTTGCCATTTTGTAACATAAGACATTCGTAATTGTGATAAGGTGAGCCCCTCAGACCCCTGTGACACTGCACCTGCTTCACTAATGCTAGCGCTAGCTACTTCCTTGTGAAGCAGGCGGTCTCTGTCATTTCTCACATGCTCAAACCAATGTGTCTTCTCTGCTTCTAAGTTCTCCTTCCGTGGGCCATTGTTACGAGGCTCAAAGCAACATTGGCAGGACGAGTATGCACTGGTAACCTACTGCAAAGAAAGGAAGGCTAGTAATACAGCCATAGTTCTGCAGCATCAATGGTATCTACAGCTCTGTGAAACAGGCTGTTTACTCTGCCCACTTCTGAGGCCAGCACTTCTAGGCCTGCTGCCAAAAGGAGGCTTTGTGCCTCTGTGTAAAAATAAAAAAATAAATAAAAAAAAAAACACATCGAGAACCCGCGCCACACCCTCGAAACTCTGTTGCTTGGCCCTTGTGTCAAGCGCAGCAAGGGTGGCCTGGGCCATAATGCTTGTAAGGAAATTGGAAACTCATCTCCCTTTTCATAGAAGAACAGGTTTAGATGTTCCTGTAATGTGAAGCAGAGAGAAATTTAAAGAAGAAACATACCTTCTCAACAGTGTGCCCCCCAACCCAAGAACACAGCCCCACCGTTTGAAATCCTGTTATTTACACACAGACACACTTTAAAAACAAATTTAAAGTGCACAGAACAAGTAGGGCTCACTATTTCACCTATAATGAAAGAGATGCAATTACAAATCTGCATCAAAATTGTAAATCAGATGAGACTGCATATCATATTGCCCTTGCCACATTGAGGGAAACGACTAAGAAGGTAGCATATTTTACTAGTCTGAGCAGAAGTTGTTGTTTAAATACATTTTAATTTTAATGTATTTATATCTAGGTATAAATGTGAGTATATAAACTTTGCATTTGATATGCAAATTATGCTTTGTAAGGCTGCTGTAAAGTTATGGATTGTTGTCCTAACTTGAGAATTTCAGTAGTTTTTCAGTTTTCATTTGTAACCACAACTACACTCTGGCTTTTAAGTTAATGTCTAAGTTTTTTTTCTTTTTTTTCTTTAACTTGTAGTAGTGTCTCATAATCAAAGTTAACCATAACTTCACTTTAATCTGGTTTTCCAGTAAACTTCAGGTTTTTTTGGTCATGTACCACATGCAACAGTTCCTTGCGCCCACCCACGAGTAGCTAGTCTCCACCATGCATGCCCTTCAGCTGTGCATACTGGGGGTTGGCCACAGAGACTAGAAAGCAGTTAAGCCCAGCACTCAAACTTCCACAGAGCCTTTGACTGGGACTAGCAGGGGTTGAGCCACAACACTTGACCTTTGGCCAAACCCAGTGCACAACTTTTTACAGGAGGACACGCTCATCTAAACAGTGACTTTACATTGACTGTGGGTGGTGGCAGTGAGTGTCCAGGCTCTGCACCTAATCCCCGCTGTTCAAGGCCGTCGGGCATCACACCGTAGGCAGACAACCCTTTCTTAGTACAGCCTTCTACTCTGTGTAGCAGGGATTGGCAGCAGGGACAGGACAGCGACCTGATTCTGCTCTCAATCCTGACATGTGGCCTTTGGACCAGGGCAGCAGTAGTGCAGTGAATACTTTATTTTTTTTTTTTACATAGGCTTTGTGGATCCTGTGTTGCATTCGCATTGACCCAGAATCCACAAATAAACTATGCCCTAAATTAATTCAGCATGGTATTTGCAAATTTGTTAATACAAATATACGTTTTAACACTAATTTTATTGCTGGGAGTGGGGGATGTACCTTTGGGCCTGAGAGCAGAAGTTGGTTCACACTGCACCCCTGCCCCACTACACCCCCATTCCTTTTTTTCTATTTTTGTTTTCTTCAATGGCAACTCAAACTTAACCATAAGTGCTACTGTTGCCTCTGTGGTAAGTACATCTATGTTTACTAATCAAAACAAAAAAACTACTGAAATTTGTCATTTTTGGAAAGTTAGGCAATTCATACATTGAATGCCAATACAATGGTCAGATCTCACCACTAACGTGACGAATGCAATTACAAATGTAATAAACGATCTCACAGGTGACATCACATCCTATCTACCTAAACACTATGAAGGAGATGCTTAAGAACCTGTTATTTAGTGGTATCAATAAGTGTTGCTATTAAGTTGTGCTTTGAGGTACTCTTACTAACTTGTATAAATTACTGTGAGATCATAAGCATTGTATATGGTGTCCGAGTTATAGTTTGCATGGTTTTTTTTGCGAATTCAGGATGTAGTAGCTAATTACAGCTTCCAAATGTTTTGTTTTTTAATGGTCAACCACAATTGTACTTTAACTGTTTTGTGTGATTCTTTTTAAACACAAGTTGATGTGCTGAAACCAGTTCAAACCACAACTTCACTTGAAAAAAAAAATCGAGAATTTCTGGTGTTTTTTTACCACATACCACACACAACTTCTATAAACATATATCCTAACCTGGTGAGCATGGCCTTTGGCTTTGTGCAGCAGAGGCTGGTCCCTGCGTGGCAGCCAACACCTGCTGCACATGGCTTACAGCTGTGTTAATGGTTGGCTGCAGGACATGGCTCGCCACTAGGAACTACGGTCAAATGCCACTGGGGCCAACCTCTGTTGGATGTGGCCTTGTCTATGTCTAGAAGCTTGTTTGGGCCCTTGAACACACACTTCAATCATGCGGCCAGACAGCACATATTATTGAATAAAGAGAGCATTGCAGAGCGGCTACGCATTGGAGGAGGCAAACAACTCCTCCTTATCGGAAAGAAACTTCACTGGTCAGCTACAGTAACTTACAACTTCCAGGGGTGACCATATTGCTGAAAGTGCCCATATTTCGGTCAGATTTTTTTTTTTTTTTTTTTTTTTTTAAATAACACTACTTTATCATAACAGTTTACAGTACAGATTCCTCAGGAGATAAGTTTTGATTTGTTGAGACGGGGGAGGTGGCCAATAATGGTAGATCAGTTTTAGAGAGCACTCACATTAGAGACTAAATTGCAGGAAAACCGAGAAAATAAAATACTTGGCACTGTTGAATGTATCTTACAAGTGACAACGAGGAATGGGCAGTTATGTCATCCTAAAGAAACTCTAATACATGAGAGTAGAGGTTGTCCACATAAGCACACAGAAGAACGAGTTACTTACCTTCGGTAACGACTTTTCTGGTGGATACATTAGCTACCTGTGGATTCCTCACCTAATGAATACTCCCATGGCGCCAGCATTCGACGGAAATCTTCTTACTAGTCTCTGCACGTCGACGAGGACGTCACTCTAGCCCACGCGACGCCGTCTGACATCATACAGGCAATAAGAGGTCCTCGACGACGTGCCGACGTCAGTACCAATCATTTTTTACGTGCATGAGAACAACCAGGCAATGCAATGAAAGAGCAAGGCAACATCCCATTACATTGTAAAAATACACAACATTGCATGAATAACTGTAAATCTTTTATATATATATATAACTCTCTCTTTTTAAAACATATATACACATCAAGTATATACACAAAGATATATACATATATACATATATATATAAATATAATATATACAACATCTATTGCACCCTCAAAGACCAAGAGGAGCGTACTCAAGGATTACTTGGTAAGACCAGAAAGGCAACGGGGAGGCGGGTGGGACCGTGAGGAATCCACAGGTAGCTAATGTATCCACCAGAAAAGTCATTACCGAAGGTAAGTAACTCGTTCTTCTGATGGATACAACTACCTGTGGATTCCTCACCTAATGAATAGAGTCCCAAAGCAGTACCACGCCCGGCGGTGGGTGCCTAAATGGTTAAACCAAGAAATCCTGCAGCACTGACCGTGCAAAATGGCCGTCCCTTCTAACCTCAGAATCCAAATAGTAATGTTTTGCAAAAGTGTGAAGGGACGACCAAGTTGCGGCCTTGCAGATGTCGACCACAGGAACACCTCTGGCCAAGGCCGAAGTGGCCGACTTAGCTCTGGTGGAATGAGCTCTAATGCCCTCAGGAGGATCCTTCTTTGCCAAAGAGTAACAGATTTTAATGCAAAGAACAACCCACCTGGATAGTGTTCTCTTGTGGACTGCCTTTCCTCTCCTCTTGCCCACGTATCCAATAAACAGCTGATCCTCCAGCCTGAAATCCTTTGTTCTATCAATAAAGAAGCTCAACGCCCTCTTTGGGTCCAGACGGTGCAGTCTTTCTTCCTCTTTGGAAGGATGAGGCGGAGGATAGAACGTGGACAAAGTAATTGCCTGAGCCAAATGGAAAGGTGAAACAACCTTCGGGAGGAAAGCAGCCTTGGTCCTCAACACCACCTTATCCCCATAAAAAGTTGTATAAGGGGGCTTTACTGATAAGGCCTGCAACTCACTCACTCTCCTTGCTGATGTTATAGCTATCAGGAAGACTGTTTTTAAAACCAAATACCTTAAGGAGCAAGAATGCATAGGTTCAAAAGGGGACCCCATAAGGAAAGTCAGGACCAAGGACAAATCCCATTGCGGCATAACGAATGGCTTTGGAGGATATTTATTTAGAAGACCTTTCAAGAATCTGATAACAATAGGGGATTTAAATAAAGATGGTTGGTCTGGAAGACATATGAAGGCTGACAAGGCCGATAAATAACCCTTAACGGTAGCCACTGCACAACCTTTCTGCGCTAGAGACAGAGCAAAAGACAAAACGTCCGATAGATGAGCATGCAAAGGATCAATCTGCCTCTCTCCACACCACACAACAAATTTAGACCATCTATTAGCGTAGATAGATTTAGTGGAGTGTCGCCTGGCCGCTAATATAACATCCACTACCTCAGGCGGGAGAGAGAAGGAACTCAGGTTGCCCCGTTCAATCTCCAGGCATGTAGGTGCAGACTCTGGAGGTTGAGGTGTAAAACCTGCCCCTGCGACTGCGAGAGGAGGTCTGCCCTGAAAGGGAGACGGAGCGGAGGGCACATTGAGAGTTGGAGAAGGTCGGAGTACCATACCCTCCTTGGCCAATCCGGAGCTATTAGGATGACTAGAGCCCGGTCCTGGCGAATCTTCCTCAATACTCGAGGAATCAAGGGTATGGGAGGAAACGCGTAAAGCAACTGGCCGCACCAGGTTATTTGAAACGCGTCCCCCAATGCTCCCTGCTTCGGATACTGGAGGCTCCAGAATAACGGACAATGCGCGTTCTCTCGAGTGGCAAACAGATCTACCCGAGGAAACCCCCACCTCTGGAAGATTAAACGGACTTGATCTGGATGGAGACGCCACTCGTGGTCTGCCGAGAATTGGCGACTGAGACTGTCCGCACGCACGTTCAAGACTCCAGCCAGATGGTTTGCTATCAAGCAAATCTGATGGTCCTTTGCCCAGGACCATAGTCAAAGAGCTTCTCTGCAGAGAAGGTACGACCCCACTCCTCCCTGCTTGTTTATGTACCACATCGTGGTAGTATTGTCCGTCAGGACCTGTACCGACTGACCACGAAGGGAAGGGAGGAAGGCCTTGAGAGCCAGACGTACAGCCCGTAACTCTAACAGATTGATGTGAAACATCTGTTCCTCTGGAGACCAAAGGCCTTTGATCTCCAGATCCCCCAGATGAGCTCCCCACCCTAGAGTGGAAGCATCCGTTATGACTGTGGCCACTGGTGGCGACTGCTGGAACGGCTTTCCTTGTGAAAGATTGTTGCTTGCAATCCACCACTTCAAATCCACAGCAGCATCTCTGGAGATCTTGACAGTACTCTCTAGATCCCCTTTGTGTTGAGACCACTGCCTTCGGAGGCACCACTGAAGAGCCCTCATGTGCCAGCGAGCATGCGTGACCAACAGAATGCAGGAGGCAAACAGACCGAGCAGACGAAGGACCTTGAGGACTGGAACTACCGCTCCATTTCGAAACATTGGAACCAGATCCTGAATATCTTGAATCCGCTGAGGCGGAGGAAAGGCTCGGTTCAATGTTGTATCCAGTACTGCCCCTATGAACAGGAGGCGCTGAGAGGGCTCTAGGTGAGATTTGGGCTCGTTCACCGAAAAACCCAGGTCGAACAACAACTGGGTTGTTGACTGCAGATGATGCGACACAAGCCCTGGGGACTTGGCTTTGATCAACTAGTCGTCCAAGTAAGGGAATACTGCTATCCCCTTCCTTCCGAGTTCTGCCGCAACCACCGACATCACCTTCGTGAAGACTCGAGGTGCTGAAGTAAGACCAAACGGAAGGACCGCAAACTGATAGTGCTGCGATCCTACCACAAACCGGAGATACTTCCTGTGTGACTTGAGTATCGGGATATGAAAGTAAGCATCCTGCAAGTTGACAGACACCATCCAGTCTTCCTTGTTCAACGCCAAAAGCACCTGTGCTGGGGTCAGCATCTTGAACTTTTCCTGCTTGAGGAACCAATTCAAGACCCTCAGGTCCAGGATTGGTCTCAAACGACCATCCTTCTTGGGAATCAGGAAATACCTTGAGTAACATCCTCGACCCCTTTCCTGCTCTGGGACCAACTCCACCGCGCCCTTTGAAAGGAGGGCTTGTACCTCCTGTTCTAGCAACAGGAGGTGTTCTTCTGAACAATAAGAAGGGCGGGCGGGATGAGGGGCGGGAACTCCCGAAATGGAAGGGTGTAGCCTTTTCCCACAATACTGAGAACCCAAGTGTCCGTTGTAACAGTCTTCCATTTGGTGAGAAAATGCTGTAATCTTCCCCCTACAGGAGAGGAGTGAGTGGGAAATGGTGGAAGCCTAAGGCTGCTTCCCCTGCTGCACCCCGCCAGAGGATGAGGCAGAGTGCTGCTGAGAGGCTCCTCTGGTGCAGACCCTACCTCTCCCTCTAAAAGATCTATAGGGATGGGAAGAGGCAGGTTGCTGATATCTTCCCCGAAAGGAAGAGGAGGAAGAGCCACGCCCAAATCCACGAAACCTCCTGAAAAATCTGGAAGAGGCCGTGGAAGAAGGAGCTTGGAGCCCTAACGACTTAGCCGTGGCCCTGCTCTCCTTAAAACGTTCCAAGGCCGAATCAGCCTTGGCTCCAAACAGTTTGTCCCCATCAAACGGGAGATCCAACAATGTGGACTGTACATCCGCAGAAAAGCCCGAGTTACGGAGCCAGGCCTGCCTCCTTGCCACCACAGTTGTGCCCATTGCTCTGGCTACCGAGTCGGTCGTATCCAGTCCAGTCTGGATAATCTGGGTCGCAGCAGCCTGGGCATTTGAAACATCCAAAAGACCCTGGGGAAGCTCTGTAAATGATGAGGAAATGTCATCCATCATAGCATGAATATACCTCCCCAGGATACAGGTTGCGTTGGTGGCCTTCAACGCCAGACTGCAGGACGAAAAAATCTTCTTGGACTGCGCCTCTAGTTTCTTTGAATCTCTGTCCCCAGGCATCGTCGGGAAAGAACCAGGCGCTGACTTGGATGAACAGGAGGCCTGCACCACCAAGCTCTCCGGCGTAGGGTGCCTAGACAGAAAACCAGGGTCAGTCGGAGCCGCCCGATACCTCCTGGCCACGGCTCTGTGAACTGCTGGGGAAGATGCCGGCCTCTTCCACACCTCTAACACCGGATCCAGCAGAGCGTCATTAAATGGCAAAAGAGGCTCCGCCGCAGCGGAGGCCGGATGTAGCACCTCTGTTAGAAGGTTTTGTTTAGCCTCCACCACCGGCAAAGGCAGGTCCAAAAAACTAGCTGCCTTCCGTACCACTGCGTGAAAGGAAGCAGCCTCCTCAGTATATTCTCCCGGGGACGAAAGATCCCACTCAGGGGAAGTGTCCAGCCCACTGGCCGACTCCAGACCACGCAGCCCATCACCCGAGTCCTCTAGCTCTCCTTCCTCCAGGGCTCGTTGGTACTCCTGCTCCTCTAATACACGGAGAGCACGTCTCCTCGAATGAAGCCGTTGTTCAATACGCGGAGTCGACAATGCCTCCGCCGAAGTCGAAGATCGGCGCCGACGAAAGAGCAGTCGAAGCAGATGGACCCACCGGAGTCACAGGCCGAAATCCCGACGTCGACGGGATGGAAATCCCCGGGGCCAATCCCTCTGAAGCCACCGGAGCAGCCACCGGAGCGGCCACCGGAACGGCCACCGGAGCAGACACCGGTGCCGAGCCCACGTTCCCAAAAGGGAGAAAGGGCATAAAGGGTGCCGGCCGAAGAGGCGCAGGATCACCCAATGAAAAGGCCAAAGGCCCAGCCGGAGCACCCCCTGGAGCCATCTGTTGGAAGATGGCATACATCGCATTCAAGAATGCGGAACTATCGGCTCCAGGGGTGGGAAAAGCCGGATACTGGGGTGCCTGTCTCGGAGGCGACCCCGACGCCGGCCTTGACGTCTGCAACGCCGGAGAAAACACCTGAGGCTCCAATACCTCAATCACCAACGCCTGTCCAGGTGAAGTCGGAGACGCCGGAGAGGGCAACAGCGTCGAAGGATGCGGCGTAACCGTGGGACTGATCTCCCATGTCCTTCAGCGCCGATCCGAAGACCTGGAACGAGTCTCCTTTGAATGACGCCGAGATTCTCTACGGCGCCGGGAGTCTCGATGACGCCGATGTCTTGGTGAAGAAGACTTTTTGTGATGCTTCTCCTTCGATTTCGCCATAAACAGCTTCGCCTCACGTTCCTTGAGGGCCTTTGGATTCATGTGCTGGCATGAATCACAAGTCGAGACGTCGTGGTCGGAGCTCAAACACCAAAGGCAATCGGAATGAGGATCCGTCACTGACATCATGTCTCCACACTCACGACAAGGCTTGAATCCAGCCTTTCTCTGCGACATTATTACCACAGCGAAAGACTACGCAGCAAAAATACACTGTAACCACAAAAGTAACAGTTGCTCCCTCGAAGATATCCGTTTCGAATGCACGGAAAAAAGGGAACTGACGTCGGCACGTCGTCGAGGACCTCTTATTGCCTGTATGACGTCAGACGGCGTCGCGTGGGCTAGAGTGACGTCCTCGTCGACGTGCAGAGACTAGTAAGAAGATTTCCGTTGAATGCTGGCGCCATGGGAGTATTCATTAGGTGAGGAATCCACAGGTAGTTGTATCCATCAGAAGTGCAGAAGCCATATGTGAATATTTCGGCCTTAATTTCGGATCACGTGACTGCTTTTGGAATAATCATGTCAAACATGTTATCCTCTTACTCAAAGGTACTCTCAGTGTGATGTTGTGCTCCAGTGTATGGTTCATTGCTGCATCCGAAATCAATAAGAGAAACGTTAAAAAGCAAATCAATTACCCACTGAAATTCTTTATGGTCAATGGGCAGCTTCTTTCAGACGTGGCAGGTGTTCTTTGGGTGTTCGCTATGGGGGCATCCGTGGCAGTCCTTATGAAGAAAAGCTGCTCTCAATCAGGACAGTTTCATGTTGTCTTTAACAGGGTCATAAAATAAAGTGTGCACGGGTGGAGCTGCACTCTGCTCGGGGGCTGACAAGACATTGCGGGCCAGATATTTAAAATTGTTAATTCACCTTCCATTAGATCCATCTCGCCCTTGACATTACCTGCAGGTGAAGACTTCTGAATTTCTAGCATTCACTTTCTGGGAAGGGAAGTCTACCATACCATGAACCGCATATGCAGCTCGCTGGCTTATTCTGAAATAATTGTTATCTTTCACGTGAAGAAGAAAAATGTGTGACAATTTAATGACTGCAGAAGGAAAGCAAGATCTGTAAATCACTGAGAACGATATCCAAGGCTTTGCGTAATTTAAACGGTTCAGTCATTTACATTAGAAATACTGAATACATAAAAGAGTTGGTGAAAAGTCTATTTTTTCTTTGGAAAAAAAAAAAATAGGCTGCACGATTTCAATGCTCATAATGACACTAAAGGATGGAAGAACACTGTCAAAATATACATATTGTGCCCAACAGTGCACTTTTTATGCAGGCTCGATTATAGACGAACCTATATGTTAAAACAAAAAAAGAAAAACATTTATTTTGAGATGTCTTTATTGTGGGATAGGTTTTTTTTTTTTTTTTTTTTTTTTTACTCTGTATGTGGTAGGGAGACAGCAGCATGTGCGCTGGGGTTGCTCACTTTACCGAGTTGTTTAAATGTTGACATCAGCAAGTGCAAAAAAGTTTCTATTAAATAATGGTATTAAAAAATTCAGATTGGCTGATTTCAATGTCCTTATATGCACGTTGTGTATGTCAGGTGCCTAACTTCCATATTTTTGGTGTTTGTGTATCGAAGACTAAGCAGAGAGGAGTATGAGCTGTCTAGCATAACATGCCATAATTTGTATAATTTATGCACATATTTATAAATAAGGAATATTGTATTTTGGAACTGCTCTAAAAATCCTTACCTGGTAAGCCAACCATCTATTTTTTTCTGATCACTATATATATATATAATATATATCTATATATATAGATGTGGCTCTCTCTTTCTTCTCTCTCTCTCTCTCTCTATATATATATATATATAGAGAGAGAGAGAGAGAGGGAGAGAGAGAGAGAGAGAGAGGCGGAGAGAGAGAGAGAGAGAGAGAGGCGGAGAGAGAGAGAGAGAGGCGGAGAGATAGAGAGAGAGATTTGGCAGCCCCTTTCATTATTGATCTGCTAAGAAAAAAAAAATACAAGTCAAGTAAGGCCAACCCTTTTGGTTTTTACAGTGCCTGGTAAGATTTGCCACAAGTCTCTCACAACGCAATCATAACTCATTAGTAGCTGGTACAACTCATCACGAATTCATAACCAGAACCCAACTGTCTTGTCGACAGTTACAAATTTTGAGTGCTTTCAAACAAAAGCATTTTTATTTAAACTCAAAGATAAGGAAAAAAAATGCGCGTGCGACATTCGACGCCCCTCTCCTCCGTCCGGCACCTCCATGTACCCTGTGAGAGCGACACTCGAGGTCTTAATCAGGGGCGTCAAGTAATACAAAACTTCCATTTTGAAGACACAGCCCATCTGCTCCTGCACGTGACCCTGCTGTGAAAGCGCCATGCTGCTCAGGCGGACGGTGCACCGCACACAGTGGCTCGTTCACACGCATTCCTTTCGGATGACGGAGCCTATCCACGGGTCCCGGTGACGGTTGGGCCCTGTGGGCTTCGCTCCTCTTTCCCCCCTCTCTTCCGCTCTGCAGTACAGTGACTAAGCTGACAAATATTCCTGGCCAATTACAAACCCACTGAAAGAAAAGAGAAAAGGCCCACCCTTTGAGTGCTGCACTGCCCCATGCCTCCGCCCACGCCGCAAACCTATCCTCAGGCGCCCGGATGCTGAACATGGCAAAACATGAACTCATTAATAAAAACAGATTACAGGCCTGTCCTTTACTTGCTCTCCGGCACCGAGCCTTACATTTAGCCCAAACGCCGGCGCCATTAGTCTAAATACCTCAGAAAGTACTGGTTATGTCCATGGCTCGTGGTAAAAGCAAGTAGGTGAAAGGGTCCCCCCCCCCCCACACCAGAACTTATAGAAACGTTTTTCCTCAAAGTGATCTATCCTTATCAGTCAGAAACGTAGCTAATCAAAACGCTATGCGCCACCACAGAGGTCGATGCATGAGGCTAACTTGGGAAATTCTCAAAGTTATATTTTTTGGTATCACCAGGTTGAGAAAGCAATATCAACAAATATATTTTGTAAAACAATGTATAAGTTACATAAGTTTTATGTGTATACCCTCCTGTCAGCAGGCCTCGTGGCGCTACTGGCCACCTGCGACGCCATTACGTACCGTTCTAATCTTTTTGCATCTTGGCGGGCTTAACTGCCACACTGAAGTATGGAAATATTTCAATACATTTGAGGTGCTGTACACTATGCATAGCACTGAGTATTGTTATTTCGTATTTGTGTGATCAACTTTCCTTTTGGAATCTGGAGGATATTTGGATTACAATTCTGAAATAAACTTTTGGTGTCATTAGAGAGGAATGCCTGTCTTTTATTTTGGTATGAAATCTTTTTGAGACCAGAAAATTCACCATCTCTTCTATCCACACTTCAAATTCACTTTAGCCTTTCAGTTCTTACGATAATCTATCGTCAAACATCTCAAAGGTAGTATACTCCGATTCACAACCAAGTCCTTTCCCAAGCCTATATTACTAATAAAAAGTAAGACATCCACCACCAGATCCTTGAGCACTCTACATTCTGGCAACAAGTGAAAACTCAAGCCGATCATTCCTTGCTCGCACCTCTAAAAACTGGCTTCTTATAAACGTAGTTTGTTCTGGCACCAGCACAACACTGCTAGGATCTTTTGATGAACCATTCGCAATCTAGCTTTCATGTTAAACAGAAGAATGAAACATAATTTATTAGTTAAGCATAGAGACATTTCCCTTCAGAAGTGTGCCTCGACATGGGGTATTATTGCCTGTGTGTGCGCTGTGGGATAGCAGTGTCTAAGCAAGCCTTTCAGGGGCTGCCACATTTAGTGTGATCAACTGGCACCATCATGCTTGAATGAAAGGAGGCAGCTGGGATGTGCCTGGGTAGAACCTGGTGAGGCTGACCGCGCCAGCGAGTAGGTAAGTGAATGTGTGCCTGCAAGGAAGTGTGGCTGTGCATTTGAGTTTGCGGATTGAACCTTTGAGTAGGCCGAGATGCAGCTGGTTACAGAGGAGCATGCCACCTCATCCCCACCCCCCCACAAGTCGGACTGATCCAGAGTGTTTACCTTTGGCCCTGCGCCTGCAGAGCATGTTAGAACGAAATTCTATGCTGCTTTAGCCAGCAAGGTGGTGTGCATAAGACAGAAAAGCACCCTCGACTGATTAGTAACTGTAGTGGACAGGTTAACTATCCCTTGAGCTACTGAAAGACAGTCAGTGGTACCTTCTCGGTCCTGCGCTATCATGGCTGCAGTTGCAGAGCAACCAAAGATATCTGGTCATTTAACTAGGACAGTGCCACAACTTTTAGACACACATTAACAAACTTGCCAAACTACTGGCTTAGAGAGGATGATTCCTCACTTACGTCCTAGGATGGGTGAGAGGGCTCCCTTAGGATTCACTGAAGGTGGTGAGAGAATCCCCAGCAAATTCCCAGGGAGGGCTGTTTTCAAACAGCAAAGCACTGGGCGCAAATAGAAACCTTTGTATTTTCAGTTTGACGGCAATGTATGCTTACTACCTATTAGTTAACACTAAATTACAGCTACATGACACAAACATTTCGCTTTTTGTTGTAAATTCTAAAATAATTGAGTCTATGTCGAGATCAAACTATATGCAACTGGACCTGCTAGCACTTTGTTAGCTACTTTTAAAAATAATTCGGAATCCCTGGAACCAATAACCCCAGAAGAAATCCGCAGAAAATTTATTTTGTTTAAATAATAAAACATGTTACCTTTAACTTTCCAGAAATATAGCATGTATTAAAATGTGAAAACATTAAAGAGTGTCTAAAGAGGGACTATGTAGGCCATGAAATATGTAATCTGCATTCCAAGTTGCTGCCAATTTTCATCACAATTAAAAGTGTTAAAAGTAAAATATGCTTATATTGTTCTACGGCCCCAAAAATACTAGAGCCTATTGGTTGGCCCTTATTGGTGGTCTACCCCTTGATAGACAGGACCCGGCTTCACATCAGTGAGAACAGGGGCACAACAAGCTGTTTAACGTTCTTTACATGGGTAACAAACTTTGTATTTATTTTGTTGGTCCAATAATGGCTGCAACATTCACAATAAAAATAATTATTTGCTGGACTATGAAAACATAAAAACCATCTTCTGGACCACTTCATTTATTTTATGGCTACCCCGCTAATCAGAGCATCACGCCGACTAGGAGTAAAATCAGAATTTCGTTTGGAGTTCTCCTGGAGGCACACACCTTCTGGTTTAACAGGGCTATATATTCATATTCACAAATACAGTGACACCCCAAGATGATACTACATATTTATATGTCAAAAAGTTAAAAAAAACAAAAGAGAATTCGGGGAACTGAGTCGCTTTTGATTAATACAATATACTTAATAAGTACACAGTGAGCTTAAAAGTCATTTCAAATTTACATTGAGATAATACAGTAAATAATAAATAGATCGCAAAAGAACAACTTTTGTAAACGGTATGTTTTATCATCACTAGGAGGTTGGAAGTTCTACAAACCGTCTCTGCTTCAATGAAACAAATTCCTTCAATAATCAATTAATATGGCACAGCAGAAAATGTTGACATGGCAGCTTTAGAGAAACAACAGGATAAAAGTCTTTAAGACCAAGTGTTTATGTGATAGGTAAAAGTAGTTCGGACAGAATAAGCTGGACTACAACACTACACTGTAATGAAGGCATCAATGCAGCCCACAATTAAGTCGCGGGGTCTTAAGGCAGTGAAGGAACTGCACGCACAGTCTTGTACAGTACCATTTTTACCAATATTTTTATTTTTCAGGTGCCAAGCTCCATTGTTTTTAGTTCTATGCAATTCTGCCCTAGTCAGCCAGCTCACCTGCTAACAAAGAAAGGGACCCTATGCCGCCTCCAAAGAGAAAAAGAAACCCACGCTGCCTCTGCTCGTCGCTGCAGTGTGGCCAGCAGGAGCACAAAGAGGGCAGCACCTAGATGGGACAGGTATAAGCACCTGTCATCCACCTCTCCTCCCCACCTTCCCTCCACCCTGCTAGGCGCCAGAAATGATCCAAGGAGAAACCGGATGTGGGGCTTCCCAGGGTGCTCCAACAAGTGGACCGAAGGTGAGTGTCCTCAAATCCGGAAATAAGAGGGCCACCCTCTTAGGAAGGCACACTGCATGCCCGCAGGCAGTAATTTTATTTTTTAGTTCAGATTTTTATTTAAGGAGGGAATAACAAAAAGAGGATAGAAGAAGAGCGGTAACACAGAGGACATATGCCCGTTTTGGTTTATGTAATATTGCATATTAGAACTCTGGAATGTTGAGAGCTCCACTGAAGAAGATGAAGTGCCCCACTTAATGACTGGTAAGACCTTCTGCCCCAACATTCCAATGCTTGTCTTTCTGTTTCTTCCTGTTTATTATTTTGTATTCTTTTTCCCAGTGGGAGGAATGATCGATTAACCTTAGAGGCCATTTCCCTAAGGTTATAACGGGTGTTAAGGGCCCTTGTGGTTATCAGCCCAAGCCGTACTCTGGTTCAGGGTATTTAATAACAGTTTTTGCTCACTGCAGCAAGTAGCAACAGCTACCGGTTCAAGCAATCGACTGGCTTTCGAGAACGGACCTCAACCCGTGTCGGCAACATTCATAAGAATGATACATTTCTACAGATAACCTAGTTTAGCATCCTGGCTGCAGACTGGCTATTTTAGATATATATTTTAAGCGTCATAATCAGAGTGTAGTGCAGAATAGTGCTGATCACCTGCGGCCTGTGCCGTGCACTGCATAACGTAACACCGACACAGGAGCAGCATTAAAAGCAGAACTTAAGAGCAGAAGGCACGCTATGCTTTAGCTGGACTGTTTAATAACACAATATAAATTAAGTCAGTGAAAATGGTTTATGTGCACTGAACGACCCAAACAGTCTGACAATAATGTTAATAATGTGCTTATATTTGGTACAAATCTGTCGACAACGTTTTGGACAAATATGAAACATTTTTTTGAATTCGTTAAGGGAAGGAAACCGGAACAAAAAGCACAGTGTACAGATTTTCAAAGTCTAGGAATTAATTGAGATGCAAGAGGACAGAAGCTAGTGAATGACGTTCTCGAACGACATATTTGGAAACTATACACATTTTACAATACACGGCAGATTACCACCTGGGGAGGTACATACCCTAACTGCTTCACTATCAACGGATACTGATTATATTCGATAACATGGATAAAAAGAGAGCTCTCCATGATGCAACAGCTTCAGCTTTAGGGGAGTTTATTGATTTGAAAGGGGTACTGTTCCAAAATACACCATGGACGATGCACAGATACAACTATATTGCTGTACAATGCTTTACGGGTAGCCCTTATTAGCCATGTGTTAATATGTTAACCTTTATGTCTCCTTTTGGAATTCTAACAGCAATCTGTTATTGGTATGCAAGTTGATGCAAACTATGAAACTTTGAGAATACCAATAAAAGAGTTTTAAAAAGTCTGTTCTATTATTCATAGTTTGGTGGATTAGCAAAACGAAACTCGGTGCCTCGGCATTCCTCATGAGGTGTTTGTTACTTTAACACGTCCCTTGGGAATGCTGAGAATTTTAAGAATAAGTTTGAGTGTGGGTGGCAGACTCTCACAAGAGCTCAGGAAGAGAAGGTTTGTGTGAGGGGTGTTTGTATAAATTACAGTTCCACCACGTCCTGCACGCAACACCCTACAGACATTTCGACACATCCATAAGACACTCTTGTGTTTGCTGTATATAAGCTTTCATTTAAAAAAAACATATATATATTTATATATATATATATATATATATATATATATATATATATATATAATATAACATGAAAAAGGTTTAAATAAAATGGTGGAAAATTACCAGTTGTAAAAAAAAAAAG
Source organism: Pleurodeles waltl (assembly GCF_031143425.1). Classification (NCBI taxonomy): domain Eukaryota; kingdom Metazoa; phylum Chordata; class Amphibia; order Caudata; family Salamandridae; genus Pleurodeles; species Pleurodeles waltl. The sequence goes on from NC_090440.1 coordinate 513,425,073, forward strand.
AGAGCGAGAGAGAGAGAAGAGAGAGAGCGAGAGCACTCCATCATTTGTTTGCATGTATACTTTAAGACAATGGCAACCACCATGCTGAAACTCGTAGAAGGAATATCTTAAGCCAAAAAACAATGGTCCTCGGCGAAAAACACCTCCCCCAACCCCCCCCCCAAAAAAAAAACTAGCTTCCTTCATGAATTCCATTGCTATAGTCCACGTACTTCCTTCTTATTATCAACTTTGGAAACCAGTGGTTCAGCTTACGGCAGTGCACAGAGTTGTACCTACATAGTTTGGAAGACAACACAGTCATGGATGCAAGTTGCATCATTGGAGTCATCTTTATCTAAAGCATCACACATCCTCAATACCTGAATATGGGGTGGTAAAATAGCCACAGTGTTAGAAACAGGTCTGAGTTTATGGAATAATTGAGCAGAAAGTATCATAGGCATCCTTCAATTCAGAAATATTGAAAACACACTACTTACATGGGGAAGTTGAAGGCTTACGCCAAAATTTACTTCAAGTAAATTCAAAACAAAGTGTGAAATGCCTTGAGCCAAATTCGGGATCAGGTACATAAACAAGAAAGGGTTCAATGTGCCATCAAGTGTGCATTTACAGCGCTTTAAGCTAACCAAGTGCCTGATCTGGAGATATCAGGAAAGGGATTATTTCTTCAAGAGACCACATGAATGCCCACTGCTCATGTGCAGCTTGTATAATCAAGGTGGGAGCTCCGTTCCTTGCAAGCTGAGCCAATGGGCAACATGACACAAGCCAAATGGAAATGAGTAACTAGGGAAGTTTCCATCTTGTACTTTCCACAACGAGTGGCAAAGGCCAGTTAAACATAAAGCCTCATGTCACACACACACACCACACAGATTGATCTGTTGACCCTGTAAGAAGCATGTCTGTGGAAGAAAACTAGGATTGATGTTATCCAAAATGTGATAACTGAAGCATATGAACTAAATACAGCAATATGAAACATGGAAGCCTGGAAATCGCAATAAAAATAAGATATGGGTAACTGATAGAAGTGGAGGAAAGATGAGATCAAGAAGATGTGGCTACAAAGCTAATTAATATAAGTGAACCCCAGTGTGTGACATACTACTGGCAAAGTTTAACTAAAATGCAAAGTTTACTGGCTAATCACGTGCAGATGAAACAATTCTGTTTGAGCACCAAAACATATACATAACTCTCGACAGAAATGCAAAGTACACAATTGTTTATTTTTAGGATTATAAAACGAAATAATGTCAATAGACTCGTTGTAGGGAAACAAGCTTGAGACAAGAATCAGAAAATGTGCACAAAGACAGTAACTGTAGTGAGGAGTCAAAGTGTCTCACATGGGTGAAGTAGTCTTCCTGAAGCAACACAAGAGGCACACAGTAAATAAAAAATAAAAAAAATCATGTAAAAGGGGCACTGAAACACACCATGTTCATGCACAAAGAAACAGATCAAATATTCTAGGTAGCTTCATAGCATAGAAAAACATGCAAACGGACTACCTGAGAGTTGACTATTGCCAAATTAGGAAAAAAGAGAAATAGGAGTCACGATTAAGATTTTAAAACTGATTTTCAAGAAATGTAGTGCCCAATACAAACATATCTTAAGGCAAAAACATTGTCTAACCTTTTATATAAAGGTCCAGGCCTTGAAAAAAATGTCTCCGACTCCTGTATGAAGCCAGAAACACTTGTGTGAAGTAAACACCCACATTACGTCCACATCCCATTTAGTACTCAATTGCTGAATAATTTCAAAAAGGAAATGGCAATAATCCATACAAATACAGCATTTCTCTTGGACTCCACAGATTCCTCTGAAGGTTTTGCCAGTGAAGCACTGCAAAGAGAGTGAGTGTACCTCAGGGGTCATTCTGCCCCCCATCCCATGATCAGTGCTATCGGCCATTGAAAAACTCATACTGGAACATCTTTTGGGACGGGAAATATCAGCCAGTCATGTCAGTTATTACAAACAGCCTGGAAAGGCTACCCCTTTTAACACCTCTGAAGCCTTCCTTAGCATCTGGATTTGTCATGCTTGTTGAGAAACCCACTCTAGAAATGCCTCTCTAGATAATGTCACAGCCCATCTAATTATCGAAAAGGTTAAATAATTTTGTGCGGGTGCCAGCCCATGCAGAACTCAAAGCCTCCTACACACAGTGTACAGGACTACGATAGGAACACGTTTTAATTTCCCCCCATCAGAATCTTTGAGGTCTGCAACACTTAAGATGTTTATATTTAAACATTTTAAGAAACAAAAAGGTGGCTGCACCCTTTCAGCCCTTGTCACGCCCCTCTGGAGTGGTCTACAAAAAGAAAGCAGCACGCTCTAGAAACACCTCTGCTTCAGAAGGTCTATTGAAACTTTCTTATTCCCATTATAGCTGTGAAACAATAAGATCAAATGTTGGTTATGCATAGTTCATCCTAAGGAGTTCAAACCAAGAGGCTAGATCAGTGAACTAGTGCTGTGCAAACATATCATATCGAAATACAATATTGTGGGACTGCACGATTTCCTCCCTAGATCGTTAATGAACTCCCATCAAATAAACATTTACTGTAACTGGAATTCTGTTTTTCAGGATGCAACTTGCTTAAGAATAAACTTGCCTTTCTATTCGCTTCTTTGTTCTCCAACATTCAAGACAAACATATTGTAGCAAACAGACACTTCTATGCCAAGTTAGTTTGGTTTACTGATAATCTTTCTTTCGTACAATTTTATGAGATTCAAGTAACAACTAATCAAAAGGAAAAAAACGAGAAAGGTCAAGTGTAAAATCAAGCCTTTCATCAGGCTCATTATTTAACAGTTATTTTCAACTTTTATATATTTTTTTATGGAATAGGTTTACAGGTGTAATTTAATCACAGGAGCTGAAAGACAGAGTCGCGGCAATGTTTGTCCTGCGGCACTTAAAAAACAAGCGCCTCAACTCGTTCTACAACTGACATTTTCTTCTTAAGTCCCAAGGACACTATATTTGACTTTAACAAATTCACCACAGAATTCAAACAAACGTTTATAATGTGCAATGCTTACAACTTCAAATGATGTTCAAATGCTTCATAATGTGATATATACATACATATATATTTTGATATCTAACATTCGACCAAGAAATTAAAATGAAATAATGCATTACATACATGAGCAAGAGACTTCTATTTAAATCTGCATCAACTTCCATCAATAGCTAAGTAAACTTTTAATATCATACACTGTGGTAGCAGCTGTCCATGCCTCTACGACCACCAGACTCCGTGGATGACAGAGAACACAAAGCTGCCAGCAAGCATCACAGTTCATCTTCAAAGTATTCAGCATATTACAAAAAAATAAGAATATACCATTGATTATCAAGAGGTAAGTAAAGGTGACATTCACCTGGATTGTTGCATCACTAGTCAGATGGGCATCAAAATACATGCTAAGCAAAACAGGAACAAAAAAGCTTTAAAATAGCAACAATAGCAAGCTCACCCTCTGAAACCTCCCTGAACAAAAGGTTAGGCTTCAGTACAAGTGCTTTCAATTGGTGTTCTCTCTACCACCCCAGACCTTCAAACCCCGCTCACCCCCCTCTTCTGTGACAAGTAACTTAACATTGGGTATGCATAGGAGGCGGACAACCCGAAAACTGGGGGCGGCCAAAAATATACAAGCAAATGATTAAGGTATGTGCAAAGCTGGTTGTGATCAGACCCGATACATACCCTGTATAAAGATTTTACTATAAACGTCTAGAATGTCAACATATGAAAGGCCCCATTCATTACCAGGTTTGGAACATACAGGTCAAGCCCAAAGAAAATATGGAATTCCAGATTAGACCCCTCATGAAGAAAAGCGTGGTTCGGATAAACTATTTTAACTAAGAGGACCGAACCAGGGAAAATGAGGTTTCAGAGAAAAGACCTTTAAACAATATTTTTTTTAAAAAAGCAACATGTGTGGTCCCACTGCATGCCTTATAATTCTTCTGTGTGTTGCCTGTTAGGGGAGTAAACACTTATGCGGCAATTGTGACAAAAACGTGTCCTGTTGCAGAGGCGGCATATAAAGGAGCACAGACAGGGCATTGATCGGGAGGTTCCTGCTGCGGAGCACCCGGGCCCGCTGGGACGCGGCCCTCCATCACACTGTGTTCTCTTTCACTGCATACACAACAAGCTTTAAGGGAAAGGCAAGGAAAATCCCATTTACACCTCCCAGACGGAGCATGTTCACTGCAGGGTAAAATTAACACTCGAGCTGTCAAGCGTCAGATTTTATTGCAGCGAGGACGTCTCCTCTCTTACAAGGTTACCCAAACGTGTAGTGTGTACAAACACGCATGTTTGTGTGTGCACCCATTTGGCGACATTGCATACAAGTCTGCAAAAAAAAAAAACAAAAAAAAATAAACGAAAGATTACTCGATAGAGTCTCAGGTGCTAGTCTGTCGTTATTACCAACTAATGGGAATTTGTTTAGTGAGAAAAGGACATAAGGCCTCACCAAGGCCTTGCGTTAAGAAGTCCAAGCAACGGAAGCTAACCATTAGTTCGAAGTTTGCCCCCCAAACACCAATGTTTACAGAACGCAGATGTAAACCATTAGTGTGCCCTTTCATAGGAACTATGTACAGCACTTTTATAAATCCAAAGATTTATTTTATTATATTCATATAGAATACAAATCGCTCAAGCAGCAAGCATCAAGGATGCGGCATTAGTTAACAGTAAATTAGGAGTGCATTTATTCGAGAGGGATAAAATTCCGATATAATAACCAAGTGATGAAACCAATACCAACCTCTACCAGCAACCTCCTTAAGCCATCCACAAACAAACCAACACAATAACAGCAAAGGCATTCTACTCATGTACCAAAAACAAACATATACAGATTTCAATCTCACCAACCACTACAAAACCCCACAAACAACACCTATACACGCTTCTATCCAAACTAAAACACTATGGCACCTTCATTCTCACACAAAACACAACTTTGTCCTATACCACTAACAAATCCACACGTCACTCACACAACACAAAGCCACATTATACATAACTTTAATGCATCCAGACACACACTCTGTATTCATACTAAACACCAGCTCTATCATTTACTTTCCCCTAATAGACCACTTTTTCTTTTTATCACAACAAAACCTATGCTCAGCCCTTCATCATATCATTTACCAACACTCTTCTTTTTTTTAACCAAAACACACAACCAAACAATCCTTACACACCACTCCATATTACCTCTTCCAGTGATAAGATCTAACACAAACACTCATAACTTTAGTCCATCCCTTCTTACACACCACATACAGTCTTCTCCAAAACACATCACCACCGCCTGTACTATTGAAGTACCACTCACCGGCAGTACTTTACATACAAATCCTTAAACCACTACATCAATAACTCCTCTCACTAATCCATAAAAACAAAACAAACACACACACCACCATATCAAAATCACACACACTTTCATAATACTTTGTCACAAATTACAAACATACACCCATTCCCTCCCTTATGACTACACAAATACACATCCTAATCCATCTTTATTCCTAAATTCTCTATCTTCACCAATAACAAACGCACCAACAGAAATCCCTTTCACCTTCCCCTCATCCATTTCACAATGCAGAGCTTTAGAATATGACCACATGCTCCATCACCACCCTTAACCCATACATCTCACACTCTAAACAGACACAAACAAAATGAACAACAAGCCACCATTCACAACTTTGCATCCCCATGTCTATTACACAAGGCTACTCCAAAAAACACAACTCACCACCTCACTCTCAACCACCGACACACATCTCCAACAAAATGCCTTCTGAGCCTGTTGGACAAGGAACAGGGTATAGAAAAACAGCACTATTGTGACCATCAGAGTTAAAATCTACACGGACACTTTCTACAAAATCAAAAATACACCACCCACTCTTCTACAAAACAAAGTCATACCACCACCAAAACACAATCCTTAAACTGCCTACAAATAAATGCTTGATAATTCCAAAAACAAGCACCACATCTATGACATAACTCACTGACACACAACCTGACACTCTCCATAACTGAATTATGGTTGGGAGATGACGTGGCTCCAGTGTTCCAGGCTATCAAACTATTATACAAAATGGTATAGGCAAAAGAGGAGGTGAACTAGCTGCTATATTCAAGTAAACAATAAATCTTAGCAAAACTGACTACATTTCCATACAAGGTTGTGAAGCCCTCATCACCAGATGCAACCCTACAACAAATTCCTGCTATAACTTCCTCCTCCTTTATAGACCACCACCTAGCAAAGCAACTTTCCCAGACACATTTCAAGACAGTTTCAAACCTTGTAACACTATACTCCACCGTATGCTTTCTCCAAGACCTAAACATCTGGTTTGACAAACCCAATATGCCCCACCCAAAAACTACAACCACTGACCTAGTCACACTGAACCTACATCAGATCGTACACAATCCCACACGCACTGCTGACACATCCTAGATGTCATTTTTCATCAAATCACGAACTAGTTACCTTTCAAAGCATCACACCAGTCACATTGTCGGGCTACCATTTGTAGCTTTACAACATAAAACCCCACACATCAACACATCTAAATCCAGTTTTCAAGCATCCACTTATCGACCATAGAACAAAGTCAACTTTGAACACTTAGAAATACAACTAAGAGCCAACACAGTTATAGACAACTTCTGTACAAAAGCTTTATGAGTGGCTACAGGAATCTTTTGATATCCCAATACCACTAAAACAGGACAAAAGCAAACAAGTACCTTCGAGAAATACAGAACTAAAAAAAGATAAAACAACAAATCAGAAGGCGGACTCAAACCTGGCTCAAAACTAACAGCCATCAAGACAAACTTCACCTACAAAAACTTAACAGAATATACAAATTAAAAAAGGTACTATTCAGACAGAATTCAAAATGATAAATCTGCAAATATTTTTTTTTAAATAACATTTTCACCAGATTTTCTCAAACCTAAATGCACAGAAGGAACTCATCCTATTACTCAAGAATTCACAAATTGGCAAATCATTACACAACCAAAGCAGACAAGTTAGACTATTATTTAAAACAAAGGCAAACCACCAGAACCACCCTGTTTCCAAATTACCCCTCCAAGAGTAAGCCAACCCAGCCTCTGCATTCCTGCATTCCTTCAAACAAATATTACAAACTGAATTTATGGATCTGGTTAAAGCAAGCATGTCCACCACACATTTTCAAGAAGATTCTTTTATCTACTTCTGCTGCCACACCAGTAAAAAAGAATCATCAATAATTCTTTAACTATGGGATATTTACTGAAGACCTAAAAAAGTTATACATACGCCCATTACTACAGAAAACAAATCTGGACCCGCATGATCTCAACAACTACAGACCAATTACAAATGGACCTTTCCTGGGCAAACTGATAAAAAAAGTAGTATTCACCTAGATGTCACAATTCATTGAAGATAACTCCAGACTTTGAGACCACCAAACTGGATTCCGCCCAGGAAGAAGCACAAAATCTGACATCGTCACCATCTAGAATGACCTTACAAACATGGTAGATTGTGATGGAGTTGCTGAACTACTTCTCTTGGACTTCTCAGCTGCCTTTAACACAGTCGACCAGGTCAACCCACTACAAAGACTCTACAGAGCCGGCATAGAGGGGACTGCTCTCAAGTGGATCACATTGTACATTCAAAACAGAACAAATATCATCCATACTCTCCCTTTCAAACCCTACTTCACAAAAGAAGGGGTCAATCAAGGCTCAATCATCTCAACCACACTTTTCAAAATGTATATGAAGGCATTACCAGCAACGATCAATGAATTTCAGCTCACATGCTGCAACAATGCAGATGACACACAAATACTCCTTAAACTGGAATGCCCCAAACACATTGGAAACTCACCAATCCTCAGTCTGTGACCACCTCCTAAAGTAGCTAAGTAAGTAAGAAACCTTGGAATTACCAAGCACTTCAAGTTAACAATGAATGCCAAGTGGACAAATTAGCAAAATCAAGCTTCATCAGAAAGAAAACTCTATGACGCATCATCCCCACCAGGGATTACCACACAAGGTCCAGGCTACTATCTCTCTGGCACTATCTAAACTGGATTATGCCAGCTGCTTCTATCATGGATCATATCTATCTACTATGAAAAGACTACAATGGATGCAGAACTCTGCTGCCAGACTACTACTACATGGAAAGCCACAAACCCACATCTTTCTTTCCTTGAGGGCTCTACATTGTTTGTTACCAGAAGATCCACCTTCAAGCTGATTTGTATCACCCACAAAGCAAAACATGGAACATAACCGCTTTTCATGAGGAATACAATCACCAAATTCATTCAACAAAGAAAACTCCAGTCAAGATTAACACCACACCTCAAAACCCAACCATATAAGAAAAAGACAATAGGTGGTATATCCTTATTTGTTCAAGAAGTTCTTACCCCCAAATGTAAGGTCCACAGATAACTATCTTATCTTCAGAAGACTACTGAAGAGTTGGCTGTTCCTACATACCCACCATACTCAGACAGCAATGTACAACATATCCATGTGTATGTAAACATTTAAATCTAGATATGTGTATTTCTTTGTACAAATATGTATAATAACAGTTTTTCCCCTAACTTAAAGGCATACTCTTTAGGCCTGCTTAACAAATGTATCGTATATATTACCTACTTATATTATTCTATGCTTAACATGTTCATAGGTCATTGCATAGTTTCTATGCGTTGTCTGATTAGATGCTTATGAGTCTGTTTTGTTTATTTGTCACAATAGGTAAATATTATCTTAACTATTTATCTACAAGCATTTCACTATTGAACTATTGAGGGGGAAAAAAAGAGATAAATACTTTTATAATAAAGTACATAAATTATCTTCAAATACTGCAAAATTTGAAAGTCTGTTTATATGATGCAACTTTAAATCTCTATATTATCTTCCTTACATATATATTCTCTTCCTATGTAATAATGCATCTATAAATTTATTATCTAAGTCCAACTGTGCAAGAAAAGAAGGTAAAATAAAAGTAAAATTATTCTCACCAATGCACTACTGTCTCACCCATACCTCTATCAATCTATCCTCTATCCCACTCTCTGACTCATCCCAAGCCTCATTCTACTACTATGAATCCCAAAATAACCCTTTCTAGACTCTTTCTCTCTCTACCCCTCCTGGTGCACCGCAAAACTCAGTTTACTACTGTGATGTTCCAAACAACCCTACTAAATTCTCCCTTATGTAGCTCTCTCTTGACTCCTCCAAAACCTCAATTTGCTACTACGATCTTCCTAGTCACTTTTTACAGACTCTTCCTTCCTCCATCTCTCCTTTACTCATACCAAACCTCATGTTACTACTAAGATCTCCCAATAAACACTTCTGGATTATTCCATTATCTATCCCCCTATGATTCTATTCAATTTAAATAACAAACATTACATGTGCACTGCTCAAATTAGCTCATATTTCACCTATACTAAACTAATATTTCTCTATACTAATCCATCGCTAATCCTTTTGGGTTCCAGGGTAGCGTATTACTCTCCAAAAAGCATTTTGATGCCTCGTCAGGGGTAGTTGGCGCTACATAAATACAATTACACTCTAGTGAGCTAATGAAACAATTGAGTTTCTGCTGCCTGAAGGATTCTAAAAAATATGCGACCTCTTATGATGAGTAAAATGAGTTTCTTTACCAGAGGTGACACTAAATTTAGGACTAGTTTTTCCTGGTTCAACTACCTATACATGATACTGACCAGAACAGATGTTTAGAGTGATAAAATCCTGAAAGGAAGTGTAAAACATTTTGTCCAATCCCCTCATACAAAGTTGTAAAAAGTAGTTCTAAACACTGGAAATAATACAACTCACTTCACGTTACCAGAGGTAGAAAACCACAGAATCACAGTCCTCAAAGGGAGTGGGTTCCAAGCCTCTTAGCCTCACTGGCTGTCTGTAGCTCTTCCCCTTAGTGTTGAAATTTACAAACACTTCACTATCTGCTTAATAATTTTGTGGCATACACCATCTTATCAGTGACTCCCAGTAAGACATGGAGTTCATGCAACGTGTGATGACTTTTGCCACATTTCTCCATCCAATATTATACCCATGTGAGGATCTAATTATAATGGTATGGAAAAAGAAACCTAGTATCAGGGCCTCAAAAACAAAAAGGTCTATGGAAATTGGTAGAAGTTAACATATGACATGTCCAATGAGTAAGAGAGGTCATCATTGTTGGTTGTCACAGGAACCCTCTGGAAATAGTTTATAGTGTATGAAGATATGAAAGCAAACCCGTCGTGCCCTGGGTGCCCCACAATTTATAAACTAGCTACAGGTTTTTGTGTTTTTTTTTTTTTTTTTTATACGGACGACCCACCTGCTTTTGCTCCAGTGTGGAACACACTGCTTTTCCAAGGATGCAGTCTAGCAACACTCCTTGTAGTCTTGTACACACAAACTACATTTATCAAATGTAGTTTTATTCTTATCCTTTTTCTACAACATGTTTGAAACAGCATTCTAATTTTACAATAAAACCTATTTTGGAAGAAAAAAATTTAACTCCTAGTTTTCAACTGGAAATGTAGAACACAATTACCTTCAGTTTAAGACAAACACCCTTGACCAATAGGTAAACATCGAGCAGGAATATGGTTTGAAAGGAAAGTGAGCAATTGTTTAAATTTTATGGCATAACCAATGTCGAGAAGAAGCAGCAAAAAAGTGGCCATGCAATTTCATTTGGTCAGCTTTTTCGGGCTATACACTCCTTGATGCAATAATGGACTATAGAGTGGCCGAAGTGGCTTGGCAGCTAATCCTACCTGCTAATTAAATCGTCTCCTACTTCCACAATAAAACACAATTCTGGGAAAACTTCTAGCAATGCGGAGAGGCTGTTTTTTGGAGCAGAAGACAGCAAAGAAATCATTTAACGCTCTGCGCGATTTAATCAGCAGCAAATGTTAACCAAAACGAACAGTGTACTTATTGGCTCAGAGCTGATCTCCGGTAGGTCTCTCCACGTTAGCTCTGGGAAATTTTGTTAGCTTGGGGTTAAAACTAACCTCACTGCCTCATCGATAAATTCCTCATCGCTGCAGTCCAGCTGTTGGCTGCTCACTAGTGGATTCACCTGTGTTGCTTCATTCCATGACACACTTTCTGTTTATGTTCAAAAGCAGCACCCACCGAGATGGTAAAGTCTGATATAAATGTCGAATGTGAGTTTATAGCACTTTTTCTTACATTCAAACATTTGGTTTGTGAATGGCTGAAGTCAGTGCTGACCAAAAGCGTCTCTCTTAAAAGCTCTTGGGTCAGTCGCAATGTATGACCACCCTTAGCTCAAAGTCAACCACTGCATTTCAATATTTACTGGTTCTTAATCCTTTGGGAGGCTAAGGGCATTATACATCTAGAGATCCGATTGGTCCCAATGCTTTAAATGGACAGGTACTTCCCGGTACTGAGTACCTGCACTTGGGCGGTGGAGGGGGGAGTACCTGCACTTTTCAGCACTGATACATTTAATGAGTAGCATACCACCACTTCTCAGTAGCAAACAGGCATTCTAAATAGCGAGTACCCGGACTTCTAAATTTCCATTTAAAGCACTGATTGGTCCTTTGCTTCTCAAGAGATGCCTGCCTAACATGGAGTTCAGGTACAGTTAGGAGCACTGGGAGGCATGCACCCTGTACGGCCCCTACGTTTCTTCGACTGGGTTTGCACGTTATACGCAGGTGCTCCTAAACATGCAAGTAATGGCCCTGGATACCTTGGTTCCAATACTCATACCTAGCACTATGTACTTCAGAAAGGAGATTTTGCATCAGCAAAGGGTATATCCAATCTTTAAAAAATGCTTACAGTACTATACCAACGAGCTAGGGCTTTATTATTCATACATTCAAAAACGTAGTCCTTCTCTTAGAAGAAAGCTCATAGGTAGCAATTCAGAAGTGACCTTCAACTTAGGAACCGTGTGATAATTTATGGTCTCTGATTTCTTGCTGATCTTCACTCCCCTCCCCTTCCGTCTCCACCCTGCCTGTGTCTCTGGTGATTATGATGGGTTCCCATTATCCGAGCTAGGCATACTCCCAAAGACAGCTTCAGTCCATCTGTCAAAACAGTGATCTCGCCCCCACTAGGTTAAAGAATCAGTTTCAACCTTAGGCCCGCATCCTCTCTGAAACACAAGCAGCGTTTCTAAATGCTGCTTCTTCAACATCAAGGATAGAGATCATGTCTGTCCAGGGCTAAGGACTCAACAGTGGTTCCTCCTCTCGGGAATAATGCATATGAGCATCGACTTCACTGTTAAATTGCTTTACCACAGGGGGTGAGAAAGGAGTGTAAAGTATGTCTAAGTAATGCGATGACCAGGCTGAATGTATAAATAGTAAATATAAAGTACTTCAACAGCCACAGGTGCCCAGGAAGGAGGGTGGGTGCATGTGAATGAATCTAAAGCAGTACATGCTATGAACAGATGCTTACAGGGTAAGTAACATGTTCCATTCAACGGCACGTGTGGCTGTAGATACACATACCCTGCACAGACTGTAAAGCAGTCTCTCCTAGGAAGTGGTGGCGAACCTGTGGGTGTTGCAGTGTTCTGAAAGAGGGTAGGTAGCACTACCTGTCCTACACTGATTTGCTGGCATGCTAATACATCAACACAAAATTGTTTGCTGAAGGTGTGCCGTGTACACCAGGCAGCTGCCTTACATATGTCAGGTATGGGAATAGTTCATAAAAAAAAATAAAAAAATCTATGATTGGCCCCTTTTGAGAGTATTGTGCATTCTGGGAGGAACAGGTAAAGGTATTTTGCACAATAAGCGTAAATACATTTTATAATACATCTGGGTAGGTCTGGCATGGATATAGGGTTGTCTGTGTGTGGTGGTGAAAAGGCAATAAAAAGTTGTTTAATCTCCCTAAAAGTTTAAGTTATATCAATGAAGAACTAAGTGCTCTTTTAACATTTAACATATGAAGAGCTATTTCCGCAACAGAATCTGGTGAGGGACTAAAGCTGGCAAATCAATGGACTGGTTGAGATTAAATTTGGTTATTATCTTAGGTAAGAACTTAGGGTTGGTACAAAGGACTACGGTATCTCTGTGTATTTGGAGGACAAGTTCTTGTAAGGTAAAAAAAAAACCTGGAGCTCACTGACACTCTTAAGTGAAGTGATGACAACTAAAAACAACACTTTCCAAGACAGGAATTGGAGAGGGTATGAGTGCAGAGGTTCAAATGCGGGACCCACGAACCTTGTAAGCACGATATTAAGGTTTAAAGAAGGTGCAGGAGGAACCCTTGGTGGAATAACTCGCTTGAGTCCTTCCATAAAATCTTTGATGTCTGGAATTTTGAAGAGAGAAAGGTGCTACCTATTTTGGAGGTAAGCAGCTATTGCAGCAAGATGTAACCATATAAAAGTGTACGCTCATTTTTCCTTTTGTAAGAGACGTAGGTAGCAGACTTTGTCTTGCACCATGGCTTTGAAAGGGTTCATTTGTTTTGAATGGCAGTGACAAACAAAACATTTCCATTTTGCATCATAGCAGGCTCTAAAGAAGGGTCTACATGCTTCCTTAAGAATGTCCATACAGTCTGATAGTAGGTTAAGGTAGTCAAACTCTATGACTTCAGGAGCCAAATCGCTAGGTTGAGAGATTTGTGGTCTGAGTGTCTGATTTGTCCATGACTCTGAGTGAGAAGGTCCAGCCTTTTTGGGAGCTTCTTGTGTGGAACTACAGAGAGATCTAGTAGTGTTGAGAACCAAGACTGAGGTGCTCAAGTGGGAGCTACTGGGATCATTGTGAGAGACGTTTGCATGAGCTTCCGAACCAGAAATGGAGTGAGAGATGGAAAAGCATAGGCAAATAGCCCTAAGAAACTCATCCAGAGTGCGTTGCTCTTAGATAGTTGGTGTGGAAACCTGGGGATGACATTTAGGCATTCTGAATTTTCTGCTGTGGTGAAAAGGTCTTGAGTGAACCCCCACTTTTAGAAGTATGGTAGGAGGACTTGTGGGTGGAGTTCCCGTTCATGGACTTGTTGCAGCATCCTGCTGAGCAGGTCTCCAGAGTTGTTATCTGTTCCCGGAAGTTATGCCACGAACAGGTGAATGTTGTGATGCACAGCCCACTTCCAGATGGTCTGAGACAGGAGCGACAGTTTTGGAGACCATGTCCCTCCTAGTTTTGGGTGTAATACATGGCTGTCATATTTTCTGTCCGGACTAGGACAACTTTGTGAGTGACAAAATGAAGGAATGTTTTTAATGCTAGGTGAACAGCTTGAAACTTTAGGTCGCTGATATGGGGACTCCAGTGTCTAGCATCCCAAAGATCCTGCACCCCATCATTTGATGTGCCCGTTGTGAGTGTAAAAGGCTGCCCTTTTAACAGATTGATTGTATTCTACCACTGGAGAGAACGGCAAGTGTGTCCCTCTATTAACACTGAGACCATTAACAAGCTAGACATTCCTGTAACGCACATGTGTACCTTGTGTGGGAAACTATGGCAATGCAGGAAGCCACCATCCCTAGTAGACGCATAAGCAATCTCACTGTGAGTTGCTGGTTTGTGTGAAACTGGGGCAATGTTGCTTGAAAGTTTTGAATCCTTGCAGGATTGGGGTAGGTTAATCCTAACTGTGCGTGTAGGACAGCTCCTAGATATGGTTGAATCTGTAATGGTTGCAGGAGAGACTTGGGGATGCAGATAGTAAACCCCTAGCTATGGAAACTATCTATTGTCATTCGAGTTAGTTGCTGGCACTGGTGAATGCTGGCTTTGGATAAGCCAGTCGTCCACGTAAAGGAAATATGTGCACATTTTGTCTGTGCAGATGAGTTGTGACCACTGCTAGGCATCTGGTGAACACTCAAGGTGCTATGGTTACCCCAAATGAAAGAACTTTGAACTTGTATTGTTTGCCCACTATGACAAATCTTAAGGCTCTACGATGGGCTGGGTGTTTTGCTATGTGGAAGCAGGCGTGCTTTAGGTCTAGTGTTCCCATAAAGTCATCTTGTTGAAGAAGTGGGATGACGTCTTCTAAGGTGCCCATGTGGAAGTGCTCTGATAGGATGTATTTGTTTAAGGGGCTGAGATCTAAGTTTGGCCTTAACGACTCATCCTTCTTGGGGATCAGGAAGTACAGAGAGTATACGTTCTGAGCCCTCATACTGAAGAGGAACAAGTTCTATGGCCCCTTTGAGGAAAATGGCTTGGACTTCAGGCTTGAGTAGTGTTTGATGTTCCTGCATTAAACTGTGAGTGTGAGGTGGAATGTTGGCCTTTGTGGTCATGCGCTCCAGACACTAGCCATGTTGAATAATGGCCAGTACCTGTTTGTCTGTGGTGATAGAATGCCACGCTCACTGTAAAAATTGCAATCTGCCCCTTACAGGTGTTATGTGGTCGGGGTAGGAGAGGGTAGTCATTGCATGGCAGAGGATGTTGCTCCACGAGGGGAGGCACCCTTACCGCTACCCTTGTTGTTGCTGCCTCTAAATGAGGCACGGTAGTAGCTTTTGGTGTAGGAACTTTGTTTCTGCTTTTGTTGTGAGGTGGATGTCTCTGCAGAGATAGACTTATAGGCCCCACGGTAGGCTGGGCAACGAAAGGTCCCCATTGGAGTAGGAGTTTGTAGTGCCCCCGTAGCCTTAGCGATCTTTGCATCCTTTTTAAATTTCTCCACGGTGGAGTCTACTTGTGGACCAAACAAGTGCTCTTTATCAAAAGGAATGTTAAGAACAGCCTGTTGAACTTCTGATTAGAAACCAGAAGTCCTGAGCCAAGCGTGACGTCCCTGGAGAATACTAGTATTGATTCCCTGTGCTGCAATGTCTGATGCATCTAGGGCAAATCGCATGGAGTTGTTGGTGATAAGTTTGCCCCTCGGCTACCAGTTGTTGACCCCTTTTTCTGTGCTCCTTTGGGAGGTACTGAAGCAATTCCTCCACTTCGTGCTAGTGAGCTCTAATCATACCTCGCTAAAAGAGCCTGGGAATGGGTAATACACCAATGGTTGACAGCCTGGCTTGCAACCCTTTTCACCACAGCGTCTATGTGCTTGCTCTTCTTATCTAAAGGCCGATGTGTCTCCAGAGGCTTAGGAGTTGGCCTTTTTATGGGCTGTGGTGGTATCGAGGGAGAAGGCCTCCTCCTCTTCAGCAGTTGGCTGGTCCTGAGCATGTTCCTTACCAATGATGCTGAGAATGTCTCCCGTGGCTCGGTGAAAAATCTCCAGGTGAAGAGCCCTGCAGTCACAGAGTGTCTTTCTGATCTGAAGGATTTACACAAGTTGCAGTCTGGCTCCTTGTGGTCCGGGGACAGACACAAGTTGCACACAGAATGTTAACTGGTGTGTGGGTTCTTCGTGTGACAACACAAACAGAACTGAGAGGGCATGCATTCTTTTATCAGCAGAGCATTTTTTTAGAAAACTGCAAAAAGTCGAAAGTAGGCCTCAAACAGCAGTGCCCCAGAGGGGCTACAGTGAAATGGAGTCGACCTGGCTGAGTTTTCTGAGGGAGCGATGATGGAGAAAGCGCAAAATGATAACAATACCATCTAAGATAGAGAAAAGAAAAGGAGAATCAAACCGAAATTGAGTCAAAGCATTGAGCGGAAGCACACACGTCCAAACCTGAAGGCAGAGAGAAAACACTCAACCTTGTGACTGGAAAGACTTCTTCGAAGAAAAACAACATGCACAAATCCAGACCCAACACTTGATGGCAGGAGTATGCAAAGCATGTGCATCTACAGCCACACATGCCATCGAACATAAATGTCAGCATTAGATTCCAAGCTGTGCACTGCAATCTCCCCAGACTCTGCTCCTGAAGATTCCCAGGTACTGAGGAAACCCAATCAGTGATTGATCCTTGTTAAGAAACACACACAAAAAAAAAAAAAAAAAAACACATCTGTTCAGACTGCTCAAAACTCCACCCAAAAGTATTACCAACCCACAGTAGACTAACTGCCCTCCACAATAGCAGGTCTAATTCAAATAACATACAGCCTTTTTAGCAGCTACTATGATGGTGAAAGTACGTTTATTACAGGATTTCACCAAAAACCCAAATGACAACTGACAAGTACAACATTCAACAAATTTTTTTTTTGATTGGGTGCCGTAGAACAGTGGTTCCCAACCTTTTGACTTCTGTGGACCGCCACTTTATCATTACTGGAACCCAGGGACCCCCATTGAATCAATTTTGGAATCAGGAGACCCCCTACACTGACTGCTGGGACCTAATATGTTAATATTATTTAATTTTCTAAGCAGTCGCTGACCCCCGGAAGAGGCTTCGCTGACCCCTACTGGTCCCCGGACCACAGGTTGGGAACCACTGCCGTAGAATATACAGAATGCTGCTTTTAAAGACATCCAAAACGTTTTTAGCAACCTGAAACATTTGTCTCCATTACCTACACTCCAGTGCTGGCGAGGATGGACTGCGACCATAAGGTCTGCTGACACGCGGCATGCTAAATGGCAGGTCTTAGGGGCCTTTGTTTATGGCTTAATTTTTTTTTTCTTGTATCACATTTCTTTATTAAAAATTTTCACAAATATATAAACAGTGGTCAACTGTCACAAACCAGCCCAATAATAGGAAAACAATGTTACATTTGTTTTGCCCTAGTCACCTTGAATTAGCTCGTAGTGGGAATTCAAGACCCACTACCAATTATCAGTATAAAGATTCGCTCTTTAATTTAAGAGAGTAACAGCCACTGACAATGCTGTGCAGAGATCAGCTCCCAACTTTCACCCAGCAGTCTTGCTGACAGGCTTGCTAAAGAAGAATAAAAAATCCAAAATATTCTGGCCTCCACCCCGCCTTTCGCTCGGTCTTAAAGCAGAAACAGGGTTCTTATACTTGTGGGATTTCACTCTGGGGGTCAGTAAACAACAGAGTGATATTAATAAAAATGAACTGGCTGGCCGAAATGAGACTTCGGGTTGAAATCAGCTGAACACGAGTAGGAATGTTGTAACGTTTAACTCGTGCCTGCGACACGACAAATAAAGAGGGGGGAAACAAAAGAACAAATCGATGTTTTTCATTGTTCCACGTGCTAAGCTACAGAAGAAATTCTGCAGTTCTGCAACAATGCAGCTATAAACCATGCAGCAAGCACAAAGGTAGGACTGAACGCTTCAGGACAGTGGGAAAGGCCACCACAAGTATTTTTATTACATTCGCAAAGTGTGGGATCGACCTTCTGACGTTCCCTTTCCACGCAAAAACTCGCGCATTGTTTCCGTTTTAAAATTTAAGGAAGCACAGCCTCCTCCTCTGTCCATGGTCAACAAGGGAAAACAAAAATAGACTGGCGCTCATTGACAAACACAAGACCCACACAACACTTTCCCGTCCAACTGGATGTCCTTCAGCCGAAGGACTAGCCAAGGACAGATCAAGAGGCATTTACCGCGGAACAAACCAACAAGAAAAAAATGAAGAAATGGAGAACTGCCCATAAGCCTGGGAGCCCCCGAAATCCCCAGTTTCACAAAGCCTATCTGCATGGTATGCGTTATACATATAGTATCTATTCATCACTTAGGACACTGCCCTCCTTCTCCTTCGAACAGTATACACATTCTCATCAACAAAGAAACCCAACAAGTGTAAGTTACTATTCTGCACCACCACAAGCAGCAGTTCAGCTTGTTGGAGGAAACTTGTGGGAATGGAGGGTGAGCTCAAACTACCAGCTTGGACAGGAGCAGCTATGCAGTAGAATGTTACTGCATTTACAACAACACTTCCGAAATACAGCTCTGGAGAGGCACAAACATTTTCTAAACTTATTTTTCCAAATTACCAATTAGAACTCCAGCTAACAGGGTATAAGCCCAGCAAATCTCACTAGACTTAATTTGTGTTGGCCTACACAGCGCATGCAGAGCTGTGGAAACGACATAAAGGAGGGTCCACTACACCAGCCAAGAAGATTCTGTATACATATGCACTTAATAGAGCAGCAGAGCATTTATAGTGCCTGCGCAAACCATTTAACAGCAAAAACTTAAATATGCCATTTTACGAGAACAGACAATTAATATGGAATCTCCTTCGAAGCATCTCTTCTGTAACATGATTCAAAATGTTCATCCGATTATGCGGAAATCACCTTTGCATATAATGAAAATCCACACCGACAAATAAAAACATCATTTGTAAGTTATGAGCTATATTCTCTGAAGCCGGAAACGTTTAGGCAACCTTTTAGATGGCTATGAGACTTAAGCATTTTGTTTCTTATGCTACACCATCTCTGCATTGTTTTTGAAAGGTCACAGTGTTACCCAGGTTTTCTCAACAATAAGTTTATACAACACATAGGATAGAACCAACGCATGCACAACTGTAGAGTGGCTATCGGATTCCTCAAAAGAGCCAGTTAATACTTCAATAATGTCAACATGTTCAGACTACAGAATTAATGAAGTTACACGCATGTTCATACTGGATAGCTTTATGGTACCAAACTAGGTCATTGTGCGGGCAAGTAAAAAAACCAAGGAAGAGCAGACAATTCTCAAAAGAATGCTGGTGAACAAATAAGTGACAGAGGAGACAGTCAGTATTCTGTACATGTTCCATGACACTTACCTTTCTGGCAGTGGTTAGCGGACCAGCAGCGCTGACTGTACTCGTTGTTAAGGGAGGTTTTCTCACACAGGGGCTTGTCTTCCATTGCCCCAGGACACAGGTCCCCACATTCTTTTGGTGGCTTATTCCCAACCATATAGTTGTTATACACAGCATCCAAAATCAAAGTCCAGTCTACTGTGGAAAGGTAACAGAGATCCGAGTTTTTCTCTATCCGGAGGCCCCCACGGGGGATGCTCTGAAGACTATGCAGTCCTATCTCCTTGAGATTGGTCATCTCAAAGATCACAAGAGCATAGTTGTAGAAGAGAGCCCGCCCACGGATGACTGTGAGGTTCGGGAAGAGGTCACTGAGACTTTCCAGGCCGGAGACGCGAAAAAGAAGTAGGTAGTCTGTGATGACAGTGAGTTTGGGGAAACGGATGTTGCGGAAATCGTCTGGTTTCGCATTGGAGATGAGCAGGATTTGCAGATACCCCTCAATCACAGTACAGTTCTCCAAACGCTTCAGCTCATCAACACTGTTGCGGATGTCATAGCCTGGCCAACAAACTACAAAAGGAAATAAAAAGATGCTAAATGTTTTATGAGGACAACAAATAGTATGGTATAAAGACAGTTAAATTCAAATACTTCAAAGAAAAACAAGCCTTTCAATTATTAAACTCTAAAAGTGTTACAAAACATTCTAAGAACAAAAAAAGTAATCCTTTCCAATAACAAATTTAACAAGCATTCGCAATGCAATGTGTCTCGCGTTTGCTCGAGTTAGGGCTATTAGCGTTGTAAATTCTTAGCTGGACTTTTCTTGCCATGAAATGAAAATTAAAACAGTTGACATAGGCGAGACGATTCAAAGCACCACTGCCGCCATGAGAATAAGTGCGAAGAAGAGACAAAAAAGGACAAGCATTTTCAATGCAACGGGTCTCGCATTTGTATTGAGTTAGAGCTACTAGCGTTGTAAAGCAAAAAGAAAACGCAGCGAGATTGCGCGTGAAAAATAAACAGATAAAGTAGTCCGGACCCCAGGCTGAAAATCGAGCCTCGTATGTTTTTAGTACTTTACTGGTGCTGTGTAGGTGGGCTACACACCGGAAAAGGCATGAAGTATGCATGCCTTTCACAAATGAAAGCAAGCAGATTTTAAAAGGCAAGCCGACGAACCAATGTAAGTGACTGACGTGGCATGGGTGTGGTTTGAAGCCCAAAGAGAGATTACAGAATGGACGGAGTGCTTTGCGCTCACCCATAGAAAACGTCAGCTCACAGTCAAATGTATTGGCAAACGTGCAATTATCCATGTAACAGGGTCAATGGTCAAGGCGGTATCAAAACTGCTTCAAGGAGGGACAAACGTAAAGCATTTAATAATGGTAACAAAGGATTTTTGAAAGGCAAGCACATGAACAAGCAATAGTGATGGGCGTGCGGTGGGCGTGGTTAAAAGCCCACAGAGATTACAACACATCAAAGCGCTTGTGCGCTGGACCTAAAAAATCAGCTCAGACAAGAAGCAGCAGAACAGACTTCAGGGCTAGGATGGAGAAACAGCTTCTCCACTTTATTGTCAATACAGCCATTTTCTAAAAGTACAGACATTTTTATTTCCAAACAACAGAAATGCAACTAAACTGAAATCACTAATTAACAGGGAATACTAGGAGCTGGCAACTTTAAGAGGTCCCCCTTTAAATTAAGAACACGTTTTTATCTAAACTTACTAGCAATCCTTTGCAATAGATTTATCAATATCTTTGGAAGAACACTACTACTTAACTAACTCACACATATACCCAAACCAAATATGCTATCCATCCTTTAGTGCCATTTAAGTTTCACTTGGACAACTGAAACACAAACAATAAAGGAAACAATCATTGGCAAAGCAAACAGGTCGCGCCTATTTATAAGCTACTGGCTTTGTCAATGTGTTTAACCACATTCTACACCAAAGTGGCTGCTATTCACCGTGGCTAAAAGGTAGTGACCTACGTGAGGGTGGCTGAGCGTTGAAGAATGGCGTAGAGTGGAGTGACTGTGTCAGAGTGTAGTAGCATAGATTGCTGTGGAGTAGAGCATAGCAACACAAAGTGGCATTAATTGTTGTCGAGTGGAGTGGAACAGCGTGGAGTGTAATGGAGGAAGTAGAGTGGAGTGGCCTAAAGGGAGTTTCAAAGAGTTGAGTGTCAGAGTAGAGTGGAGTAGACTGTCAAAGTAGCATGGCATTACGTGGAGTGGTGTGCCCCAGAGTGGAATAGTGTTGTGGAGTGGAGTAGTATGGCATAAAGCAGAGTGGAGTAAAGTGGCGTGGGGGGAGGTCGTGCCATAGAGGGGAGTGACGGAGGGTGGCATATCGTACAATGGAGTGGCGGAGAGTGGCGTGGCACAGAGTGGAGTTGAGTGGCATGGCACAGAGTAGAGTGGAGTAGAGTGGAGATGAGTGGCAGGGAGTGGAGTGGAGCTTTGTAAAGTAGAGTTAGGTAGAGTGAAGTGGAATGTAGAGTGGAGTGGCATGTCCTAAAGTGGAGTGTCGCAGACTGGAGTAGCATACAGTGGAGAAGAGTAGTCTGTCAGAATGGAGATAAGTGAAGTGGTGCAGTGTGTCACGGCGTAGTGTGGCATAGAGGGGAGGGAAGTGGCAGGGAGTGGCGTAGAGTAGCACAGAGTGGTGTGGCAGAGCAGAGTAACATGGCAGAGTGGTGTGGCATACAGTGGCATGGCAGAGTTGTGTGGCATATAGTGGTGTGTTGAAGAATGGGGTGGTGTAGAGTAGAGTGGCTTATCGTTTAACAGAGTGTTGTATCGTAGAGCAGAATGGTGTATCCCAGAGTGGCATATCGTAGAGGAGTGGCATAACAGGATGGAGTGGGGTACAGTAGCATGGCTTAGGATGGAATGGGGTAGAGCAAGGTTGCAAAGGGCGAAGTGGGGTAGAGTGGCATGGCACAAGGCAGAGTGGGATAGAGTGCATTGGCGTGTCAGTCGAGTGGCGTGTCAGCATTGAGTAGAGTGGAGGGGCATGTCAGAGCAAAGTAGACAGGTATGTCAGAGTTGAAAGGTGGGTCACAGTGAAGGGGTGTGTCTTAGAGGGGAGGGGCATATAATGGAGAAGAGTGGAGGTGCGTGTCAAAGAGGCATGGTATAGAGGATATTGGCATGGCACAGAGGGGAGTGGTGGCGCTCATGGCGCAGAGATGAATGGAGTGGCCCAGAGGGTAATGGTGCGGCACATGGCGCAGAAGGGAGTGAAGTGGCATGGCACAGAAGGAAGTAATGTGGAGCGGAGGGGCGTGGCAGAGGAGTAGAGAGAAAGGGAGTGGTGTGGGGTGGAGGAGAGTGGGGTAGAAGGGGCAGTGTAAAGGGGAGCAGGGTAAAGGGGGGGCAGCGTAGAGAGGAAGGGCTTAGAGGGGGGAAGGGAAAAGAGGGGGAAGGGCATAGCATAACGAAGGAGTGCCCTTGCATAGAGGGAGGAGTGGTATAGCATATAGGGGGAGTGGTATAACAGAGGAGGAGTGAGGCAGCATAGAGGTGGAGTGATAGCATAGAGGGGGAGTGACACAGTACAGAGGGAAGTGGCGTTGAGCGAAATGACAGACTGATATAAAGTGGGGTAGCTTAATGTGGAGTAAGCATGCTGTGGTAGTGTACGGCCATTACGGACAACACATTTCCAATTGAAATTACCACCATTGCATTTGCACAGACATAAACTTTTACTAGTAAAACCACACAACGCCCAAAGGACAATGTGTGAAAATGGCATCATTTAGTGTACTGATCCTTTTGATCATATTAAAATATTTGTTTCCATCACACTTCAGAATTACAAAACAAATGTGCTTCATTTGCGCTTTCCTAATTCTGACATATTCTGAAATATCTGCACAATTCATTTACAGACATCTAAATTTTGCTGTGTGCTAGAAAAAAGCCTTTCCTTTCACAACCCCAGCAAGAGTGTCAGGTAAATCCTCTCACATTGAAGTGAGAGAAAGAAAAGTAAACACCAAGAGACGGAGCCTGACACTTGACCTCTGCCTTTGAATGCTCAGCACCTGTGAAAAGGTAGGAACAAAATTTACAGGCCTCATTACGGAAAGGAAGCACTTGGGGACGAATACAGTTAACAGGATATACTCCACAGGAGGAACAAAGGCATAATGAAAAATCTAAAACAAATAAAACTAGCAAATAAAAAGCAAGCAACTATGAGTTACAAAATATAAAGCCAATGGTAAGCAATGGGTGGAACGCATTCCCAGAAAAGCTTTAAGGGTGTGCCCAAGATGTATTTAGCATAACAGACAGCTGTGCTGTCTGGAAGTCTTCTATGTACAAAGACTCACTTGGCTACTAGGAGCCTGAAGTCAGTTGCACCCAAAGCTATCAGCCTAATCACAAGGGAGGCAATCGTACACATAAAAACAAAGGTGCCTAATGAATCCACAGCCTAACCTTCTCACCATGAAGATCATAAGCAACTCCTTTTGAAAACTCACCAGAACAACCACAACTTCTGAAACCTAAGAGTAAGGTAGAAAGTCAGGTACAAGACAAACTTTCAGCACCCGTTTCAGGTTAACTATGAGAAGGAGGACTTTTTATTACTTTATCGAAAAGTACGCCAGGTTTAATTGTGGGCAATGGTGGGATGGAAATGGGAGAACGTTTTACGTATTTGTCTCTTTTTATATATTATGCCTTACAAACCAAAACCTGGAGCATTTACAAGTTGGCTATTAAGTGCTACATAAAAACTGAGGTTCATAATAAAACAGAATGATGAAATTCTACCTGGTGGAAATTTATAACGCGCGAAACAAGACTAATGAACAGAAAATGTTGAAACTTGGAAAAGACTCGATGAAATTGCCTATTGCCGTAGTCATTCTCCTTCTCACAGCATCACTATGTAAGGAGTACAACTGACATCAATTCAGTGTCTCACCGAACAAAGGCAAAATGACTCATAAGTATACAAAACAATTAGTAAAAATCAATCATATAAGATCCTTGCCACCAGAAATTGAAACCTTGTGTTTAACTTCTGCATAACGGATTAATCAAATCTGACTGTTACAGAACCAACATACATAATACAGGACAGTAACATATGCAGAAACGTGTCTACCTCCGTCTAATGGACAGCAGCCTGGGCATATGTACCACAGAGGATTGCAAAGATATAACACAAATATATTTCGGACAAATTGTGTACCGTACTGACAAAGTATCAGAAAGTAGACAGACAAGCAATTTACCCGGATACATTCCTTCTGAAAACTGTAGACATTCCTCATATCTAATGTAAAAAGACTGACAGGAAATGAACACAGGCGGGATGTATGCATACAATGAAAACCACTCTTAATTTCAAAGCAAACTTGTAAGAAATGTAATTAAGTACATAGAAATAAAAAAAGTGCAGACAGAAAAAGGTTCACGAGTGGTAGAAGCAAGTTGCCGAAATAGTGACATTCATAGGAAACTGACGAGTTTGCTTTGCCCTCCTTTTAGACACCCGCCAAACACAATTCACACACTCATGTTCTCCAAATTAGATCAGTTACCCTTTTTAATCTATAATTTCCAGTAGTAGCAAGTGATGCACAAAATGATTCTCCTTAGTGAAATGTTCATGTAAATCTGCATGCGAAGAAAACCTAAAACTCCTTGAAGAGGCCGCTTCTACTCTAGCAAGTGGTCCTGTAAATATCGATCTGGATTCTTTCTTTTTTTTTTTTTCCCCCAGTGAGGGTAAATAAACTCAGGGGAAGTCCAAGTCCCACAAAAAAAAAAAAAAAGGTAGTGGAAGATCTGGCAATGATTCAGGCACTGTTGTCCAGGTGAGAATGAATCTCGCATTTTTTAGGTACTGAAATTGCCATTTCCTGCACTTAAGGAGGTTCAGATAGTAAGAAATGAAAGGCTATTGTAAACATACTCAACTGATATGTCTCCATTTGCTCATCATAGAACAATTTCATTATGTGACTACTGATCATGCCACGTGGGATCTCCAAATTACAGAGTGAAGATATGTTCCATCTGTATACCTCTGCCTTTCTGACCCTCAGAAGCTGGGAAAGACTATTTTGAGGATTGTAATTCCTTTAAAAAAGACACACCTCCAAATCAAAGCAATTTTTGTCAACAATGAAAAACAGAACCATCATGTACCAGCACTATGTAAAGTGTAAGTTACAGGCTACAGCATGTGTAGGCCTAAGCCTTCAATCAGGCATGCGACTACTGCCAGCAGCAGGCCCAGACATGATACTTCACTGAATATATTACCGAAGAATTGGGTAGGTAGTCATTAGCACAGCTTGAAACATTTTGGGTGTCCCCTACACAGCACATGCCCTGAGCTGCGAGACATAATAATTACTTTTCAGTGGGCTTACAACCTGCTCACAGAATACCATTGGTTGTTTTTGTTATCACTCATTTCCAATCTGATGATCGCTTTGCTTAACCAGTCGGGTGCCTTGGACGAGGTGACCTCGTCCAAGGCACCGGTTCCTGTGTGCCTTGGATGAGGTCACCTCGTCCAAGGCACGGGAACTGGGGGGAGCGCTAGTGCTCCCCCCCTGTGCTCCCCACCCACCCCCCCAAGGCAGGGATGGAAGGGGAAGCCCTTCCCCTTCCACCCCCGACCCCCCCCAATCCCCCCTGTGACGTCAGCGCACGAGCGCGCGCTGATTTGTCACAGGGCTCCCCCCATCGCGCTGGAAGCTCAGCTTCCAGCACGATCGAAAGAGAAATGCTCAGCATTTCTCTTTTGATCACGTGGGGGAGGCCCGGAGAGGCTTCAAAGGGAAGGAAATGTATTTCCTTACCTTTGAAGTCTCTCCGAGCGTTTCAAAAACTGGATTGCTTGCAATCCGGCTTTTGAAACACCCACTAGACACCAGGGATTTTTTTTTGTTGTGGAAACTGGCATAAGGGAGCGACCCCTTGGGCAAGGGTCGCTCCCAATGGGGGGCATTTTTTGGAAGGCCTTTTCTGCCCCCCCTGGGGGCAGATCGGCCTATTGTTATTAGGCCGATCTGCCCCCAGTGGGGCAGAAACCTCTAGGTGCCAGGGCAATTTTTTTTTGTTTTGTTTTTCGAGATGGGGAGCGACCCATTAGGCAAGGGTCGCTCCCTTGGGGGCAGATTGGCCGATTTTAGGTCAATCTGCCCCGAAGGAGGCAGAAACCACTAGGCACCGGGGATTTTTTTTTTGGCGCCAATGTCACGCAGGGGGAGCGACCCCGCAACCAGAGGAGTCCAGCAGACGTAACGGTATACTGCTTTCGAAAATCTGACATTGCAGGAAAAAGTTACAGAGTAAAACGTAGAGAAAAATTGCAGATATTTTCACCTCAATTTCAATATTTTTCTTTTTCAGTTATTTTCTGTAGGAAACCCTTGTAGGATCTACACAAATGATCCCTTGCTGAATTCAGAATTTTGTCTACTTTTCAGAAATGTTTAGGTTTCTGGGATCCAGCATTGGTTTCACGCCCATTTCGGTCACTGACTGGAAGGAGGCTGAAAGCACAAAAAAGTGTAAAAACGGGGTATGTCCCAGTAAAATGCCAAATCTGTGTTGAAAAATTGGGTTTTCTGATTCAAGTCTGCCTGTTCCTGAAAGCTGGGAAGCTGGTGATTTTAGCACTGCAAACCCTTTGTTGATGCCATTTCCAGGGAAAAAAACAGAAGCCTTCTTCTGCAGCCACTTTTTCCCATTTTTTGGAAAAAACGAAATTTTCACTGTATTTTGGCTAATTTCTTGGCCTCCTTCAGGGGAACCTCAAAGTCTGGGTACCTCAAGAATCCCTAGGATGTTGGGAAAAAAAGGACGCAAATTTGGCTTGGCTAGCTTATGTGGACAAAAAGTTATGCGGGCCTAAGCGCGAACTGCCCCAAATAGCCAAAAAAAGGCCTGGCACAGGAGGGGGAAAAGGCCTGGCAGCGAAGGGGTTAAGGGCGTGCTAGAGAGCCCACAGCAAGATGGCCACACACTAATGTAGCTCTGTCAGCTGGGGGTCACAATCCGATCAAAATCCTGTCAACTAGCATAAATACCTCTGGATTGTTAGGAGCCCTCAATGCAAGTGTGCGGTCGGGTCCTAATCACCCCAAATTTAAGCCCTGGGGCAGGGCACAAAGCCAATTGCGGCCTGCATCAGTTCTGCTGCATGGGTCGTTACTTAAGGACAGAGCTGTGACCAGGAGAGGAAACGATCCTAGTGGATGCTTAGGCCAGGCACTGCTGTTATTCATGAAAGCGAAGCATCGCTGTGGCCCCTCCCATTAAGGAGGTGCCTGTCAGGGGACCACAGCGGTGCAGCAGATCACTTGGCCACGGAGCCGGAACTCTAGGCAGACTAACACACTGTCCTGTGTGGCCCTGGAACACCCGCCTGTGAGTGTGCAACAAGGGCTGGGCGCCGACATAGCTTGAAGTGGCATATGACGTTGCCAGTCTGGGGGCTTGTGGGGATTTAAGGTGAGCCAATGACGATCGGAGGCCTCGGGAGGGACAAGCGAAGCCTATGGAGCAGATTACCCTACGTTGAGGGACAGCGGGAGAACGTGGGATGGTAATGGGAGACTGACAGTCATTGAGCGCTCTGGGATCCGGCACTAATCCCCGATATAAACTCTGCTGCCACTGCTGCATTTAGGAGCACAACGACAAGGGGACATTTGAACTGCAGTCTGTCTCGGCTTACACTCAGTGGGTCTCAGGTAGGGAAGGCATTGGCCCTGCCTCTGCGGTGTATCCTGCCGCTGACTCTACACATTACTAATCCTGCTGTCCCTCTTAGACACCTTGGGACATCTGTAGAGGAACTGGGACTCTGGCAGCCCCAAAGAGGGAGGGCCCCGTATGTTCTCACTGAGTGGTAAAATTATGATTCTTAAGAAATATTCTTTCATGTTCTCGTTTAGGGATCTTTTCTTTTTAGATTGCGAAATTGACTGTCAGGGTTAGGTTGCTGACGTGGGTGGTTTGTGGGGGAGGAGGGTTATCTGTTTCTTGGTTATGTTGCCATCACCGTGCTGCTACATGCTATCCTAATTCTATGTATCGTATGTCACTTGAAATAACCTACAGCACAACTATTGTCAATATATTAGGATGGCCCGACCACAGGACACATCTCTCTTGACCTGGAATGTACAGGAGCCTAAAAACCCCAGTAAAACTCGTCAGGTTTTCACATACTTGGCCACAATCTACAGATTGCAGTCCTACATGAGACGCACTTAACACGCCAAACAGAGCCCCGCTATAGATGCCCACTGGAGAGCTTGTAAGCTAGCCTCTTCTTTCTTACTCCTTCTTCTCCAAAGGTGTAATGATTTTGGTGAAAAAGAGGATACCATTTGCCATCACTCATTTTGTAGTGGATGATCAGGGCCGGTATGTGATAGCATAGGTAGCCTTTGTGGCATCCCTGTGACGCTTGTGAATACATATGGACCTAACATAGATGACCTCGACTTCTACCTGATGCTTTGGTGCCAAATACACACACTTTAACCGACCGCCATTATATGGGATGGAGACCACAACACCTATTTAGATCCTGAGCATGACCTGTCAGCTTCAACATACTGGCATGACAAAAATATGGGGATCGTAAACCCATGTAGACTTCACAATCCCTCCTGACAGGAGGATACGTTCTCCTCCTCTGTACATGGGTCATAGTCTTGTCTAGATTATTGTATGGTGACCAGTGATGTGTGTGCTTGCAGCATCTGCCCAGAACGCTATCCGATCAAGCACCACTGAAACTTGTTATCTTATTTCCCACTCATGCCCCACTTACTTCAAGTAGAAAATCCAGCCAACAGCACTCCTGGATCAGGTATTACAAGATACGTTCGTTCACCTATTATTGAATACTTTGACAAGAATGTTGGCTTTGTGAACTGCGCAGATACACTGTGGGAGGAATTCAAGGTCACAATCGGGCATTTGTATTGGCACACAGGCAGATGTCTTGAAAGCAATATGCACACAGTTGCAGACTATAGAGCAGACCCTTGAACATGATTATGAAGCTAACCCTCGCACTGCTACCCTTGCTGACATTCAGGAGCACATCACAACCTTTAATGAAATGGCATCACAGGAACTACGCCACTTGTCTAAGCACCATATCGTGAGGGTGCAGATGCAGTCTGGCCACCAAGTTGAAGGTGCCCTGGGCACATGCGCACATTGTGAAAACAACCACCCCTGAGGGCACAGAACATTTCAAAATGTCTGCCATACTGTCCCAATTCACAAACCTCTGCACATGCCTATATAGTACCTGAAACTCTGCTCCAGCGGAGGTGAAAGACTACCTGGGAGACATGGCCCTGGCGTGGCTGTCCCCTGAACAGCAAGAGTATTTGGTACAGACTATTACAATTGAGGAAGTCAAAGATGCCATACACTTGCTTCACAATAGTAAAGCTCCAGGTATGGATGATCAAGGGGTGAGTTTCACAAGGAGTTTATTGACATTCTGCCACCTCACCTCTATGCGGTATACGAAGAGGCATACACTAAACAGACTTTGCCCACCTTTCTAAGGGAAGCCTTAATTATTATTATCGGCCGCAGTCTCTAATCAATAACAGTGCATAGATTCTAACCAAGACACTAGCGACCAAGCTACAACCACTTCTCTCTAGTCTAGCACTCCCGGACAAGTTAGGCTTCCTACCAGCTCGCTCAACCACACCATCTGCGCACCCTCTTCGCATTATTAAATCAACTGAACCCTTCTCTGAAGGCGGCAGCAGTCCTTCTGGATGTAGCTAAAGCCTTTGATTCCACTGAGTTGCGCACTGAGGTGCGTACTAATGGTAACATGTCCGAGGTGCTGCTCATCCAGAGGGAAGCATGGCAGGGATGCCCTTTGTCACAGGTATTATTTGCAATCACTCTGGAATCACCAGCATGCGTGATCTATCAGTGGTATGCAGATCTGCATTATAATTCTGGCTTCTTCTTAGTATGTCCCTGTATGCAGATGATATGGTTTTATAAGTCAGAAATCCTACCACACATCTAGTGCAAGGAATACATTCGGTTTGAGCGATACTCTGGCCTGAGCATTAACTGGTCGATTTCTCTTTGTATGGAGCAAAGGCGCTGTTAAATATTTGGGAATTTGGATCTGTAGGGATCCTGAACTGTTGATTCGCTATAATTATGGCAGAACCGTCTCACATTAGAGGAACAAGTACAGGTAGTCCAGGCTACCAATGTCTTTAGCAGACAGAACAACGGTCATGAAAATAGCAGTGCTGCCCACATTTCTCTACCTATTTATTAATATTCCTATAGTCTTGCAAAAGAATTAAAAAAAACACTCCGGGCACATACAACACCGGCATTGGCAGGGAAACAACCTAGGAACCTAGGATCTGCTGGGACACACTGACACTCTCATATGAGCAAAGGGGCTTTAGTGTGCCAGACTTTAAATTACATTATTTATGTCCCCAAGCTCACTTCATACATTACTGGTATCTTCCCAACAAACACACAACACATCTTGCAGTGGAACATGATGATGCCAACCCATCATGCTCAAAGCCCTCCTACCACACAGACCTGCAGGTCTATTTAGAATGGAGATCAATACCATTCACTGCTCCACGAGGGCTTGGCAAGCACTTGAGGTGCAAGCAAAACATGAACCTTTTTATGCTCCAGCACTTCCCTGTCAGTTCCATCCAGCCCATATCGGTCACACAGGAGACTAGAGCACTAGACATACTTGACAAGGCAGCGTTGAAAACTATGGGTGATGCTTACCGCGGAGGGACTTTAGTTGCTCTTGCTGACACCTCACAAGCGCAACAGCATACTCCCAATATTGACATTCATATACCATTGCCTATGGGCAGGCATACAACAGCTATAAATATACTCAATTTCCCGGGGAACCCCCAGCACCTTCTGCACTACAAACCTTACTCATTAGCACCTCGCAGAGAAGAGGGTTCTTATTACTAAACTGTATGCTGTGGCACAAAGTAACAAATCAGCAGCAGCACTTGAGAAATTGAATGGAATGCAATACTTGATTTGCCAATAGAACAGGCGGACTGGGTCGTTTGTTGCACACGGACGGGCATGCTCATGTCCAATTGTAATTTGCATAATTCTCAATTAAGTATCTACAGCAAATGTATTATACACCTGTCAAACTGTCTAAATATGGTCTGCGGGTGTGTGAACTGTTAGCGATGAGGAGCACCAGATGGGAATATTCTGCATCTCGACTGGTTATGCTCTCCCTTCTGGCACTTTTGGCTACAAGCTAGAGACATGGCAAAGACGCCATTGGGGTGCAACCCCTGGGTGTGTCTGCTCGGACTAGTACAAGACTTGCAACAAGCCAATCATAAACTTGTAGTATTGGCTCTGTTACTGGCAAAAAGAAGAGTGGCAATGTATTGGGGCAAATGTACTGAGGCAGTGGCTTTCAGATATAGCCTACTGCAGGGAACATTTGGAATTATATGTAAAATAATTACCAATGACCTCGAGGCCCATGGACATTTCAGGCTCCCTTACTGCCTGCCTGCTTAAAGTTCCAGATGGGTCTTAGAGGGTCAGGTTAAACAGGAGATGAGTTCCACAAGATTGTATGGCTGGAATGTCTGTACTGGTGGTCATGATGCTGCACAGATAATGAGATTTATCTCATTATATACAGCATTACTTTGCATTATGTTGTTGCATTTCTTGCGTATGATGCAAAAATCTAATAAAAATAATTTAAAAAAAGACTGCTTAGACTCCTTAGGCTTCCCTTTTTTGTGTTACCACCTCCCTGGTTTATGGATCAAGTACAGATGTTCTTCCTCATGCTTTTGCAACATACCATTTTTATTAATACTATGAACTAGTTGGTATTATTCCTGGACATGCAAAGTGCCTTACTACTTTTAACACATGCATATATATCTTCTTATTTATGTTGCTTTCACCTTACTTGAAATCTCCATTGACTTTTTAGTTACTTACACCCACAACTGTACCACTCTACTTCGCTCTATGCCGCTCCACGCTACCTCATACTAAAATCAGTCTACGCCACTCCACCCGGCTCCACTTTGACACTCTAGTGTATGTCACTCTACTGTGCTCCATTCCACTGTATGCCACTAACTTGTAGCCATGCTTAACAGCAGCTATGTTGCTGTACAACATGGCTAAAAGACATTAGCAAGGCCACCAATAGGTCGCACACAGCAAGACTTACTGGCTTTGCAAATGCTTGTTTTAAGCTCACACACCTGAGTTTCATATGCATAGATATCTAAAACCTCACAGCCAATAGAAATGTTCTAAGTATTTTTGGATCCAAAAGACACATAGAGATACACACATCAGTGAAACTGTAGCAGACCTCTGTGGACTTTCTCAAGTTGGTATTTCAACAATGGTTCTTGAAAAACACTGAAACCTCACTGAAGTGTATTAAAGGTAAATGTGATCGAAATATTAGAGTTGATAAAGTGTGAAGGCGTTTTAGAATCACTAGCTTCACTTCCACTGCCTTTCCGTAGTTGCTCTGGCAATATAAAATAAATAAGAACTGTGAAAAGCTTTTTGGACAGACTGAATAATGTGTCACTCCAGGGCACCATTTCAACTAAACATCTTAAAATGTTAAATGGAAGGAAAGAAAACAGGACTACTGGGAAAACAGCCACTAAAACCCAGGAACAACCCCAACAGATGTCTGCGACCCCAGAAGACGGCGGCTCCAATACAAAGGCACCTACCTCTAGGGAACTGGTAACAATGATGACATTTATTCTTCGCAATCTGCCATTGCCATAACAATAGTATCAAAAAGTTTGAGACATTCAAAATAAAAGTATTTAAAAAAAACTTACATGAAAATAAAAACATACTGACAATAACTGCCTTAGGCAAGCAGGCAGTTGTCTATACTTGTAAAAAGGTGATAATTTGAATGCATTCTTGTGTTTTGTTTTCTTTCTGTTCTACTGAAAGAAAACAGAATTTGCACCACCCCATTACTGCCCTTGTATCAATCATACAATGAATCATAAGAAGCCACCTGGGTTTGTTGGGTGATACAGGAAGCTAGCATGGACACTAAGATATTTGTGGTTCACTCAGTCAGAGGGGCCATCATCTCTAAGGCATTCTCTCTTGGGGCCTGGAGAAGATCTTCAATGCCGCAGACTGGTCTTCCGACTCCACCTTCAAGAGGCTTTGCTCTAAACCAGTCCCTAATATTGCATCACTCGTGGTTAACCAGTCCCTTGCTTTCGGTCCTCACACAGAATGAAAATATTCCTGGCTATCATAACAGAAACTTTCAATTCTATTAAAAGACACAGAGGCGAAGATTAACCCACCTACTACAGCAGGTCTCCCAAACCCACCCCCCCCCCATGAGGCAATCTTTGTAAAGGTGGGCATAACTGCATTTAATCTGGATACTGAATGCCTAGATCTAACTGTTGTTTACTGTACTGATGGTGGTTCTAGATTTCAAGTTACCTGTGAGGCAGTTGCGGGTATGGAGCGTCATTTGTTTTTGTTTATTTTCTTCAGCATTTGACAGGTCCAAAAAATAATGAAGAGATGGTTGGTCGAGCTCGGTCGCAGGAAGAAAAGGGAAGTGGGAGCTTCAACGAGAAACTATCAAAAGGCCACAGATTGCTGATTGGCTATTGACTTGATGTTAATTGCAGAATAAAAGGAGCTGTCAGACAGTGACATTTCCCATTTCAACTCGCACAGTAATGTTTGTGCTCTGTTACAGAACAAAACGATACACTGAATTATGCCAAACCTTGTATAAAACTAGAACTTTACTGAAGGAAGTGCCTTTGCTTGATGTGGCGCAAATCCATTCTGTAGTTAGCATAATTAGCATTATGAAAATGTACCAGGGCAGTCTTGAGAAGCTTAAGAGCTATCTGGAACATTAGTCCATGAACAATCTTAAATCGCAATTTTGAGGACAGTGCCCCAAATAAATTAAAAAAAAAAAAAAAAAGGAAACCTCATTGGAAAAGTGAGCTTTTATCCCATTGTCCATTGCCGATCTGCGTTTTGCTTGCACCTTCCTTTACAGTTCACAGAGTATATACATATTACTGTTAAAAACTACTGGAACACCTAATAAAAAAATAAGTTAAAAATATGGTTCCTGCCACAGGGTCTGCAAACTCTTGTTTAACCTGTGAACCCCCAATAGCAACTATTCTTGTTTCTTTGTCTATGATCTCAGTACCAACAGTATGAAAGTCGTGGACCTCCTCCATAGTTCATGGACTAAGAGCACAATTTGAGTGTGTTCACTTCATCTCAAACAAAGCCTGAGGACTACCCAACACATTTAGACGGCATTTAAGATGTAAAATATAAATTATGTCACCATAAAACTGTCCTATTAGGTTTGGACTACCATCAGACTAAACTTCAGGGAGGTCATTCATCGTGAAATTAACTTTTTCAAATCAAATCAAGGTCACAGATACACTTGCCCAACATGCATGCCAACGTGGGACAATTTTTGATCGAGTCCGCCGACTATCTGTCACGTTAAAGTGCATTATGACTTTTCACTGGCTGTAAGTTTACATCCATCATTTTGTGAAGAGCAGGAGACCTAAAGAGTTGTGATTTGGAGTGACTTGCTATTTCCCTCTGAGCCATGCAGGGACTTACAGTAAGATTTCAGGACCATCTCTCCATCTGATGAGAGGACGTTTACACTTGGAACCTGAGAATAACACCAACAGCCTTACTATTTGAGAGTAATTTAGTCATTCTCCATTCTCTCTGCCACTAGTCATGAACATGCCCAGCAGATTGGCTGGCTGACACAAGGCGGATTAGTTGCAGGGTCTCGCCGAGGCCCTGTATTCAACTGCTGTTTGGGACGTGCTCAGCGAGAAAGGAAAGCATTTCATAGCATTTGGATGTAATACATTGAAAAAAATAACTGAAAAGGCTGTAGTTATAGATACGCTATGGATAGGATAGGTCGGAACAGCTTAACATAGCTTAATAAAAACGAAGAAATTCACTTAAAAACCGTTAAGTGTAGTTATTGTTATGAACTACAACCCAAAACCATAGAAAAAGCCAGTTATTGTTAGCTTTGCAATTCATAACTCCAACACCAATCTATATGCAGTGGTAGTAGAATGCACAAGAAAATGTCAGCAACACAGGCAAGGGGGTTCTTTAAAAAAACAAGTGCTCTATGCAATGGGAGTGTTGTATGAGCTGCTGAATGGTGTTCACTGTGTGCTACTAATCCAGGTCATTATTATAGCATTGGGGCCAAAGGAAGAGGTGCACTGTCATAGGTTTGTGTTCTAAATTTTCTCTAGATTAAAGGTCTGAATGTCAAGCATTCCAATAGAGAAAAAACACTAGTATTTCAATAGTGAACAGCAGCAGATAGGCAGGATGGGATTGAAAGCTGAAGACTTGATTAGATTAATGCCCAATGAAAGTGTTGCTAAGAAAAATAGTAGAATTAAAACTACAATGATCAGGTGATTGCTTTCTTAAAAGGGTAAAAAGGTATTTTGTTTCCCAGTCTTCAAAACTAGCAAACGATAGGCATTATGTTATAAAAAAAAAATATTTGACACGCGTATGAGGCATTATCATTCATTTTTGTTCAGCATAAGGTTGATTTTAGGAGCAATCATGTAACATTTACCACCTTACTCATTACAAGAGAACACTGAAGACTACATTCAGCACACAAAGCTAGACTTTCACTAGACCCACAAGAAGACATACTTGGCGTTTGATACCTGCCTTGTGCAAATATCATAATTTTAGTTTTTCATTCACAAATGCCTTAAATAATTCATGGGAAGAAAAAGACTACTGTGCAGTGATTATAAGTCGGCTGGAGAACAACATCAAGTAAAAAAGTGTAGCAAACATGATGCCCGGAGGTTGATCTATGAAGAACAATGCTGGAGGTCAAAGCAGTTCAGGAAGACAATTCTAGCACTGTAGAAAACAAAATGCTTTGGGGGAGGTGGTGAAGAAGCTTGGTGATGGTGCATAATTCTTGGTGAGAAAGGATATGGCCATAACGCCGTGCAAATGTGAAGGACATAAAGAGTTGTCTCTGATAGATTCTGGATGTAAGCCTTAGAAGTAGGTTGTTATAGATGTCATGAGGTCTGTTCGAGGAAGAACTATCAGTTACACATTTGTGACGGTGTTAATGAATTATTTCAGCACCTGGCAAAAATAGCGAGTTGATGAGGGTCAGAGAAAAAGACGGAATCGTGAACTTTTTGCAGAAATGTTCAGTTGTGACAGAGTTCACTCGAATTTAGTAACAAATGAAATACTGTTGAGCTAGGAAATAGTGAAGTTAGGATAAAATGTGAGAATTAAACACGCAATATTTGTTTCCCTGTTGGTGGTGAGGTGTTAGTGTGATAGGGAATAATGAGCAGATGAAAACGGTCAGTCGTGTTTAAAGTACAATCTTATCAAGATGTTGGAGACCAGTAGGATGAAAGCACAGATACAAACGGCAATTTAGACTTCAACGTCATGTAGAGAAAAGTAACTTGAAGATGAGGAAATTCGGAGGAAGTGTAGCTGCCCTCTATTAATGTGAAGTAAGAGGGCCAGAACACAAGCCCAGTGCAAAAAAAAAAAAAAAAAAAACACCTTTCACCTATACAAATGTATAAGTACTCCACGATTTAGGTAGGTCAATGTGTACGCATTTAGAAGGGTGTCCAAGTAGCTAAGTGAACGGAGATCCCATGTATTTGACTACAGGAATGAGGGATGAGGGATGCTTTATGTAATGAGTTCCCTGGAAAAGTGCGGCTGAAACTCTTTCATAGAGCAGTTTGAATGATGTCTAATGGGAGGGTTAGGGTTATTTGGTGTGACTGCAGAAAAGGGAAGGAGGTCAGAGAAAAGAGAATAGTCTGCAAGCAATCTCGATAAGGAAGGGTAGTAAGCGTGTAACTTCCTGGAAGTGCACTTGCACAGGAGCTGTCTAAACGTCCGACAGGTAGAAAGAGTTTGTATGTAAATGAATTCAATTAAGGTCTGGGGGAGACAACACAGATCACTTCTTCATTCTTTGCCTGTGGAACAATGGCTAACTGTGCCGCAGACAACCTCTGTGACCTGGCAGAATACATTCTATTGCTTCGTGTGCCGAGCTTGGTTTGACAGTCTGAAAGGTTATCTACGACTATGCATAGCACGCCATCTCCAATGTGCATCGTGATACTTCAGTATCCCTCCTTTTCGAAAATCCCTTTCCAAAACGACCATAAGTTTTAAGGTCATGAAACTAGCATTTTTAGAAGTGGTTGGAGGAACACAATCAAGAGAGGTTTAGGCTCTGTACAGCACTAGTATTATACTCCCATAACATGAAAGCATGGGGGTGGGACGAAGACACTACACTACATGCACATGTCCTAATAAGGTGAGGCTGACTGTGCTGAGCACATCATAGGTTACGTTGCTTCCCTGGGTGCTACCTTGTAGGCACTATGGCTTGCCCTGTGGCCCTTATGCCACTTAGGGGAAACGTGCAGCTACCAGAGGCTACATTTCTCTCTGCATTCTTGTAGTAGGCGCCATGTGACTAATATGTTCTGTTTCTGGGAGGAGCTCAAAACTGCTTAGCTGCCTACACACCACTCTAAGAAAACATGCTGCTGAGACACAAAGTTGTTTGGTCAAAAGGAAAATGCTTGGCACAACAAACATCTGCAAAACATAAATATATGCAACATTTTAAATCTAAAAATACAACGGTACCCCGGGAGGTCTCAAGCTTTTACACACACTTTCTTCAAGTTAACCAAATTGCATATATTGCTGGGGATACCAATCGTGGTTGCAGGACTGCCTTCAGGAATAGATTCCAAGTCATATGCATGGAAACAGCATAATATATTCTTTCAACAGTCACTAGTGGATCGCAATAAAAGATCCTCCCTTCAAGG
Source organism: Pleurodeles waltl (assembly GCF_031143425.1). Classification (NCBI taxonomy): domain Eukaryota; kingdom Metazoa; phylum Chordata; class Amphibia; order Caudata; family Salamandridae; genus Pleurodeles; species Pleurodeles waltl. Next base: position 513,463,913 of record NC_090440.1, read on the forward strand.
GTGCACAGAGCCGCAAAAAAAATGAAAACAGGACAATTTACACCAGCATCATGCCCTGATGGAAAATAGTGAAATGCTCGAATTCAGCAACAAGGGTTAAGTAGGCCATGACAATCACTTCAAGCAATCAAATAGCTGTGGGAAAGATGGCACGTTCCAAGGACAAAGTTATCCCACCAACTGTAAAGCAAAAGGCACTCTGTGGTAGGAAGCAATAAAAGCGAATCCAAAACTGCTGATGTTTTTCTCAATCATTTAATGATGGAAACTGTACGTTCCTGTTCATTACTTCTATTGAACAAAGTACTTGCATTTTGTTATAGTACCAACCAATGCCCAGAGCTACTAGTTGCAGAGCAAAGGTACCGAAATTTGAGAGAGATGTTCACATCAGTCACGACATGTCTGCAAAAATAATCTGCCAGACATCGACCCCAATGCCAAATGCAGCCCAAAAGGATTTAGCTTTGCAAAATGTCAACCAGAACGTGTAGAAATAAGATGCTGGCCTGTAAAAGTAAGTTCAGAATTTAGTCCTGAGGCACTATGGAAACGTTTACCGTATCTCTTTCTCGGGCTCAGGAGAATCAGAAATATAAACCCTGCTTTTACTATGTAATATCGTGATCCTTGTTTAAATGATGAACCCACTGCTCTTTTGTGCACTCTTCCATAGGAGACCCATGGGATAGAATTATATCTCAAATAATGGCAGTGTTTTACATAAATGGACAGATAACAAGTGTGTGTGTAAATTATACCTCAAACGTGATGCTGCTGTGGTTCAGTTTAAGACTATTATGGTAAGAAAATAAAATGTTTACACCCTTTACTAAGTAAATATCACATATGAAACAAGTACTGGCAGGGTCAACAGAGTTTGCCTTTTTGACACACTGTAAAAACATTTTTTAAAAAGCCTATGCTGTAACATGTGCAGAAAGAAACTGTGATGGCATGAACATCTGCACGCACATATGCATAACAACACTACTGGTGGCGGAGTCATTTCACATGTGCATGCACACGTCATGACATATGCAGGTGCATACTTCACCACTATGTTTGCCTACATAAGGACACTGGCACCATTGTATAGGTTCATATATATATATTTTTAACTGGTCGATGATAGTAGGTGTAACTGGGAGCAGTAATTACAAAAACATGACGACATGTCAGAGGCTAAATCACTCTGAAGGTGCTGTTAGCGCTGCTGAACGGATTACAGTCTGTTTGCCAAGGTTCCCCATCATTTGCAAAGATACTAGTGATATGAACGATACTGGCCTCTTAGAAGATCAGGCCAAGACTAGATGAATAAGTTAAAAAAGCACTAACAACACATCCTTGCTTACTCAAAGAGAGGAGCTGCTCTTTGCCTTTCAATGACTGTTATCTCCACCCTCAAAATGCATGGGACCTAGAGCAGCATGGTAAATAGCCATTTTGGTCCTGAGCAAAGGCTGTTCTCGACAACCACCTTGCAGAGGAAGATCTAGAGTCTTTTAGAATATGCTACTTGCGGCAATGGTAAATTACACAATACGTTGCAATTCATTCAGATTTGTGGAAAGCTAGCCTATACCTATGTTTAACAAATGTATGTGCTTATTTGGAATGGAAAACGCTTGAGAAGAGAATATACTGTGTCCGGCTAAAGATAATCAGTTGTTAAGCAGGAATCATGCATGATGAATAGGTTTGGGGAGGTTCATGGCTGCTGAAAACAGAACAGATCATGATAGATGTGGTGGCCATAGAAATCACCTTAGCTTCAACAGTATCTGGGTTCTTCAGGGGAACACAATATTAAACTCCAGGAAAAGCCTCAACACAATGAAACCTGGATATCAGGGTTATGTGGACTGGGGATTCAAAACTGAAGTATTGCTTGTCCTACATGGCACATATCTGGTATACACTTGTTCGAAGATCCAAGATCAATAGAAGGGAACAAAGTCTGAACTCCAAGTATTTTAAGGTTTAGCAAGAATGAGGAAGAAATAGATTTTCAACTTTATAAACCAAATATTGTAAACTGGTTAAAACATGAGTTGAAAGGAATACTTCTAAGTTACATTTCTCTTCAGTAAAATAAGAAAGCTAAAATAGATCATGTAAAGAAATAGCACTTAGTCTTGCAGGATGGGAAGTCCTTGCAATTTGTTAATGAAGTACAAAAATATCTGGTCATCCTCTAACAAACTCATTACATCAGCATCACTAACCCACTTCAAAGCACACACATACCAAAACATTTTGGTTCCATGTAAAGCTTCCTAGTGCCAGTTTTAAAGTAGCAACAACTTCTGGTCCTTCAAAGAAGGCAATGATCCTTATATGTATAACAATGTGTCCAAAATAATTGGAAGGTTTGGTTTCTCAATATGCCTGTCATTACATTATCTTATTTAAGACAGAAATTTAACTATGTCAGGCACTGGTCATCCTAAGAAGTAATATGCAAATATGTATCATATATAATATATTACTTCGTGCTCATAGTGGTTGGCAGCATGCGTCCAGATCGCTGGTGCTGCTCTGAAAATGGTGTCTCCAGTCTCACGTGGATAAATCCACAAGGCAATTGGATCGAGGCTGAAACATGTAGATGTTGACACTGCTGCTCTTTGAATAATAAACACCATTAACCACCGTGCTTGAATGACATTCTCCCTTCTATATATTTTTTACAGATATATACACACACACACACACGTGTGTGTGTTTTATTTTTTCCACCAAAAACACAAAGGTTACAGGGGACATTATTATTAGGAATTAGCATTTTAAAAAATCCTTAAAAATTCACTAAAATAAAAAAATCAATAAAAAAAAAAAAAAAAAAAAAAGATTACAGGGACATTGTAGTTAGGATCAGAACTTACAAACACAAAACCATAGAAATTCAGCTGTTAAAGCATGTTACAGTTACTTGAAATAACGTGACGGTAACTATAACTCAAGCCCCGCCATGCAGTTTTCAGATCAATAATTTTATTGCAAATGTTGCAATGATACTAGCAATGATTTCATTGACGATACAATTGCTGATGTAACATGTCTAAACTAGTGCATGACATATACACACACAGGTTACAGCTTAACTTCCCCTTAAAAAAAAAAAAAAAAAAAAAAAAGAGTTTCTGGTGTTGCAGGAAAAATGACAATCACTATACGCCTTCACTTTTTCAAAGTCCTGCAGGATTAATTTAGATAGCCGTATAGTGGCAGAGAAGGAACCTTAAATTTGAAGGTCGTCTTCAGGGCCCCTACCCTTCTGTGTATGCATAAAGAAGTGTTGTAGCTCAATAAAACACTGTTGTCATGCACTTAGGATTTCTTTAAATTCTTACCATCTAAAATGTTTAGGTACCATCCAAGCCATTTCCTGAATTCATTCTCAGAACATTTTCACCTTCGACCCCATGTCAATAAAGCCTGCCTTTAGGCCACTACACTGCACCACAACATATTGCTGACTTTAATAAGCACTTCAGCAGCAAACTACATAAAACCTAGTTATTCACACAGTACCTATAATTAGAGCTCCCTGATTCACGTTTTTTGTTGTTTTTTTACATTTCCATCTGCATTTATTCATATTTAGTTTTTGCAAATTTTATCTGTAGTTATCAATATTTTAGGTTTTGTGAAAAGATGAAGCAGCAATGCGTATATTTCTACATCTATTTAACCAGTAAATGCGCACTCATGCCTGAACACCTGACAGGTTCAGTTATGTAAACACACTCCGAAAGATCAAATCTGCACTTATAAGAAAACATGCAAATTTTAGTATTAAGGTTGTGCAAATTGACCGCTGTTTAAGGCTCTTTACTCAAATTAAATTACTGCTTTAAACCCCTAGTCTGTGAATCTCCACAGCTATAGGCTTGGCAGTCATGACTGACAGAATTTAGAATCACTCAAAAAAAATGAAATTTCCTTTTTTATCCACATTAAAATAAATACAGATAGGAAAATAAATGGTTTTCTGTCTGAATTTATCTGTAAAAAAAAAAAATCAGTAAAAACAGAAAAAACAGGGAGACTTGCTATAATGCAAGACCCCAACTAAACTCTATAAACTTAGCTCACGAGAAACCATCACAATTACTCTGTGACTATGACAATAAAATAACAATCTACCATCACAAGAGGCCCCCAAAACTGTAAACACAAGGAAACCAGATATAGCATCAAACAGACAACATATATTATCCTCCCAATACCACAACATAGGGCTTCTGAGTTAACTCTAAGACTAGATCCGTAGGAAACACATTGATTATTCACCATTTACATACAGTAAAAATGCATTTCACAACCCACCTAATGTTGTTAAGACATGACAAAGCTTTAAGAATTTAAATGAGCAAGCCAACCTAATGGGTAATTTCCACAATGGGCAAATGATGAGCAAAACAGTTAACTAAAAATCGATACAGCAACTGAAGGGGGGCATGCCCTGTTCCAATCGCAAATACATTAAACTCTCACCACACTAACTATTCAACTGTAATCAACAAAAGCAAATACCAATAACAAAGGAAAAGCTCTCCATTGATTATCAAAATCCCTACATGCCAATCTCAGCTAAATCTTCAATTTAAGCCCAACCTCCTCATTTAAAGTAACTCCAAAAATAGGCACACAAATCATTTAACAAACAAAATTAACTGATTAATTTACAAATACTACTCTAAAATTGATCAGAGGGCCTGAATATCAGATGACTGTCATTGAGCTGATCACAAGGGAAATGTTGACATATGTAAGCTATAATATGCCAATTTGTTAATCATATTCCATGTACCCATATGGCAAATTTGCACTGTTAACAGAATGTACAAGCTATGAGGAGCACAATATACTTTGTTTTGTGACTTGAGTCTATTGTCAGTTACAACTGAACTGGTTCTACCCTTACTGAAAAAAACAGCGGCGATCCTGCCTCCTCCTCTATGTTATGTTATGTTACGTATGTTTACAGAGTTGACTATCATCGGGGAAGGTGCCTCGCCCTGAGCAGGTGCAAGTTTAGGCACACATAGGGCCTATTGGGAATACTTGAAAAGCCAGGTCTTCAGCTTCTAGAGGAACTCAAGAAGTGAGGAGGGGGCTCTAAAGTGTAGCAGTAGATCGTTCCACACTTTAGGGGCAATGTAGGAGGCGGCTCCACCACCAGATATGGTTTTCTGTATGCGTGGGATTTGAGCAAGGAGGAATCTTAATGAGTAGAGGTGTCTGGAAGGTTTGTGAAAGCAAATGCAATTGCTGAGGTACATTGGGCCAATGTTACTTAGTGCCTTGAAAGTTTAGGTGAGGAGTCTGCACTGTACTCATTTGTGAATGGGGAGCCAGTACAGCTCCTTCAGGTGTGGTATGATCTGGTGCAGGGTAAGATATTAAGAGAGTATGGCTACCGAATTCTACATGGTCTGCAGGGTGAGTTTTCGTTGATCCCGCCAATGAGGGTGTTTCTGTAGTCCAGCTTGCTTGTGACCAGGGAATGCATAATGGTTTTCCGGATGCTGATTCCGAGCCATCTGAAACTCTTCCTCGTCATCTTCAGGGTGTGAAAGCATGAGCTGCGACAGCACTGATTTGGGTGGTTGAGTTTGTTGTTGATGATGATGATGGCCCCATTGGTTCTTGGCATAGCTGATGGGTGATGGTCCTAGCTCTGTTGTCCACCAAGTGAAATCCCACAGTGATGTGCACTTCCCAAGGATCACAATTTTGGTCTTGTCTGTGTTCAGCTTTAGGCAACTGTTTTTCATCCAGTGGGCAATGTCAGTCAAGCAGGCACAAACTTTATCTGTGTACTGGGTGTCTTCCTCCTGAGGGAGAGAATGAGTTCTGTCTCATCGGTGTAGGAGAGGTCATTGACATTATGAGTAAGTGATGCTCACTAGAGAGATCATTTATCTTTTGAAGAGTCAGGCTCAGGGAGTATCCTTGTGTAACTACACAAATGATGTCGCAGGTGTCCAAGGTGTATGGTGCAGGGTTGGACTGGCCTATTCGGCAATCAGGCAGTGCTCAAGGGGCTGGTCTCACATGTCAGTGTGTTGGCTGGTTTTTCAACTATTGAGGACCTGTTTTATGGCTGGCTGGACCAGTTTCCACTGTTGAATTCCCTGATATTACTGCAAGTAATTCCAGCAGCAAGCTCGAATCCATGCAGTCTTATATACCTTGTAAAACACTTATACAGCAAGTCTTTACAAGTTAAAAACTGCCCGAATTTGTGAACATAGGAAACTTTCTTTTTTTGCTATCTGATTAGCTAATGGAGCTACTTTCATTTTGGTGCCCGGGTATATTTTCTCTCCCAATCTGTCCCTGGTACAGTGCTAGGCTGACTAACTGGGTCTTTCCAGTCAGGAAGGAGCTGATCCAGTTGAGACTGCGTCCTTAAATTCCAATGGCTGATCTATTGGAGTCCGCATCCTTAAATTCCAATGTCATGTAGGAACTGGATAAGGATGTGTTGGGAGACTGAGATAAATGCTGCTGAGAGATCCAAGAGGTAAAGAACCACAGTCTCCTCTATCCAGAGTCACACAGGTGTCACCTGTGTCAGAAGAACGAGTTACTTACCTTCGGTAACTACTTTTCTGGTGGATACATTAGCTACCTGTGGATTCCTCACCTAATGAATACTCCCATGGCGCCAGCATTCGACGGAAATCTTCTTACTAGTCTCTGCACGTCGACGAGGACGTCACTCTAGCCCACGCGACGCCGTCTGACGTCATACAGGCAATAAGAGGTCCTCGACGACGTGCGGACGTCAGTACCAATCATTTTTTACGTGCATGAGAACAACCAGGCAATGCAATGAAAGAGCAAGGCAACATCCCATTACATTGTAAAAATACACAACATTGCATGAATAACTGTAAAAAAAAATTTTTTTTTTTTTTTAATATATATATATAACTCTCTCTTTTAAAAAAAAAATATATATACACATCAAGTATATACACAAAGATATATACATATATAAGTATATTATACACAACATCTATTGCACCCTCGAAGACCAAGAGGAGCGCACTCAAGGATTACTTGGTAAGACCAGAAAGGCAACGGGGAGGCGGGTGGGACCGTGAGGAATCCACAGGTAGCTAATGTATCCACCAGAAAAGTCGTTACCGAAGGTAAGTAACTCGTTCTTCTGATGGATACAACTACCTGTGGATTCCTCACCTAATGAATAGAGTCCCAAAGCAGTACCACGCCTGGCGGTGGGTGCCTAAATGGTCAAACCAAGAAATCCTGCAGCACTGACCGTGCAAAATGGCCGTCCCTTCTAACCTCAGAATCCAAACAGTAATGTTTTGCAAAAGTGTGAAGGGACGACCAAGTTGCGGCCTTGCAGATGTCGACCACAGGAACACCTCTGGCCAAGGCCGAAGTGGCCGACTTAGCTCTGGTGGAATGAGCTCTAATGCCCTCAGGAGGATCCTTCTTTGCCAAAGAGTAACAGATTTTAATGCAAAGAACAACCCACCTGGATAGTGTTCTCTTGTGGACTGCCTTTCCTCTCCTCTTGCCCACGTATCCAATAAACAGCTGATCCTCCAGCCTGAAATCCTTTGTTCTATCAATAAAGAAGCTCAACGCCCTCTTTGGGTCCAGACGGTGCAGTCTTTCTTCCTCTTTGGAAGGATGAGGCGGAGGATAGAACGTGGACAAAGTAATTGCCTGAGCCAAATGGAAGGGTGAAACAACCTTCGGGAGGAAAGCAGCCTTGGTCCTCAACACCACATTATCCCCATAAAAAGTTGTATAAGGGGGCTTTACTGATAAGGCCTGCAACTCACTCACTCTTCTTGCTGATGTTATAGCTATCAGGAAGACTGTTTTTAAAACCAAATACCTTAAGGGGCAAGAATGCATAGGTTCAAAAGGGGACCCCATAAGGAAAGTCAGGACCAAGGACAAATCCCATTGCGGCATAACGAATGGCTTTGAAGGATATTTATTTAGAAGACCTTTCAAGAATCTGATAACAATAGGGGATTTAAATAAAGATGGTTGGTCTGGAAGACATATGAAGGCTGACAAGGCCGATAAATAACCCTTAATGGTAGCCACTGCACAACCTTTCTGCGCTAGAGACAGAGCAAAAGACAAAACGTCCGATAGATGAGCATGCAAAGGATCAATCTGCCTCTCTCCACACCACGCAACAAATTTAGACCATCTATTAGCGTAGATAGATTTAGTGGAGTGTCGCCTGGCCGCTAATATAACATCCACTACCTCAGGTGGGAGAGAGAAGGAACTCAGGTTGCCCCGTTCAATCTCCAGGCATGTAGGTGCAGACTCTGGAGGTTGGGGTGTAGAACCTGCCCCTGCGACTGCGAGAGGAGGTCTGCCCTGAAAGGGAGACGGAGCGGAGGGCACATTGAGAGTTGGAGAAGGTCGGAGTACCATACCCTCCTTGGCCAATCCGGAGCTATTAGGATGACTAGAGCCCGGTCCTGGCGAATCTTCCTCAATACTCGAGGAATCAAGGGTATGGGAGGAAACGCGTAAAGCAACTGGCCGCACCAGGCTATTTGAAACGCGTCCCCCAACGCTCCCTGCATCGGATACTGGAGGCTGCAGAACAACGGACAATGCGCGTTCTCTCGAGTGGCAAACAGATCTACCCGAGGAAACCCCCACCTCTGGAAGATTAAACGGACTTGATCTGGATGGAGACGCCACTCGTGGTCTGCCGAGAAATGGCGACTGAGACTGTCCGCACGCACGTTCAAGACTCCGGCCAGATGGTTTGCTATCAAGCAAATCTGATGGTCCTTTGCCCAGGACCATAGTCGAAGAGCTTCTCTGCAGAGAAGGTACGACCCCACTCCTCCCTGCTTGTTTATGTACCACATCGTGGTAGTAATGTCCGTTAGGACCTGTACCGACTGACTACGAAGGGAAGGGAGGAAGGCCTTGAGAGCCAGACGTACAGCCCGTAACTCTAACAGATTGATGTGAAACATCTGTTCCTCTGGAGACCAAAGACCTTTGATCTCCAGATCCCCCAGATGAGCTCCCCACCCTAGAGTGGAAGCATCCGTTATGACTGTGGCCACTGGTGGCGACTGCTGGAACGGCTTTCCTTGTGAAAGATTGTTGCTTGCAATCCACCACTTCAAATCCACAGCAGCATCTCTGGAGATCTTGACAGTACTCTCTAGATCCCCTTTGTGTTGAGACCACTGCCTTCGGAGGCACCACTGAAGAGCCCTCATGTGCCAGCGAGCATGCGTGACCAACAGAATGCAGGAGGCAAACAGACCGAGCAGACGAAGGACCTTGAGGACTGGAACTACCGCTCCATTTCGAAACATAGGAACCAAATCCTGAATATCTTGAATCCGCTGAGGCGGAGGAAAGGCCCGACCCAATGTTGTATCCAGTACTGCCCCTATGAACAGGAGGCGCTGAGAGGGCTCTAGGTGAGATTTGGGCTCGTTCACCGAAAAACCCAGGTCGAACAACAACTGGGTTGTTGACTGCAGATGATGCGACACAAGCTCCGGGGACTTGGCTTTGATCAACCAGTCGTCCAAGTAAGGGAATACTGCTATCCCCTTCCTTCTGAGCTCTGCCGCAACCACCGACATCACCTTCGTGAAGACTCGAGGTGCTGAAGTAAGACCAAACGGAAGGACCGCAAACTGATAGTGCTGCGATCCCACCACAAACCGGAGATACTTCCTGTGTGACTTGAGTATCGGGATATGAAAATAAGCATCCTGCAAGTCGACAGACACCATCCAGTCTTCCTTGTTCAACGCCAAGAGCACCTGTGCTAGGGTCAGCATCTTGAACTTTTCCTGCTTGAGGAACCAATTCAAGATCCTCAGGTCCAGGATTGGTCTCAAACGACCATCCTTCTTGGGAATCAGGAAATACCTTGAGTAACATCCTCGACCCCTTTCCTGCTCTGGGACCAACTCCACCGCGCCCTTTGAAAGGAGGGCTTGTACCTCCTGTTCTAGCAACAGGAGGTGTTCTTCTGAACAATAAGAAGGACGGGGCAGGATGAGGGGCGGGAACTCCCGAAAGGGAAGGGTGTAGCCTTTTCCCACAATACTGAGAACCCAAGTGTCCGTTGTAACAGTCTTCCATTTGGTGAGAAAATGCTGTAATCTTCCCCCTACAGGAGAGGAGTGAGTGGGAAATGGTGGAAGCCTAAGGCTGCTTCCCCTGCTGCACCCCGCCAGAGGATGAGGAAGAGGCAGAGTGCTGCTGAGAGGCTCCTCTGGTGCGGACCCTACCTCTCCCCCTAAAAGATCTATAGGGATGGGAAGAGGCAGGTTGCTGATATCTTCCCCGAAAGGAAGAGGAGGAAGAGCCACGCCCAAATCCACGAAACCTCCTGAAAAATCTGGAAGAGGCCGTGGAAGAAGGAGCTTGGAGCCCTAACGACTTAGCCGTGGCCCTGCTTTCCTTAAAACGTTCCAAGGCCGAATCAGCCTTGGCTCCAAACAGTTTGTCCCCATCAAACGGGAGATCCAACAATGTGGACTGTACATCCGCAGAAAAGCCCGAGTTACGGAGCCAGGCCTGTCTCCTTGCCACCACAGTTGTGCCCATTGCTCTGGCTACCGAGTCGGTGGTATCCAGCCCCGTCTGGATAATCTGGGTCGCAGCAGCCTGGACATTTGAAACAAGATCCAAAAGACCCTGGGGAAGCTCTGTAAATGATGAGGAAATGTCATCCATCAGAGCATGAATATACCTCCCCAGGATACAGGTTGCATTGGTGGCTTTTAACGCCAGACTGCAGGACGAAAAAATCTTCTTGGACTGCGCCTCTAGTTTCTTAGAATCTCTGTCCCCAGGCACCGTCGGGAAAGAACCAGGCGCTGACTTGGATGAACAGGAGGCCTGCACCACCAAGCTCTCCGGCGTAGGGTGTCTAGATAGAAAACCAGGGTCAGTCGGAGCTGCCCGATACCTCCTGGCCACGGCTCTGTGAACTGCTGGGGAAGATGCCGGCCTCTTCCACACCTCTAACACCGGATCCAGCAGAGCGTCATTAAATGGCAAAAGAGGCTCCGCCGCAGCTGAGGCCGGATGTAGCACCTCTGTTAAAAGGTTTTGTTTAGCCTCCACCACCGGCAAAGGCAGGTCCAAAAAACTAGCTGCCTTCCGTACCACTGCATGAAAGGAAGCAGCCTCCTCAGTGTATTCTCCCGGGGACGAAAGATCCCACTCAGGGGAAGTGTCCAGCCCACTGGCCGACTCCAGACCACGCAGCCCATCACCCGAGTCCTCTAGCTCTCCTTCCTCCAGGGCTCGTTGGTACTCCTGCTCCTCTAATACACGGAGAGCACGTCTCCTCGAATGAAGTCGTTGTTCAATACGCGGAGTCGACAATGCCTCCGCCGAAGTTGAAGATCGGCGCCGATCTTCAGATGCCACCGACGCCGCGTCCGGCGCCACAGGTAACTTTGGCGCCGACGAAAGAGCAGCTGAAGCAGATGGACCCACCGGAGTCACAGGCCGAAATCCCGACGTCGACGGGATGGAAATCCCCGGGGCCAATCCTTCTGAAGCCACCGGAGCGGCCACCAGCGCCGACACTGGCGCCGAGCCCACGTTCCCAAAAGGGAGAAAGGGCATAAAGGGTGCCGGCCGAAGAGGCGCAGGATCACCCAATGAAAAGGCCAAAGGCCCAGCCGGAGCACCCCCTGGAGCCATCTGTTGGAAGATGGCATACATCGCATTCAAGAATGCGGAACTATCGGCTCCAGGGGTGGGAAAAGCCGGATACTGGGGTGCCTGTCTCGGAGGCGACCCCGACGCCGGCCTCGACGTCTGCAACGCCGGAGAAAACACCTGAGGCTCCAATACCTCAATCACCGACGCCTGTCCAGGTGAAGTTGGAGACGCCGGAGAGGGCAACGGCGTCGAAGGATGCGGCGTAACCGTGGGACTGATCTCCCATGTCCTTCGGCGCCGATCCGAAGACCTGGAACGAGTCTCCTTCGAATGACGCCGAGATTCTCTACGCGCCGGGAGTCTCGATGACGCCGATGTCTTGGAGAAGAAGACTTCTTGTGATGCTTCTCCTTTGATTTCGCCATAAACAGCTTCGCCTCACGTTCCTTGAGGGCCTTTGGATTCATGTGCTGGCATGAATCACAAGTCGAGACGTCGTGGTCGGAGCTCAAACACCAAAGGCAATCGGAATGAGGATCCGTCACCGACATCTTGCCTCCACACTCACGACAAGACTTGAATCCAGACTTTCTCTGCGACATTATTACCACAGCGAAAGACTACGCAGCAAAAATACACTGTAACCACAAAAGTAACAGTTGCTCCCTCAAAGATAACCGTTTCGAATGCACGGAAAAAAGGGAACTGACGTCCGCACGTCGTCGAGGACCTCTTATTGCCTGTATGACGTCAGACGGCGTTGCGTGGGCTAGAGTGACGTCCTCGTCGACGTGCAGAGACTAGTAAGAAGATTTCCGTCGAATGCTGGCGCCATGGGAGTATTCATTAGGTGAGGAATCCACAGGTAGTTGTATCCATCAGAAATAAGGGCAGTTTCCATGCTGTGGTTGGGTCGGAGTAGTGTTGAGGAGTGGGTGGCTGTTGAGGTAGTCGGCGAGGTGTCAGTTGATGCTTTTCTCCAACCTAGGCCGGGAATGGTAGTAGAGGGATCGGTCTGTAGTTGGTCAGTGTGGAAGGGTAGGGAGAATGTTTCTTCTGCAAAAGGGGGCCAATGGAGCGTTTTCCACCCTGTTGGGAAGGTCCCAAAAGAGAAGGAGGCATTCAGAAAGGGTGTGAGCATGGCGCTGATGGGTTGCAGTCCTCTGGAGCAGGCGTGGTGAGGTCAGGTGTTCTGTGGGGCCCGAGTTGATGGACTTCATGGTAGTGGCAGTTTTTTCTGGGGTGATGATGGGCCACAGGAGTGGTTCTTTCGATAAGATCAGGAGGCATTTGGCAAAGAGTGTCAAATCCAGTTGCTTGCTAAAGTTGCTGCAAATTGCGGTGATATTGCTGCTGAAGAAATGATAGAGACTGTTGCAGATGTCCTATTGGGGAGGGGGATGATTGAGTTGGAGGCAGCCGATGCAGCGGTGAAATTTATTTATAATGAAAAAGATTTCTTTGCTTTTCTTTGTGCTGACAGCGAAGAGGTCTGCTAGAGAGGCGGGTTTGGTGGCCTGGACCATTTGATGCTAGCTTCTTAGGGCAGATCTGAACATGCTCATGCCTGCATTGTCCTGGCTCACTCTCCATTTGAGAGCTAATTGTTTGTATTGGTGTTTCATTGGTCTCAATTCTTCAGTGCATCAAATGGCATGGGGTCTGGATCTTGTTGTATTGCTATGTTTGAGGGGGGGCCAAGGAGCCAGTGCAGGAGGTGATCCAATTGTTGAAACTCTTGATAGCCTTGGGGAGTCTGTTGTCGTATCGGGCTGGTGAGTTTTGAAAGTGTTCCAGTCCTCACCTTTAATGCTGTTCCAGATTTGGGTGGCTGCTCTGGCGGCTGTGCATGCAAGGTAAATGGCAACGTGTTAAGACGCGTGCAGTTTTATTTAAACACACACTATAAACCTACTCACTTGGGAGGACTAGTTCCTAAACACAAAGGAGGCAGCATTAAACACACCTTCAAAGAGAGACATGTTTACATATAATAGACGCTCCCTACTGTCAACAAGAAATCACAGTCCCATATCAAAGGACACGCCCAAAATCACTGAGTCCACACCAATGGTGAAAGCACACTATATAAATGCTACATCATAACAGTTAAAATATGAACACACCACTGAGCTGTGCATGAGTGAAGACCACCAGTTAAAGTGAAAAGCGAGCTACTGTGATTTTCAAATGTCTAACTTTAGGCAGCCTGGCATCCTTACAGCTGGGCCACCCCTCTCATCTCATGCTAATATTATTAACTTGGTAGTTATAAAGTGCTAATACCACACTAATGCTGTTTCTAAGTGCTAAAAATAACAGAAATTACTACTACTAAACTTGCGCTTTTCAATTTGCCCATCTCTGAAGGACTGAAGGCTGAATCCTCCTTGCTGAGATTTAAACTCATGCCCTCCCAGAAACTGAATTTGTCAGTGGTGAGTGCTTAAGCTCATTGTGCCACGCATCAATATTGGACTGATTAGGAGTGGCAAATTTTGGAATCCACATAAAATACCCTTTGTAAGTGCGAAGAAAATAGGAGACGCAAAGAACCTGGGTGGCATCATGTTCAAATAGCATCATTATTTACTCGGGGGTCAAAAAACTAGAAGAGGAAAGCGAGTTAAACCAGTTTACCTCTACTGTGTCCCACAGTACAACTCTTCCAGTCTCGAACAAAAAAGAAAGAATAAAACGCCTTAAGGCACAAAAAGATGGCATGTTGTGATCAGTAAAGATGACAGTAGAACACTTTTCTAACTGTGATAATAACGTTTAAGATCTGCTCTCTGGATGTTGGTGTCTTTGATGCCTGCTGATGCAAAGTGGAGAGAGCTCCTACAGAATTACAAGCTGTTTTGTACACAATTTTCGTGTCTCGATTTACGATAGGAAACACTTTTCTCTAAACATAACCTCTCTGGCTGGGGGAATCACTCGTTTCCTACTTTCGTTAGACTTTGAAGCACATTGTACTCTACATAACAATATCAAAATACAGAATAAAATTAAGTCGGGGCGTTATCTTTACTAATGTAAAACATAATAAAGGAATATAGTATAAGGGATCGATAGCCTGTTCTTGAGGTGGACAGGATTTTATTACTGGCACAATAATTGTTTAGGGGTAGTACAATTACCGGCAGAGCATAACCAGAGAGCAAAACTGTGCTTGCGGAGATCTATTCCGCTTTTAGTCTGCAAAGTAGCATTTTAACGCAGGTTTATGAACTGTCTTATATAGTGACAAATCTATCCATCTTGGTTCAGAGCATAAATGTTGCATATTGAAAACAAGAAGCCAATCTTACATTGACAGTGGTTTTAAATCACTCATGTTACACAAGTCGTAATGCTTTAGTAAGACTAATATCTATGTTGAGTACAGAAGAACATGCAATTTGCAGATAATGATATCATCCATGAAACCTTGACACAAAAAGGAGTATGATTATTTAGGTATACAAGAATTCCTGGACTAAAACTGCAAGCAAACCAGGAAAATTCAGTTGTAACTTTTTAGCAAAAGGTGGGGAGGTACAGCAATGCAAATAAGTAAAATATCTATTAGGTTTTGAAAATTGCTTATACAGAACGCTGTCCTAAAAACATAAATTAAGGCCCTGATAACAGATGGTGATGTAAAAAGCCAAATAAAGCAGTAGCTAAGACAATAAGAGTTATAGGGCTAAAGGGAGTTAAGTCTTGGCAGAGAGACAGAGTAAGAAGGCACAAACGTGAGTTACAGACACACAGATTAAATGTGTAAAATAATTAGCATAGCTTTAATCATCTATGGATTTAGTTAATGGTTTTTACGAATAAAAACTGGTAAAACACTAACACCACAATGAAGTTTGCCAATGTGATTGTAACTAAAACAGCCTGCTTTCCTTATCTTGGCGTCCACATCGTGTTAAGCATGACAATACATTCTTGCCTGTTTCCAAAATCGTTTTGTAATCATGCTCACCAAGGAACCGCATTATAATAGGGTGATGGGAAGAGATTTGAAGAAATGCTTGCTTGCTCTCCTAATCCCTTTGGGGAGTCAGCTGCCCGAGGAGAACACAAACACTGATTAGCTCACTGCAAGTGGAGGACACACTATTGCCCTGTATGGGTCTGGACACATCCACGACATAAAAGGCTTTGCATGTTCACACGTATAAATTACATCAAATTGTGTCTATATATAAAAAAAAAAAAACATGAGAATATAGTGCATGATGTGATCCACTCAGCAAAATCCTCACTTATTTCGATGTTTATGAACCCTTGGTGTCCAAGGCAGTAAACTCTGGAAATTGTCCACTGGTACAAAACTCTTAGATCCTGGTGAGGTGGGCAGCTATCAGTGCCATCTTCTTTATCATTGCATTGCTATTGGAACTTTGGAGCTGCCTTTGTAGATAAGATGCCCTTAAAGGGAAGTTATATTTCCAAAGGCCTGTATTGCAGCTCTTCAGCATCTGCTGACATGAAATTCACTTGTGCCAGCCCTCGCTAAAGACAGACTTTTGGCAGTTCCAAGACAAAAGCTACATATTATTACCACGCAATGAGGCACCATCCTCTTAAAACTATACAGACCACCTCAACTTCTAGGTTGGTTGGAACCTAGTACGCATTGCACCTCTGATCTCATTCTCCTCCAGGCATCTTCTACTGCATTCACACAAGGATGCCAGGAGACAGCGAGCCATTTTGCACCCTGCTTGGATCTTTTATCAACTTCGCCTGCTCGCACCTGCCAAAGCAGCCATTCTGACTCATGAGAGGGAAGAAGAGTGGAATAAAAGGGAGAAGAGACGTAGTGGAAAGGCTGCTTACAAAATAATCCTCTCCTACCATTCTGCAGAACAAAAGACCTGGTGTTGCAACTATAGGCCCTGACTGGTATTACTGGCAGCTCGGCCTCGACTTCCGTTCTGCAGGATGTGGTGCCAAAAGGCTCCCTGGGGAAAAATAAAAATCACCATTCTGGATAATTAGGACCCAAAAAAAGTTATTTCTAAAATCACCATGTTAGCATAAGAATATCTTACCACCTAGCCCTACAGGACCACCCCCATGCCTTTTGAACAGGTTTAGGTCTCCAGCAGGTTCGAATAACCACACATATATTTTTTTAGGTCGCAAACTAAGTATCAAGGTCTTCATGAAATTGATGTTCAATGATTTACCAAACAAGGACGAAGCACACAGACCAAGTGAAAAGCTGTCTCTCTTTCCTGTTTGATAAAAAGCAGCATTTCACATCTACTGCAGCCTCAATACGGCGTTTACAAAGCTGCTATTTTAAAGGGTTGGGTTTCCCGAAAAAACAATGAACAGTGAACAAATAAGTGAAAAAGCATGAAAAACAGAGTTTATATGGGAACTCAATTACAATGTTTGGATCAGATTGTATGCTGGAGCAAACATTCTCTCCCAGACCTCTACGCAGGGTCCCCAAGGCCGTGACACAAACCAACCCAGGGTTAATTGGCAGATATCAGCCTCAGAGGCAAGCATAGACTCTGCTACACCTCAAATTAGAATTAATCTCAGGATTAATCTATTTCAATGGATCGAATAGGTCCATATACGGAATACATTAGTGAGGATAGTACTTAGTCTTCTTACTTGACTCTGGATGGATCTTTGTGCAGCCTGCATACACAAGCACTGAAGGTTTACGAGCGTATGAGAGAGACAATATGTTTCAACTAAATAATGAAGATGTGCATCAACACAAAGCCCTATACACTGAACAAAAACTGTTCCCACACTTAACAGGTTTCAATATATATCGCTCGTTAAAGTCAAAAGTTTTGCTTAAATATATACAAATTAAACTTGCTATTAGCTAACTCTATAATACTTGTCTTATTGAACCTCACGATAATGCGTCACCTGCCATGATTCCAAACAGCTGCGAAATAGGCATATTGGCCTGTGCAATGCATTATATAATCAGCTTGAAGAGAGTAACAATTATGGTGACTGCCAGATGATGTAGATTCAAAAATTATGCAAGCAGAACGAACAGTACGGGGTTTAGTTTTGAGTGGTTAGCCAGTACACTGGGAATCAAAACTGCAAAAAGCCCCTGCACAAAGAGGATGTTGGTGGCACGCATAGAAATACATTCTTTCTACAAAGTCAGGGTCAAAAGGCAGAATACAATAAGTTACCTCTACCTAATAGATTACTGTGGCAGAAATAAGTATAGATGGCAACTTCCAATAACCTTCATGACTCAAGAACAATCTATGGGAAACAGTTTGCAGTAAGACTGATTGATAGGTTTGGTTCTAAACGGTTACTGTGCTCTGGGTGACACGCTATTGTGGTTTGGTATTTGTGTAGAAGACAATATGGCATCATCAAACTACTGCCTTGTCCACTGTATTGCAAGATGGAGCATTAAAGTGTTGATGGAAGGTACAACATTTGAGGACGTTCTGTTAGACAAGTGTTTGGTGTCTAGTTGAGGCCCAGTCATGCTGTCCAATCGAGTAGCAGCAGATGATGCTGCTGCTCCTGCTAAATAGGAAGGTGTATAATGCAGCATGAAGGGAGTCGCATTTCATGCATACATTATTGATCCTCATGATGTCAATAACAGGAATCAGGACTAAGAGCATAGAGAATAAATACTGTCCTATCATATGTTAAAGGGGGAACCAATAACCAGGATTTTGAGGCTCTCCGGAAGAAAAGGTGGCATATACTCAGGTTATGAACTGGTAAGGTGTTTCACAGCTTACCATTTTGGAGTGAGAATGAGCTGGATGCCGCCCAAGCCAATTTGTGGAACTGAGGGCCTCAATCTGGAGTCGAGACGTTGAGTGAAAGCATTATCTAGGCGGGTAACACAACTTTCATTGCAGGAATATTTGAGAGGTTGGTGTGCCATCACAGGGCTTCGAATGAGAGTAAACAAGTCTAATAGAGTAGTCCAGGTGGGAAAGTACAAGTCTATGGTAGGTGGTTAATAAATTCACAATCTAAGAAGAGGAACAATATGTCTAAAGAGTCTAATGAGATGGAAGGAAGACTTGATTGAACTTAACTGTGGTGGTGAGTGGACGACTGCAAAAATGTGAATAGAGCTCCCTCACAGTGCTAGGAGGATTGGGTGGACCATCCAACTATGCTGGCCGATGGAGGGTCAGCTGGTAATGCAAACAGCTTACACAGAAGGGTTCAGACTTTGTGACATTTAGTTTTGATGGTTCTTCATCAGCCAATTATTGATGGCAAGGGTTCTCCTAAGGATGAGCAGTTAGCTCACACAAAGGGCCAAATGTCTAGATGAAGTTGATATGCAGGGAGAGGCATATAAAGGTTAAACAGGAAAAGGGCTGTACTGAGACAATATGTACTGGGAAAACAAATGTAAAGTAAAGAGCAAAAAACTGGACTTGTTTCAGGAGGAACAAGGACATCCAATCCAAGCCCCTAACCCGAATCCTCTTCTAAAAGAGCCAGAGTAAGAGATGCATCAAGAGTGAAGATAGGCACTGGATAATAAAAGTAACTCCATCATATCCATCTGCCTGGGTTTTGAATCCTTGCACATGTGGTTGTTCAGACAGGATTCTGGCCCCAACAAGGATAGAAGCCAATTTCGGAGTTGGCAAGATAGCTTAACTCAAATCCTTTTAAGATGATGATATAGTACTATTTCAATTAGTTTGACAATGAAAAAAGGCAGTTTGACTTGGATCTGTAATTTCTGGTGTCACTGCTGTTAAGTTCAGGTTTCGTAAGTAACGATTTGACAAAGAAGACTTGGGATTCAAAGGGCGCATTGAGAATGGTTATTGCCAGTGATGGGCGGGGTTGAAGCCATAATTTCCTTAAAGAAGGGGCTGCATGTCAACAGTCTTCAGGAAATCTAGAATTACTGCAAGATGCAATAAGAAAATGGAAATTCAGAAGTTGAGACCAAACAAAGCACAACTGTAGCCCCATGAGATACAAGCAAAAAGGAAGACAGGCAAGAATGGGGGTGCTAACAATGAAGATATCTTGATACTAAGGTATTTGTTCACATCCCAAGGTTTTTGTTTAAATTGGCTGGCTAGAGTCATAACACTGCTAAAACTGCCCTATACTTTTGAGAAGGCATATGTGTTTATGAATTCCAAGGGGTAATTGTCAAGAGTTTCATGGGGAGGCAAGAAGCATAGGGAAGTAAAAAGAACCCCAACTCTTTGTTTCATGAATAACTACTTTGAGTGTTCTGAGCTGCCCTAGGTATGCCCCGTTGAGCAGGTCTGTTGCATTCCTCTACTTGTGCTCCAAGGTCCATTTTGCATCTTTGAAGATAGCCATCTCTTCGGTCCACCATTTCATGATCTTGGATTATCTAAAATAGGGAATATCCATCAGTGGGAGAAAGGGATTCGGGCCATCAAGACTGTTGATGTAAGATATTGGGCAGATGAGATTTTCAAGAAGTGGAGTTATGGCTCCAAGGAGCTCACCCAGATCAGAAATTATTCCTGACTTGGATGTATGCCCAAAACCACAATTTTTATTAATGGTTTGCATTGGGCAGAGGAAGAAATCATGAAAAGGACAGGATTGTGATCCTTTCTAGGGCAGAGCTCAGGCCCTGAAAATTGTGGTCTATGACAATGGTTTCTAGAGTATGCCTGACTGAATGTTAGTCGCAATTGTTTTCAACTTTTTCAAAACAATTTTTATTTACTTTTTAGAACATGGATCATTATGTCTCATATGTCTAATTATGGTAAGATCATTGCACTTAAATCAACATAATTTGTGCATATTGGAAACAATCGGAGAGAGAGGTTGCTCAATAGTTAGTGTCTGTCGTATTTTACCATGCTACCGTTAGCAGAAAATCAAATACCCAATACCTCTGAATGCTGGAGTGGTAGTGCAAGCTTGTACATAACCCTAAGCTGGCCCTGCTTTAGGCATTAACTTAAAAGACAAACTATTCAAACATTCTATGAATAGAAAGAGGGCAGACTGAGAGCAACAAACATCCAGGCACCTACCAAACCAAGGAGAGAGGAGAGCACCTTCCAAAAGCAAAACACTGATTGATCTGCTGGGTTAGGAGCTTTCTAGGCCAGTGGTTCCTAACCTTTTAACTTCTCTGGCCCCTTACTTTATCATTACTGGAACCTGGGGGCCCCCACTGAATCACTACTGGAAGCCGGGGCCCAGACCTAAACAGTGTGGATGATTTGAAATACAAAACAATACACACAAAAAACAGAAACAAGCATTCAAACAAATACATAAATAACACATTTTATTTAATTTGCACACAAATATGAATACAAAAATAAATTTTATTAGGAAGATTGGAGCTTTTTTCAATTCAATTGAAGCCACACATCATCAATACTATATTTAGTTTAATGCACTTGCACTGCTCCCATGAATAAATCTGAGGATTCTAATTTAATTTTTAACCTCCAATTTCAAATTCCTTGACGTTTACAATGCGTATTAACATTTTCAACTGAACATTTACCCACTTTATTTATCTGCTACTATGCAGTCACAGACCCCCTGAGGAACTTCCCGGACACCCCGTCCCCAAGAGGGCCCCAGACCACAGGTTGGGAACCACTGATCTAGGCAATAGCAGGCCACCAAAAAGGAGCTTGTCAGCATCAGCAAGCACATGTAAGCATGTGCACCCTCTTTAGCAAACCCCAAGCAAACACCTGAAGTAAACTGCTCTCGTCGACACCTCCAGCCACTTTAGAATATACTAGGGTCCACAGTTACCAACACCGAACTTAGAAAGGGGACTTTTGTCGTTTTTTTTTAGTGACCGTAATATATTCAAACATTTATTGACCTCAATATACCTAAACGTTTTTCCACGATGAAAAAAAATGGTTCTCAAGAGACCGCAATATCCCACACATTTTCCTAAAATGAAGATAATTGTTCCACTTGCATATCTACAGATGAAGAGCACACGTCTGCATATTTAAAGAAGTACAGGGACGGGATCCTAATGCTAGATAGCGTTCAGTGTCGGAGTTACCAGAGGTATCAAGCCCTGCATGTGTTTGGAAAGATAAGTGCCTCGGTTCACTGGAGACTGCACATGAGTAGAGTTCAGTCGGGCATAGGGCAGCCATCCACTTTACACCAACAAAAGAGCGGGTTTACACTGTCTTCGGGAACATCAAGTCCTCTAGCTTATAAAACATAACTGATGTACCAATGTTCTTTACAAGACCCTTTACTTTTTTCGTATTTTTTTTTTAAGCTTCCGACGTGGGTAGATTTACTGACAAATAAGTTAATGAACATATTGGTGCGTTGGGTACTAACAGTGTCTCGAGCAGCACTCGTACAGTATTCTTATACTGGACACACGTATGTTATCGGTAAAAAGAGCCAACAGCAGGAAGACATTAGTTTTGACAACTGCAGACAGAAATGACCAAAAACTCTTCACGTAGGGGTTGCAGTAATTGTCAGAAAAAAAAAAAACAGTATTCGTGAAAAGCTCATATGTGAAACACTGTACAGGTAGCATATAAACGACAGAAGGAAATGTTCTAACGGACTTCTTCCTGATAATTGTTTCTCCATCCACATGGCGCTGGTCTACGCTTTTTAGGATGAGCAGATCTTTTCCTACAGTCTAACCAGCTAACATCTTTAGAAGAGCTTGGCTCTGCACAAAGACTAGCGGCATACAAAATGGTCCTGGGAAAGCTGTCATTACATTTCTAATATTTTAACTTTGTAATCTGCATTTAATATCTATGATTTCACCTTAAAGCGTCCCGGGCCGCAGGCTGCATGTGAAAGTAGAGCATCCAAAGACTTCTTAATGAATGCAGTGTGAACAGCAGCAAGGAAAAGCAGCAGTCCTCGCCTTTACACCAAGCAAAGGCATCACAAAAATTAAAGGCTTATTTATAGAGGGGCTTTGCAATAGACACGGGTTAGGAGAAAGTAGCGTGGGAGACTTTTTAATAATCTTCCGAAGACTGTATAAAATAGGAGAAACTTAAAACTGTGCCTGCCCCTGAAGACCATTACAACGTACTCGATTTATCTAGGGCAAAGTTTCGCAATCTATTAGGAAATACAGAATTTTACATTTTGTAAGGACTAAACTAATAAATCGTATCTTCCTAAAACTAGTAAAAAAAAGTAATAAAAATGTAGCTCTATGTCATTAAATACAAAGAGGTGCTCGTTTTGTGGGGAGGTGGTTTAGGAGGAGAAATTAGCACATCTCCAGTGACCCACTAAATGTACATCATCGAACACGAACAGTAGGTAGTTTAAACTGCTCGTCATGCCAGATACAAAAAATAATCTTAATTATTACATTATTATGGCTTAATTTGTAAAACTAAGTGCCCCTGCCCAACGATTTCTCAGAAGATTGCAGTCAGGGCTGTCGAATGTGGAGGTTGCCAAATACCAAGACTGTGCTGTCTTTATTCCACCACCATATACTTGTTACCCCTTTATCTCACTGCTGCAGGATCTACTGCCTCACTGCCTTCTCCCTTTGCCACCGTTTTTCTGTTTTAATCGTGTTCCTTCTTTAACATTTTCGTATTTTCTCGCTGTTGCTCTAGGTCTAAGTCCTAGAAGAAAAAAATAAGTGCTAAACGGCAAAAATGAGTGCCGGTGGGATCCATCTACAACCACCAGCTCGAGCTAATCACCGTATGTAACACACCAGAGACCATGACCTCTACTAAGCACTCAATGGACACTCACCTTGCATGCTAATTAATGCCAAATAACTTAGTTAAAATTGAATACACACTCCTAACCTTTTGCCCGTTCTCAACCAGGAACTACTCTGCGTCACTGAAACCTGGCTAGAAAAGGATGCTGCCCCTATACTGCACGAAGCAGCCACTGATGGACTGCGAGCTCTGCTCAGGAAGCAGTTGAATAATAGACGTGGCAAACCAGTGATCGCACATAAAATCACGTTATCAACCTTCTACACAAAGGGATATTCCCTCTTGAAATGTCAATCTCTGCTTGCTGCCCACCATCCTTATGTTTCTAGGTCATCTATCTAATCACCTATTGATCTTCCTGAAGCATCCCTGCTTTCACATATGATATTTTGACTTTAATATCCAGCATTACCGTCGATAATCCAAAAATCAATCTTGGACGATCTCAACACTTGGTTTGACAAACCAGCACACTGCCAGGCTTACTGCCTTCTCAAATACACTGACGCACTCCAACTTAATCAACTAGTCACTGGGACAAACGATTAGCCAGGCTATATTTTAATTCTCGCTTCTCCTGAAGAAACAATAATACAGCCACGAGAAACAACCCAACTACCCAAAGCAATCATCATATAATCAATTTCAATCCCATCTTCTCCATGGAAACCGTACCGTCTGCAGGTCCCATTACAACTGCGTTTACTGGACTCTGGGAGAACGTCAGTGTTAACTCCTTTCAAGCAGAACTCAGCACTCTTCTGCTCTAGCACCCAGCACTGTCCATAAACAAGTGATCTTTGCCGCAATCTTCATCAGGACACACCATGACACACCATGAACCATCATACACCAGAACACATTCAGACATGGTCCCCAATATGCATCCAATCCAGCCCAAAAGGACCACTTTGTGCCGACCGCCTTGCAGGTGTCTACTTTCACTAGGTTACAGCCATGCCAATTATTCTATTCCACAGCAGGTTTAAATGATTTGTTAAAGCCCTTCAGTTTCATCTATCAAACACCACAAATATTCACCGACCAGTCAGTGAAGGAAACACATTCACCTATTATGCGAATATACCCATTAATACTACTGAAGGCACATTTTTGCATACCGAATCAGTATGTACAACCAGAAAATGTTTGGAAAACAACCCTTAGGCTATCTAAAGAGTTGCAATGCCAAAGAAATGGCAGGTCGTGTGCCATACAAATGCCGATAAAACAGTATAACAGGAAGAAAATAAAGAATCAAATTTAATTCACAGCTACCAGAGGAATATATGGAATTAGTATTTTCAAGATGAAACGGAATGTATGCAAATGCCTTAAAATTAAGCAGTAATTTCCAGTTGGATCCACCTTCAATCCTTCTGACAGAAGAACGATACATGCCCATTAGTAACAGAAACATCTTACACAGCATACAAAATCACTTATGCATTGATCTTCAGTGATCTTATCAAATTTCCCGTAAGGTGAAACTAAAATCACGTCTACCCAAAAGAGAAACCCAGATCGTCACTAAACTCAATTTTTTAATTTTTTTTATACTCAATATTTGATAACTGAAAAAGAAAAATAATTCTCCAGGCAAATCATTTACGGGGTTCTGAAGCTACCCCTTGCAAAGTGTGAGTATTATTTTATGGTACTATCTCAAATACTACTAAAGTGGCATACCAATATATAAGAAGCCACTACAGTGAACATAAATGTATTTAAGTTCATTAGCCATTAGAGACAGAAGCACCCTTGGTTATGAACTCATCCTTACTCTAACCCCACATCATAATCATTTACTAATTCTTACCTCAGTCACTAAGCCCAACTTCAACCACAGGTTTAACATTAAATCTTACTGCAAAGTTAATCCTAACCCATTTCCCATATAAACTTAAAAGCTTTCCCTTAAATGTAATGGTTTGTTTTTTAACCAACTCCTTATTGTATCTCTGGCACCAACTCTAGCAGTATTAATGCAGTGGTTTCTATGTTGTAGTACGGAGGATCACTGGAATCAATGTTCTTACTTTGCATTTTGGTGCTTACACTTTTACCTGTCCATAGCTCCCTCTCTAAATGTACGGTAAGTAACAAAAGGCCATGATGAATATAGGCCTGTGCAAACTACTTCCTGGAAAATCACTGCCATTATGAGTCGGAGACAGTACGATGGAGTTTTCAAACTAGTTTAGATCTAAGAGAGAATGGTAAGTGCTGTGACTTGAGGATTCAAATGACTCAACTCAACCAAAATATATTAGAACATTGGAATGTTGGCATGTCCATTGAAGACAATGGAGTGCTGCGGGCTTTTACAGGCCGGTAAAAGCCCGCAGCGCCAACATTCCAATGTTCGCTTTGTTCACAGCAACAGCTGTGAACAAAGCCTCACGGAGCCCGAGGGGATTTAAATCCCCTCGGGCTCCGTGAATTTTTTTTTTTTTTTGATAGAACATTCTGCCCTGTGTGGCAGAATGTTCTAATAGCCTTAGAACCCGCCGCAGCGGGCTCTACCGGCTATTAAAGTCCCTCTCCCTTGTTAAATGCCCTCGCCTTCGGCTCGGGCATTTAACGCGGGGAGCGGGCCTTTAATAGCCGGTAGAGCCCGCTACGGGGGGTTCTAAGGCTATATTACATACCTCTCTATATAAGTAGGATTGCAGGGCATCTTCAAACGCTATGAAAATCATGCTGCTGTTAAGGTGTCTGTGGAGAGCAGCTTCACAGTACTTTTCTATAATAGAGACAAATATAATCTCTACAAAAAAAAAAAATGCCTGGGTGTCGCACCGTAGAAACACGAAAACTGTCTCCTGTTATGGTGCAAGCACTAATATTTATAGTCCAGGAAGTGGGAGAATCAACACGTTCTGACCTACATACAGTCCATTTTTCTTCATTAAATATAACATTAATATCCTAGCAAAGGTGCTGGTTTCTTTGGACAACATCATCACCAAAACATAATGAGACCAGACATATTCAGGGATTTTTTTATTTTTTTTTAAGTCACTTTGTCAAGGTACCAATGGGATGCCAATGCCAAAGGCCACTGTTCATCTCCCAAGCACTCCAAAGTGTTGACACAAAGCTACTCAAGTAACAACGCCCAGCATGGGAGCATGGCATTAACTGTGGAGGTTTTTCCTCAACAAACACGTTCGGAGGGTGCCTGATACCAAAGGAGACCGGAGATTATTGGCAAAGCGGTCACTGAGTCCGCAATCAAGCCTTGGGCTTAATGAAAGAGAAAGTGGTCAGATAGTAGTTATCATCAAAACAAACCCTCTAATTCATGAAGTGCAGTAATTTAATGATTGGATTTCTTGTTGAACTCGACAAAAATGTTTGACCAAATCAAATATTCCTTTCTATGGAGTTCTAATGACGTTAGATTTTGTATTGCAGGTCAGAAAGTGGTCGGACACCCTACCGCAAGCAAATCTATAAAAGGATAGTTAAATAGCATTGCTTCTCAACGAAAGGAATGTAGTGTTAAAACCACTTGCAAAAGCTAAAAGGAGACCAGGAAACAAACTGATAAAACTGATACAGAGCACAACTCTGAAAGACTACGCTCTCTGAAATATCAATGTATGCAATATGGAGATGCACTCTTCTTGTGTCGGTCACTCTTCTCTAGTCTCTTTGCGATTCTTTTGATTAGCCGACTGTACCTGGTCCATGCTTACATTTAAGAACTACCATTCCTTTTTCATTCAACACTCCAAGACAGTGCATGTGTTCTTTAGCTTTACCACCCTTCTGCTTTCCTCCCACACTGCGTTGCTCCCCACCTTTGACAACTGATCTCAGAAAGCACACCAACATACGACATTGCTGCTGGTGTATGGTCCAAGCGCAGACTTTAAGGGTTATTTTTGTTTTATCTCCTGCAATCCACATCTTACAAGAAAGCACACGCTCCAATACACAAAAGCTTTTATGGGATAGTGAGAGGACCATCTACTGTACTCACTCAGTTGGTATCCGAGTCAGAAGATGTACTTAGCAGAACACTTCTCCCAGAAGTTCATAAAACTGCTCCCTGTGCTACCACATAGGAGGACATGACTGAATGATGTGCAAAGTAAATTAAGCATTAGCAAGCATTTTGTTTTACATTGTGACACTTTATTCTTTTTAAATTGTGTTCAGTCTCCAGAGTCAATGTGCAGTTTTGAGATACCATGAGATAAGTTTGCTTTTGCTGCAGTATTTTGAAATGTTTTTTCTTTAATTTAAAAAAGAAAAATACTTTACCAACACTGGCAAAGCCAACAGTTTGGCACTTGCATTATAAAGGTGAGACCTGCTAGCTTTCCCAATACTTGTTCAAAGGAACCATTCACTGAAGATAAAAACAAAGTTGTCCCACTTACCTTATCTTGCATTATCAACCAACAATAAGGGTTCCTGAATGTTTAATGATTTCTGGTTGGGTAGTAAAACAAAGCTACATCATACACTAGATGGCTTCTTCAATGGCTGGCCAAATAATGAAAAACTGCTACCTTTATTTCTGCACATATAGATAAAAACTGAAGCAGAAGGCTTTATTTTCGGTCCATGCAAAAAGGAGCTTTGGCAAATCAGCCTGGAATTACATTTGGGTGTCTAGTCCCACCTTCACTGAAACTAATATGGCCAATTAAAATTAAGCTGAAAACGTACAATTTTCCACTCAACTAAAAACGTTTGTTAATCGTCCACATTTATAGACACATTATTCAACATACATTTCAAAAACTATCTAATGACATGCCATGATTTGTACAGTGTTTCATTTCAGTAAAGCAATAAAACCTAATGTCTACACTTCAATAAAATTGAAAGAGTTGACTTACGCTTCTGTCACCCCCATCAATGGTAGATTGTGCAAAATGCACCTGTACCACCTCTAGGCTTCTCCATCATGAGGGCCTACTCTTCTGGCACCTGTCACATCTGAAGCGTAATATGATGCTGATCTACCTCATTCCTGGCCTCCTGCTCCACCACCACTGTGAAGCCTGGTTCCAATATTTCAATTGTATTATAAATGGAAAGTTGCAATGCAAGTGAGATCAAGATAAGTATTCTCTACTCATCAGTAGCTATAGAGTGTGACGCCATAGGTTCTCTCCAAATGTTCTGTTTGATTCTGAAAACATGCATACCTGCCGGGCTACAGAAAAAATCACTTAGAGGCATTGGGCCACTCCGAAAAGACGCCTGTCAAAAGCACTTACTTGAAATTATATGACTTATCTGTAAGCTGTTTAGCTCTTCAAAGGAAACTATGCGTTTTTAAACATTGGATCTTATCTCATTTCAACACCTGATTACAACATCACTATAACTGTTTTTTAGTGAATTTCTTGCAATCTGTGGCCGACCCCCATGCTGGGCATAGACTTCAGCAGTGTGCAGCAGAGGAATGGCTGAAGCACCTGTCCTCCAGAGATACCCTGTGCCCAACCATGTGGTGTGCATGACCTGCAGCCATGTCCAGCGTTAGATTGTCCCAGCAACGAACATTCACTGAACACAGCCTACGGCCTGCAGAATGGCAGCTGGCCACTGGGTTTGGTCTATGCCCAGACCTTTTTCATTTTCTTTGTTTAAAAGCTTCTTTTTACTGTAGTACCTCACTGAGGGCAGCATTTGGCCATGAGATGTGGGGGTTGTACACAAGCGTCCTGCATGCACCAACCCTCTTCCACGGGTTCAACAATGTGCTCCGAATCAGAGGTTGGCCACAAGGTCTGGCCTCTAGCCAGGATCCGCAACCAGCTCCCTACAGGATCACAGACTTCAGCTGTGCACAGCGGTTATTTGGCCAGTAAGGCTCACTCAACCCTTACTGCATTCTGTCCTGGCAACTGTATTTGTCTGCAAGGTCTGATGTATTACCAGACCCTTCTCTTAGCTTTTTTTAATGTTTTTGCATTACTGGGTTAATGTTCCATGCTGCTATCATGGTACCCGCAAAGCAAATTTAATGTTTTTTTTATTTGACTTAAGAGGTATCACTATGGGATTTCCCCCCCACAAGGCCTTACAGTTCAAGGTGCGCCCAACCTGACCCCTTAAGTAGCAATTGATTTCCTATTTTTTTCCAGGATTCAGTGAAAGCGTGTCCGAATCCTGTAATGGCTGCCACAATCTAATACATATGCTGTGGCCAGCCTAGCAGGATCTGCCTATTCACTTGGAATATGCCAATCAGAATATATCTGGACACCAACTGTCCAGATGTGTAACTTTTTTCTAGCAGTAACTCCTTCAAGCTCAATGCTAATTTCTTGAAAAACAGATAAACGGATTTACATCAAATCATAAAAAGCACACTAAGTAAATGTTTTTCCAGATCCGGGATTCAGAGCTGGACCATGCCTGCTGTCTTTTTTTTTTTAATACTTCTTAGTCTGCAGGTGGCCTGGCTACAGATGTGCCGAGAACCATGCTATATAAGCCTGAGATGATGTTTGTGAAGACTTTGTAAATGATGCAGCTGGTTTAGAAGATGGTGTAGGTAAGCAACAGGAGCCAATGGAGTTCCATCAGGATGAGGGTGATGTGATCATATTTTTTCAGGCCCTGAATGAGATGTGCTGCAGCAGGTATGATGCCACTAAGGGGAGTCCATGCGCAGTCTGCATACCTGCCAACAGTTCAGAAGAAGAAAGTGGGAGTTTTAAAAAAATAATAATAATTGGCGAAAATGTATCTCTCTCATTGACTTCTACTGAAGCCGAGCATTTCAGATAGGGGGCAGTCAAAATAATGCAATTTTTGGCTTCAGAAATCGGGAGTCTCCCACCTGAATTGGGTCTATTGGCATATAGAGTCAGGCATTACTCCATCCAGATGCGACAATATTAAGGCTTCAACAGTTGTTCTAAAAAGAAATGACGAGCCCTTACCAGTGATAGAATATGCACTACATAATTATGGGTAGCAAACGTGTTACTCATGACATCAAAGCCACCAATTACGATTACAAGCTCATTTCAAGTTTTCAAAAAAAACAAACAAAAAAACAAAAAAACGAAATATCCCCAGCTCCCCAAATCCATCATCAGAACTAACAGGACGAGTAAGTCACTAATGGGCCATGGAGAAACGTATAGTTTGTCTTTATGAAGCTTGCAAACAGAGCCTCTCGTGCTGAGAGATGTGCAGGGATGCCCTGCAGGGCACCAGCCTTTACGATGCATCCATTCCTGAGCTAATGGGCAACTCCTCTGGCGCAGATACATGGCGAATGCAGCACGTGCCGCAGGCCACCGACAGATCGCTTCCTTCTCAGATTTTCCCCATATCTGCCAAAAACTGTGCTCCTGGTGGTCTGTTGGAGGGAGGGAGGCGCGCAAGGGGAAGCGCAGGAAATGTATATTCCCGTCTTTCAATGGACGCTTTCAAATAAAAATATCCACTGGCGTTAGACCCGTGTAAACTCCAGGAAGTCGAGCATTACGAAAAGGAGAGGCGGGGGCTCACCCAAAAAGGCGGGTCAGTTTGGAAGCCTGCTCTATTATCCACGGCCCTCGCCCGCCCCCAGGAATGTCAGTCACTCCAGGAATTTGGTATTCTGAAAGCGAGAATTGGGCACATGCGAAGAGGGGGTTGGGGGGAACACACTGCCTTTTGCTGCAGACAAACAAGGGGGAGCCACACTGCTTACAACTCAAGACACCTTCACATACTGATTTGGGAAAACTACGAAAGGCGCTTTACATTTCTTTAGACAGACAAACTTACCCAAACTGCCCGAGGTTATATCTGTTAATGGAGTATGCGGATGTAATTACATACTTTAACGTACACTAAATGCTGGACAGTATACTACATTGTAAGGGGAATTTAGTCCGGGTAGATCCCGCCCTGCTACACGCACATTTTCAGTACAAAGTGAAAAAATAAACCAATCAAAACCGAAAGCTGCCGTTCATCAGAAAAAATATGATCCGCAAGTCTAGTCTACTATTCCCCAAGAATGGCTTTAGTTCTCAATGACAAAATATCCGGGTTATGCAGACACGGTAAACGCGTGATGTGTTGCTATAAACTACCTAGTAGGCTTCTCATTTTGTGCATATTTTTTAAACCATTGCAGAACTCACCGCGGGAAACCGAGCCATTAAAAACGTGTTTCTGCTAATGTTTCGCCGTTTTGCTTTACACCACCAGGGATACTAATGTACTGGACACGTTTATCTAACATTTTTCCATCAAGAACGCAGATCATCAATGAGTGGTAAAAACAAAAGCAAGAAACTAGCTGAAACCCATACAGCACTGCAACATTTACACCGTGCCGACTCCAGACAGGGACGCAAAGCGCTCCGATATCCATCAGCATCTGCCCTCCCTTGCGCCTGACAGAGCGGCTTCCCCTCAATGTCACTGTAATCATTACGTTCATAATAAACTGAAAGAAGCATTGACAAGGTCACCAGGTCTGGCAAGCCTGCGTTATTTCTTTTTTTAATACATTTGTAATAGTCAAACTGTAAAAATGTAGAAATCTCTAAAAGGTAGCGTTCATATGTTTGCAAAAAAAGTAAATACAAATAATCCATCCCAAGCAAGTAATTAAAAAAAAAAAAGTCTAGAGTTTGACGTTGTCAATAATCGTTTAGTTTCGTCGCGTTCTTAGTAAAACTCTATTGCTGGGAAATCTGTCGGGCACTCGCCAATATAAAATAGAAAAAAACTTGGTCTAAAAGCAACAATATGGTTTTGGTTTCAAAAAGTACACATTGCCAACAGTAGTCCGCCTCACTGACCATAACCCCTTTTTGTTGTGTGGATGTGCTCACTGCGAGAGGGCAGAATGTTGTGACTTACAGTCCAGTAAGGCAAAGGCTGAAGAGGGCGATCGAACTATATGCGGTGGCAGGTGGAAGAAAAAGGCGACTGATACAAGAGACCAATGGAGGACTGGACTGATAGAGGATCAGCGCAGGCTGACAGCCCATATGAATAACGGTCTTACATCTATCATTTCGGTAAAACCAGTAGGTCATGGCTAATATCAGACCTTAGTAAGTGTTCTGGTAGTATGCTAACCTAACAAGCATTTTCAATGCAACGGGTCTTGCATTTGCTCGAGTTAGCGCTATTAGCGTTGTAAAGAAAAAAAAACGCAGCACGAATGCACTATGTAAAATACACCACGATTGTGCTGCGTGGAAAATAAACACAAAGTATTCCGGACCCCAGGCTGAAAACATCGAGCCTCGTATGTTTTTGGTACGTTACCGGTGCTGTGTAGGTGGGCTAAACACCGGAAAAGGCATGACGTATGCATGCCTTTCTCAAATGAAAGCAAGTGGATTTTAAAAGGCAAGCCCACGAACCAATGTAAGTGACTGAAGTGGCATGGGCGTGGTTTGAAGCACAAAGAGAGATTACAGAATGTACGGAGCGCTTTGCGCTCGCCCATAAAAAGGGAGGTAGGTGGGATGCATGAGGTTTGGAGATATGCTCGAAAACAAGCTGCAGCAGCATCACAGCACTTAAGTGTGATTTGTAGGGGAAACATGTGAGAACAGATATCTGCACAAGTGCATACCTGCCCCTTTGGTGTTAATTATAAAATGGTTGTTATAGGCTTGGAAATGGACAGTTTTCGTGCTCTGTAAGTTTTAGTGTTACCAAGAGAGTTCTATAACAGCGTTTTGGAATAAGGAGAATTTTCCAGGCCCTCCTACCCACCTGGGTATGGACAGGTAAAGAGCGTGAACAAATGAGTATCAGGCGGGGTGGGAGGTTGAAGGGGTGTGGTGGTTGGGGGAGGGTAGGGCTGGAGTAAATGGTACAAAAACCAGACCGTCGTGAGGGGCGCTCTTATTGGGGAAAAAAGACGAGCAACCTTTTTTGAGGTCAGGCAAGTGGCAGGCCAGCTGTGTAGGCTAAGAAGGAACCGCAACCCGGCAACTGAGGAAAGCAGGGGCAGTGCTCGCTGCAAAGAAGCTGGCTTTGAAGAGCTTGCCTTGTGCCTTGAGCGAGGATCCAGTCGAGGAGACAAGACAGCGGACACCGGGCAGGGCTTGCCTGAGAAAGGCTTGCAGTGACGGTGGAAGGCCAGTTGGTGATTATAGCACCAGAGATTCCCCTACCCCACTGAGCACCACGGATTCTACCACCCACATACCAGAACAAAAATGTTTTCCCTTGGCCGCACGGAGCAGCTTATCTCAGGCCACACACAGCAAAGTTTCCCCAGCCACACAAAGAGGTGAGCAACCAAGGGCCACGCTCATATGGACCGAAGCGGAGCATCTGAGTGAGAGACCAGGGAAAGCGGCCGCGACCCCAGACGGCAACTCGAAAAGGTGGCAGAAGGGAGTTCAAGCATGACACTTAGATGGGGCATACATGAGATAGCAATGGCACCAAAAGGCAGCAGAACCCGCAAACGTACAAAGAAGTGACATGGGGATATGATAGGAGTAGGGGCACTGGCCAGCACTTCGGCAAGCTCCCATAATGGCAGAAGACCCAGCAACAGCATGGCAAGGGGGTGGACCCCCAGCAAATGCAATGACATCAAGCATGGCACGGCAGGCCATGACAGGGCAGAGGAGTGGAGCACAATCTGCAGGTTGAGGTACAACAGGGCAGGCAAATCATGGGCCAATCAGGACCCAAGCACCACTCCAATGATACGGCCACTCCTTATAGCAGGCACAGCCACATCCACAACATACATTAGGGGCTCCCTCGGACAACCATTTATGGTAAAAAAAAAAAAGGAACTGGCCTCGACGAATACAGGATTCATGAAACTCAGAATGTATGGGGGGAGATGCTTTGTGATTAAGACCCATTGAGAGTTCCTGAAATGCACACAGTTCCACTTAATGAACTTGAATCTTTTTAGGGAGGCAGTTGAAAGAGGTGAAAGATTTAATGGCTAGGGGAAGGTGAAGAGACGCCAACAGCTAAATGGCTAACTGATTAATACAACGCTAAGTGAAGAACGTGCTGTTAACCTTAAAACAATTTTGTGACCATGATTTACACAATGTAGACACCAAAAATGATCCAGCAATAAGCAAATCTACAGCAGTTACCTTGCAGAAATCAACCTAACGGAGTTTCAGGTCAATATTACACTGGAGTAATACACTTTAAAAGATAGTTTTTTGGGTGGTAAAAACACCAGACTAAATATGCGTGGAATAAAAGACGTTACTAGCCAAGTGCCAAAAAACACGGTAATAGTGTTAACCACTTAAAAAAAAAATTTAAACTCAAATATCTACAATACACAAGGTCCTCTAGGGAAGAAATACGGTCAAATCTTTAAATGGGACATCCGGTGAATGGGGTTTTACAAACCAACCAGATCCCACGAGACAAAATAAAATGTTGCTAATTCCTGAGGCCGACTGTTTGGTATCAGGAAAAATTTGTATTTTTCTCTGCTTGTACACTTTAGGTAGAGGACTATACTTCGTGCATATCTAGTAGTTTTCTAAAATAAGAAACAAACATTCCATTTGCTTCCCAAACACTGCAATTCCAACGCTTCTGGTATTACCGCTTTTAATTTGCAAAATTGAATACCCCCAGTGTTATTGTATAAAGATGCCCTATTTCGAAGCACTACACAAGCTATAAAAAAATTCAGTGACGATGGCAACAGCAGGACATGTGTAGATATTATTTTCCTAAATCTGTCTTGAATGGCCACATTTACTGTGACTGGACAGTATTTCAGGCAAACTAAAAAATGACCAATCCAAAACTTTGACACGTTGAGCGTTCTTGCAGGCTGTTTTCCCTCCTAGAATATGAATCCCCAACTGGTTGAGCATCTTGTCATACACAAGGTTTTCCACCTACAAATGCATATTTCCACACTTTAACTCGTGAACATAGGTTTTAATTAAAGTAACAAAAATCCAACTCATCGCTTTCTGATTAATGATCTTATGGGGATGAGTAATACCTTTGTAATGAACTGATTGCACCATCATAGGTGACCTATAAAGATATCAATATGTTTATCACATCAGGCATACTGATAATACGATTTCTGATGGTGCGTGAGGAAGTGCTGTGCTCGCCTAATCCCGGATCTCTTGGCACTTTAAGTTCTCTGCCTGAGTAAATCATATAAAAGTGATTTAATGAGGGTGTGTGGGGGTTCCCTAAGGAAGTAATTCATAGGGCCTTGCAACCATCCAATTTAACCAGTATGTGGGGATCAGGTCGTGTGTTATTCCTACAGAGCGCTCTCCAAAGGGCAGGGGGGATTCTGGTCTAATAGGCCCCCTGCCATGCATGTGTTTTGACTGGTAGTTCTGTCTTTTATGAAAATAGCTTATTCGATCACCGGAGAGGGCAACATTTAATAACCAAACTTTAACACTAAGGTTACCACCAGTTACCTAAATACACAATCGACTGCTTAGAAGTTGGGTTGCTGGAGTGAGGGATTTTGTTTTTCAGCAAGGGATTCTACAAGGGATTTCCACTTTCAAGGACATCTCTTCTATTGGTACCTTCAAGTCTCTTTGTGTTTTTCTCGAAGCCATCTCCTCTTCCCGCTGTGTCCCCTTATCAAGTTTCGGATCTCAGTAAAGGAATCTGGACTGCTCAGGTTTTTTCATGTGTGTTAAGTGAAAGGTGCGTTGAGAGCAATGCAGAAAGATGAAAATCAGGCTCGGATATGTGGACTGAAAATCAGATTTAACGCTTTTGCTCCTATGGCTTTTGTGCACCCTCCTGCAATAGCGTTTTCAAAATGCTACTGTGAAATTACTCGAGCACGGCTACATAAACTGGCAGGATAACCCTTTTCCTCATCCAGGGCTGCGTATGTGGATATTTATGTACACATCGTGGCAAAAAAGCCCACTCTTATGAGCGTGTAAATGTAGTGCGGTGTAAAAGTTACAGCACCACAAGTCCTGCTACTACTGCCTCTGCATTGGCTTTTAAGATCCCTCCTGACAATAAAATCCACTTTGAAGCATGACGTTCGAGATTTAATTCTCCACCAACGCATTCTCCAAATGTTTCACACTCTACCAGTACCAACAGAATCTGGACTCAGCAGTTGGATGATCGGATAAACTTCATTTTCCTCATGTTGTAGGAGCCCTGGAAGGAATCAACCGTGTAGACAGCCTAAACATGCAAAGATATATTCGAAGACAACTCAGAGAACAATGATGAACGCGTCAATCATCAGGAAGCTCCAACACCATAGGGGTACCACATAGACAAACAAGCCACGCCAAATAACTGAAAGAAGCAAGCACCTCCATCTCACAAACGAAGTAATAAACACCAGTGCCTAGTATTAGCTAGCCAATCACAGCATGTCACTGTGCATCCACTGTAGTCTGGAAGCACTGAAAACTACTGAATCACTGGAGTAATCTATGATTCTCTTAAGCAGTACCTTTAGAAAATAACCCAAAGCTCTTCTCAACCGGTGTTCCATCCTAGCTTAACAAAACTTACAGCAAGAACATCCGACAACATAGAACAATGACTCAGGGTCAATTACTGAATCGGGGTGTTAACTGGGCTGCTCCTCAATCAAGACTGCACCACACCCTGGAGTAAAAGAACAAATACTTCACAACAGGCACATAATTGTAAACAAGGAGACTCCATGTAAGGTCAAGGCATATTTTTATTTAATTTTATAGGGCTTCTAATTGTCTTGACCACGAGGGTGTGCACACAAAGTGCCTAAACACTAGAGCTATTTAATTCAGGTGAAATGAAAAAAATACTACAACAGAAGTAAACCAGAATCATTTAGAGTAAAAAGTAATTCTGGTCCTTTGCCAAAGCAAAGAGAAACGATCTGTTCATAAAAACATGCCTCCACAAATATAATTTACTAGTAATTATCAGTTAAAATTGTACACACCAGGTTACAAGTGATGTCAGGCCAGATTTGTGTCAGGATTACATGTGAGAGCTGGTACCACAGTTCTCAAGTTTCCAGATTGAACAGGCAAGTCATTCGTCCCAGGTCTTTTTTTTACCTTGCACTCTGCTAGATACAGCATGTAATAGACACACTTGTGAGTTTTAATATGTGCATCTTTCAGGTAATAGTGCTAATATGGACTGAATTATGAGTCAAGTGTCCCCACTACCAACTTGTGCCAACATCTAAAGAAAGACCATGCTAAAACAAGCAATAGGAAATTAAAAATGCCTGGTCTTGGCAAAGTGGTACAATGGGTACATTTTTAACAATTGTTCCCTGCAAACATATGCCGCAAAATATATATATTTTTTAAAAGCAGGTCACTACCTAAACACAGCAACCATATGCTGGCAATAAGAAAATTAGCAAACAATTAACCATCGCTAAGCATTTTAATAGTACAGCATAGGTTTTCCCTAGCAGGCAGTTATTGGAACAAGTATAGAACTCTTTTTAGGTCGAGGCAGTGCATATGCTGCCTCTCAACATGCTGTATTCTCTCTGTGGGCTTACACATTGGCATTTTAATGGTAACTTGACATGTCCTTCAGAAACGCTTACCTTCTAGTAGGTAATAATTCTTCTTTGTCCCTACTTTTCATTATTTGTTAATGTCCAGAGAGCAGTGCGTAATTACTCCTATCATTCCACTTTGGTGCTTATCACTGTGTGTCTGGGACTACTTTTTTATTTTAGTTCCTGTTGAGAAGTGGGTTCATAGGGGAAGCTTCGTTATTGCCTGAACGCATTTTCAAAGGTCACACAACTGCTTCTTTTAACAGCAGCAGACGCCATACATTTCAGAACAAATCGGTAGAAGTTCAAAAAAAATACTTAAGAGTTTCAATATAAAGAATTAGAGAATCAGCATACGTCATTTTGAATTACTGAAAATGTAATCATGTTTGAAATTTAAAATATTACTAAATGAAACTAGATACATTATGGTAATAAACTATTAAAACAATGTACAAATTAGTATTGCGCTGTTTCGGTGTATGTGGAGCGAGCACCATTTGGCTGCTGTCTCCCTAACCAGGTAATGTACTCTACAAATGGGTCCCATCTATTTTTATTTCCGCTTCCATTTCCTGCTGCGCAGCCAGCCGTCATCCACAAACGCTTTGTGAACTACAACTCCCGTTAGCCCCTGTCTGCACGCAAATACAAACTGAAGGGATCAAGTCGACCCAATAGAATGGGTCAGATATCTGATCCTGAAGCCTGAATCCGAGCGGCATCTGTTTTTTTTTTTTTTTTTTTTTTTTAAATCACGTGGGACGTGGGTACTGCTTGCTTTATGAAGAGTTCACTGGCTGAGGTATGTCTGCCAGGAGCGTAGCTGGCAGGCTATCTGTAAGGAGGGCTATGTTTATGATGTGTGATTATTGCATACTTCATGAGTGGCACAGAACCAAACTGTATAACAGCAGTGTTTTTTCTATTTCAGAAAAATGTAGTTTCCTCTTTATGATCAAAATAAACGAGTACCGGAATGCAATGGAAGGTGAAACAACTGGTCGAGTTACGCTTAGCTGAGAAACCAGGCAATTGAATCTGTTTCACGTTAGGTCCCAGCCTATTTTCTTCTTGGAGGATTGTGCACTGTCTTAGTGATTAATAGTGATACAAACATATCTTATTATCATCAGCATAGATCCTCTGCTAGTATCTACATTGGGACAGAGAAGGTAGCAGCCCTCAATGGCACATCTGAGCTTCTGGTCTACTGGTGCTGGTCAGCTGTCTCCTCATCTTTGTTTCCTGCTTGTGTATCTTGAGGTGTGTGCAATGGAAGCATTGGCACCAATGTGTTAAGAGATAAGCACCAAGTGATACATACAAGTGATGACAGAACACCATAGATATCCTGTGCCTAAATGATGCTGCCACTAAGTCAAAGAGGACACACAATCAGGCTTGTAAATAAGGCCACCTCTACCATGTCAACTGCACCATTTGTCCACTGTCCAATCAAGGGCAGTTTTATTCACCAAGAGAGAGGGAGGAGGTTCAAACCCCCATACTACTCCCAAAAGTTTTGACCATAAACACAAAATGTATTGGGGGAGAGGAATGAGTGACAGGACCAGCTAGAGGTTGTTACCTCTTTTACTGTAATTCCGTCAGTTTCGTAAGGAATGGTTTGTGGAAACCATTAATTCGGAACCTATGCTGTGTGTTCCTCCTTAAGGAACAGGTGATCTCACACACATAATAGTGTCATGCTTCATAATTTGGCCACCTATCCCCACCCAGGTAGGACAGTGCCACCTGGGCAGACTCAACCTTGAGGTCAAATGAGCATCGAGGGAGTTCTGAAATGTAGTCGTTCTGGATAACAAAGGGATCCAGTCATTTAAATCAAATTACCTAACAGATAACCAATGTAAATCACACCTTTAATAGGGTGTCTGCTGGTAAAATTAAAAAAACAGGAGATGGACGGTTCTTGATTGAAATTACTCATTCCGTCACTATAAAGGCCAACATGTTTCTGCCCACATGCTACGCCGTAACTGGTTGGGCATTTTTTAGGGCCTGAGATCCCTATTCATAGTGGTGTGAAGAGGAACCTACCCTATCTTACTAGTGAGAGGCTAATGTACAACACACTCAAGGCCTACCTGAGTATTATTCAAATTTGGAGGTACCCTAAACTTTAAGGGCAGCTTGCCCCTGGTTTGGGAAAAGCGGCTGGGATGAGGCCTGAGTAGGTTTTCCGCTATGATGCTCCCTTTGACGAATGTGTGACTACAAGCGGCACCACCCCCATCCCAGACAAAAAATTAAGAATGGAAAAAAAGAAAAGCATTGGCAAAGTAAAGTACTGACCCATGGGCCCTGAAGTTGCCCCATTTAAAAAAAATATATATAAATATAAATTTGGTCCGGAAAATACTGTCATAAACCGTGTAAGAGAGCCAAAGGCTGAAGCAGGCTAACCCATTGCCTCTTGCTCTATGCTGCGACTGGGAGAAGCAAAATATAAATGACAGTTAAACAAACCAGTGGATGAGGACCGCAGATCCAATGCCGCCTAATGAATGGGCACTTTTCTTTATTATTTACAATTGTTTTCATTTCAAAAGGCTGGTAAGACAGCTAAACTATCCCTAGCCCAGACCAGAAAGGAAATCTCCATGATGACGCGGAGAAAGCAACACATACTACCCATAAGGCAACAGGAAGCATATAATTAGGGCACTGCCAACACGCTCCTCCAGCTTATAGGCTTGGATAATTATATAGTAAGAAAAATACACAAGAGGTCATTTAACAAAAAGGTACGGCGCTTGACTCTTCGTTTTTAAAGGAAAATAACAAATAGGAATTGTTAGCAATCTTCCATGAAATCTTAGACATAGATTTATCTGCCATTTCTGAAAAAGCAACAGAAAAATTGTGGAATGGGAAGGAAAAAGGGAGCAAGAGAATGCGTACTGAAGAACTAAAGATATGGGTAACGAATCAAATAATACCAACTGCCTCTGAAACCAAAAGCAGCACTTTCAAAAAGTTACTAGTGACTTAATGCCCGCTCGCAAAATAATACAGCCACGTGCCTTGTAAACATGCTTTCCTTCTGCGTCAGACCGACCTGTGTTTCGCACTTCACCCCTCTGGAGCAGGATGTATCAACCTCCACTGGGACGTATTCAGTCCCGAAGACAATATAATTATTCTTTTTGGCCTATTTTTCAATTGATCTGAGACTACCGAGCAGCTGCTCTAACAGCAGAACTGTTCCTACAATTTTAAACACAAAAAAAACACTTTGCCCCGATCAGCTCCAATGTTTGGAAGCAAGAAAAAAAAAAAAAAAAGAAAAAAAAAGACAGGAGCATTTGACCGATGATTTGTGAGCATTATATGCTGAGAAACCTATCCAATGAACAATCTTTACAGTACAATAAGAAGTTACGTTAAACCTGTAATCTACTCTGATCTCTTTAAAGGTGTGATTGATCAATTTGTTGGAGTAGTTAGTCCTGATCTCTCAAAACTGTGCCACTTAAAAACACAGAGACTAAGAAAGTCAATAGCATTGCAGAGGTTTCCATATTTAAACTCCACCTAAAACTTTGGAACTCCCCACGGTTTCCTGTTGCATGTTTTGCTTAATATTTTAGCTTTCGATATTTTAGTCACAATATTGTGGCCATTTGATATTCCTTCAGTGAAATCCCTAACTAAAACCATGCAGAGCCCATAGGGGGACAGTGAGCAGCTTGCTGAGTGGATAAATCTGCTTTGTGGGATTGGTTGTATCATTTTTTCGTGGAATATGAGGTTCAGTTGTTGTAGTAACCATGAAGTGGTAAGTAAAGTGGCCAGGGTTGCCAAAGAGTAGTTCTTAAATGGTTCTTTTTAAGTTTGGGTAAAGAGATTGTGACACAAGAAAAATAAAGTCTAGTCTTCTTTGACAACGGAAAGGCTAGCTGAAGGCCAAGACCCTAGTGAGGCAACCACCGGGCTTGACGAGAATAGGGACTCAAGACAGAGGGGGGAGGGGGGGGGGTATTGAATGAGTTGCGACCCCAGACTAAGAAATTGTTTAAGCTCAAAGTAGGGGATGGTTGCTGATAAACTCAAGACGGGTGGGGGGTGGGAGTAATAGGAGCTGCAGTAGAGATTTGGAAGAGGCATAGCAAAATTGTTTCATTAGATGTGAAGATATTTCAGGTCTCTGAAGAGAAGTGAGGACTAGCAGCTTTAACTGTAGACTTTGGCCTATCACTTTTAAAGCAATATCTTCTACACAACCAACGGCGGCGCCTGCGGTTTATCACACGATATACCAGCAAAAAGCCTTTAAGGAGATTTTCACTAAAAGCAAGGATGCCTCAAAAACACAATCATATTCCAAGCAGGGGATTTGTTTTGCAGCAGCAGCACTAAATATACTAACCATAATAATTTCCTAAGGCACTAGTTCTTAACCTTTGGTACCGTGAGCATACTTAGGGGTTCCACAGCTGCTTGAAAAATTAAAAAATACTAACATATTAATAAAAAGTGTACATAAAGAAGGAAAATGTAAAAAAAAAAAAATTCTGTAAATGTAAAGGGATTTGAAACTGTGGGCTAAAAATGAAGCTACTGGGAGCAATGCAAGTGCATCAAACAGACTACAGTATGGACGAAGGAAGGGTGGACTGAACTGAATTTAGAAAGGCTCCAACATTAATTGAATTTTTTTTTTTTTTCATATTTGTTAGTGAATCTTTCCTCATTTGAGCATTTGTTTGATGAATGGCAGTTTGAGTATAGACAGTGTATTGTTTTGCAGTTTAAATTAAACAGAAAATGCTTATTCCTGGGTCACTGGCTTCCAGTAATGACACACTGGGGTCCCAGGATTCTAATGATTCAGTGGGGAGGTTCCTGGGTTCCAGAAAGGATTTTCCCCAGAAGTCAAAAGGTTAAGAGCCACTGTCCTAAGGCATATACTGTCAAACCACATAGCAACCAGTCACTAAGCTTCTTCTCCATGTTTATGGCGAATATGGATGAATCGAATAGCAGTGACGGAAGTAAGCTCCTAGGATCGGACTGTAATCATATTTACGTTTCTCGGGAACTAAGCAGTTTTTGCAATTTTCATCTGCTACAGAAAGAACTCCGAGACAAACTCCGAAATTAGCAAAAACGGCATAGCACTTAGGTCTGCGCTGGAAACCCTACTCGCCAGCTAACCTGCTAGCCGGGGGCCAGTAAAATGCAGCAGAGAGAGTAATGTTTTGACAGCAACCAATTAACTTTACTGAAATAGACTAGCACAGCTTTGTAATGAATAGACTGCATAAAAAAATGTCAGCGACCTCGAAAAACACACGACCTAGCACATTACAAACAGCCAAACTATATACATGATTTTCGATAGTTAATCTTCAAATTTAATGATAATACATCGAAGCCTGTTCTTATAATCGTAAACAACAAACCAATAATACAAAGGAATATTGGAGATTATTACAGGGCACAAACCAAAGTACAGCGTACGCTGTTTACATCAGCACTGGTTAGTGGGAAAGCTCAAAGGGAGAAGTTGGTTTGGACCTTGACACTGTATTGTGCTGAGCTTCTAACAGGCGCCCACTTTTGAGCACTGAGCAAATGAGTAGGGAACGCCAAGGTGCACGCTCCAAAGCACGGTAGGGGTTGACAACGTTGCTGTCGTGGTTGAACAAGCAGTAGAGAGCGGTTTGTAAAGTGGAATTCAAAACAAGCAGTATAACATTTACCTGGAAGAGCTGTCGTCACAGAGCGCTCCTTTGAAGCAAATATGTCCCATGTGCAATGGCCTGTGTATGGGGTGACCAGAATTTTAAAGCCAAAAACCAGGACATTTCACAAAAAATAGAAGGACTACAATTTTACTTCTACCTAGTGCACAGAAGGACATCGCTCATTAGCAGAGGAATTACGTGCAATACCGCTTGCATCAAGTTGTTGCGTTTCGTCATGTGACAGTGAGGGTTCTAAGTTATGCTTTAAGTAGACCAGAGGAGGCTTTAAAGTGATGCTTGGAGAAAGGGCCATCAAGCACAGCTTCCTTTCTCTCCAAATACAAGGTTGACGCATGCCCACATGTTGACTATAGATACGAGTGGATAAACCACTGCCAGGATCTCTTCTCTACAGTAAGGGTGGAGCTGGCATGGTGACTAGGTTTCAAGTCTTGTGGTGCATGCACACTGTGTCTGAAGGTTTCTTCAAGGCTACCACTGCTAATGTGACCAGATACCTAAGGAGTGGGATTGATTG
The DNA here is from genome assembly GCF_031143425.1 of Pleurodeles waltl. Taxonomy (NCBI): domain Eukaryota; kingdom Metazoa; phylum Chordata; class Amphibia; order Caudata; family Salamandridae; genus Pleurodeles; species Pleurodeles waltl. The sequence continues at coordinate 513,508,058 of NC_090440.1, forward strand.
TGTATCTTGCTTGTCAAGGAGGAAGGAAGTGGACATCAGTTTTGGCTGAGTCAGTAACTCACCTTGTGTTTGTTCAAAGGCCTGCAGGAGAGTGTCGGAGCATGAGAGAGGCACAAAAGTTCTGGGCAAGTAAGTCAGTTGACTCTTCAAAGGGTGAGCCTACAGGTGCACGGCCAGCACAGAACCATGGAAACCTACAGCCCTACTGCCCTATTCATTCCTACGGCTGGTTAAAGCTCCATGAGGGAAGGAGGATGACGGTATCTCCGGTAGGGCAGACAAGACTCGGGCATCCCAAAGAGCTGGCTAGTATTAGCCCACAGGCAAGGCTATTTCTTGGGTCCAACCTTGACTCTAGAACGTGCGCTAGAAGTGATAAACGGGAGTTGGAGGTAACCCAGATCACAAGACAACAACTCCTAATCAACAGTAAGTGCACAACATGCGTCACATGACACGTTAGGGACACCAACTCTGATGAATGAGACAGGGCATGTTAAGCCATGTCCTTCTGCTTCTCAGCCAAGGATTTTAGGGACACCAGATTTTTCAGAGTATTCTTAGAGGACACAGGCAGAAAAGACCCTTCTGTCAGCTCACATGCCCAATTTCTGTACCACACTGCTTGATGTTCCCTACCCCGGTGAAGGTAACAGATGCTGCTTAGGTACAATTATGAAGGGTATGTGTTTCCCCAATCCATAAACAGGTAACAGAGACCCCAATAGGCCATCACAATGTCTCAGAAAGCTAAAAGGGTTTGGATTAGAGAAGTGTGACAACCCTGAACAGCCATGGGGTAATACATTTAAGTTTGGTCAGCTTTTCATAGCAGTGAGCGAAATATCTCATGAACCCTTAGGAAACCCCATTAAGTAACAAAGACCAAGGGGCATCACCCAAGCCTATGAATGCAAGTCTTTTTTTTTTATTAAGCAGGGTCCGTATGTTGGCTTCCTAGACCCATAGTACCAGGAGAATATAATCAGCAGTGAAGTGAGTGGGAACAATTACACCAGTCGAGTATACAAAGACTATAAACCTGGGTTCACCTGTTTCACCATTCACTTCAAAATAAGCTTTGAAATAGAAGTGCCTCTATCATGTGACGAGTAGCACCACAATCTACCATAATGCCTGGGGAGGCGGTTGTCTCCTTTAAAGTGAAGCAAGGGCAAAAGATAAGAATGAGCCCTACTCCTCTCTGCAATCGAAGTACTTAGTGGTAAGCAGCCAGGGATGGTCAACTACAGCCTTATCCACTACACTATCCAAAAAGTTCATTTTTTTTTATCATTGTAGTACCCACCTACAAGGGGTGGTTGTTTTCAGCTTAAAAATCAGAAATGATGACGTACAAAAAGGCAACAATTAACAGACACAAATTTATTTCGGTAAGTTTATTCATCATATTCCAAAGAGTCTCAAAACAAAGCTCCTAGTGCTTCAATCTATGTACATTTGTTCTTTATTTTCAAATTAGATTCTTGAACCAATGTTTTAACATTTTGTTCAATAAACCAATATGAAAGTAAATAACTAATTTTCATAGATTGAAGCACCAAGAGATTTGTTTTGAAACTCTGGATTATTATGAAACATTAATATCTAAAAACAATCCAGACAGTGCCCTAAGGTCAGGGATCTAGTGTTTTATAGGCGGGTCCCCCACTCCCATTCCCTTCTCGCTAGCGGTAATGGTTATTCCCCATTCATTATGGGCAACATTCAGGTTAAACCCCACTAGTAGTTCGTGTCAGTAGTCCCACTTAGACTCTTTAAAGTCAGAAGTAAGCACAAGGGTATCTGGCCCAAAAATCAACAGGATCTGAATGATAGGAGTCCGTGTGCGCCCTTCGCGGGCACTGAAGCTCCAGTGGAGCTCTCCGGGAGTTTTTCACACACTGCCCGGGAGAGGCAGCGGTCAGGTGGCCTCTATTTCCTCATACACGGTCCTGCAGAGGCAGGGGCCAGGAGGGGAAGGGGTGTCACAGATGCTCCTCTGATGATAGTAGGTTTCTTGTGGTCCTCCCACAGTTGGGCAGTGGGTGCAGCACTCCTGGTACTGGTCCTCAGTCAGGGCTTGGGCCGCTCAAGATCATTACAGCAGTCTCCACCTCATGTCGCTGGACCACACCACTCCCCTTGCCTTAGTCCCGGTGGCGCCCCCAACCTACAGGTCCTTACTATGCACACTGGGATATGGCTTAATGTGCACAGCAGTAATCTTTACAGTGGCCCCTCCAGGTATTTGTGGTCACTGACTTTGTTCCTGCACACAGGGATCCCGAAAAGGTGCAGCAAACTTCACAGCAGCCCTCCTCTGGCATACAGCGGTCACCAACTTTTTCTGCACATGGGCAATGACCCAATCAATGCATCAGTCATCTCCTCAAACTTCGCTACAGTGATCCAATTGCCAGGGCCACCACCCAACAGGTCCACGCTCCCTCGAACACTCATCTTCTTTACAGCATAATCTAGTCTTGACAAGCAGGCAGACACTGGTGCTCTAGTGGCAGGTGGTGTTGGATTCCTTAAGCGATGTCTCCTCAATAAGCTGGGAGACTGGCAGGCCTTGGCGTCCAGTCCTGGTCACAGGCAGAAGTCTTGCAGAGCTTCTCCTCGGATAGCCCGACTGGCTGCTTGACAGCTGACAATTTTGGGGTCCTTGAGTTCCCCTTCTTATTAGTCCTGGTCCCTTGTTATACCTCAGTAAAAAAAAATGATGTCCTGAGATTTTCATTTTTTATTTGTGTTTTTAGATCATTTAAGAACTAATTTAGCCTGGGTAGACATTGCTAATCCTGGCAGAATTCTTCTGGATAGAATTTTAAAAAATGACAGATTTATGGCAGTATTGATGTAATATTTCTGGAACTATGAGACCTATATACTTCACTAAGGTGTCAAAACATAGGTTTTGAGGATCAAGTAGTCTTACAGAGGCAGAAAACAACTCCTCAGAGCAACCCTTCTGCCATTTTCCAAAATGGCGGCTATATGATGCGTTTTAGCCATTATACTGGCAATTTATTTTTAATGTTTTTGTGTCACCTTTTCCTTTGATTCAAGTTTGTAAACATGAGCAAAGCATGTGGTAGCAGAGGATCTTTACTTCCTGACAGTGTTGATAACTACAAAATCTGAGGACTCCTTCACCAAAGAAGTATGTCATATGCCAAACTAATCTGAAAGAAAAGCCAACATCAGCTGCAACTTCACAGAAGAGATTTTGAGATGCTGCAGAAATACAGCAAGACGAAGTTTCTAAAAGATGGACACTGGATGAAGAGGATCAAATATTTTATCATTTTAACAAGTGCTACAAGTCGTATACAGTGGAAAAAAAGCCTGAAAACAAAATTGTCAAAAAATAGCAGAAATCAGTGAATCACGAGAATCCGAGTCTTCTGACTGATCAGAGAGCAAAGGATCTTCAATGTGTTATCTGTGGTTTAGCCAAAGAAAAAGCAAAGAACAGTGTGTGTGAGTCTCAAAGGGCAAACATGTCTTTATCTGCAGCTAGTTTCTTGCAAGATGAAGTTTTCAGCCGAGCAGCTGATCTAAACAGCGAGGTGAATGTATTTGCAGCTGATTTGTATGCACATCCGAATTGCATGGGTGCCTACATTTGAAAATATGAATGTACAATGAGCTCCCAGCAGCAACGTAACTGCGAGCCTTGAGTCAAGTTTGCACTCTTTGAAAGAAAATTATGTTTTAAAGCCACTCTTAAGTGTTGGCTATGGGGGTCACACTCAGTAAGATCAGATAAATAATGGTCAACACTGCTGAAACTGTATTGACCCATAATAATGAAATTAAGATTTTTCTAGTGAGAATGTACAATGACAGTATTTGTTTTTGTCAGTCTAATAAAAAGAACAAGCTACTTATGGTGTTCACAGCTGATTTGACTCCAAGAAGTTTTTGCTGTCAAAATAAGATCACAGGATGCAGTAAAAATCAGAATGAACCATTATAAGAAACGTCTGTGAGAAAGTGGCCTCTTTCTAGCCTTGTTACCCCCACTTTTGGCCTGTTTGTGAGTATATGTCAGGGTGTTTTCACTGTTTCACTGGGATCCTGCTAGCCAGGGCCCAGTGCTCATAGTGAAAACCCTATGTTTTCAGTATGTTTGTTATGTGTCACTGGGACCCTGTTAGCCAGGACCCCAGTGCTCATAAGTTTGTGGCCTATATGTATGTGTTCCCTGTGTGATGCCTAACTGTCTCACTGAGGCTCTGCTAACCAGAACCTCAGTGGTTATGCTCTCTCTGCTTTACAAATTGTCACTAACAGGCTGGTGACCAATTTCACCAATTCACATTGGCATACTGGAACACCCTTATAATTCCCTAGTATATGGTACTGAGGTACCCAGGGTATTGGGGTTCCAGGAGATCCCTATGGGCTGCAGCATTTCTTTTGCCACCCATAGGGAGCTCTGACAATTCTTACACAGGCCTGCCACTGCAGCCTGAGTGAAATAACGTCCACGTTATTTCACAGCCATTTACCACTGCACTTAAGTAACTTATAAGTCACCTATATGTCTAACCTTCACCTGGTGAAGGTTGGGTGCAAAGTTACTTAGTGTGTGGGCCCCCTAGCACTAGCTAAGGTGCCCCCACATCGTTCAGGGCAAATTCCCCGGACTTTGTGAATGCGGGGACACCATTACACGCGTGCGCTATACATAGGTCACTACCTATGTATGGCGTCACAATGGTAACTCCGAACATTGCCATGTAACATGTCTAAGATCATGGAATTGTGATGGCATTGGGGAGACAATTCCATGATCCCACGAGTCTCTAGCACAGAACCTGGGTACTGCCAAACTGCCTTTTCAGGGTTTGCACTGCAGCTGCTGCTGCTGCCAACCCCTCAGACAGGTTTCTGCCCCCTGGGGTCCAGGCAGCCCTGGCCCAGGAAGGCAGAACAAAGGATTTCCTCTGAGAGAGGGTGTGACACCCTCTCCCTTTGGAAATAGGTGTGAAGGCTGGGGAGGAGTAGCCTCCCCCAGCCTCTGGAAATGCTTTGATGGGCACAGATGCTGCCCATCTCTGCATAAGCCAGTCTACACCGGTTCAGGGATCCCCCAGCCCTGCTCTGGCGTGAAACTGGACAAAGAAAAGGGGAGTGACCACTCCCCTGACCTGCACCTCCCAGGGGAGGTGCCCAGAGCTCCTCCAGTGTGCTCCAGACCTCTGCCATCTTGGAAACAGAGGGGTTGCTGGCACACTGGACTGCTCTGAGTGGCCAGTGCCATCTGGTGACGTCAGAGACTCCTTCTGATAGGCTCTTACCAGTTTTACTAGCCTATCCTCCTTCCTAGCTAGCCAAACCTCCTTTTCTGGCTATTTAGGGTCTCCGCTTTGGGGAATTCTTTAGATAACGAATGCAAGAGCTCATCAGAGTTCCTCTGCATCTCTCTCTTCACCTTCTGCCAAGGAATCGACCGCTCACTGCTCTGGACGCTTGCAAAACCGCAACAAAGTAGCAAAGACGACTACTGCAACCTTGTATCGCTGATCCAGCCGCCTTCTCGACTGCTTTCCTTGTGGTGCATGCTGTGGGGGTAGTCTGCCTCCTCTCTGCACTAGAAGCTCCGAAGAAATCTCCCGTGGGTCGACGGAATCTTTCCCCTGCAACCGCAGGCAACAAAAGACTGCATCACCGGTCCTCTGGGTCCCCTCTCAGCACAACAAGCCTGGTCCCTGGAACTCAGCAACTCTGTCCAAGTGACTCCCACAGTCCAGTGACTCTTCAGTCCAAGTTTGGTGGAGGTAAGTCCTTGCCTCCCCACACCAGACTGCATTGCTGGGTACCGCATGATTTGCAGCTGCTCCGGCTCCTGTGCACTCTTCCAGGATTTCCTTTGTGCACAGCCAACCCTGGGTCCCCGACACTCTAACCTGCAGTGCACGACCTCCTGAGTTGTCCTCCGGCGTCGTGGGACCTTCTTTTGTGACTTCGGGTGAGCTCTGGTTCACTCTTCTTCGTAGTGCCTGTTCCGGCACTTCTGCGGGTGTTGCTTGCTTCTGAGTGGGCTCCTTGTATTGCTGGGCGCCCCCTCTGTCTCCTCACGCAATTGCCAACACCCTGGTCCCTCCTGGGCCACTGCAGCATCCAAAAACCCTAAACGCGACCCTTGCAGCTAGCAAGGCTTGTTGGCGGTCTTTCTGCACGGAAACACCTCTGCAAGCTTCTTCACGACGTGGGACATCCATCCTGCAAAGGGGAAGTTCCTAGTCCTCTTTGTTCTTGCAGAATCCACAGCTTCTACCATCCGGTGGCAGCTTCTTTGCACCCCCAGCTGGCATTTCTTGGGCATCTGCCCACTCACAACTTGAGTGTGACTCTTGGACTTGGTCCCCTTGTTCCACAGGTACTCTTGGCTGGAAATCCATTGTTGTTGCATTGCTGGTGTTGGTCTTCCTTGCAGAATTCCCCTATCACGACTTCTGTGCTCTCTGGGGAACTTAGGTGCACTTTGCACCCACTTTTCAGGGTCTTGGGGTGGGCTATTTTTCTAACCCCCACTGTTTTCTTACAGTCACAGCGACCCTCTACAAGCTCACATAGGTTTGGGGTCCATACGTTATTCGCATTCCACTTTTGGAGTATATGGTTTGTGTTTCCCCTATACCTATGTGCTCTCATTGCAATCTATTGTGACTATACATTGCTTGCATTGCTTTCTATTGCTATTACTGCATAATTTTGGTATTGTGTACATATATCTTGTGTATATTTGATATCCTCATACTGAGGGTACTCACTGAGATACTTTTGGCATATTGTCATAAAAATAAAGTACCTTTATTTTTAGTATATCTGTGTATTGTGTTTTCTTATGATATTGTGCATATGACACCAGTGGTATAGTAGGAGCTTCACACGTCTCCTAGTTCAGCCTAAGCTGCTCTGCTAAGCTCACCCTTTTCTATCAGCCTAAGCTGCTAGACACCTCTTCTACACTAATAAGGGATAACTGGACCTGGTGCAGAGTGTAAGTACCCCTTGGTACCACTACAAACCAGGCCAGCCTCCTACAACGTCCTGCAAGATTTAGATTTTGGACTTCTTGACAACTTTTGTGAGGCCTCAATCATGGCATTCAACAAGAATGCCTGATGTCTTAAAATTTTTTACATCACTGTTTAATATCAGCAAAGCAAAACTGTTACAAACTAACCTTCTTGAGTTCAAGCAGAAGCTGACCACATTGATGATGGTTTGAAGATATAAGTGAAGAAGTTGAAGACAATCCCATGAACTGAAAGGTTTATGCTGTGCAAATGTACTCTCTTTTCCAAATCATGTTTAATTAATTACAGCAAAGCAAAAAGAAAACTCTGCTGCACATATTGTCTGCCCACGCAATCCATGCCAAGTGCAAAATTAGAGAGTTAACCACTTCAATGAATAGGATCGGTATATCAACAAGTTATAAAGGCAATAGTATGGAGCAGGAACTTGTTAGCTCATGCTGTAAAGTCTTGTGAATCCGACAGCACACCACTTCCAAGTCACTTTACCAGGAAAGGATTTACAATTGCTGCTCTTGATGATTTTGAAGACAGCTCTTCTTGGTCTGAAATATCTAGCATACATGATACTGCCATGGTGCCTTTTCAAGACTACCAATGAAGTAGGTGCTGGAAAACTAGCTGCGTCAGCTGTAGGCATAAACAAACCTGCAAACTTAGAAACCAACTGCCTTGCCAACGTGTGGAAAATCACTACAAGCCATCAACATGTCCCATTCTACCAGAAAGTTTCAAAGTGGTTAAGGACACGGATTGTCTTCTACCTGATGTTGTGGGCCACAAAGCTGATTTAACTGAATTTATCATATCGCTTGCTCGGTGTGGACTGGAGAATGAAGAAAAGCAAGTTTCGCCTTGGGCTGGAATTCATGCTCTGATCTCCCGGAGTAACGTCCCACTAAAGAAGGTTGGATTTTTACCAGTAATACCCTCTCCAGTGAAACTACGCAACAGTATACACAGTTCTAATAAATAAAAAATAAATAAAAATTTAATAAAAAATGTGGATGCTCAGCTTGAAGACCAGCCTATCCTGCCATTTTTCTGCAATGAAGGTGTTCTCCATATTGTAGCTGACGTTTTTGTGAGCAATCCAGTAGAATTTGAAGAACTTTATCCAATGATGGGTGTTTCCCATATGACAAAATTTGCCCTGCAGTGTGCAGGAAGTTATCAGTGGATGTCGCACAGACAATGCACTTATTGTGGCTGAAATCTTCCGAAGCAAAACTGTCCAGTCAGTTTTGACCGGAACTCATTATGTTAATTCTTTACAGAGTATGCTCATCGTATCTGAGGCTACAGAAACATTGTATTGGAATGCTTTCTGGAACAAGAATGACAAATTAGGTTTTGCATTTCTTATCTAAGACGTGAACAAGGCACAGGGTGTACTTCGTTCAAAAGACATAATGCAAAGCCAGGCAATGTTAAATATACTCAGTTCACAATCATAAAACCTGAAAACCAAGTTTGTTGAGTTTGTCAAAAAATATGAAGAAAATCGGAACATTGCAAGTAGTAGGGAAATGTTTTACACATGATAGCTCCTGTGAAAAACTTGGTACATGCTGATCGGGAAGGTGATTGTGAGCTGCATGTGAAGACTGTGGAATCATTGATTACTTGAGAATTTGACTGCATAAACTACCTGAAATGTGGGTCCTGGTATTTGGAAAGAGTGAAGAAGCTTAAGGTGGGAAAACAATACCTCTCCACAAAATTCATCCAAAGGCATGTTGTGGTGAAAGACAGAGGGGGAAGGTTTAATGCTGTGGCTCCAGATATGAAACTTGAACAGACAATCCAGAGATCACAGAAAAGCTCCGAGGCAATAGTTGGTCAGACACGTAAAAGTAAATATGTTGCTCAATGGCAGCTGGTTTACCATAAAGTCCTTTCTATTTGCAATGTTTTCAGAGAGGACAAATTCAAAATTAATGGACCATTGTGAAACTGTTCCTCACCACGGACTTGTGGGAAAGACAGGGAACATTTAAAAAAAACATGTTGACAGCTTTCTTCATTTCATGCAGCAGCAAGGAAACCGGTTAGAAATGACTGAGCCCGAGACTACACAACTTCATGACCCAACAATATGTGGATAATGACATAAAAGATACGTGTACCAGATGTCCTGGAACACTGATCGACAATATATGCAGAACTGAAGCAGGAGAGATTTGTATTAAAAGAGAAAAAGTTGTTTGATAATCACTAAAGCTAAACTTTCATGCTTTAATTGCCACAGTAAGAGTTTCATCCAACCAGACACTACAAAACAGGCTACAAAAAAACAACTTTCGCAAGCACAAAAAGAGATGGATGTAGCAAAAGAAAGGGGTGAATTTAGCAAGGACATTCTGTTGCATGATCTTCTTCCATTAAACGCATTATTTGATGGAGATGTTGCAACCAAACCAGTGAAGCACAAACTCATACAAGAGGTTGAAAAAAACTTTCACCTGAAGAATTTCAATTCAAAAAGTTGTCCTCACTGAAAACTGTTGTTGTGGACTATAACCCACATTTGCATTGGGCCAAGAGATTTCATTCATGCAAAACATGGAGAGGTCGTTCAGATATCAAAGTCAGTGTGCACCTTCCAAGAACTGCACATTGTCTTTAACTGTTATCTTGAACTATCTGTCAAAGAATGTGAGAGAATCAGATGAAGGTCTACAACTGGAACAATTGACCTTGCCTGCATCAAAAATGTATATCTATACCTGTGCAACTTGCTGAATTCTGGAATCAACATCAAACGAGAAGAACTTAGAGATGTTGCCTCGCCAAAACATTACTGATGCTTCAATGAAAACTGAATTTCCAATTATTGCAAGTGGAATGATTGTCAATGAGGAGATGGTGCCGGCAGGGATATATAGTAAAAAGATACGGTCCATATTGTTCAGGAACATAACAACAAATTGCAGGAGCTAACCTTTGTGATGTGCAACATAAGGAGTGGGTTGTTCAAAAAGGTTCCAATCGAGTCACTATATTGTCAAATGACACATAATATTGTGCTTAGATTTGTAGCAATGTTCGTAAGTCAAGGATTGTCAGAGTTATGGATACGTTATGGAACAGGCGAGAAAAAACACTTTGTCCCACTTCATATTCCGTACAAGAAACTTGACCCAGATTTTCCCAGTGTTCTTATCTAGGTACATATTCTTGCGGGTGATGACACTATGAGCAAAACTGGAACGAAGGTTGGTGTGCGTGTGTGGAAAACGAGTTCTGACTGTCACACATTTGATGATTTTCAGTACAGTAAGTTTAAGAGATCATTCCCTCTAAGTGACCTTCCATCGGTGTTAAATTCTGTGTGTGGACACATTAAAAGAGTATTCTACTTGATCAGAAGATGTGTAAATGTTTTGGATCATCCATGGGTAGAGAAAGATCCACGTGAATTTGATGATTGGGAAGGAATTGATGGGTTGCTAAAACCTACAAAATTTCTAAAGCCTCTACCAACAGAACTTAAACGTATATGTACTTGCACAACCTGTGCTACAAAAAGATTTCCCAGTCGAAATGCTCTTCTCAAACGTTCAACATTCTGCAAATGTACCACACGACTGTGTCAAAACAAAGTTAACTATGAAAATGTGTCTAAAACAGGAGTGATAATTTTTTTAACATATTCGGATCATGAACATTGGTGTATACATAAAAGGATTAAAAAACATTATTTATTTCATGTCTATACATCTCTTGTTCCTATATTATAGTCGCCATTTTGGAAAATGGCAGAGGGGTTGCTCTGAGAAGTTAATTCCTGTCTCTAAGACAACCTGACCCCCAAAACCTATGTTTTGACACCAAAATGAAGTATATAGGTCTCATGGTTCCTGAAATATTACATCATCACTACAACACATCCGCCATTTGTAAAAAAATGTCGCCCAGTAAGGGCATGGGGGGAGAAATCACCCCGGATTAGCAATGTCTACCCAAGTTAAATTACTTCCCTAATGAGACAAAAACAAATCAAAAATGAAAATCTCTGGACAACAACTTTTTTTTTAAACGGAGGTATATTGTATTGTATTGCAGTAGTATTTATATAGCGCTTACTACCCCCGAGGAGGCGTTGAAGCACTTTTTGGCGAGTAGCACGCTACTCCGGAACCCAACAAGAATTAGTGATGGATTAGTATAGGGAAATGTGAGTACAGTTTTGGTATTATGAGTTAATTTGAGCCGCAGTATGAGAGTTTGTTAGTTAGATTGACTGGAGTAATGGAGGGGTGGAGGAGGAAAGAATTCAGACGTGTTAACTGGGAGTATATGGTAATAGGATTTAGGCTTGGGATAAGTAAAAGGAGGATGAAGGAGGGAAGAGTCTGTGGAAGGGGTTAGGGAGATCATACTAGCAGGGTGAGATAAATGAGAGTGAATTTAGAAGGGTCGTTTGGGAGGTCATGGTAGTAAAGTGAGGTTTGGTGAGTTAGATGTGGTATATCAGGGGGGCAGGATTATATGGTCCATTTCCAGACGACAACTGTGATTTAGAGACTGAGTCTTTTCAAGTTTATGCTGGGGGCGTGATTCTTTTTCAAGTTGGTTGTCCTCTGCTCTGCCCTTCCTTCAGAAAGCAGTCTCTCGCAGCAGAACTAACTCCAAATCGGATAGCCCCACAACACAGGCCACATGAGGTTCACACATTGATGTCAGCCACAGTGATGTCTGTGTTCTAAAAGGGTACCCCATGGCCTCAGTCCTACTACAGCAGCCTCCACCTCTTGATGACGTCTCAACCAGACCAGGCCCCTTGCCTTGGTCCTGGTGGTCAGGGCCTCAGTCCTACTGTTTAGAATTCTCTCATCAGCCCCATCACCTTCCTGAGATGTGCACAGGTCAATTCCAAGTGATATCTCTGTGAATCAAACAGCACCCTTTGAAGTACACTGAGGAGCCTGACTTTCTCTTCCTCCAGTGTGCCCCACCCAGTTCACAGGAATGGACAATCCACAAATCTGTCTGGGGGGATTGGGGGATTCCTCTATCTCTTCATGTTCCTCCAGTTAACCCTAGGTCTCCCAAAATGGAACCCAGTATTTTCCAAGTATTGTACCATATATATATATATATATATATATATATATACACATACATACATACACACACACACACATCCATCATATATAGACAATGCAGAGCACTACATCATCCCTACACTGTAGCAGTTACATACACCCAACACATATAAAAACACATGCACTGCGCAACACTACATACCAATCCGATGTCAGCCAAGGGTGAGTCAAGCACACAACAGCAGAACTTTAAATGAAGGAGCCTGTACGCAGTGACAGGTAAAATGGCCTGTTCACTCCTACTGATTACTACACGGTATACTGCCATCACTGCACTTGTGCTGCTTTACTCCTGTCAAAGGCAGCAACCTTTCACCACTATGAGGGTGGAACTTTGGGTGCCCCTCCTGGTTCAAAAGATTGCAATCCATGAGACCGGCCTATGTCATGGTGCACACGCATGATCTGTATTTGCCCATGACAACAAAAAGCAGCATTAGAAATCCAGACATCATTACAGTTGGAGTGGATGCACGTCCACCACCAAGCGAAGGAAATTGCTCCGAGCCAGCAAACATAGCTTAATTCACCTAATTCATATCAAATGATTGTCTGATGCTCACCATGGATGCCAAACTATCGATTTTTTCAACCATATTTTTTGTTATGAATTATCACTGTTAAAAACAAAAGCTCTAATAATATAAGAACAGCTATCTCTCTCTTGCTCTGCAAAGTTGCCCAAAAGGCTATTTTACCCCAAAACATATATAAGGTATTTTGGCCACTATTGCTAAGGTGGTGGAAGCCCACTTCCAGAATGCTCTACGGCACAGGGAAAGCCACACTAAGTAATTTTGTGAGAACTTTACTGGGATCGCTGTTTCGCAGCTTGACTCCTTCATCCAAAACATCCGGTCTGCATTGTAGTATGCTGTTCTTAACGCCTTTGAGAAAAAGGTAAGGTGAACTCAATTTCTAAAAGTAACTGAAATAAGTCATGTCCGGGGAAATCCTGTCTAAACCTCTGCACAGGAGAAAAGGCATCCAGGCAAAATGAACTTAAGCTTTTGCCAAGCACCTCTATTTCCAGCAAACAGGATAATCGGAATCGTTTTGATTATACTATTCAAACCCCTTTGTATAGTTCCCCTTACTTTTTATGTTGTGTTAAGGGCATAGGACATTCCTACTATTTGGATATGCAAAAGCATTTCTGAATCTGGGAACCCTTCACGGTTCTGGATTTGCAATGACCGGGGTCAGGTTGATCTGCTGAGTTGTGTTTGGTTGCTTTCTATTATTTAAGATTGAGTTATAATCTGGAGGTTGAAATAGACTATGGATGGTTTAGGGATAATATAAACTGGATAATGGCAGTCTAGATCATCTTCTGGTTCTACGTGGCCCAGTATGTACATGGTTTTGCCAGAGGGGATTGCATTGTGTTTCATTCTACTAGGTGTGTAGTTGTCCTCTGTGTAGCTCCAAGTGTTTTTTGGCCTTGCACGCCCCCATCCCCCTCTCCCCCCCAAAATCAGGTGCCGTGGGCTGGGCTGACGCTGCCAAGGTAGTAATCAAGGTTCACCTGAGTATTACTCTGTATGACCTAAATCCCAGGTGTTCACAGTAAGCCTCTCTGTGTTTACCTTTTTTACCGCTTTCTTTCTTTTAGTAGCCTCCTCTGCAGGGCACTTTCATTGCTTAATAGCTGTATGTGCAACGAGACTGGCAATCTTAAAGGGTTTGCAGGTGTGCGGTAAAGGCAGCCCTCCCTGTCCAGGGATTCACAACAGGGTATCCTGCAAACGAAATGGACTACACCCACATCACCACAGGCGTTTGATGAAAATGTAGGAGAGAGGAGATTTTAAAGTGGAACCACGTATGTAGGATTGCCACTTTTTCAGATACAAAAGGACGTACGCTGGTACATGAATAGCAACTTATGGAAAAATCTGCTGTATGCCTTTTGAAATTTCAATCACAGCTCAACTTTTTTGCTCAAACACTTCCATTCTATTTTATAATGTCACCAAAGTAAAATGACAGCAAGATATAAAATGAACCTGAGTGTTACACAAAGTATAGTAGTCCTAAAGAGTTCACAATGCACACTCCGAATTATAGACAAAAATAAGGCATCATCTGGAGCAGACTGACTGTAAAGTCAGCAGTTATTGCACTGAACAACTGAAGATCAAAGTCATCAAGTCAGAGGTCCGCAGGCGTCTTGACGCTAACATCAGAACAGGTGACGATGATGATGTTAGGAGTTATGTATATTGCGGGGAAATAATTTTGAGGCAATATACGCAGGGCCACTGGAATTCTGCGCAGGGGAGAGCCAAATTGTGCAGGATTGAGTACATTATGTGACAAGAAAGGGTAAATTAGGTTGTGTGATGCGGTACATTTGATAATATTACTTTTATGAATTTGCCATTTTTACATTTGCTAATACTATTAAAACATTGGTTGCACCCCATTAATACCAGTTTAACACCCAAATACAGAAATAAGCAAGAGAAAGGTGGCCATTCGCCATATGCAAAGGGCCTTTCACTGCCAGGCAACATGTTGCTGCGTTTTTAGTAACGTTTGAACCATTTCAGTTTTTGTCTGTTAAAATCTGGAGATGATGAGGCAGCTGATTGGTTATATTGCTAATGCACCAAATCTACAAATACGAGAAAAATGCCGTCGCCACAGTCAGATATTTCCAATGGCCCTGGATATATGCCTGTATTAACTGCTTAGACCTTGTATTTCAAACAAGAATAACTATGAGCTTTTCCTCAGTTCCAAGGGTTTTTACGAGCGTTTACTTAAAAGTATCTGCCATTTTGGTAACAGACTGACCAGGTGGCAGCCCTATGGTAAGTGACAGCGTGGAGGGAAAAATTGATGAAAGAAAGTAACAAACTATAGGAGGGATAGGGGCCATGGGGAAAAGGTGAGTGTAAGATTGACAGAACCAGCCAGGGAAGGTAAACGGATGGGGAGAGCTGAAAGTTGGAGATTAGGGCATGGAGGCAAAGGGTGAACTGCAACTGTGGGAATGCTGACATATTGATCCTGCTGACATACTGATTGATTACTATACAGGGTACTCATGCAGCACTGGGAGCAAAGACTGACACTCCGATTTTGATGTAGGGATAACTCAGATAAGAAGAGACCGGCCGCTTTAGCATCAGAAGCAAACCTGACAACGAGATCGGAGTCCTCAGGAAGCACTTTGAGAACTTGCATGACAGAATCTCATTTCCGGAACATTGGGCCAAACATGCAAAGGAAAAGCCATGAGGACCAACATTCAAATTGGGGGCCTAACCGAAAGAACTAAAAGCTTTAGCATTGAACATTTTTTGGAAGGGTTACTAATTACAACACTTGCAAACGATTGCCTGACAAAGTTCTTAGTTGAACAGGCAGACAAAACCATTGTATCACTACTGCCATCTGGAGGGCCAGACAGGCCTATAACCTGTAAACTGTTATACTACAGTCAAAATGCATAACCCATCAGTGTGCTAGTGAGATGACCACAGCACTGTCAAAAAGTGGGCAGGCATTGCACATTTCTTCAGGTTTTGCTCCTCGAAGAGGCCCTACAATGCGCCATGGCTGAGACTGTCAGCATGATGCGCAGCATTTTTCACAGGGTGAATGGGTAACTGTAATCATAGTCATGCTAACAAACGGACCATGCTCATGCTGTGACTAAAGCCTTGCTTCCAGTTGACAGGTTGTGTTAAGCAAGCATGCCTCGGCAGGTGTTTTAAGCATCCTATATATGGCCTTTCTGGCCTGAACAATTATTTCAAAGAGCTTTCAAATATAAGGAGTATGGAAAAGCAGTCACAGTGAAGAAAAGCATTTGCCCAGAATCACACAGTTAAGTAATTCTAGATAGCCAGGTTCTTTGGGTCAGGGAACCACAAAAGCTTCAGTCTGGCCTGGATGGCCCATACACAGTGATGATGCAAATGTAGTGACTTTTCCTGATTCTACTCTAATTGCTGCAACAACAGAGGAGAGCATATCTTGAAGTTAAGAAACATTTCCTTGAATTACACCTCAAATACATAATTCCAAGTGGACCTGAAAGTATTGTACAATGGGAAATCTCACAGCTTCACTGATACATCAGGAGTCTGGAAATGGGCTGAAGCACTGACAAACTCTGGGAGCCCTATCTATTTGTCATCCCGGAACAGAATGAGATCTAGACCACAATGAAGGAGAAAAACACAAAAGATTGACATCCACTACTCAGCACAAGCTGAGAGGGCTAATGCAGCAGAATAGGCACTCCATGAATTGTTGGAGTTGATTTTCACCAGTGGGTTAGTAGACATCACACTGGTGATTAGTGGCAACACAGACGACCTGGAAACGTCCCTGAATATGGGACTAGTGAATGCAACTCAGTACGTATGCCAAGTAATAACGGCCCAGTGGCTGTTCTTAGTTAACCTGGGTTGGAGTGTAGTGCCCGTTCGCATTCCCTCATGGGAACTTCAAGTGGCACCGCTGTGGAGATGCAGCTTTTTGGGCCGTGTTGAGGGATGCCAATGTGGACTATTGTAGGGACAGTGGAGGTCCATCAGGGAGCATGCTGACTGAATCATAAGTGCTGCTAGAGAGGGAAGTATGCAAGACTGAGACTGCCATACATACTCTTCTGATAGTTTCTGGGGTTGCCAGTAAGAGCAGTGATACTTATCAGCATGTAGGGAAAGCTACAAGACGATCAAACAGATTGAACTGATTTGCTTACAAAGAATACAGTCAAGCAACTCTGAGAGGGTGGCAGATTAGGATGGTTGTTAGCAGGCTTCCTGACTTCAGAGGTGCCCCAAAATCTAGTGGCAATGCTGTGAGGAGATAACCCAGAACGTGAACTATGCACAGACCAACATCAATGACATTTTTGTTAATTACTACACCTTCAAGGATGTTGTACCAAGTGAGATATAGGGTACACTTATTTAAGTTATAAGGACATCAATCAGTCTCTCCCCATTTCATCAGAAGATCAAAGACTGGCCCTGGTTGAAACTAGGAGACAGAAGCCAAGGTTGGGTGGGCTGCCAAACAAATTTTACTCTACAAAAGACTGCTGATTTCTTAGCTCTTGGAGGTCTATAACCAGGTGCGAACCTTACTCATGCCTCCACAACTGATAGGTATTCTAATCGTGATTCTGAATTCTGGCTGTGATAGTTTTGATAGGACTTTGAACAGACCACTCTATGACGGACATAGACCATAAAATCCTGAGGATGATGCTAGAAAATAGATTGTCGTCTTTGCGCATGATCAAAATGGCTTCATTTGAGTAGGCAAACTTCCATGAACTTTAAGAGATTGGTCTACTTGATGACAGCCCTTCTAGATGATAAACGCTCATCAGCAGTGCCATCATTGCCCTGTTCAAATTGATACAATTTAATTTTCTTCGTCAAAACTATCTCACCTCAAGGAAGCTCAGTAACATATGGAGACTAAAACATTACTCTCCCAAACGTGATGGTCTAAAGCCAGATTTGACAATAGGAGTGATAAAATCTATTAAACTACTGGAAATATAGGACTAAAACAACAGCAAACAAAGTGGATAAAAGAATAGACTGTACTCCGAGGGTGAGCATGCTGGGTTTGATGACCAGAGAGAAATAATGGAAGAATGAGCAGATTTGACCACAGTCGTAGCAACATGTTGCCTAGCCATGTCATGAAGATCAACAATAGCAATTGGCAAAAACAAAAACTGTTCAAAAGGAGCCAATGAAATGAGTGGAGGCAGAATATACAAAAGTAAGAAGCTCAGTTATACACATACATGGACCAGATAAGGAAACCAATAACGTTGGAAACTGAAAGGCTTTCTAATTATATATCACCCTGAATGACTGGCTCTCCCACCTGAATAAAACACTGTACTGGTGTGTGCTTAATAATTAAATATAGACTGTAGAAGAGGCAGAAGAGAATCAAGAGATGGACACATATCACTCACCAGAAAAGTAGAAACAATGTTGAGTTTTGTAGACTTACCACCAATGCAAGACCAAGGGTTCAAATCAGTATCCTATGGCATTACGTAGTAGCGATCACCCTCTAAAACAAGTGACAACTAACCCCCAACACAGTTTGTTTGAATTGTTTATGACATATACATCTATTGTCTGCACTCATTAAAGTATAGGCTATGTCACCTGAAGAGTAAATTTTAAAATAACAATCTATGTGCTTTAGGGTGATATTCATCTGCACCGTAATAACGCGATTGTTTTGAAACTTTATAAAAAGGTTTATTAAAATATCAATCATTCAAGTCTAATTAAAACGCAATAGTGACAACACAGAGGGCTTCATATTTATGTGACCTCTTAGGATGTAGTCTTCATTTTGTTGCTGGTGGAGCTGAACCCATCACCCACTCTGGGTTGAGTCAGCAAAAAATCCTCGATTCATGTTCAACTTTTGTTCTATTCTTTATACAGATCAAGCATATTTGCCACTTGATTTAACAACAGCCCCATGCTATGGAAAATCATCCCTTTTCCCCCCTCACACTCCTACGACTGTAAATTAAATTATCTTCTCACAACTAGCTACTGGAAAGTCTTCTTGGGCTTCCTGCCTTCAAAGACTTAGAAACCTTCCTGCATGCCTCATCTGAGGAATGCCCCCTTGCTTCACCATCTCTTCTCACTGTTCTACTCTCCATTGCCTCCTGAATGTAAAATAAGGTAACTTTAATGTGTTGTGCCTAGATCTTGACGCTCTCCATAAATTAGGTCCTCTGCTTCTTCACCATTGTACTACTCGTTATATTCCTTCCAGAAACCTGTGCTTTGCAGTAGCGAACTATCTCCATCTTCATAACGTAGGCAGATACTTAGTGGGCACTGAAGCTTCTCATTTCTGACATCAAAGCACTGGATCTCTTTGGCTCCCGATTTCTAGTGACTCCAGTCCTTCCGTAAAAAAACTTGCCTTTTCCACATTAGTGCAGCCTCCACCTCTCCTTCAGTTATTGCTCAGTGCCGGGTTGCTTCGTTAGGGTAGAAGTGCACTTTACACTATTATTTTCAATCATTCGTTTTATTCAGTAGAATTGTAACTATAGAAATGGGCTTAAGCTGCACTATTTACCACAATTTGTCGAAGCACCCTGGAAGGTGGGAAGATGAAGAAACACAAATATCCTCTGAAAGTATTTTGAACGGCTAGTGGGCTGAGGCCAATGAAATTGACCTTTGGTGTTTGAGTGCACTATTTGTTCACAAAACAAGAAGTATAACGATAAATGGCACACGAGAGTAGGTAAACATTATCATGTGTATTGAAATACAACATTTACTATTTGTTCTGCTGGAATTCCTTGAAGGAGGGTCCCAAACATCCTGGAAAGGGTGTTAATTCCTATTATGAATACATTAATATTAGAGGCCCAGAGTGCTTTAAATTGAGCAGTCATATATTGGCAAAAGAAATACCCTATGCATTATAACACTGGATGACCCACAAGAAATTTTAAGTCTGATTCTAAATTTGGCTCCGCCTCCAGCATTTGAAGTGTTACCCTCGCACTGAAATGTGGGTTTAGTTGCGCCCCGGGATCCTCTAGAATCATTTCAATTATACTGCCAAGCAAAGGTATGATAACAAAGGGTAAAACCTGTTAGCTAATCTTGCGTATAAGAACGAATGTGGTTGCCAGAATGCCACACATAAAGCAAACTGTGCACAGGGTAACATGAAAAAAAATCCACAATTTAAACTCAATCTTCCAAGTCTCCTGCTGAACCCTATTAAGCATGACCACAAGGAGAACAACATTTCAAGGTACGCACCACCTGGCAGGTACTTGATAGCGTGAAATGTTCTTAGGCATGTGGTGGTACACTTTAAAGGTGTTGGTTGAAAACGTGACAAGATTACAGAGGGAACAGCAATTTATTTCTGCACTGTGGGAAATGATGTGATCACAATGTCTCCAGTCTGATTCTTGGAAGATTGTTCTGGACGGTTTCTCCGAGAAGGTACTGTGTGTTCCCAAGCAGTTCAGAGCGCAACAAATGAAAGGTTAATAATAATAGCCGGAGCTGTGACGAAGAGGTTTGGGATTAGCTCCCTATGGAACTTGTTGCATTACCCAGGACCAAAGCATGGACCATTTTAGGAGGACCATGGAAACAAGACTCAGTTAAGGTCTCCCTCACTGCTAATGTTCAACTGCTGCATACAGACTGGAGTCTAGATCTGACACATTTTACATGCTTTTGTTAAATACAAATTTGGAACTTAACTAAAATAATGATAGTTCTGCAATGGATCATACATGCTTAACTCAAGACCTTTTGCTAGCCTGCACTCCAAAAATTTCCGACTCTGGAACTGAAACGAAGTACCAGGGGTAAATATTGCTTCTCAATTGTCACGTCATTTGTAAAGTCTGCAAACTCAGTCATCAAAACACAGTTACGTGAGTAAGACTTAGTTAGGTCCTTCCCCACAAAGGTCTCTGTTCAACTAGCAAAACAATAGGTTCATGTCCCCTTGCTTGATCTGAAAAATGTACAACTGTCTGTGGTCATCAAAAGGCTCTACTCTGGATCAATCAGCAGAAATATTTTGCAGCCGAGAATGTGACCTTTTGTTCAGGAGGTCATGAGCTTGGAGAAATTACTGTGCCACCTTCCAATCAAACTCGACAAATCTCAGCAGTGAATGAACAGGAAAGGGGAATTTAGCCAATGTTTCCAGCAGGGCCCCATTTCTCGCTGGACTGAGCTTCTACTTTCAGGTCTCACAGAAAATAGGTGAATCAGGTGCACTCTCCCAGATTCTGGTTTATTAATGTGCATGCATGGTCAAAGACAGGCCTCTGACGCCACTACACACGGTCTGGTGGTCGCTCAGTATCCAAGCATTCGAGACGAGATGCAAGGTTCACATGGTTAAACAATGCAAATGGACTGATATAAACTGCAGAAAAAAAACAAGCATGACTTTGATTTTTTTTTAAATTGTTCCTTTTAATTGTAATAGTTATTTTATTGTTTCATACTGCTCTAAGTGGCCGAA